>NW_026607030.1:0-600000 GCF_029890125.1 Rhinichthys klamathensis goyatoka
AGGATGCGTAAACCTGCAGTGGATTTTTAGACTGAATTATATTCTGCTGATTTTTTAAATGATCAATGCAGACATAAACTTTTACAAGATCTTCCTGAATTATCAATGGGAAAGTGTTTCAAACATGTACAAGTCTACCAAGAAGTTGCCAGTGTGCTGTTTTAACTTTGCTTCCAATAAAGGGAGATTTGACGTTACTAAAAAATTGGAGACCTGTAGCGATACTGTGTTCAGAATTTAAAATTCTCTCTAAGTGCCTTGCTAAAATATTTAATGATGTTTTGCATGAAATTATCCACAAAGATCAATCATATTGTGTAAAGGGTAGACCTATTGCAGATAATTTACATCTGATACGGGATCTTTATGACAATGCTTTTAATAACAATGTTGATGTTGGGTTTTTGTCAATGGACCAAGAGAAGGCCTGTGACAGAGTAGATCATGTCTACCTTTTTGAGACTCTTAAGGCTTTTGGTTTCTGAGATGATTTAATTTCATGTATAAAATTGCTTTATAATGAGGCAACTTATTGATTAAAATAGGTGGTGGTATCAGTGTTCCCATAAAGGTTCAGAGGGGTATTAGACAAGGTTGCCCTATTTCAGGGCAGCTTTATAGCATTGCTCTTGAACCTTTAGTATGTAAATTAAGAAGAGAATTAATGGGATTACAAATCAGAAACATGGATCTTTCATAGTCTATTAGAATGTCTGCATATCCGGATCATCTTAAAGTTTTAATAAGAGGAAATCAAGACATTTGTGTTTTAAAAAAGTGTTTAGAAACATATGAAAAAGCATCCTCCGCAAAAGTTAATTGGGGCAAAAGTGTGGCTGTATGGTGTGGAAGAGACAATAATGGTCCTACCCTTCTTGGTGGGCTGGGCTGCAATGGGGAAGAGAAGGTATTAAATATGAAGGAGTATTTTTAGGATCTAGGAATATAAGAAACAGAATTTGGGAGGGACTAGTGGAGAAAACACGAGTTGTCTCGATGGAAGTGGTTGCTCTCCCAGCTATCCTATAGGGGTAGAGTTTTGATCTGTAACAATATTATTGCTGCTGCGTTGTGGCACAAGATGAGGATATTAGAACCTCCAGAAGAACTGATAATGGACATTCAAAAACAACTAGTGGATTTTTTCTGGTCAGGGCATCACTGGCTAAGAGCTCCAGTGCTCTATCTGCCCAGGACGGAGGGAGGACAAGGACTAATCGACATTAAATCAAGAATTAAAGCTTTCAGACTTCACACAGCTCAAAGGTTCCTGTATGGGGAAGACGTGAGCTGGCTTGGGACAGCCTGTGGCCTCCTGAAAAGAGCAGGCACAATGGGATATGATTGTCACCTGTTCTTAATGGACATTTACAAGCTGGACCTAACTGGTCTGTCAGCATTTTATAAGTCAATGCTCACAGCGTGGACCCTCTTAAAAGTTTCCAGAGATTTAAATGGTATTCAGAGTCAGTGGCTTCTTGAAGAACCATTGATTTGTAACCAAACAATTTACTTGGATGTTCTAAAATCAGCTTCTATGAGGAATACTTTATTGTCTGCAAAGATTGTCAAACTCAGACATTTACTGACCGATGATAGATGGATTTCTGCAGAGACTCAGGCAATTAAACTTGGCATAAGGTCAGTCCGAGTAGCACAAAGGCTGTTGAACCATCTATATCAGTGTATACCAATGGACTATAGAGACTCTTAATTTTTACACAAAAGAGAAAAGACTGCTTGTTTTTTTTCCCCAGAACTGGACATTACAGCTGAGACTGGCTTGTGGCAGGAAATTGAAGGTGGCATTCTTTCTTTTAAGACACCTCCCCTTGGGCAATTCAGAGACATTGGGAAAAAAAACATTTTATGCACTGTGTGTAAAAATTCTTCATCTTCATGTTCTTGAAACGGTAAAGGAGTGTAAATGGACAGAGATTGTTGGACTAGACTTTACCCCAAAAGGTTGCTGGAGGACCATGCAATGGCAAGCTTTACATGGTATCTTAGCAACAAACAGATACAGAGCACATGTTGATCCACTAGTAGGGATAGGATGTACTTTTTGTGAACAGCAAGATACATTTTTTCATCTGTTTGTAAACTGTAATAGATTAATGCCCCTTTTTGATCTTCTTAGTGGGTGGTGTCAAATATTAGGAGACATTTTTACGCCTGAATTTATGGACCTAAATACAAACGTAGTAAGAGGGAGATTTATCAGCTACTGAATTTATTTTTTGTACAAGCAAAGTTAGCTGTTTGGCTGTCTCGTAAAAGCAAATTAGGTGGTTTGGGACAAACCGATGTGGTACTGATTTCTAAGGGTTTAATGAAGTCTCGGTTAAGAATAGAGTTTCAATATTATCAACTGATTGATAATATTGAGGAATTCAAATTTAAGTCGGGTATAAATAATTGTATTTGTGATGTTGACTGCAATGGAAATTTACAAATGTATGTATAAATACACTGAACAAAATTATAAACGCAACACTTTTTGCCCCCATTTTTAATTAGCTGAACTCAAAGATCTAAGACTTTTTCTATGTACACAAAAGGCCTATTTCTCTCAAATATCGTTCACAAATCTGTCTAAGGCCCTGTTTACAAGAAAACGATTCCGGGTGAAAACGTAATAATATTTTATCGGATGTGCCTTTCGTTTACACGGTGACAGCGTTTTTGGGGCTTAAAAACGCAAAAAAGTGAAACCACCCTCCAAAGTGGAAATCTTAAAAACGCTCCACCGTCGCGTTCCCGTCTAAACGGTAAAAACGCAAATCTGCTCACGGTGGCTCTCGTCGCATACGCGTTTACGTCACAGGCATGCGCTAGTACAGGATAATAACAACCAACATGTCAGATTATTTCCATACGTCGGACCTTCAAGTTGCCCTAGCAGCTCTGAAAAACATACAAGAGTCTTTTTAGCAGTTGTACAAAATATTCTAAGATTTTGGTGTTGTTGTGTGGCAGTGCTTCACATTGCCACCTAGCCGCCTGGAGTGCATACTACATCGAATTTCACACACTTTTGCGTCACCATATGCACGCGGATTTCCCAACCATAACGCTCGTCTAAACGCAGAATAAAAAGTGATAACGCTACGCCACTTTTGCGTTTTCTCTTCGGATCGTTTCCGTGTAAACATAGCCTAAATCTGTGCTAGTGAGCTCTTCTCCTTTGCCGAGATAATCCATCCACCTCACAGGTGTGGCATATCAAGATGCTGATTAGACAGCATGATTATTGCACAGGTGTGCCTTAGGCTGGCCACAATAAAAGGCCACTCTAAAATGTGCAGTTTTATCACTACGTACAATGCCACAGATGTCGCAAGTTTTGATGGAGCGTGCAATTGACTGTTGGCCGTGAATTGAATACTCATTTCTCTACCATAAGCTGTCTCCAAAGGTGTTTCAGAGAATTTGGCAGTACATCCAACCGGCCTCAAACCGCAGACCACGTGTAACCAGACCAGCCCAGGACCTCCACATCCAGCGTCTTCACCTCCAAGATCCTCTGAGACCAGCCACCCGGACAGCTGCTGCAACAATCGGTTTGCATAACCAAACAATTTCTGCACAAACTGTCAGAAACCGTCTCAGGGAAGCTCATCTGCATGCTCGTCGTCCTCATCGGGGTCTCGACCTGACTGCAGTTCGTCGTCGTAACCGACTTGAGTGGGCAAATGCTAACATTCTATGGCGTCTGGCACTTTGGAGAGGTGTTCTCTTCACGGATGAATCCCGGTTTTCACTGTACAGGGCAGATGGCAGACAGCTTGTATGGCATCGTGTGGGTGAGCGGTTTGCTGATGTCAACGTTGTGGATCGAGTGGCCCATGGTGGCGGTGGGGTTATGGTATGGGTAGGCGTATGTTATGGACAATGAACACAGGTGCATTTCATTGATGGCATTTTGAATGCACAGAGATACCGTGACGAGATCCTGAGGCCCATTGTTGTGCCATTCATGCACAACCATCACCTCATGTTGCAGCATGATAATGCACGGCCCCATGTTGCAATGATCTGTACAGATTCCTGGAAGCTGAAAACATCCCAGTTCTTGCATGGCCAGCATACTCACCGGACATCTCACCCATTGAGCATGTTTGGGATGCTCTAGATCGGCATATACGACAGCGTGTTCCAGGTCCTGCCGATATCCAGCAACTTCGCACAGCCGTTGAAGAGGACCAACATTCCACAGGCCACAATCAACAACCTGATCAACTCTATGCGAAGGAGATGTGTTGCTCTGCGTGAGGCAAATGGTGGTCACACCAGATACTGACTGGTTTTCTTCAGCTGGTGCAAAGGGACGGTTCGCACTATTGCTTACTGAGGCTGGATTTGTTTTCATTTTCACTTGTAAATAAAGATACAATAATGAAATGATTTACTGGTAATAATAATTATATAGCATTATAAAATTAGGAATACGACATCTGTTTTTAAGTACAGATGGGGTATGTGGCGAGCAGGACGAGTGGCGCTGGTGGCGTGATTGATAATGAGCGACCCCTGCGCGATGCACCCATCTCGTATCTCTCACGGAGGAGCGGAGGCATAAAGGAGGAGCAACGACAGTGGGACGACAATTTCATTTTGATTTTGTTTATTTTGCGTTTATTAAAGTCTTTGAATGTTCGCCGGTTCCCGCCTCCTTCTTCCCACAACATCCAACTGCGTTACACTAAATAACAGTCTGTACTTGCATAGATAACATGGCTGTAAAGGTTTATTTTTTATGTTTAGCCATTCTGCTTCCACATTGCTTGAAATGTAAGATATATCATATATATGTTTTTATTATAGAAATACATTAGCTGTAAAAAAAAAGATGTGTAAGATTTTTTTATTAGAATAAATTAAACATTATTTAGACCTTGTTTTAAAGGGGACATCAGATGCCCCTTTTTACAAGATGTAAAATAAGTTTCTGAATTACCCAGTGTGTATGTGAAGTTTAAGCTCAAGATACCCCACAGATGAAAAAAAAAAAGTTTTTTAATTTTAATTATTTTTTTCTTTTTTCATATCCCTTTAAATGTAAATGAGCCAATGTTCCCGGCACCCTTTCAAGAAGAGGGCGGAGCTTCAATAAGTGCGCATTAAAGTCTTATCCTTAAACTCTCTCTTTTCCTTGCATTAATATCAACATAAAAAATTACACACCGCTTAAAGGGGTCTATGCTAATACAGCAGATTCTTTCAGCAGTCGTAAGTTGTCTTATTCAAATAGCTAGCTATCTACGGAGAAACCGGCTGCAAATTGAAACAGCTCGCTGGATGACAGTTTCAGACTCAGACCGCCCATAACCAACTGGCTGCGTGTTTTGTTTTCAGCTTTTCTGAGCTGCCAGACACAAACCTAGCTAAATGCAAAAAAAAAAAAGCTAAAAAAGTGAAAATTTCATCCAACATCCCCTTTAATAGTGCTTTATATATAGATATATAACTATATATATATATATATATATATATTATCTCATATTAACACAGGCTCATTGGAAACACGTACCTGAGGCAACATTTCTGCAAAAGGCAAAATGTGTACCAATACATTCATACAACCGAAATGAACACTAGAGGCAGCAAAACAGCAAGCACATTTAATCCTTTTCATACAAAAGTATGATTGGGGGCAGCTTATGGATTAATAAAGAATTATTTTCAAACGGCTCCTTGCAGGATGTTATATTATGACCTCAAAACACTTTTACCACAGTGCATGATTTGTCAACGAATACTTTGGAGTTTGCATCCCATAACCAGCTCCATATGTTTGGCTTTTCTCACGTACTAAGCTTGCTCGGTAGCTCAGCTGGTACAGCAATGAACTTGTGATGTAAAAAAGAAATGAAGCTCGGATATGAAATCCCATGAAACACGAGTTACGTCAAAAGAGCTCAAAGACGAGCTCAAAGACGACTAGAATCAAGCTAAAATGGCACGGTTGCTTAACCAATTGCATTTTTACGTTTGCTTTTGTTAACACTATCGGGTAATTTTAGGGTTTAATGAAGGTGTACTTTACTTTAAAATGCGATAGAGAATTAAAATTTTAGCGCCACTCACCAGACATTTCAATTCTGAACTGCGGTGAAACGTACAAAATCCATCATCATAAAATGTTGCCAGATTCACGTTCTTCTGTTTTGGATAAAACTGAACACGCTTTTAGGGCCACTCAGTCAGTGGACATTTCACTTTGAAACTGTTGTAAAAAGTGCACAACTCAACGTAATATGTTTGCAGAAATGTTGCCACTCTTTTGTCATGATGGGTTCCACTGCAAACACAACCTGAGAGAATCTCACAACAGCTTTGTATCATTTAATGATATATGTATTACATCATAGGTTCTCAAAGTGCGGCCCGCCGAAACATTTCTGGCGGCCCGCGATAACAACTGTAAAACTGTTAAAACTATTGCTTTGAAAAAATGAATATCTCCGTTTAGTGGTGTTTAGCGGCATCCATAGGCATAAGCGGTAATTACATGGTCCGACCGACCGATCGCACTTGACCTCACTCCCAAGGCCACCAGGAACAGTGGTTGTCTACACAGGAATAGGAATCGTGGCCAACCGAAACCAGCACCACAAATCCCATTGCAATTTAAAAGGGTATGTTGACCAAGTAATCAATATTCAATGTGACTTATTAATAATCTTAACAATGTCAAGCTTATTAATAGCCGCGTTTCCATTACCTTTCAAAATGTTCGCGGGCGCGAACACTTGCATTCTCCTATCAACAGTGGAAACAACTTAAACTAGTCTATCATTTCTGGTCATACAGAAAATAATAATGCCTTATTCGCAACTACTTTTATTTGTGTAAACTCATAACAAGAAAACGTGCTTTTGTAAAATAAAATAAAACAATCAGTAGCCTAGGCTACTAGACGCTTTCATGATCTCCGTGAACTGGAGCGCGAGAACTGAAACAAAATATAGCCTATGTAGGCTTAAGCTTAAAATGTGCACTTTTAAACAAACAAACTCGAATCGAAAGCAAATACCTGATTATGTAATCCGTATGAAAGGTGGATTTCTCTCTAAAAGCGCATCTGCTTAACAGCGGAGATGGAGATATGTTTTTAGACGACACTTAGAAAACAATAGTTTATTAATAAACAATTAAAATGCCTCGCTGTTTTTTCAGACGCATTTATTATCATTAGCCTATAACTCACCTATAAATCAGGCTAGATCAGACACGTACATGCTATATGGCTCTTCTCATTCATCACTGCGGGAAAAATATAAATTCCAGGTTCTAATTTGGCCTTAGAAAACCAGTAAAATCGACATGTTTTCCATATTAATTTGTGAATATTTAAAATGTTTAATAAAGGGGCAAAAAGTCATTTAAACAAAAATCTGAAAAAGTCTGTCGATATTTACTTTTTTTGCGCAGCAGTTGGTGAAGCCAGTTCAAATTAAAATTTTGTTCAACTTTGCGTTTTAAAAAGACAACAACCGTTCATTTTTCGTTTTTCAGTTACGGCTTAAAAAAGATAGATAATAATATGCAAATCTGCAATAATGGAAACGCGACTGACAAGCAATGATAGAAATGAATGATGATGATGACTTGTTTGGTAAGCTTCTATTTTAAAAGTTTCTTTCTCTCCCCCCCAAAATTTTTACAAGTTTTGCCAGGTTTAGCCTCAGTTAAGAATTAAAATGTGTTTATTGCAACTAATGTAAACTGTAGAGATGCAACCTGGTCATTAAAATAATTTCAAATGGGGTTTTCTTTTCGGGTTTTTTTTCTTAGTTTTCTCCCCCGCCACTTTGGCGGCCCTCAGTTCAATGTTGGGTTCCTAAATTGGCCCTCACCTATCAAAACTTTGAGAACCCCTGTATTACATATTCATTTACATTCAGCATTTTGCAAAGATGACTTTTGGAGATTGGCCGAACTTCTGTCTAGCAGGTGTGATGTATTTCTGTGAATGACAGAAAACAAAACCTGATTCAAAAAATGTGCTTCCAAACACAAAGGTGCAGTTTAGCCTTGCGGTTTCCAAAACTGATGGTTTAACTTTAAATTCAGAATAAGCTACAGAATACTTGGACGATGCAATGTCTTTCTTTCTTTCTTTCTTTCTTTCTTTCTTTCTTTCTTTCTTTCTTTCTTTCTTTCTTTCTTTCTTTGGATGAATGTAGAGTCCTGCAGGTCTAAAACACATTGATTTATGTCACACCATAACTGTTTTATTTACATTTATATAGAATTACCATGTATGTCCATTTTACACCAAGCAGCAAATATTATCCAACAGTGTGACTAAATTTAAATTTGTATAATTGCAATCAGATTATCAACAAACAGCAGTTCTGGAAGAGTTTTAAAAAAAACGGTTGTAAGGATCCCATGGATCCCTGTGGAATTTTATTATTTGGTTAACAATGTTGTTCTTGGTGACATGAAGTCTCTCAGGGTTACAAAGAACATAAGGGGAAGTCTGTAACAAATATCATTAACCTGAAAAAAAAAAAAATCAACGAAAGTCTATGCAATGCCCTCACTAGTATAGTGAAACAAACGTGTGTGTAATATACTGTATATAATATGTGGCGCGAATTTTAAAGAAGTTCCCGGCGACACAATCATATCCTGAAGACTTAACGTCGGTCTCGACAGCTGACTGGATCCGCCAACAGCTGCGCTATCTGCGGGAAACCGTCTTGCCTTCTCTCCGGACACGAGTGACTCAACCCAAGCGGAACAGAAAGGTGAGCAGGAATAAACTTCCATACCTGTGGCAGCATAGAAGATCTAAAGCGATTCAAGTCATTTTAAACCACAGTGAATATCCCGCCCGCCCACCGTGCTCTAGCGACATTACAGTTATACAATTATACAGTTATACGCTCCGCGCGGACTATGATTGACAGCTCGCTTACGAGCGAGGACGGGTCTGTGTTGAAACGCTGCTGTCAATCAACAATCGTGGGAGGGGCGTCTGACCGTGTGACGTCACACGGTCGAACGGCTTGATTTGAGGCAGGGGAAAACATATAAGGAGATTAAAACAAAAACACTGGATGGATTTTAATCATTTTATGATGGTTGTGTACAGGCACTGCCAATACACATTTCAGTACAATCAACTTGTAAAAGTGCATGTACCATTATATGACCCCTTTAAAGATCTCCCCCTCGATTTTTGCTGCAGATGAAATGGCTAAACTTCTGTTTTCGCGCAGGCGCAGTGAGGGAAAAAACACTGAGTTTAGGGCAATCGGTTCGTAGCTTTGCTTCAACTGTGCGATATAGTCACGAGGAGCGGCCAAAATTTCTGACATGCCAGAAATTCATCCGACCATCCGATTGTCGATCGGGAGAGGTTAATCGCCTCTCGTTTCTCCCTGTACACTGCACGAACACTGCACGACAAAGTTGAAAATCGCTCAGACCCGAAAAAGAGTCGCACGAGTCAGAATTCGGCTCAAAATCAGATGAAAATTGTATGGCCGCCATACAACTTTCAGTGTATGAAACAGTGTATGGCCGCCATTACGGGAGGCCTCAGTCGTCTGGCCCCATGAATGAAGCGAGCAAGCAGAGGATGTCTCCCGAGTGGCACCCCTTCAACCAAGGCGTGGCAAGCCGAAAGAGCGGCCACATAAATCTTGAGAGTAGCGGGGCATGTGCCTGTTGATAATTTTTCCTGCAGGACATCCAGAATCGAAGCAATCTGGCAATTGACCGGATCTACATTATGTACAACACACCACCTTTCAAAGACACCCCATTTGTTGGCATAACTCTTTCTAGTGGAGGAAGCCCTAGCACTTAGAATGGTCTCAATAACGTCAGGCGAAAGCCCAGTGTCCCTCAGTTGGTACCCATCAGGGGCCAAACATGAAATGTTCCACAGGTCATTTTGGACCATGTGTGCGCCATTGCATCCAGACCCAGGGGGGCTGGGTGACTCAGAGAGAAGTAGAGGGGACATTGCGGTCTGCTGGGAAGCGAAGAGGTCCACTTCGTAAAATCTGGTCCAGATCTGTTTTTACTACATCTGGGTGGAGTTTCCATTTTCCTGTGTGTAATTTCTGTCTGGACAGTAAATCCGCTCCCACATTCAGATGCCCTGGAATGTACACTGCCGAGTGACAGGAACTTCTCCTGGGCCCAGAGAAAATCTGCCTCGCTATTCTGTTCAGATTGCGTGAGTGCAGACCTCCCTGGTGATTATGTAAGAGACTGCCGCTGTGTTGTCCCCCCGCACTAGGACAGCCTTTCAACTGAGGGAGAAATTATTTCGGGGCCAGAAATACATATTCCATCAACTTGAGACAATTGATTTGCCAGTCAAGATGATGCCTCCCCAGATAACCTGGGCTGTATGACCACTTAAGACTGCTACCCAGCCCGACAGGGAGGCGTCTGTCGTTAGCATTCTGCGACGGCAAAATGCACCAAGAGTGGGACCCAAGGTGAGGAACCAGGGTCTTAACCACGTAGAAAGGGAACGAAGCCACAGCGTGTAACCCTTACCATAAACATGGATTTTAGAAAGTACATGAAGCGTTCAACTGCGTGATTTACCATAAACATGGATTTTTAGAAAGGACACGAAGCACTCAGCGCATGCTCTTGCCTTTATTTGCCCTTGGGGATTGTATAGTGATTTTGAGCCACAACTGAAGTGGTCTCATGTGCAAAAGGCCCAGAGGGATCCCTGTGGACGCAGCTGCCATGAGACCTATGTAATGTCCTGACCAAGTCAGATGTTGCTTTAGGGGGTTTAAAATGGTCTTGACACAAGCAGGGGACAGTTGTGACCCCGATGGTGACAGAGTCCCATTTAACCCCCAAGCAAGTTACCCTCTGGGCAGGAAAGTGAACGCTTTTCTTAACATTGCAACTCAACCCCATATAGAGAAGATGAGCGGGGATCGATCTAGATGTCGAAGTGCAAGCTCTTGAGACTGGGCCAGTTTCAGCCAATCGTCTATGTAACATGGCTAGGTCGAATGGAAGGACCCGGAATTGGTACGCTTCACCCCCCAAAGCAAACATCAGGAACTTCCAGTGTTGTGGCAATATTTCTATATGAAAATATGCATATTTTAAAGGGGTGGTTCAGAATTTTGGACATCGGGCCTCATTTCCAAGTTAGCCTTAGTTTTATTTATCAGTGGAGACAGTTTTCAAAAATTTTCATCCAGTCGTTCCAGTTGCATAGTTCGCTGGTGCTAGGCTAGCGGGAGTCAACAGTAACTGCTAGCCTGCCATTAAAAACCGTTTTACCCACTCCACAGGGTAGAAAAGGGTAGTTTGATTTCTAACTTTATTCTCTCAACAGACATTTACATCGATAGTCTGGCGTTATAATTTATTTGCTTTTGGTGTACTGTGGAGTGGGTAAAACTATTTTTAATGGCAGGCTAGCAGTTACCTTTTCCTTTTTACTGTCTTTAGGACACAAAAAGAGATACCCGGCAGTAGCTTTTCACGCTGCCAAAGTCTTTTTAATACTTCCTGTTAGGGGAATGTTAAATGTTATTTGTCCTGGGCGATAACAGGAAACAAAAGAACATTCAACATTTCGCTAAACCGCTGCCCCCTGAATCACCAGAGGTGGCGAGGATGTTACAGTGGTTTCGAAAGGGCTGCTGAGCAAGACGAGCAGGTCCCCAGTCTTTACGAGGGGGAACGCAACTTGCCATACTCTGCTTTGAGCCCCCCCTTTTTTAACGCAACTTGCCATACTCTGCTTTGAGACCTAAATTTTTTTTAATTTTTTTTAAATCAGATCAGCCTGATATGCCTGCAACAATGCCATAGTGTGCAGAGCAGCACCAGTCTGACCTCCACCAGCGTGGATGTAATTATACACGACTTGGTGGGGAGTGCTGACTCCTTAAATGATGATGAGCCCCAGAGAAGAGATAGCCCGCGATCGTCTCTTCGGACTGGCAGTTTAGCTGTAATCTGGCCACAGCACGAGTCACCACCTCGAGTAACTTCTCACATGCTTTATTATTATTAAGTGCTCAGAGGCGGTACTCCCAAAGTCCATCATTTTTTAGATGGCTTTTTCAATATTTAATTCCTCAGAATTAAATGTGACCAAAGAACAGCCAAACAATATATTAATACAAGCATTTGATATATTGCATTGAATATCTGATTTCTAATATAGCCTATTATCATTTAATTCATCAGCAATAAATACAGCCAAATATCAATCAGACAAGCAAACACGGTCTGAATGACAGGCTGTTTAAATCTTTCATAAGATCAGCCTAGTAACTCCTAACAAAGATCTGTAGTAGATATAGAGGGTGCGCGCCGATTACGTCACCGACCGAGGCTATATTACCTCCGGGTCGATTCCATCGACGTGTTTACACACTATATTCACAGCAGGTCACGATTAAAGATGTTCCCAATGCGCTAAGCAGCGTAGCATCGATTGTAGCTTTTGAAAGGGAACGGCAGTCCCCTCCATTTGGGCTAAAACACTGCGTTTGTGGTCATTGAGTTTGAAATGTTGACAAACACTGAGATTTTTCAGATTTTCTGTTGCGACTTTCTCTGTATATTTACGATTCTTTAAAGCCTTTAGCCACTGCCTACAACAAGCTGGGTACTTCACTGGAAACTGAAAGTAACTCACACCCGCTAAAAGTTTACTCTTTGAATTTTTGCCCCCAGGAACAATACAAGTCGACACCACTATGACTAAAAGTTTGCTAAGAAGTATTTCCTACTAAAGCAAGGCAGTATTTGACCCTAGTAAATGTATCCATAGCAGACTGGTGGGAGTGGCCTTGGAAAGCAACATATACAGTACATGTATATAACAACACCTAGCGCATTTTGGGTGTTGAAGTTTACCTGCCTATTTGGCAAAAAGAATCTCTGATTTCACTAGTGAGGAAGCACCGATTTCATTATTTGTTTTCCTTTCTACTGAATAGGCAGCCAAGTTTTATTGAAAGCCTATTTTTCCAGCGGTAAAGTACCCCTTTAAGGATTAATTACAACTGCTTCATTACAAGCAAACTCAGAGAAAGACAGACATTATTCAGGGCTGGATTATGGACTGGGCCATGAGGTGCCAAGCCCAATGTTATCTACCACAACATGCATTTTCAAAAACATTTTGCAGCCAAAATGTCATGAAAAGATTTGTTACATTTGGGGAAAAAAACAAATTGGAAGGTGGGGGATATCATAACATATCTCTCACGACATTTTCTGCAACACACCGCATGCATTTTGGGTGGCTTGGTCAACTAACAAATAGCAGAGCTTTGGTTTTAGAACACAAGGTTGCGGTGTTACTAAGGGCCTTGGCTCTTAAACCAGCAGGCTGAGTCCAATCAAAGGCAGTACTATCAAAATCATTTTATCATGCCACTATAGTCAGTATTAATCCCTGTGGTGCAACTCTAGATGTAAATGTCACTTAATCTTGGGGTACAGCTAACAAGAGTCACCAGTGCCACACTGTCAGTCACCCGCTGTCAGCTTTTAATCTCCTTGAATCTGACACTTGCCTAGGATATGCCTTATGGGTCAGAAAAAATATCCTACAAGGAATAAAATAACTTCATCAGGTCAGGGCTCCTCAAATCTTGCCCTGGAGGGCCAGTGCCCTGCAGAGTTTAGCTCCAACCCTGATCAAACACACCTGAGCAAGCTAATCAAGGACTTCAGGATCACTTGGAAATCACAGGTTGGGGAGTTTGATCAGAGTTTGAGCTTAACTC
Organism: Rhinichthys klamathensis goyatoka; assembly: GCF_029890125.1. Lineage (NCBI taxonomy): Eukaryota > Metazoa > Chordata > Actinopteri > Cypriniformes > Leuciscidae > Rhinichthys > Rhinichthys klamathensis. The sequence goes on from NW_026607030.1 coordinate 13,761, forward strand.
TGCAGGGCAGTGGCACTCCAGGATGCTAAGCTATGTCAATTTACGTATGAAGAGCTATTTTCAAAAGAACTGTTGACATCTGCTGCTGAGATTACATGTCTACATATAACTTACTTTTAAAAATAGTTGAACACCTACAGTATTCGGTTTCAAAGATCATGAAGATTAGGGAGGTAACCCTGAGTGACAGTATTAGTAGCAGTGTCAGTGCTATTCCTTCAGTAAGTAATTGTCAATCAGTGATTAAAGCACTGTTAAGAACTATTTGAATTTCTGTGCAGCTCCTAACAGTTAGAATACTTCAATTACACCTTCTGGCTAGCCTTTCCCAATCAATAATCAACAGTCGTGGATAGGTGAATGCCCTATGTGAAATTGGATTGGATGTACAATAGAAACCTGTTATGGTATGAGATCTGACTTAAACCAACATAAAGGGCGGGTTAAATATATATATAGGGACATAAGCAGGCTTTTACTATAATTACAATAGTAGATGCTTTTGTCAGTAATCTTTTAAAACATAGACGGGCCCATGTGACCTATTCTTCTATACTCTTCTAATAATTATTCTACGATCAAAATACGAATGATTGACTTAATATTTGTTCATGTCCCCATTTAACACGTTCGCTTTGTCAGTATATTAGCCCGCAAACATCATAAGGTTGAAAAATAAAGGTTCAGTTACTTCATTTTAAACAACTACTAGTACTAGCAAGCATCAGATTAATATTTTGTGACTTCCTTACACCAAACAGATGTCGCTAGGTTTTCTGGGCCCCCTGTACAGTATATTTAATTGAGCCCCCTCTGTAGAATTAGGGATCCGGAGATGGGGGTTCCCCGTTTGTCAAAATCATTGTGGGGCCCCCAATAGCTCTGGGCTCACTCTTTCCCCCCCATTAGAGACTCTCCTGACCATCATGTTTCTGAAAAAAAGTACACCTAGTACTTTATGATGAACAGAAGGTTCAATATCATGTGCCTTCTGAGGCCAATGGTACATATAGCTTCATTTCAAAATGATTATTATTTATTTTTTACACGTTCAGCATTATCGCAGGGAACCACAAGATAAAAAAAAATCTCAATCCCAATAAAACATGACAGGTAAAACACCTGATGATCTTTCTTTATATCAACACTTTGATATGTTTATTATTTGTTTGTAGTTTATGTGGCACATATCCAACTTAGACTGTTAGGCCAGAATTATCCCAACAGCAGGTGGAGAGGAGGAGTCAATCGCTGACTTAAATCTTCTTAAACAAGTGTCTGGACTGAAATGGCGTCATGTACATGACAAAGATGAACTTTACCCCTTTGACTGTATACAATGAGAAATAGCATACTGTTAATAGAGGGAAAAGTCTCAATTGAATTCCTGCTTCCCAGATTCAGTTTAATGGCTGTTTGAATCATGACACACCTCTTCTCAATAAATACTGTCATTATATAACTATTATTATGAGGTTGTATGCATACAATATGTTGGTGGTGTATTAATATATCGAATATTTAATTTAATATATATTATTAGCATATAGTCTATGTATAAATACAACTGGCACACACTACAATGTGAAAACATACATTTAGACGTTAAACCAAACAGATTAAAGGAATCCATGGGAAATAGAGCAAATCATCGCAGACACTCCAAACACAACGTTTACGTATCATAACATATTAACATGTTAAATTCGTCTGCCGATATGATATTCTTACCTCAACGGAAGATAGGCGAATAGAAAAGCCCATAGAAATAGCTTGAGTGTGATCTCGGGGATGGCCATCGCATTCAAGCATTCAGAGGAAAAATGAAAAGAAGCCATGATCACCATCTTGCTCTCTCTTCACACAGATCGACGCGTCCCCTTTATTTACTGCCTTTCCTCGCTATTACACATAGCAGATCGCTTTGGCTTTGGCGTCTCAGAGCCGTTGCTGCGATGCAATACAAGCCGTCACAAAAACAACAAAGCACGCGCACACCAAATGAAGGCGAGTGTCCTGCTATATTCAGATATGGGCAGATCACTGGAATTAGATGAAAAAAAGATAAATGCGATCTCTCCGGGTCCAGTATAACTGCTAAAAGTGTGGATGCAGATGAATTGTGTGAAAGCCGATCTGATGCACGTCGCTGCAGCACAACACATGCGTGGTAGAGATGGATCCAAAGCTCACATGCTTCTATTAATAAAATCAACACTATATCCAGTTAATATTTTAACTACCACGCAGGCATAGCGTCTGCATTTACGTGTTTTTGTTGTTGTTTTGTTATTATTAGATTATTTTGCTAGGATTATAAAAAAAAAAAATACAACATTATTTAATAAAAGGGAATAAACAAAACTTTTGTAATGTAGTTGGTCTGTGCGCAAAATGTGCGTTTTTATCGCGGCATTTTTTTCTGTTTTCGAGCGCGATTTTAGATTTCAGAATTTGAGCTGAATTTCGATACTGTTTTATTTAGTTTATGTTGTTACAATTAATTTAAAGGCATTTAATATTAAGATTTAAATACATTGTTCATGAGACGATGAGGCGGACCATGTATAGTTGTAGGCTATACCTTTAAATGTTTGTTTTTTTTCCTAAGCCGTAGGCTATTTTTTAATTGCTTGTAGAGGGGAAATTATTTAATTAATGATGTGAAGATTTTGATAATAATTATTTAGCATGCTAATAAATGACAATATTAAAGTCCTGCGTGATTTGGTTGAGTGCAAATACCACGAGAGAGAGAGAGAGAGAGAGAGAGAGAGAGAGAGAGAGAGAGAGAGAGAGAGAGAGAGAGAGAGAGAGAGAGAGAGAGAGAGAGAGAGAGAGAGAGAGAGAGAGAGAGAGAGAGAGAGAGAGAGAGAGAGAGAGAGAGAGAGAGAGAGAGAGTCTGCCGTGATGCGACCACAGGAAGCTGTCATGCCTCACAGCATGAGGAAAAAGAAGAGCATGATAATTCCACGTGATGTAGGCTACCAATCGCCGTGTACAGCTTGCAGATGTCACATATCTGTAATCAGGTAGTGTTATATCATCAGGTAAAGTGAAACAATTTGACAGAGTTGCTATTTATGGGAGGAAACCCAGTTTCAGCAGATGCACAAATCAAGCAAACGTCAAGTCGAGCATGTTGTATTCCAGTACCATGGACAGCGCTGTAAATGTCCTCAAGTGAAATATCTGGTGAAACAGACACACACACACACACACACACACACACACACACACACACACACACACACACAAACCCCACTTAGATAGATCGACACAAAACTCAAAACAACTGAATAAATATATAGGTCAAAATGGTTAAATATATCACAAATAAATAAATAATTAGGTCATTAAGTTAAATTATCCTCAAGCAATCCAGAAACTATGCTTTAGAAAATCCCTTATATAACACCATGTGTCTAATGAATTATCTAATGTTTTTAAGTGAGGCATTGTGCCTGAATGGTCCATCCACTTCTTTTAGCCACTGGGAAGGAATAAAATGGGAAACGGATTATAATTCACGCTCCTGGCCTGTCCTCTTTTTCACTGATGTCAGCTTATGCCACGAATGCTCAGTATTAGTGCTCAGCACAAAAGTTAGCCCAAGGAAGTAGCCGATGGTGCCTGTGGTCATGCTTGCTTTGCTGGCCTATCTCTGAGAACACACAGCACATGCATTATTTCTCCTCTAATCTGTTAGGTTATCCAAAATTATTTAACTCAAATAAATTGTCTCACCCAAACGAGACCATTGCTAACATTGTAATTGCAGAACTTTTCTCTACTTTCATTTAATAATCTACCTCACCTTTGAGTTTTATCATTTCAGAGAGAAAGCTGGCACCAAAATTTTTTTTAACAAGTTTTATAAAAGAGATTGTCACATCACATTTATGTTCTGTTTAGTTTGATTCTAATTTCTTTGTATTTAGTTTATTTGCTGGTTTAGTCCTTAGTCATTTGTTTATCCTGGCTTAGGGGAAAGTGTATATTGTGTTGTAAATATTATTATTGATTGTGGTTTATTTGGGAAAGTAATTATTTGATATTTACCTTTATTATTGGTTTGGTAGAGGCTAACTGGGTTACTATAGCAGTGTTGAGGAGAACAGAGTTAGTTCTGTTCTCCTAAAAGTGGTCCAGCCACAGTAATATTTGAGCTGCTGACCGGTTTTGTTTTGTTGTTACTTTATTAACAGGGGAGATTTATTTATTTCTAGGCTAATTTAGTTTATGTTTAATTTCCATCTTTCTGAATGGACTTTGTTTGAAGATGTCTTGCCACTGTATCTTATTTTTGGTCCTTTTTGTTTGGAGCAAATAGATTTTCTTATCGGTCCACTGCCTGTGCTGCCTGCGTTGGCCTTGACCACCACAATATGCCACAAAGGTTATGCAGCAATCAACTGCCAGGTGATCTGTGACCATAAGTGTTCGATCACAGACATTGTGGCAAGGTGGCCTGGAAGAATCACGCATGACTCCTTTTATCTTTACTAACTCATCTGTGGGTCAAGAGACCCAAAATCCACAGGGACAGTGGAGGCTGCTTGGGGACAGTGGATATCCACTGAGGCCGTATCTGTTCGCTCCTGTAGCTAATCCTGGCAATAACAGGGAAGCAGATTTCAATGAGGCTCACCATGTTGCCCGAAGTATTGTGGAGCAGGTGGAAGCTATGCTTTCGGGCTATTCACAAATCCAGTGGTGGTCTTCTCTTTGCGCCACAAGAGAGGCACCTTTGGTTAAATCTAAGTGCCATTAAAGTAAAGCTTAGGTGCAATTTTCTGGTTGCCCTGCAGGTGACCTCATAACTCTATCCCTTTATGATGCACTTAGGGATTCACGATTACTTCAGAGCACTCGTAGTTTTACGAACATTTTCAAGTACTACTTAAGTTACGACGGTTTTGGGAAACAGCCCATAAGTCTAAGATGATCCGTGCGATCGCTTTTATGATCTACTTAGGCTCACGATGCTTTTGGGAAACGCAGCCCTGGATGATGACATCACTGTTTTCTCCAGATAATTAATGTTTTTTTGTTGTTGTTTTTTACAATGGAAATGAATCAACACTGAACTTACTTAAAATGGACAATGACTTTCTTCTAGAGTTGCTGTACAGCAGAACAATCTTTGTTGCATTCATTTCCTGTTATCATTGCAAAGCTAGTCTGAAACAATCTGTATAGTAAAAAGCGCTATAAAGTCAAAAAGGTGAAAAAGGTGACTTGACTTAACTTTAGTTATTTTTTGGGAACCGATTCCTTAGGAAATGTTGTAAGTCACAGTAGGTTTAGTTTGATGGGGAAGAGAATATCACAAAACCCTTTAAGATAAATTATTAGTGGATTTAGTATTTCCTATGTTTGATAAGGAGGATCAGTGAAAATAATGACAAACGAATCCTGTGCCTTTCAGTCATTTTTATGGCGAAGCTGCTGATGTCAATAGCTTCAATTATGAAAACAATAAATTGTTTCAATTTATTTCAAAGTCAAAATGTTTCTTATTCCTTCTTACGGAGACTGATTGGTTTAGTTTACCCCTAAAGGTTAATTAATGCATTAATTATCAAACATGTACTAACGTGTAGTCAATGCTGCTGTTATTCATTTATGTATCCATATCAGTTCATATCTTCACTAATCATGAGTTTATTTTGAAGTAATTAGTAAATCAGGCATTAGTACATGATTATTCATGTACTGTTATTGTAAATAACTTATTTTTAATGAAATCTGAGAGATTTCTGTCCCTCCGTTGACAGTCTTCGCAACTACCAATGTGAACTTCAAAAAGTTCATAAAGAGATCAGAAAACTAATCTATATGAAGTGAGCGGTTTAGTCCATATTTTCTAAAGAGACACGATCACTTTATATGATGAACATATTTAATTTAGGCTTTTATCCTTGTAAACCTTCATCAACGCACAACATCAGATATGGTAAATGGAAGCTCAAGCATGCAAGAACCAATGAGGTTCATTCTCTTCTTACGCAGCACGTTTGATCGTCTGCAAGAACCAATGAGGTTTGTTCCTGTGCATTAAGCAAGTACGGTTGAGCTTCTGTTTATGCTCGCTGATCAGTGTTTTTATGTGAAGAAAAGCATAAATATAATCTATTCATCATATAAATTGATCATGTCTTGGACTAATTTGGACTAAACCGTTCAATTTACGATCTCTTTAAAATATAAATTTAAAAATACCTTAATTTGTGTTCCGAAGATAAGCAAAAGTCTGGTATGTTCAGAACGACATGAGGGTGAGTAAATGATGATGGAATTTTCATTTTTGGGTGAACTAACCCTTTAATTAGTATTATATTTTCCTTGTTTTACCCCTCAGTTTGAATGTGCATTATATAGTAAATGAGACATTCTATAATATTAGGCCGTGAGACAGAGGGTTGATTGGTGCCATTTTGAGGGATTAAACCGCATGGTGATTTTTGTGTAGGTATATGACGCATGTATTGATGTGTAATAGCATTAGATTCAAGGTAGTTTTTGGTTACGGAGGACGATTTTCAAACATATGTCAAGAAAAAGGATAAATGAATTTATCTTTAAATAAATTTTAAATTTTATAAAATGTATAAATTTTTATAATAAAAAAAATTATACATTTTTTAAATTATTTTTTTTAAATTATAAAAGGATACATTTTTCTCTCTTGTAGTCACTGAACACCTTACCTTGAGGTAGGATGATATAAGTGTTGATTTCTAATGAAAGCTACCATGGATCGGATGCTATCACACATTTTCCAACACTAGAGATGTGTGCCTTCATGAAAATCAAAAAGAAATTTAATCCCTCAAAATGGTACCGGTAGCCCAAATTTGGTGTACATTTCACATCAGCAAAAAAAGTTTAAAAACAATATGCTTTCTCAATAAAACAACTGTTGGTTTCAGTTGATATGTTTTATCAGTGTAACGTAACTGCTAGTTGCAAAGCTTAATCATTAAACACCATTTTGATATAAGAAAGAAAGTTTCTTCGCAGTGATTGGTCATGATATATTTTTAAATGTGATTGAGCTTGAACAGTACAGTATGTTGTATATGCCCGATGAAGGTCATGAGACCGAAACTGATATTTTTTTTTAATACTTTTTGCAAGTACTGACAGTGTCCTGGATGTCCTTTAGTTTTTTAGATTTTTGACTTTTTTGGTCTTCTCTCCTACGTACCTATCTATTACCTGCAGGTGTACGATAGTAATTGTTAATTGATATAAGAACGAAAAAAAAGAAAGAAATTTCACGATTTGGCAAACGATCCTGTGCGTATCTGTGCCTCTGGATAACATCAAAGTTTTCTATTTACGTGTTTTCGAGCAATGTAGCCAATCACAGAGATGTCTGTTTATTACTTGAATGCAATGGCCAATCAGAGGTGTTTCTGTTAGAATTCACTCAGTTCACTTAGACACACAGTTTTTGTCCAGTGCTGAGTTCTGCACTCTTGCAAATCCTCTCATTACAACAAAGTCTATAGACTATTTAAATAAGTGATTCATTGTGCAGTGTAGACAGCTTCATTGATTATAACAAAACTTCAAGAAATTGCATCATTGTGACTGCTCTTGTGTGCTTTTAAGGCAATTTATTGATTCAGAATTTGAATAAATGTATTGTTTTCATGCTTGACCAGTGGCCACGTAGGCCTACACGTGCTAACGTTTTGGCAGTGACATTCACCTAATTCATGTATTTGAGTGATTATTTTAATGTATGTGTGATTTATTTTCTCCTTTCCCCCAAAATTTTTTTTTGTTTTGTTTTGTTTGATCGAGTTTACCAGCCATCAGTCCACTCAATTTCGATGTCACTGGAGATCAATGTGCAGCTGCGGCGACAAGCGTCCGAGGTGGCACCAGAAGATTGAGGTGGAGCCGGCGGGACCGAGGACGAAGGCAGAGCCAAACGGAGCTGAAGGTGCAGGCAGGACGACCTTTGACCAAAGGCACAAGAATCTTTATTGCGTAGGACTTTCTTCCTTCAGGCCCCAAGGAACTGGCCAATGCGAGAGATTCAATAGGACAATGCATGACTTATTGTGAACCCTTCCTGCTGAAAAGAAGTATCATTGGCCAGATTTTCTTTCCCAAGTTGTGTTTGCTTACAACACTACAGAACATCAGTCTACCGGTTATTCTCCATATGTTCTTATGTTTGGAGAGGAGCCTCAGTTGCCAATTGATTTAATTTTGATCCTACTGGAGAACCTTGGATAGTACAACATAGAGAGAATTTGGAACAAGTCTTCAAATGAGTGTAGTGTGTCGTCATTGGGCGATCACATGACTGCTTTGATGACATTCACCTGTGGAAGTTGTACACAAAGGGACTTTAAAAGAGAAGTGTGGGGAAGCGAAGAGGGTTCGGAGGTGGTGACTTGTGGAGAATGTCTTGGCTGTCTCTGGGGGACAATAGGTCCTCCGGAGATGAAGATAGTGAGCTAGTTAGTTGCCTCTGGGGGAGCATAGCGAGTTAGGGGGTTGGAAATTATTATAGTGTCACCAATTACCTCGGAAGTCCACTTGACTGTCATCTACATGCCATTGAGATTCCGAGCTGGAGAATCCTCTGACGCGAATGTTGAACGAACCTGGTGAATGAACTAAATGCTGTAAACGCCGCCCCAGCCTTGTGGATTGGCGTCTTTGACTGCAGATTCGGGTTGCTACGTGCACTATCCACACCATATGGATGTGTCTTCTTGGCCCGTTGAGAGGGAAGTGTTTTTAATTTATTCATGCATGAACTGTTTTGATTGTGTAGCCGACAGCGGGGGCAGGGAGGGAGATCGGGGAACGAAGACTGGAGAAACACGCCCTACTTGTGGTCACGGTGTGCGGTGCAGGCTGTATGTTACGTTGAGTGTAAAACACTGCGTGATGGTTAAGCGTGAAACTCACTGTGTGTAGCCAGCCCAGTCTCATCCCAAGACGTCATATGACTGACGCTTTTGACCATACGTCAACATCCGACGTTTTAGGGTACCCTTTAACGTCAGTTAGATGACGCTATCTAATCCTAACCCTACCCCCGACCTAAACCTGCCCGCGTCATCTAACTGACGCTAAAGGTAAAGAGTCAGTTAGATGACGCCCTAGGATCGTCATCTAACTGACGATAAAGGGTACCCTAAAACGTCGGATGTTGACGTATGGTCAAAAGCGTCAGTCATATGACGTCTTGGGATGAGACTGTGTTAGTGTAGCTGGAGTGATGTGTTGCAGGTTTTCCCGTGTCTCTCTTCTCCTTTCTTCATATCTGTACCCGTGATGCTGAGTTTTAGCTTGTGTATTTGAAATAAGTGTAAACCCCTTTAAATTAAACCGGCTGGCTGTTGCGAGTTTTTGACCACCGTAGGACGGTTTATGAGATTTATTACATGTGCAAGAGCCCACCTGCAAGCTGCTGCAGCCCAACGTGTCCGATCAAATAATGAAAAGGTTTATCATAACTCTTTGCAAGAGGTATACCAGAAGTTGGTGTACCGAAGATCCCATAAGGTAACAGGCAGAAATAAGATTCAGGATGTTTAGGATCCTACCCTCGTCTAAAGGATTGTTCCAGATGGTTCAGGCCCCAGTGTATTCTATATGTCCAGCGAATGGTAGTGGTAAAGTCTAAAGGATACATCGGTGTGAGTTGCGTCCTGTCTGATGTACGGATGATCCTGGGTTGCCCACCCATATGAGAGACGAAGAGGCCAATTCAAATGTAACAGGGTGACCTATGAGTTTGGGACTACACTTCTCATAAGTCTGTGGAGTAGCGTATTACGTCTGCACTTACTATAAATAGACGCACAGTAGCGTAGCGCATACTCGTAATTTATGCACGGTTGTGTTTTAAAAGTAATTTTAATGGATGCATTTTAATCGAGAGGGCTATTCCTGTTTAAGCAAAGATACTTCTATGTAAATTATTTGATGCTGCTCATGCTTAGAATTGTTTGTGTGTCTCTAGGTCACCTTCACGTAATTAAAATGTGGGCATGAGGTAGCTCCACGTATGGGTTTTTATCATTGAGGTAATCGGTTTATGTGAAGAAATTAGTAGACTACTTTGGGTAGAAAGAACGCGGTCTTATTTAGTTGTTGAGTTTAAGAACCCTGTGTCTATTGATGATGATCTGCCTGGTGACAGCCTTCAGAGTAATGAATGAATTGTGAGCGAATTATGCTTAGGGGTAACAAATATTGACAAGTGTCTTACTTATTTAGATTTATAAAGATGGTTGTTTTCATACAAACTTGTTTTGTAGGTCTGTTTTAAAGAAGAACTATCCGGTTGATTATTAATTCCTCTATTTTAAAGGTATGTGACTAGATTAAAGAATTTATTCATGTACATTTATTCAAGGTATTTATAATGGGTTTTTATTTTTTTGCTGCATTAGCATGACTGTTGTTACTATCTTTTATTTTGTGGTGAATTATCTCAGTTTTCTGTGGACATAGTTTATCAATATTATTGTCGATTTTTGATTGATTCTGTTTTTCTTTCTTTTCTTCTTCTTTAGTTGTCATTCGTCCTGATTCCATGGCAGCCGCAGGGTCTCCTCCAAGGGTGAGACCGGCACTGGTGAGGTGGTAGGGATTCTTCTTTGGTTCCTGGTGATTTGTTCTTCCTTTTGAGTGCCGTGAATTCTGTGCTGCATTTGGAATGCGAATTGCAAGTAGTTGGTTGTATATTTGTCTCCACACGAATGCTTGTGCCCTGTCTGTCATAAAAGTGTTTTGTTTCTCTCTTTCTCTCTGAATGAGACCTGTATTAGTGTTTCAGACATTTATTGCTTCATGCACAATTTGGTATTTGTGACCGGTAATAAAACTGCTTGTACAAGCGATAAAGCTTTCACTACACTCTGTGGCCAGTTACTAGCCTACTCCTATCCGGTGGGTTACATTTAGATAATAGGCTATAAAATTGTTGACAATCAAAACACACTAATTATAAATCTAAAGCCAATTGAACACTTGGTTTGAACTCTTCAATCGATTAAACACTTTTATGTAAAACCTTTAAATACTTTACAATATTTATAGCTTAATAAAAAGACACATCGAGACAGTCATCCTGAAACTGACTTTGCCTATGCCTGCTCTGTAAGTTTAAATTGCTCATTGTCAGGTAGACGACACCACTTTGACGACACACTCCATATGAAGGAGTGACAATTACAACTTTGTATTGTGCTGTGCTACTGAACTGTCCCAACTCATTAATTGTAGTGTAGCGATATGGAAGAAATCCATACCGGCTTTTTCACTTTTCCTAATGGGCGTAAACAAATGAGGAAGTTAAGAGGAAATTTGAGATGGTCCTCACTGCAGAACACGAAATCCAGGGGGAGGAGTTGGATCTGGATACTCCTTACATATACCTAAACCTACCCATCTCCTCCCCTGATCCCTAACTCCACCACTAATCCTACCCAACTCCAGCCCCTGATCCCTAACCCCACCCCTAATCTTACCCAACTCCACCCCCTGATTCCTAACCCCACCCCTAATCCTACCCATCTCCACCCCCTGATCCCTAACCCCACCCCTAATCCTACCCATCTCCACCCCCTGATCCCTAACCCCACCCCTAATCCTACCCATCTCCACCCCCTGATTCCTAACCCCACCCCTAACCCTACCCATCTCCACCCCCTGATTCCTAACCCCACCCCTAATCCTACCCATCTCCACCCCCTGATCCCTAACTCCACCCCTAATCCTACCCATCTCCACCCCCTGATCCCTAACCCCACACCTAATCCTACCCATCTCCACCCCTTGATTCCTAACCCCACCCCTAACCCTACCCATCTCCACCCCCTGATCCCTAACCCCACCCCTAAACCTACCCATCTCCGCCCCTGATCCCTAACCCCACCCCTAACCATCTCCACCCCCTGATCCCTAACCCCACCCCTAATCCTACCCATCTCCGCCCCTGATCCCTAACTCCACCACTGATCCCTAACTCCACCACTAAACCTACCCATCTCCACCCCTGATCCCTAACTCCACCACTGATCCCTAACTCCACCACTAAACCTACCCATCTCCACCCCTGATCCCTAACTCCACCACTGATCCCTAACTCCACCACTAAACCTACCCATCTCCACCCCTGATCCCTAACTCCACCACTGATCCCTAACTCCACCACTAAACCTACCCATCTCCACCCCTGATCCCTAACTCCACCACTGATCCCTAACTCCACCACTAAACCTACCCATCTCCGCCCCTGATCCCTAACTCCACCACTAATCCTACCCAACTCCACCCCCTGATCCCTAACCCCACCCCTAATCCTACCAAACTCCACCCCGTGATCCCTAACTCCACCACTGATCCCTAACTCCACCACTAAACCTACCCATCTCCACCCCTGATCCCTAACTCCACCACTAATCCTACCCATCTCCGCCCCTGATCCCTAACTCCACCACTAATCCTACCCATCTCCGCCCCTGATCCCTAACTCCACCCCTAATCCTACCCAACTCCACCCCTTGATCCCTAACCCCACCCCTAATCCTACCCATCTCCATCCCTTAGATCTGGATCCAACTCTGCCCCCTGGATCTCGTGTACTGCAATGAGATGCTACTGTGAAATTTAATATAAAAGAGAGAGAGAGAAACGGAAGAGGAGGAGCAGAACAATCAAACAAACGTAGGTTATCTGAGTGGGACACATGCTACCTGAAGGCAGTCGTTGCTGGAGTCTCTGTGAATGCTCTGACTGGATGCGATCGCCACAGTGACGGAGAAATTGAGCTCTGCATGGTTCTCCTCCCTCAGGTATTAGCCCTGATGTCCATCGTCTTCCCCACGGCACTTTTTTCCCGGCCTTGAATTTGCGGCCGCTACACAGATTGCTTCACGCAGTCAACACACACACACGCACATACGCTCATTACACATGCACACACCCACACACCAAAAGCTTGTTTGATTATTTATTTATATATTTACCCTTCTTTCTTTTGGTTGAAATTGAACATGAAAAACTGTTTGAAAAAAAGATTTATGACATTGGTTAATCAAGGACTCTTTTTGTTGTTGTTGGGTGAAATCTAACTTGATCTTAACTTGAGCAGCAATCTCCTTACTGTTTGTTTTTATTAATTATTTGATCATTTCACAAGTCCACACTTACAAATAAGTTAGATAGAATAAATGGTATGCATATTTGGCATGCTGTCCGGGGAGAGGGCTCCAAGCTCGGATATCCGAACCCAGAGTACTCCCCCCGTATTGCTGTTTAGGAAGTAACCAGGCGAGTGTGAGGAGACGGGTGGTGGAGGGATGCTGAAAAACTGTCGAGGAAGATTGGTGAGTCAAATGGGTATTGGTCTCCTGATTGGATAGACATGTTGATTACTGTTTGTTGACAGCTGGTTGGAATGATGTGATAATTGGATCAATTATTTGAACGTGCTCCTCCCGAACTTTGTCAACAAAACATCATTTGTCATGTGAGGCAAAGAAAAAAATACAAAATGTGTGAAAATTGAACTTCGTGTAACACTTGTTTTCTTTTTTCTTTTTTTTTTTGTAAAATGTTTTCCTAAATAACAATTTTTGACTGAAACCCTTCAATCTGTGAATGTGTCATTTAAGCCCCTATTCTATGTTATTGTGGGTATTGGAAGGCATTAGTTTTGTGTATCTGTGGTTTGAGCTATTTTCTAGGAAACTGAAACTATCATTACAAATATATATATATATATATATATATATATATATATATATATATATATATATATATATATATTTTGACTTCACAAGTTTTGACTTCCCTGGCGCCCGAACAATTTAAATTCAATTTACACTTATTAAATAATCAAATTTGATTTGTGGCAGCCACCGTTACAGTAGGGATGCACCGGAATAAAAATTTGGGGCCGAAACGGATAATTTCTTTTATTTTTTAAAATTAATTTCTTATTTTAAATATATATTTTTTTGTATAATTGTATTATTAGTAGACTTTTTAATTAAATTCAAAAAAATTTACTGAATCTGAAAAAAAAACCAAGCCAATAAAATAACCACATTTTTCTTTAAAGTAACACACAAAAATTGGACAGAAATTAGGCCTATTTTAAAACAATATTAAATATACATTTTTCATATCAATATATTATTTATCGTTCAGTTCTATGCAACAGAATCAGATTTAACAGATTGATCAATTATCAAAATAATGAATAGTCCTACAAAGCTATTATTATCAGAGCGTGTGAACAGCAGGAAGTGGATCAGGAGTGCCCAGCACGGCTATACACACCATGATACAGCACAGTAGGACTATTGCAAACAGAAACAAGTCCAGAGAACTTGTGCAGTGCACACACGGAGCGGAACATTTCGAGCAGAGTGTGCAGCACACACACGGACCGGAGAGCACCGTGCACACACACAGTCGCTTCGAAGCAAGGGGGTAATCCATCGACCGGATGTTGAAGCCCGCCGGGTGCCGCCATGTTGTAGCAGAACTTCACTTGCGTTAGCATTCCCATTGAATCCCATTCATTTTGGCGTCACTTTGACAGCGAATAACTTTACATCTGAGGCGTTTAAAGACTCCATTTGTCCATTATTTATTTCTAAAGAAACACGACAATGTATAAAGGGCTCCATTACCTTCTATGTTACATTATGGCCCCGTAGAAACAGATTTAGTAAAAATAAGCTAACGATTGCGTCATAACCACTCGACTCTCTGTCGCGCTGTACAGAAATTACCGTATAGACAGCAGGAGAAGCTCGCAGGCAATCGGGGGCACGTCCCGTCAAGGGAGAAGCCCATAGATAATGAGTCCATAAAAGCAACGGAATACTTACTCCTGCTCACTCACGCCAAAGAACTCTTAGCTCAAGTTCCCCGTCTCTGCAAGATTAACGTTGGCAATTTTCACGCACAGCTACTAGAAGATTCACGTCTGTCAGACAGGTTGCTCACGTCATCAAGCTTAGTTTGAGTCGGTCTGAGTCTGCGCGTCAGGAACGGAAGTGCTCAAAAATCGCTAAAAATGGGCTTCAACTGTCTCAACTGAGTTCCAATGAGATGGCTCTGTCCATTTCTTATACTGTCTATGCTTCGAAGTTGTGCATCTTTAGAAGCGGAGCCGCTCGCAAAATGGGCTCTATGCACGGCGGTAATTCCGGTGAAGGTCTAAGGATGCTGGATTACTTCCGCCGATCGTAGAGTCCAATGCTATACCGAGAATTTATATTGGTTTTTATACTCTATTGCTATACTGTTTCTGAATAAATCAAATAAATGTCATAAAATCACAATTTCATAGTCTGAAGTTGGCTATTTGACAAATGAAAATCACAAACATTATACTTGTTAATACAACTATTTTATAAATATAATTTATTAATATGCTATATAATTTTAAATCAAACAAATTAGGGATATGAAGTGAATTGAATCCAAAACCCTCTAAATGAATTTTAGAATTAAGAAGTAATCGGTTAAGCAATGGGCCTATATTAAAAAGATTAAATATAGACCTGCCTACACAAATAAAAGCTGCACCTGTCTCTAAAAAAAAAAAAAAAAAAAAAAAATCAGCAGCAATATGATGTTTTTGATCGATTTGATGTTACTGAACTCTGAAACCAGAACAAATAACTTTTTTAGTTTGAATGATCTGAATATGTTCTCGGTCACGTCAAACCGCGACTGGCTTGACTGGATCCTAAAATTTAGCATAGGCTACTGGTCAAATGTGCTGCCCTGTGTCCAAACCCATTGAGTTGGTCAAATAAACGCTGTTACATGCAGTTCTAGATCATGCTGTCTCACTACACCATGATTTTTGATTTCCTAATATTTCCTAATTTAGTAATAGGCTAATTATTATGAAAATAGTAAGCAGTAAACTGGTGAATTCCAATTGTCTCATTACTCTCTGCATTTTACACACATTTGGAATGCGACGGCAGTATCTGTTTTACAGATAAAATATAATTTGCGATATGTGAAATGGAAACGACTCGAGGGCAGATTTTTTTTTTTTTGTGATACAATAAAACAAAACTTGAGGGACAATGCCGATTTTTAGGGATAACATCATTATGCGGTAAAAGGCCAATTGGATGGAAACAGGCAGGAAACAGCTAATTTTGCAATCTTTTTTAACGCATATTCACTTTGTCGATAACAAAAAAGAGCAGAAAGTGGATGGAAACTTGGCTTGTGTCCTGCCCAGCTTATTGTGTTGAACTGTTTTATAGCTTATGGTTGAATCGGAGTATGTTTGAATTGCGGTATTGTAACTACTTTACTGTGATAGTTACTGCAATGCTTATCTTGTTATACCTTTAAATGCAGGCTTATGGGTTTATTAACAAGTGGTTAAAGCTTACAATTTAAGCCTGTTATTATCTTGATTATGTTTGTTTATGCCTGGTGGAAGCAGTAGGGAGGTGGATGTGTTTGTGGTGCTGTGGCAGCCTCAGGGCACAGGCTAGAGCTCTTTAAATCATTTAATATTGTTGCGTCCGCTTAAACCCCTAGACTCGTGTAGAACCAGGGTTTGAAATTAACTTTTTCACTGACCGGCCAATTTGGCTATAGTACAGTTAAGTTACTGGCCATTCAGAACTTCTACTAGCCAAAAAAAGAAGAAGAAATGAACCAGATTAATACGTCACAGCTTATTTATATATACATTTTGGATTTCATACATTCATTTCTTATTCAAACAAAATCCAGCCATCTCCTCCCTTCCTCTTTCATCCTCATCACCAAAAAATGTGTTTTAGGTGGACAGATCAATACAGTACAAAGAACATCAAAAAAGGCAGTAAGGGACCTGGGTAATGGATTCGGGGTACTAGCCCAAAAAAAGTTGAGAACCGTATAAATTAAAACTTTCATTTCAGAATTAAATAATTTGCATGTGTCAGTATTTTTGGCATAAACGTTTCATAATTGGTAAATATTTCATTATTTATATGATTGAAGAGTTCAAACAGAGTCAGATGCTTTGCTTGGTCAGATGATTTACTTTGTGTTATGAGGCCGCACAAAACAAAATGGTACAAACTTCCCACTCATGTTCTTTGTCACCCTGTAGACACTTCACACTTGTTGCCATGAACAATATTGGCAACCCAATAATTAAATTCCACAGGGTTCTATGTGATCCTGTGATGGAAATGTTTTATGTAATGGCCTCAGAAGTTATCAAATTTGGAGAGAAAAGGTGATGATACACAGGGCAACTTTTTGAGCAATGTTGCTGGGCAATCTTGCCGAGAGATTGTTGCTTGGGCACTTTCCCATTGAAAATGGGCAATACATTAGTAATGTGGATAATTTAGGTTGGTCATGGACCCTGTGTCTCATCTGGTTGCCCGTTGATGGCAACATTGCCCAGCAACATTGCTCAAAAAGTTGCCCTGTGTATCATCACCTTAAGTGGCCATTCACACAGAGCGCGTTTTTCCATTTCAATGCGCTACTTTTCCATTGTTTCTCTGCACAGTTTGTATGTCCCTCATTTAACACACCTGATTCAGATCATCAGCTCGTTAGGAAAGAGCTCTATGAACTGAACTGGGTGTGTCAGATGAAGGAGACATATAAAATGTGCAGAGACGTGGGTCCCCAGGACCAGGATTGAGAACCACTGTGCTAGACAGACATGTATGATCGTTACGCTCGCATCTCTAGTTTTTGCAGCATCTTGCACATGAGGGCCGTGTTTTTAAAACGAAGTGTCGAGTTAAAAGAATTTCAACTTTTACACGGACTGCCGCTCATCAATTTCAGTTCCAAAACAGTGGAACAATCATAGGACCCCGGCGGCAAGACAAGCATTGCAAGCTTTTGTTTACAGTAGCAGGTAAGCATGGCAACTGTTTTAATGGTGAATCAATAAGACCTCTGTCCTGAGGTTGAGGTATCAAGGTCAAATGCCATAGCCCGTGAGATTATTTTTCTTTTTTTCCATGTCAAAACTAGTAGCTATCTATTCTGCTGTTTGGCTATTTCTGTTTTTGCATCACGTCTCAAAAGCACGTCTCGAGACAGGTAATACAGCCTTACAGGTAAGACGTGTCTTTTCCAGAGTTGCTTATTTTCCAACACGACAGTATAGGACACTGGTCCTGTCTGAGAGGAAGCAGTACCAGTTTTCCTACCACTTTGACGCTTCAAAAAATTCATAGAGATCGTAAAACTAATATGATCATTATGAATCTAGCGGTTTAGGGTGTTTTCACACCTGCCTGATTTAGTTCGGTTGAATCGCACTAGAGTTTGTTGTCCCCCTTGGTGCGGTTCGTTTAGGCAGATGTGAATGCAGCAATCGCACTCGGGTGCGGACCAAAAGCGGACCAAACAAGCGTACAAGCGGTTTAGTCCAAAATTTTCTGAAGAGACAAGATCACTTTATGATAAACAGATTTAATATAGGGGCTGTTTACACCTGGCCACTTCATGCGTTTTCTGTGATCGGATAGCTATCCAATCGCGAAAAGACATCGCCGCAGCTGAGCGATATATTCATCAAGCAACGTGCACTGCAAATCAAAGTGAAAGTAAGTGGCAGACTCAACACACAATCATCTTCATTAAAAGTAAAGAAACGAAATGATCTTACCAGTGCTGTTGCTGCTTTCTCCTATTGTGGTCTTTGATTTCGAAATTAGCTGATGATCAATAAATTGCAGCTCATATATTTTGCTTTCGGGGATGTGAACTCCATTAAATCTGCATATAGCGCGGGACATGAAGATTGGATTTATATCCGTTTTGCGAAAACACTTTTATGTGACCAGGTGTAAATAGAATCATTTTGATAAATCAGATAGCTATCTGATCAGTAAAAACGCATGAAGTGGCCAGGTATAAACAAGCCCATAGGCTTTAATCCACATATAAACATTGATCAGCGAATATTAGAGAAGCTCAACCGAACCTGTGTGACTCAGAACGAACCTCTTGCGGAAGCTCTCTGGCTCAAAGGGGCTGTGTAACACACAAGAATGCTTCATCAGTTCTCACACGTCGAGTGAACATGCTTGAGCTTCCGTTTACCACAACTGATGTGTGAGTTGATGAATGTTTATATCCAGCTGTCTATGGAGGGCTATGGAGATTTCATCAAAAAGATCTTCATTTGTGTTTCAAAGATGAACGAAAGTCTTATGGGTTTGGAAGGACATGAGGGTGGGTAATCAATGACAGAATTTTCCTTTTTGTGAGAACTATCTGAACTGCTAAGTCATCACAGAAAACTTTTGCATATTTTTAAAAAGAGATTCCAGAGTCTCTTCATTTTCCTGGTGTACTGCTCTCACAGTTTTGATTTCACGCCAATTAAGTAGAATTCTGCAGAGCCACTCTCGTCCAAAAAGGGGTGCTGCATCACCTTTTACTATATACAGCGGTAGTCAAACGTTTTGTATGTTCAACTTAACGCGCACTTTGATGACACCCTCTGCAGAAATCCCTTTGCCCGTGTATGTCTTAAGGACAATACTTGTGTGGCACAATCGAATATGGCTCAGTTAAGCTCTGTACAGTTCTCTCGAAATGAGGGAAACCGCTGCTCCATTATCCACTTCTATGTCTGTCGCCAGCCCTTCAATTTTAGGTTTCACTTTTATCACTGATGACATTTAACTAGTTTAGTTTTGCATTATACTCACTCGTGTAGTACCATTCAGTACCGCAGTCAATTTTTGCCGTGTCAACACAGTATAAGTATCTGAGGTTGTGTCATCGTCACTTCTTTCTGCATTAACATCACCCTTATGAATTCGTCTTTTCTTCATGGTCCTTATTTATCATGAACTGTTAGTTTGGATACTTTGTTACCGGTTTTCTTACTTTTACACATCTGTGAAATGTGTTCTCTCCTGCCACAATTGTGACACTGTGGCTCCATATAAAAACTCTCACTTTCAATGTGGTAACAAAAACACGCAACACCACGAAAATCGGGAAAACAACTACTTCATTTATTTTATGAGTTCACACTTACATGCAATCAGAGTAAAGGTTATAAGGAGGTAAGGGGGAGAGGGCTCCGGGGTCGGGCCAAAATTCCAAATGCCGGGTAGTGGAGGGATGCTAGAAAACTTCCGTGGGACAGAGGTAAGTCTGCTGTGTATATACCTCCTGTTGGGCTAATTGAGTTGATTAACTGAACGTGCTCCTCCTATACTTTGTCAATAAAACATCAATATTTTCAGCGTCTGCAAAACAACATTCAGCCTGGAGCACCCTCCAGTGGCAAACAGGGAAGGTTGAATTATCCCCAAAACATGACATATTCATACATGAATAAGTTAAAGTGACAGTGTTCTTTTAAAATATAAGATAATGTTTTCATGATGTTAGCAAAATTATCCTGATATCTATCTGATATATTGCGTCGCTGCTAACTGGGTACCTGTTCTTCATGCAATAAACTAGAGAAGAATGTATATAAACCGCATCATTTTGTATTGACGGTGAAACAATTGACTACACTGCATTTGACGTAAAGAGATCACTCTCTTTATAAGAAATGAAGCAGACTGCATGTAATTAGTGTTTAGTGAATGAGATGTCACTTAACAGTGTTTAATAGAAACACTGAATCTTTCAAATAACCAAGGTCATTTTAATATTGGGCTCATTACTTACTTTCACTATATTTAAGGGTTTTCTAGGACAACTGTATGGAAATGACTGCGGTACTGTTTTGTTGATGGTAAGATGTACAGTATATTTGTGGTTAATTACAATTGTTTTCCCCTAATACTGACTTGTTTTTCATTTATAGTCTGGCTAATACTTTATTTTAATGTGTCCGTTACACATGTTGCATGTACACTGTAATAATTTGACTGTGAAATTCACAGTAATAAACTGGTAAGTAACTGTCTGTAAAATAAAAACGTCAGGTTACGACTGTAACCTATGTTCCCTGAGAACAGGGAACGAGACACTGCGTCGTCATTCGACAACAGTTTCGCTTTCGCAGTTTTGTTGTTTCGCTTTGGGGAACGCCTCAGGCGTGACAGATGTCTGAAATAACAATCAAATCACGTCAATCACATTGACCGGCGACAGCCCGTGAATCATTAATGTGAATGATTAACATGCGACCTGGAAGTATAAAAGGGCGCCTTGCAAACATGACAATATCCTTTCGTCTGAAGGGACTGTTTGGTAGGCAGGCCCCGAGGCATGGCAAGGAGACGCAGTGTCTCGTTCCCTGTTCTCAGGGAACATAGGTTACAGTCGTAACCTGAGACGTTCCCTTTCGAAAGGGAACTCGAACTGCGTCGAAGGACGCTTCGGGGAACGATATACCCACGCCACCATGCTAAGAGGAGTGCATGCCCATTGGCAGTGACAACTGTCCGAACCAGCAAATTCAAATGAAACGCTAGAACCACTCACCCTCAGGTCACACTGGGCTGTCAGTGACAGCATTCCCTACGGTCATAGCCCAAGCTATAAGCCTCGCAGGAAAACCTCCATAAACATGGTTAAATGAAAGGCCTACCTGGGCCTGCTCAAAGGCCTAGGAGTCTAGGACCACAACTTCAGTTAGAAGGGGTCCCTTCTAGGGAATGTGGCTAGGGAACCCGAAGGAACCCCAGCCAATCACTATTCAGGGAAACGTACTCACCCCGAAATGCCACCAGGATGGCCTGACTTGGCGTCAGTTACATAGACATTTAGTCTGGCCACTTCCTGTCTGTCCGAAGACAGAGCCTCTGGACACTTGCCTTTAGGTAAGGCATCCAACCCTAGGGACTGCGAAGCTGGCAGTGAACAGTGTTGGGAGTAACGCGTTACAAAAGTAATGCATTACAGTAACATATTACTTTTTGCTGTAACGCAGTAGTGTAAGGCATTACTAATCAATTTTCAGTAATATTTTACTAGATTACATGTTCAGTTATGCTTGCGTTACAACACACTTTTAGTTTTAATTGTAAAAAAACAACAACAAAAAAACAGCAAGACCGCGAGACATTAACGAATGAAAAATGCAAGTAGGCTAAGTTACCTGGTCGTGGTCAGTCAATAATAGCCGCGTGTGGTGTCCAAGTTTGTAAATAAAGACTACATGGCAGCGTCTGATATATTTTTTATAGCGATTTATTTTTAACAGGAGTGCCGTGAGGCATGATTTCGGCCTCTGTGCTCGCGCTGGCCAGTGGAACAGCGGCTAATGGGTGAAAAAGAAGACCTGTAGGCTACATTCGCGAGAAGGACGTATGCGCATTAGGCTACTCCATTTGTTCTGTTTTCTTTCTAAACAGTTAGCTACTGTAGGCTATGTTTAGGTGGTATTTTTCTTGTTTTCATCACTCAATCATTTTTGATGCGGTGGTGACGTAAGGAAAGCAACTAAAAGCTGTCACCCCGAAAAATTTCGGATCTTAATTATGTGATTAATACGCCAGAAAAAGAAGACTAGAGTGTGTCATGTAAATTTGAACCGGCAAAAGCAATGATTATAAATATGTAAAATATAGCAAGGATACATTTTAATTGTTTATTAATAAAGATGAAGTTGAAGTTGCTGACTCGGCGATCTTCGCAGTAGTGAATGCGCCAGAGAGAAATGCAGATTTCATACAGATAAGCAGGGAGCAGTCCGTTTTCTTTCGTTTTGAATGGTTCTGTTTACAAGTAGGCATTTCAATATATATTTTTCAGGTCTGTGAAGTAGACTACCTTATAGCCTACGCTGAGTTTCGGTTAATTTATGAGACGCGCTCCAGTTAACGCACAGGCGCCTCCATGATTAGCTATCTATTTTCTGCCATATTTACTTCTTATTTATTAAATCCAGGCAATTGGTTGATGAAACATTGAATAAAATTAAGATACAATTAGTACAAATCGAAATTCACTTTAAAGAAATTTGTGTCTTCTTTTTGAGGTCTCTGTGAAAGTTTTAAAACAGTCTTTTAGTGCCGCTTCAGAGCGGTCGCGCCCTAACTGTCACGTAGGCCTACATTGTTTTTTTTTCTCATAAATGCAAACACGAAAAATAAAATAAAATGAATATTTTATGTTCTGTGGAGAGCCAACCCTTCTTCATCCGGTGGGTAGTATTAGCCTACTTTTGATTTGCGCAGTGTAATTCATTGAATTACAAAAAAAAATATTTTGCCTCCTAAAAGTTTAAAAAAAAATGTGTCACGCATGAATGCGTGTATTTCCCTCATATTAAATATAAAACGCATGTGTAGACTGATATTTTTGGACTCTTGTCCAATGTCTGGACTCTTTTAAGGGGGTAGCCTATCCTATGGATAAACAGACGTTTCAATATATTGGTATTAAATGCATTTTCTGAGAATTTATATATCAAGTTTTGACTGCAAATGTCACGTCCAAAACGCTGGAATTCCCCAATTTTAAATAATTTATCCTCAACTAGTTTTGTGGTGTAGGTCTACGTATTTTATAATGTTAACTTCAAAATTCAAACAATACTAATAGTAATTTAAAGATGTGGTAGCATTGGATCTGGATGGGGAGGATAACTCTTGGAGTTGGAAGGGGTGATTTCGGTTTCATATAGCATATCGTTACAGCCTTAGAATGTTAAGTTCTACTACTGTATAGCTATTTTGGTGAAAGTAACTCAAAAGAAATACAGGAGTAATGTAACGCATTACAATTCTGAGACAGTAATATTGTAAGGTAATTAATTACTTTTAAATTACAGTAACAAGTAATGTATAATGTATTACAGTTTGGAAGTAACTTGCACAACACTGGCAGTGAACCACTCGGCCCGGATCTCAGAGATGGGATATCCCGGAGAGTATGACTCAGCAAGTGCTTTCCAACCCTTGCCAGCGAGGGGAGTTACTCTACTCGATCCATGGATCTACCCAGTGTTTGTGTTTCAAAACACTGAGGAGGCCTGTGAAGGTCTAAAGGCTGATCTAACTGGGAGGCCTCACGAGAGGCCTACGACCGTCTGACCAGACTCAGGAGTCCGCATGCTCATAGTGACCCTCGGTGAGGGGAGCACATGGTCCGCAAACCAGGCTGTAGGCAGGAAAGAGGTTCCGGGAGGGAACCGGTAGCAGAGAATGTACACTTTAGTCAGGCCAGGACACAAGCTCGCCTTCAGCAGCTGCCTGATAAGGCCAGCTGAAATGATAGCAAGAGACCACTAGCTTCCTGAACCCAGCACCGCTAGGAAACCACTCACAGGGAGGCCTGGATATGCCTACTACCTGATAACCACAGTATGTTGGGAACTCACCCTCAGGGAGGCCTGGTGAGGCCTACTACCTGATAAACACAGTATGTGGGGAACTCACCTTCAGGGAGGCCTGGTGAGACCCACTACCTGATAACCACAGTCCGTGGGTGCTCATCTTCAGGGAGGCTTGGAGGGGCCTACTACCTGACAACCACAGTATGTGGGGAGCTCGCCTTCAGGGAGGCCTGGTGAGGCCCTACTACCTGACTGTTTCCATTCAGGGAGGCCTGGTGGGGCCTACTACCTGATAATCACAGCTTGAGGGAAATCACCTTCAGGGAGGCCTGGTGAGGCCTCCAACCGGACAGCCACAATATCTGGGAGCTCACATTCCGGGGGGGGGGGGGCGCTACTACCTGACCACCAAAGTATGTGGGGAACTTGC
The DNA here is from genome assembly GCF_029890125.1 of Rhinichthys klamathensis goyatoka. NCBI lineage: Eukaryota > Metazoa > Chordata > Actinopteri > Cypriniformes > Leuciscidae > Rhinichthys > Rhinichthys klamathensis. Next base: position 38,453 of record NW_026607030.1, read on the forward strand.
CTTCAGGGAGGCCGGGTGAGGCCTACTACCATCTCAAGTGTGAATTCACCTTCAGGGAGGCCTGCGAAGCCTACTACCTGATAGCAACTGGTAGCCCTGAGTCCGGGTGATAGTTCCAAGGTGGCCTGCTAAGGCCAGTCAGCTGGGGACTCCCCTATCAGGGAGGCCTGGTTGGGCCTACTAGCTGATAGCAAGTCAATTCTGCTACAAAGGTACACTGTTGGGAACCATACTACACCAACATAACTATTGGGTCCATCCACAGGAGGCCTAATACGGCTAGCTACCTGGTAGCTGCTATAAAGTATGTCCCACAATGTTGGGACTCACCTCCGAGGAGGCCTGTCTAAGGCCACTACCCATCAGTGAATCAACTGCCCGAACCACCAAGGCCAACCACGTTTTTTGAAGTAAGCTGGCCTACAGCGCCCTCTTGGGGGCTGCCCATTCAAGGAGGCCTGATGAGGCCTACTACCTAACGGCGCAGCCTTCATTGGCAGATAAGCTGTTTACACAGCGCCTACAGCATCCTAGTGCCTAATCACATTGCCCATGGCAGTGTACTCAGCAAGAGAGCTAATACCCTTTAAAAGAAGGGGAGTACAACATACGCCACTCTGCTTCAACGGAGGCCCCAGAGTCAGGGGCCTACCATCTGTACTCATGGGCGTCAGCTCATGGCAATGCTCTGGCTTCAGGGGAGCATACTTCGACAAAAGAAGTAGTGAACCTTCCCGCTCGACCCGAGCCATAGTAGTGCGAGGTAGGATAATACAGAATTGAAAGTGAAGTACTCAGACCTACCCTGTATCACAGGGGAATACTCTCACCTCACCCTGAGTTTTACCATGACAATGATTTGGGCCATTGTCGGGATACTTGCTTTCGCTGTGCTAATTGCAAGGACTACCACAGCTGTCCTGACTCAGACGATTGATAGCATTATTTCTATGTAGTGTGCGCGCTGTCGCGGAAGCGTCAGCGGAAGCATTCAGCTCTCGTGTTCAGCCTCCTCGTGTGAAGACCGACTCGGGTAAAGACCTGCGACTCTACCTGCGCGACTCCACCGAGCAAGGACACCTGCAAGGCACTTAAAGTATCTTCTTCACCCTTTCCTTTCCTACCTTGATCTTATTTCCCATTATCATTATGTGCTTTGAACACATTCCTGTTGTCTCTCGACAACGCTCTCTCACCACGCACAGAAGGCAGCGCAATACTGCTTATCTGCGCCCGTTTCTCTCATCCTCACACTCACCTCTCACTCTTTCTATGGGTCTATGGAATTGTCAATCAGCAGTCAATAAAGCTGACTTCATTCCAGCCTTTGCATCTCATTCTACTCTTAATATCTTGGGCTTGACTGAGACCTGGATCCGTCCAGAAGACTCAGCAACCCCTGCTGCTCTCTCTAACAACTTCTCTTTCTCTCACACACCTCGCCAGTCCGGGAGGGGTGGGGGCACTGGTCTTCTTATTTCTAACAATTGGAAATATTCACCTCTCTCTTCTCTATGCAATAATAACTCATTTGAATATCATGCTATTACACTTACAACTCCCATGAAGATCCATATTGTAGTTATTTATCGCCCCCCAGGTCAACTAGGAAGCTTTGTAGAAGAGCTGGATGTGTTGCTGTCCTCTTTCCCTCAGGATGGCATCCCACTTGTAGTCTTTGGCGATTTCAACATTCACCTAGCGAAGCCGTATGCAACAGACTTCATCTCTCTCCTAGCCTCTTTCGATCTCAAACGGCTCATCACCACCGGTACTCACAAGTCAGGCAACCAACTGGACCTGGTTTACACACGCAACTGTATCACAGACAACATTTTGGTGAAACCTCTCCAAGTTTCAGATCATTTCCTCATTACTTTCAATCTACAACTCACTACCCATGCTCCACCAACCTCCCCACCATTTACTTTCAGACGAAACCTGCGCTCACTTTCTCCATCCCATCTTTCCTCTGCTGTGTCATCTTCTCTTCCCTCACCCTCACATTTCTCATCTCTGGATGTGAATACTGCAACGGATACTTTATGCTCCATCCTAACCTCTTCTTTAGACAATATCTGCCCTCTCTCCTCTAGCCCAGCACGCACCACTCCCTCTAACCCCTGGTTATCTGAGGTTCTTCGTGAACACCGGACCAAGCTCAGGGCAGCGGAGAGGAAATGGCGCAAATCAAAAGACACATCTGACCTCAGTAGGTATCAATCTCTGCTCTCTGCCTTCTCTGTTGACGTTCACGCCGCAAAATCTTCATATTTCCACACCAAGATCAACAGCGCCTCTAACACACGTTCACTGTTCAAGACATTCAATTCTCTCCTCTGTCCACCTCCACCACCACCCACCTCCTCTTTAACTGCTGATGATTTTGCTAACTTCTTCACTAACAAAACTACCACTATCAGCAGTCAGTTCTCAGCACAGGAACCCAGACTAACCTCTCCCACAGCCAATAACCTTCTCTCCTCCTTCACTCCACTAACCGAGGAAGAAGTATCTAAACTTCTCCTCTCCAGTCATCCTACCACCTGCCCTCTAGACCCCATCCCCTCACACCTTCTACAAGCCATCTCTCCCACACTTCTACCAGCTCTCACACACATTATCAACTCATCCCTCCACACTGGCATTTTCCCTACAGCATTTAAGCAGGCTCGGGTAACCCCTCTGCTTAAAAAATCAACATTAAACACATCACTTCTAGAGAACTACAGACCTGTCTCTCTCCTACCATTCATTGCAAAAACACTTGCACGAGTTGCTTTTAACCAAGTATCATCCTTCCTGTCTCTGAACAACCAGCTGGATGTCAACCAATCTGGCTTCAAGAAAGGACATTCAACTGAGACTGCATTGCTGTCAGTCACGGAAGCCCTGCGGATCGCAAAAGCTGCTTCCAAATCATCAGTTCTCATTCTACTGGACCTGTCTGCTGCCTTCGACACTGTGAATCATCAGATCCTCTTGTCCGCCCTCTCATCACTGGGCATCACTGGAACCTCCCTCAACTGGTTTGAGTCCTATCTCACAGGTAGGTCTTTCAAGGTCACATGGAGAGGTGAGGTATCCAAAGCACATCAACTGACCACAGGCGTTCCTCAGGGTTCAGTTCTCGGACCGCTCCTCTTCTCCATTTACACCACATCACTGGGACCCATCATACAGGCACATGGTTTCTCTTACCATTGCTATGCTGATGACACCCAGCTCTACCTCTCATTTCAACCAGATGATCCCACAGTAGCTGTACGGATCTCAAGCTGTCTGGCGGACATCTCGGCATGGATGAAGGAACATCACCTGCAGCTCAACCTGGCAAAGACTGAGCTTCTCGTCCTCCCTGCCAATCCGTCTCTTCAGCACGACCTCACTATCCAGCTAGATTCATCCTCAATCACTCCATCAAGGTCGGTCAGAAATCTTGGAGTAATCTTTGATGATCAGCTGACCTTCACAGACCACATTACAAAGACAGCTCGATCATGCAGGTTTGCTATGCACAACATCAGGAAGATCAGGCCTTTCCTAACTGAGCATGCAACACAACTTCTCGTCCAGGCCCTGGTCATTTCTAGGCTTGATTACTGCAATGCTCTTCTGGCTGGACTTCCATCATGTGCAACTAAACCTCTACAAATGATCCAGAATGCTGCAGCTCGTCTGGTCTTCAACGAGCCCAAAAAGGCCCACGTCACTCCTCTGCTCATCTCTCTGCACTGGCTACCACTCGCTGCTCGCATCAAGTTCAAGGCTTTGACGCTTGCTTACAGATTGACCACAGGTTCAGCTCCCTCCTACTTCCACTCACTACTACAACTCTACATCCCTACCAGAAGCCTACGATCGGTCAATGAGCGACGGCTCGTGGTACCATCACAGCGGGGCACAAAATCACTCTCCAGATCATTCTCATTCACGGTTCCATGCTGGTGGAATGATCTCCCCACCCTCATCCGGAATGCAGAATCCCTGACAACATTCAAAAGACAACTGAAAACTCATCTCTTCCGGGAGCACTTAACTTAAAAAAAAAAAAAAAAAAAAAAAAAAAAAAAAATCCTTTCCTCTAAATCCTCGCTTGCCTGCCTTATGCTACTCCGAGCTATGGCTGAACTTTGTATTTTGAGCACTTCTTGCGTTGCTTTTGCCTCTTCACGATGACTCGCTTGGTTTAGTCCTCAGTTGTAAGTCGCTTTGGATAAAAGCGTCTGCTAAATGACTAAATGTAAATGTAATGTACCAGGGTGCAGGCCTGCCAGCTGCTCTAGGAGTGACAGAAAATGTATCTGTGTCCAACCTAGGGGAGTGGGGCTTGTTTGTGAGCCAAACCGCCTACAACCCAATGCCCGAGCAGTAGCTCAGCGAGGTAAGTGAAGCCTAAATTGGCTGCCCAGATCCATACTGTATGCTAGTTCTACACGGCAGGGTTGGGCAGAGAAACCCAGTCTCTTCGTGAGGCGAAAGACGACCTAAGACTGCTCAATAAAGGCACATTGTAGCGGGGAGGCCTCTGAGGCCTAACCCAGGATCTTTGTAAACCATGCCTCTGCACCACGCTGCATTACTCTTGTCGCCCCAGAATGCAGATAAGGGGACGGCCTTGGCCTAATGACTCCCATGGGAGGAGGCTGTCATACAGTCATACATGCTTTCTAGAAACCTACATTCACAAAGTGAAGGGTCAGAGGCAGAAATGCTTAAGCAGAGCGCCTCCACTATCCCTGGCACAGCCTAGGCCAGCTACAGAGGCGGCCCTGGTGAGGGCCAGCCGGCAAGCATAGATCTACCTGAGGGCTCGGAGGAGCCACAGCCTTACTAGAAAAATAGTTATTATTATTTCATACGAGGGGCTTCAGAATCGCTTAGCCCACTGAAAACTCAACAGAGCTCAAGGGGGCGATGTACTCAGGAAAGAAGTCAGACGGACCCGTGGGCCGGACATAAGATCTATCTGAAGCTCTAGCGTCAGTCAAAACTCCAAGTAAAAAATCCTATGAGAGACAGAGACCAACTACTCTACCCTGAGGTGGCTAACAGCCCAAGGGCTAACATAGTTTCACATCACAAGAGAAGCCCATACAGCTGGTGCTTCTTCCTATCGTTCTTGCCACCTAAAGGGGAACTTCAGGGCCACAATAATCCAAAAATTTACCTTACCTTATGACATTGACATGACCCCATATCTCTATACAGGGAACGAGGTCTGTAGATAGATACATTTTAGTGTTAATTGCACACAAACATTTACTCTTAAAAAAAGAACACTCAGCTCACCTGCGGCATGCGAAGTGAAGACTCACCAGACAGTTCTTTATGAACATGGGGTCTACCACCTTACATGCCTGAAAGAGGCACTCTCACTAACCAAGCCGAGGCGGGCCATCAGAACATTGTTCTAACCATGAGCCCAGCTACAGGCCTGACGTAAGAAGCGCCTGGGGAGTCGGGGAAGAGAGGAAAGGGCTAAGATTTAATCACGCCCTCAGGGAAGATGATCCATGACAGACGCAATGTGCGTTTGTGCTGGATCACCTCCCTCAGATCCCCCTTCTTGCGGGAGTCGTGCCTCCTCTGCGACCTACTCCTCCACAGAGGAGGCGCACGAGAGGCAACACTGGCTCTCTGGCCCTATCTAAGGTCCTTGGACCGTGATGGGCCAGGCCCTCCCATCTGTCTGGGCGTGGACACGGATCTCAGCGGTATGTATGTCCTGGATACATCTGAGCGCACAACCTCTCTTTGCTGTTTTCATTTACAGTAGCAACCATGTTTCTGTAAAGTAAAACACACTAATTTGCAAGTACTGCTTTTTTTTACATTAATAGTGTTTTCCCTGTAAAATAAAACAGTGATTTCCAAATAGTGTATTTTTGGTTATAGTAGTAGTGTTTCAACTTTAAAATAAAAGTTATTTCTGATTTTTAATGTAAACTAGAAAGTTTGATTCTGTATTTTTAGGTTACAGTGACAGTAATGTAATGCCTTACAAATGTAACCTTAGTTGGTTCCCTAAAGAGGGAACGAGATGCTGCGTGATTGACGCTGTGGGAAAGCTTTGCGTGATTGCACATGTGAAATCAGTCCAATGGTGTGACGAAACGTCAGAGGCTGGTGACGTCACTAACCAGAAAACTAAAAAGCCTGCCCAAACAATGTAACGCTAGCTTCTAATAGGCTGACACTTTCAAGGGAACTCGGACTGTGTCGATTGACACTGTAGGAAAGTATATACCCTCTCCGCCATAATGACCAGTGTCTGTCTAGTGTAAATTGTGAAGAAAGCACTAAGACGAGAGCACCTGAGCCCCAGGTGTGGAGCTTAAGTCCAGGCCATAAAACCACACGAATGTGTGCCATGAGGATCCAGCCTGCCGCATCACAAACATCTTGAAGTGAAATTCCTTACACTAGAGCCTTAGAGGCTTAACATACTCCTAGTAGAATGGGCCCGGACTGCCAAGGGGTAGGCAATCTGGCCGACTCATACGCAAGAGAGATAGCCTTGACTATCCATTTGCTCATCCTCTGCTTAGATGGTGGGGACCCTTTGTTAGGGGCTCCAAAACACAAACAGTTGTTCAGATCTACGCCGCAGGGCAGCACTGTGGACATAGGCATCTAATGCCATATCTGGACAAAGCAGATTATTTCCTGCTCAGAATCCTCGAAAGGAGGAGGACAGAAGGCCTCTAAACAATAGATCTAGCCACATTAGAGGGGACCTTAGGAACGTACCCTGGTCTTGGGTGAAGCAACGGCTTTACCATGCCGGGTCCAAAATCCAAGCACGAAGGGGCAAACGACAGAGCTTGCAAATCTCCTGTCCTTTTAAGAGATGTGATAGCTAGGAAGTACAACATCTTGAGAGTCAAAAACTTGACTGGAACCTCCTCAATAGGCTCAAAGGGAGCCAGGGATAGGCCTTGGAGCACCATGGGCAAATCCCATGCTGGTACCCTAGTGCATAATGCAAGCCCCAGCCTCAAATTGCCACGGTGGAAACATGTTACCAAGGGGTCTCTTCCTAAAGACATACCACCCAAAAGAATGTGGTAAGCAGCTATGGCATAAACTTTTAAAATGGACAGGAATAACCCTGCAGCGAATTTGTCTTGCAGGAAATCCAGCACTGTACCAACAGGGCAGTTAACTGGGTCCAGCTGATGACCACTGCACCAAGTAGTGAACACTCCCCTCTTCAGGGCATACAGGGCATACAGTTTGTGGAGCAAGAAGAATTTCCCATGAACCCCAATCTTTCCATGTGTCCCAAATCAACCAATCGTCGATGTAGTTCAGAATGCGGATGCCTTGCATACGCAGTGGTGCTAGTACTGCATCCACGCATTTGGTGAAAGTGCGGGGTGATAAAGCTAGGCTAATTGAAAGAACCCGATACTGGCATGCTTCGCCCCCAAATGCGAACCTCAGGAACTTCCTGTGTTGTGGAAGGATGGATACATGGAAGTATGCGACCTTGAGATCTATCATAATAAATCAGTCCTCGGATCTGATCTGTGGTACGATTTGTCTCAAGGTTAACATTTTGAATTTGAGCTGCATGACTGACTGAAACATAGAAGACGCAGATTCAAAATGGGATGCAAGCCTCCATTCTTCTTTGGAACAAATAAAATACCGGCTGTAGAAACTGGTCTCTGGTACACGTTGGCCTCTTTCCCCAGCAGAGTTTTTGCCTCCTGTTCCATAACCAGAGCCTGCTCAGGGCCCACCACTGTGGGTAGGACCCTGATAAATTTGGGTGAGCGAGACCCGAACTGAATAGTGTAACCCTTTTCGATTTCTATATATTTGGAAGTAGCTTCCATGCTGCCAGAAAATATACTAAAGGAACCAGCCTCTCGAGGCTGGCCTCTGGTGTTTTTCGAGCAACCAATTTGGTGCCCTGAAGTGGCGCACCGGCAGGGAACAACCGAACTGGTAGCTCTGGGACCCTCACCAGAGACCACTTTGCCCTGAAGCACGCAAGGGAGAAGAACGGCCCCCTGAGGGCACTGAAATGAGCACGTATACTGAGGTGTTGACCACTTCCCTCTAGAGGGGACTACCCTCAGAGGTCTGGCGCCATAGGCATCAGGACCTCTAACCCATAGCCTTCTTAGCGATAAGGATGGTCCTCAGATCTCTACCCCTCGAAGGCTGCGGTTGAGAGCGCCTCCTCTATCCCCCTTCTTTCGCCAAAAAGGCCCGGAGAGCGGAGCATCCGTAGTGGAAGCTGTTCACAGTCCGCACAGCCAGCACCCTCCGGATCTGACTGTGCATGCTCCACTCCCAAACAAAAAACACAAAGATTGTGTGTGTCCCCACACGTGATGTAGCTTGGTCAGGGATGAATCTGAATTGCTGTTTACTCGCCAAAATATAATAATGATGGAAGACGGTACAACACCAAATAAGACGATTCACATAGAGCGCTTGCTGAAGACACAGAAGCTAGCGTTACACTGTTTGGGCAGGCTTTATAGTTTCCTGGTTATTGACGTCGCCTCTGACGTCTCGTCACACCATTGGACTGATTTCACACGTGCTTCACAACGCAATCACGCAGAGCATTCCCACAGCGTCAATTGAAGCAGCGTCTCGTTCCCTTGAAAGGGAACTTGCACAAAACTACAGATTGAACAATAACTGCAGAAAGACAGCAAACAATACTATTTATTCTTAATTGTTGAATGGGAACAAGCAAACATTTTTCTTGTCCCTAATGGGTGAGCATACCATGGCAACCACAAACAGTATGATGATAGGAGATACACTTTGTGACACGGCTCCAGTGCAAAGAGAGTTTTTGATTTAAAGCCTAAATATTTTAAAAGAGGGTAATAGAGTGAAAATAACGAGTTAAGTTCTTTTCCAATCAAATCCGGGGGATCTTTTCCTGCTTTTATTTCAACTCCGGTGAGTATTTTGTTGCTCTGTAATCGCTTAGTGGTCAATTAATGCTTTATGGTTAGAAATATGATTGATAACTAACTGATGATGAATAAATATTGAAATATACATGTTGTGACAAAGAGATAAAGGATAGTTTTGTCATAAAACCAATCAGGGTTGAATCAAATGTAATGTTAAAATCATCTGCGTAACATGCTAGTTAATGCAAACTGAGCAATTTTTTTAAGTTTGATATTAATAATCAACTTTGGGTGATATACTGTAAAAAAAAAAAACAGAATCAGAGTATGTGATTATTTGATGACATGACATACAGTAGTTTTATTTTGTGTTTGAGTCATACAATAATAATATATACAAGACATTGCTCAGTTTAATATTAATCAGGTGGGTATATTCTCCCAGGATTTTCTTTGTAAAATAAGTTATGCAGTTGATGAAAGAAAAGAGAAAGAGATTGAAATGTCATGTGATTATATCTGTTGTCAAATCAGATAATGTGAATGAGTTATAAGGTCTCTCCAATATGCAGTTTTTTGGGGGGGTTTTTCTATTGATGCATACTTCTTGAGTCGACCTTGGACTAGTGAACGGTGAGCCAACAGTGTATAATTGATGTTGCAACGTGTCTTACTCTGGAGCTAATTCAGTAGCCTTAATCTGTCTTCAATCCCTGGAAACGGATAAGAGGAATACAACACCATACACTTCGGATGCCTTAAGTAAAACAGAGTATATGGGTATAAATATTTCTTCTGTCATGTGTCTACTTCTACCTCTTCTATTTTTCAATTTCTTCTATTTTTTTAATATTTTTTTTTTCTGTAAGGATCAGACTTCGGACAAACAAGAACACAAGGAAAAGCAACAGGCCTGATTGGATTTCTTCTTGATTCTATTGACTGTATGTTTGCAAACGTTCAACTTATTTTCATTTGATAGTAATATTTCTTCTATTTTTTTTTCTTTTTTTTTTCTGTAAGGATCAGACTTCGGACAAACAAGAACACAAGGAAAAGCAACAGGCCTGATTGGATTTCCTCTTGATTCTATTGACTGTATGTTTGCAAACGTTCAACTTATTTTCATTTGATAGTAATACAATACATTTTCTTCTTTTACAAGTTGTACTGAAATTGCTGTCTCAAATCCTCCTTACGAACTAAGAGGTTCAGTCATGCTACTGTGCCCATTCAACTTGATCTGTTCATTTAAAGCCCCACACTAGAGTGTTAAAATGGATTACATGTTTTGATTTTTTTTTTAAGTGCATTTACTAATAACTATAAATTAGGCATAATTACATGCAACTAGCCCTAAACCAAACCCTAATCCTACCAGAACCATATAGTAAGTACATGTAGTTAATCACTATTACTCAGTACATGTATAATTACACTGTGGGGGCACATTAAAATAAAGTGTAACCACTTTCAGAATGTAATTTTTAAAGGGCATTAACTTTTATGTTTTGAGCAGTTGGACATGGCAGAGCTGAGGAAATATTGGAGTGTGAGAATTGAGAATTGTGGACTAGATAGGTACATAATTGTTTTTTGTTTTGTTTGTTTTTGTTTTTTTTAATACTTAAAAGCTTTAATGAGAAATGTAACACTTTTATATTCGATCACACACAAGGAGTCCAAGCCATCCTGGGAGGTGATTTGCGGCCAGTATTTAGGTGGCAAAAAGGAGGTTTAAAGAAATCTCTCAGGTAAAAGTATATCCTTGAGAATCAGATGGTTAAAAATAGCATGTTATAATGACACTAAACATCATTTTTGAACATCGTTTTTCACTTATGTCATTTCTGGCGAGAATTTACTATTGTAGTAATTAGATATTCACTTAGTTTTCACCAAAGCTCGCACTATTTTGCTGTAGATAGGTAAACCGTTTCAGTACCTTAGAAGTTTGTCCAAAATCAGTTTCATGAGGTGCCTTCATGCGCAGACGCTGCCTGCAAAGTCATTGCCTGATAGGGCAGCAACAATTCAGCTGCCTACGTTTTCAGGGGGGGGCCTACTACCTGACCACCAAAGTATGTGGGGAACTTGCCTTCAGGGAGGCCGGGTGAGGCCTACTACCATCTCAAGTGTGAATTCACCTTCAGGGAGGCCTGCGAAGCCTACTACCTGATAGCAACTGGTAGCCCTGAGTCCGGGTGATAGTTCCAAGGTGGCCTGCTAAGGCCAGTCAGCTGGGGACTCCCCAATCAGGGAGGCCTGGTTGGGCCTACTAGCTGATAGCAAGTCAATTCTGCTACAAAGGTACACTGTTGGGAACCATACTACACCAACATAACTATTGGGTCCATCCACAGGAGGCCTAATACGGCTAGCTACCTGGTAGCTGCTATAAAGTATGTCCCACAATGTTGGGACTCACCTCCGAGGAGGCCTGTCTAAGGCCACTACCCATCAGTGAATCAACTGCCCGAACCACCAAGGCCAACCACGTTTTTTGAAGTAAGCTGGCCTACAGCGCCCTCTTGGGGGCTGCCCATTCAAGGAGGCCTGATGAGGCCTACTACCTAACGGCGCAGCCTTCATTGGCAGATAAGCTGTTTACACAGCGCCTACAGCATCCTAGTGCCTAATCACATTGCCCATGGCAGTGTACTCAGCAAGAGAGCTAATACCCTTTAAAAGAAGGGGAGTACAACATACGCCACTCTGCTTCAACGGAGGCCCCAGAGTCAGGGGCCTACCATCTGTACTCATGGGCGTCAGCTCATGGCAATGCTCTGGCTTCAGGGGAGCATACTTCGACAAAAGAAGTAGTGAACCTTCCCGCTCGACCCGAGCCATAGTAGTGCGAGGTAGGATAATACAGAATTGAAAGTGAAGTACTCAGACCTACCCTGTATCACAGGGGAATACTCCCACCTCACCCTGAGTTTTACCAGGGTGCAGGCCTGCCAGCTGCTCTAGGAGTGACAGAAAATGTATCTGTGTCCAACCTAGGGGAGTGGGGCTTGTTTGTGAGCCAAACCGCCTACAACCCAATGCCCGAGCAGTAGCTCAGCGATGTAAGTGAAGCCTAAATTGGCGGCCCAGATCCATACTGTATGCTAGTTCTACACGGCAGGGTCGGGCAGAGAAACCCAGTCTCTTCGTGAGGCGAAAGACGACCTAAGACTGCTCAATAAAGGCACATTGTAGCGGGGAGGCCTCTGAGGCCTAACCCAGGATCTTTATAAACCATGCCTCTGCACCACGCTGCATTACTCTTGTCGCCCCAGAATGCAGATAAGGGGACGGCCTTGGCCTAACGACTCCCATGGGAGGAGGCTGTCATACAGTCATACATGCTTTCTAGAAACCTACATTCACAAAGTGAAGGGTCAGAGGCAGAAATGCTTAAGCAGAGCGCCTCCACTATCCCTGGCACAGCCTAGGCCAGCTACAGAGGCGGCCCTGGTGAGGGCCAGCCGGCAAGCATAGATCTACCTGAGGGCTCGGAGGAGCCACAGCCTTACTAGAAAAATAGTTATTATTATTTCATACGAGGGGCTTCAGAATCGCTTAGCCCACTGAAAACTCAACAGAGCTCAAGGGGGCGATGTACTCAGGAAAGAAGTCAGACGGACCCGTGGGCCGGACATAAGATCTATCTGAAGCTCTAGCGTCAGTCAAAACTCCAAGTAAAAAATCCTATGAGAGACAGAGACCAACTACTCTACCCTGAGGTGGCTAACAGCCCAAGGGCTAACATAGTTTCACATCACAAGAGAAGCCCATACAGCTGGTGCTTCTTCCTATCGTTCTTGCCACCTAAAGGGGAACTTCAGGGCCACAATAATCCAAAAATTTACCTTACCTTATGACATTGACATGACCCCATATCTCTATACAGGGAACGAGGTCTGTAGAGAGATACATTTTAGTGTTAATTGCACACAAACATTTACTCTTAAAAAAAGAACACTCAGCTCACCTGCGGCATGCGAAGTGAAGACTCACCAGACAGTTCTTTATGAACATGGGGTCTACCACCTTACATGCCTGAAAGAGGCACTCTCACTAACCAAGCCGAGGCGGGCCATCAGAACATTGTTCTAACCATGAGCCCAGCTACAGGCCTGACGTAAGAAGCGCCTGGGGAGTCGGGGAAGAGAGGAAAGGGCTAAGATTTAATCACGCCCTCAGGGAAGATGATCCATGACAGACGCAATGTGCGTTTGTGCTGGATCACCTCCCTCAGATCCCCCTTCTTGCGGGAGTCGTGCCTCCTCTGCGACCTACTCCTCCACGGAGGAGGCGCACGAGAGGCAACACTGGCTCTCTGGCCCTATCTAAGGTCCTTGGACCGTGATGGGCCAGGCCCTCCCATCTGTCTGGGCGTGGACACGGATCTCAGCGGTATGTATGTCCTGGATACATCTGAGCGCACAACCTCTCTTTGCTGTTTTCATTTACAGTAGCAACCATGTTTCTGTAAAGTAAAACACACTAATTTGCAAGTACTGCTTTTTTTTACATTAATAGTGTTTTCCCTGTAAAATAAAACAGTGATTTCCAAATAGTGTATTTTTGGTTATAGTAGTAGTGTTTCAACTTTAAAATAAAAGTTATTTCTGATTTTTAATGTAAACTAGAAAGTTTGATTCTGTATTTTTAGGTTACAGTGACAGTAATGTAATGCCTTACAAATGTAACCTTAGTTGGTTCCCTAAAGAGGGAACGAGATGCTGCGTGATTGACGCTGTGGGAAAGCTTTGCGTGATTGCACATGTGAAATCAGTCCAATGGTGTGACGAAACGTCAGAGGCTGTTGACGTCACTAACCAGAAAACTAAAAAGCCTGCCCAAACAATGTAACGCTAGCTTCTAATAGGCTGACACTTTCAAGGGAACTCGGACTGTGTCGATTGACACTGTAGGAAAGTATATACCCTCTCCGCCATAATGACCAGTGTCTGTCTAGTGTAAATTGTGAAGAAAGCACTAAGACGAGAGCACCTGAGCCCCAGGTGTGGAGCATAGGGCAGCAACAATTCAGCTGCCTACGTTTTCAGACGCAACCAACATGAGGATCAAGGGAAGCACATGACACGAAACAGGAAATAAGACTATGAGAATTTCAAAATAAAAGACATTAAACTCTAAACATGAAACAAAACCACGTGACATAGAAAAAGGGTGGCTCCTGACACCCTAAAAAAAACACCTAAAAACAAACCTTAAAAACAACAAAAAGTCCAGGAGGGTGGTGGAGTGGAGCAGGTCCAGGGGGCGGGATGGGGGGCCAGGCTCGTGAAGGGGAACTGGACCTGGATCATGGCATGGCCGTGGACTTAGACAGTGGAGCAGTGGGTCATGGTGCATAGGCGGACCAGGGCCATGGAGCAATGGCAGACCTGGGCAGTGGAGCATTGGTGGACCTGGGCCATGAAGCAGAAGGTTCTGGTGCACTAGTGGACCTGGGCCATGAACCAGAAGATCATGGGGCAATGGTGGACCTGGGGCATGGGACACTGGAGGACCTGGGCCATGGAGCAATGGTGGACCTGGTCCGTGAAGCAGTGGTGGACCTGGTCCGTGGAGCAGTGGCCAGGATAGCGCAGGCTGGGTAGGTAGGGCATACGACCTTCGGGGCGTAGCAGAAGACCACCATAATATATCAGATGAGACAGAAGACCACCATAGTAGGAGACAATCACAACCACACAACCACATCGCTGCCCTGAATGTCAGCAGAGACCGTTGCTACCAGACAAACCCCTGTGAAGGCCTTGTTGACATGACAGCCATTGGCACTGATCCTCAGAAAAGACCACAAGAACAAGACAGGTCTATGGCCAGCTTCGACTCCATACCGGCATGATGAATCCAATCTTCAAGCAAAAGTAACTGGATGAATATTTGAATGCTACTAATCCTGATCTGAATTCTGACTTGTGATGAAGCCTGAATCATAATCACACCATGTTCGTTCGTTTGCCAGAGGATAACTGGCCCCCTGACTGAGCCTAGTTTCTCCCAAGATCTTTTTCTTAATTCTGTCACCTGATGAAGTTTGGGTTCCTTTCCACTGTCAACTCTGGCTTGCTTAGTTGAGGACACTTAATATTCAACAATATTTTTGATCTGACTGTACTGACGCTTTTGTATAAGATCTGAACTGAGCTGGACGATGATTTTTTTTTTTTTTTGTGCAGAACTGCTTTAAAGATATTGCTTTACAGATTTATAGATTATATTATAGATATAACTAATTTAATAATTGATGATCTTTACAGCGGAACTGAATCAACACTGAACTGACTTCAGCTGAACAACAGCCGAAATGCCTCCTTTTCCGGTTATCACTGCAAAGCTTTCAAGAGATATATTAATAAAGGTGACTTGACTTATGACCTTTTGAATGGACTGTAAATGGTAATGAAATACAGTGGTCTATGAGCTTCAATTAAAGTATATTGATAATGAATTTAGTTCACCTTGAATTATTATGGCTACTTATGATATGTTGCAACCGATTGTAAAACAGAAGGGCCGGTGTGTTGTAGCCATTAAAGAAAACTGTCACGATTCATGAATTCGCTGTTTCCTTCATGTCTCGTGTTATTGTTGTTCTGTGAGTATGAGCGCGTGTGAGTGGGCGTTACCGCTCGTTCAGCTGATCAGTTCACCGGCTGATCTCATTATCAGCGCCAGCTGCTGTCAATTCACCTCACTATAAAGACTCATCACAAACTCCTCTCTTTGTCAGATCGTTGGTTTGGTGTCCTCTGTGTCGTGCTTCGTGTTCCTGTTGCAGTCTGTTCCAGTTCGAGTTCCTGTTCGGTGTCTTCGTGTCCTGTCTCGTCTGATGTTCACCTGCACTGGATTCCCTGTCACCCGCTCTGGAATCACCATAACCTGCACGCTGACCACTGAGTCCCTGCGCCACCATCTGCTGTGTTCCTCGAGATTGTCTTTGTGTCTTCTGACTACTAATAAAAGAGTTAACTTGCATTTGCTTCCGCCCTGTTCTTGTGACAGAACGATCTGACCAACATGGAAGCAGCAAGCGGAACTTCAACTACCTGGGAGGATTTCGTTACAACCAGCATTTCACGGATGGATATCCAGGATAGGAACATGAATGATTCGGGCCGGGCTATTCAAGCTCTTGTGGCGCAGGTGTCCGAGCTCACCCAGCAAGTCCAACTTTTGCGGGTTCCCACTGCGCCACCCACACCGCCTGCTCCTCCCATACCACCAGAGAGCGCCTTCCAGTCAGAGCCCAGACTGCCAGTTCCTGAAGCCTATAATGGTGAGCCAAACTTTTGCAGAGCATTTCTAACACGCTGTTCTATGCATTTCTCCTTGCAACCCAGGACCTTTGCCACGGAACAAAGCAAAGTGGCGTTTGTGCTCACGCTCCTGACTGGAAAGGCAGCTCTGTGGGGGACGGCGGTGTGGGAGAACCAAGATCCATGCTGTGCCTCGTTCCAGACACTCGCCGCCGCCATGAAAGGAGTTTTCGACCGCTCGGTCGCTGGAAAGGAGGCAGCAAGGATGCTAGCGGATCTCAAGCAGAACGAGAGATCAGTATCGGACTACTCTATTGAGTTTCGGACTTTGGCGGCGGAGTGTCATTGGAACGAGGAGGCGCAGTGGGACATGTTCCTGCATGGGCTGGCTGACCGCGTCCAGAAGGAAATTTATGCACTGGACTTACCACCTACCCTCAACGAGTTGATCGATCTGGCACTTCGTGTTGACTCTCGACTCTCCCGAGTCGAGGGTCGGAAGGGACCTGCTCGGGTTTTCGGAACGGTGGAGACTCTGAGACTCAACAGTGTGGACGCGGTCAGCCCTGTCAACAATCACGAGCCCATGCAGGTCGGTCGAGCTCGGCTTTCCCGGGAGGAGAAGGAAAGGCGGAGATCCCAGGGCCTTTGCCTTTACTGTGGCGCTGCAGGACATTTCGCGTTCAACTGCCCGGCAAAAGGGCAAGCCCGGCAGTAAACCTGAGGCTACTGTCGGGTGGGTTCTCCGCTGAGAAGACCTCATCAACATCAATGCTCCTCCCGGTAAGACTCAGGTGGTCAGTTCACACTCACGACTGTCAAGCACTACTGGACTCCGGGGCTGAAGGTAACTTCATGGACTTCACTTTTGCACTCAGGATTCAGGTTCCTCTTCTACCCCTCAGTCACACCATCGCAGTGCACGCGCTCAACGGACAAACACTCCCCACTATCTCTTATACCTCTGGACCCCTCACACTCAGCGTATCCGGCAACCATTCCGAAACCATCTCTTTCTATATCCTGGACTCCCCCTTAGCACCCATTGTTTTAGGACATCCCTGGCTCATCAAACACAACCCCAAGATTGACTGGCAGCAGAGATCAGTGTCTGAATGGAGCAGTAAGTGTCATGAGTCCTGTCTTGTGTCTGCTTGTCCGTCTGTTTCTGTTTGTACGTTTCAGGAGGAAGCAGCGGACTTGTCGATCGTGCCCACGGAGTACCTAGACCTGAAGGAGGTGTTCAGTAAGTCTCGTGCTGCTTCTCTCCCTCCGCATCGTCCCTATGACTGTGCTATAGAGTTATTGCCAGGTACGTCTCCGCCTAAGGGCAAGTTATATTCACTTTCTGTCCCAGAGAGGGAGGCTATGGAGAAATATATTTCTGATTCTCTAGCAGCGGGGTTCATCCCTCCCTCCTCTTCTCCAGCGGGGGCGGGGTTCTTTTTTGTGGGGAAGAAGGATGGGTCTTTGCGACCTTGTATTGACTACCGGGGGCTGAACAACATCACTGTAAAGAATACTTATCCTTTGCCGTTGATGTCTTCAGCCTTCGAGAGGTTGCAAGGAGCATCTATCTTCACAAAATTGGATTTACGTAATGCTTATCATTTGGTCCGCATCAGGAGGGGGGATGAATGGAAGACTGCTTTCAATACCCCCAGGGGGCACTTTGAATACTTGGTCATACCTTTCGGCTTGTCCAACTCCCCAGCGGTCTTCCATGCACTCGTCAATGACGTGCTGCGAGATATGGTCGATCAATTCATATATGTCTACCTGGATGACATATTGATTTTTTCTTCTTCTCTCCAGGAACATGTGCAGCATGTTCGACGAGTGCTTCAGAGACTGCTAGAGAATGGGCTTTTTGTCAAGGCGGAGAAATGCGTTTTTCATGCACAGTCTGTTCCTTTCCTTGGGTACATTGTGTCGTCTGAGGGAATGCGTATGGATCCTGAGAAGGTTAAGGCTGTGGTAGATTGGCCAAGTCCAGATTCCCGTAAGGCCCTACAGAGGTTTCTGGGGTTCGCCAATTTTTACCGGCGGTTTATTCGCAATTTCAGCCAACTAGCCTCGCCTCTGACCGCCTTGACCTCCCCCAGAACGGCGTTCAGGTGGTCCGCTGCGTTTGCCAAACTGAAAGGCCGCTTTGTTTCAGCCCCCATCCTGGTTACCCCTGATCCATCACGTCAGTTCGTGGTGGAGGTCGATGCGTCAGAGGTGGGGGTAGGTGCAGTGATATCCCAACGCTCTCTCACAGACGACAAGATGCACCCATGCGCGTTTTTGTCTCATCGATTGTCCCTTGCCGAACGTAACTATGATATTGGTAATCGAGAGTTGTTGGCAGTCAAGTTGGCATTGGAGGAGTGGCGCCACTGGTTAGAAGGGTCAGGGGTACCTTTTGTCGTCTGGACAGACCATAAGAATTTGGAATATATCAGAACTGCTAAAAGATTGAACTCTAGGCAGGCTCGGTGGGCACTTTTTTTCGGACGTTTTGACTTTTCCCTCTCGTACCGCCCGGGCTCCAAAAACATCAAGCCCGATTCTTTTTTTGACCCTTTTTTTCATTTTTGACCGTTCCGATCGCCCGTCTACTCCCGAGTGCATTTTTCCAGAGACTCTAATTATCTCTACACTCACATGGGAGGTCGAATCGAAGGTCAAGACGGCCTTACAAGGGGTAACGCCTCCGGTCGGTTGCCCACCGAACCGCTTATTTGTGCCAGAGGAATTACGGTCCGACGTTGTTCAGTGGGGGCATTGTTCCAATGTGGCTTGTCATCCAGGAGTCAGCCGCACTACATCTTTAGTCAAGCAACGATTTTGGTGGCCACGTATGGCTCGCGACGTTCACAGTTTTGTTTTGGCTTGCTCAGTTTGTGCCACTGGTAAGACTTCCAATCGACCCCCAGATGGGCTCCTTCAACCGCTGCCGGTCCCTTCGAGACCCTGGTCCCACATCGCTCTAGATTTTGTCACCGCCCTCCCACCCTCTCAGGGTAACACGGTAGTTTTAACCGTGGTGGACCGGTTCTCGAAGGCGGCCCACTTTATTCCGTTGCCCAAATTGCCCTCAGCCAAGGAGACAGCGATAACAGTCGTTAACCACGTCTTTCGGTTACATGGCCTCCCGACAGACGTGGTTTCCGACAGAGGTCCCCAATTTGTGTCCAAATTTTGGCAAGAATTTTGTAGGTTACTGGGTGCAACTGTTAGTCTGTCCTCAGGGTTTCATCCCCAGAGCAACGGCCAAACTGAGAGAGCCAACCAGGATTTGGAGAGAACGTTGCGATGTATGGTTTCCAAGAATCCTTCCTCATGGAGCCAACAACTATCAATGGTGGAGTACGCCCACAATTCATTACCAGTATCATCCACGGGCCTATCTCCGTTTGAGTGTAGCATAGGGTACCAGCCACCAATTTTTCCTAGTCTGGAACCCGAAGTCGCGGTTCCCTCCGCTCACGCCTTTGTCCAGAGGTGTCATCGCACTTGGACTAGAGCCCGGGAGACTCTACTCCAAGTGGGAGCGCGCACCAAGGCCAAAGCCGATCGCCACCGGCCGAGGCCTCCCGTATACGTCGTCGGTTCCAAAGTGTGGCTTTCTACCAAGAACATTCCTCTCCGTTCCGTTTCGAATAAGCTTGCTCCCAAATTCATTGGCCCGTTTACTGTCACCAAAATTATTAGTCCCGTGGCAGTCCGCCTCAATCTTCCTCCAGTGTACAGGAGAATTCATCCCGTTTTTCATGTATCCAAAATCAAGCCAGTTTTTCGTTCTCGTATTAATCCGCCTGTCCCGGTTCCCCCACCGCCGCGACTCGTAGACGGGGAGACCACATATTCGGTTCATCGTATTCTGGACTCAAGGCGGAGGGGACGCG
This sequence comes from Rhinichthys klamathensis goyatoka, assembly GCF_029890125.1. NCBI lineage: Eukaryota > Metazoa > Chordata > Actinopteri > Cypriniformes > Leuciscidae > Rhinichthys > Rhinichthys klamathensis. Next base: position 58,523 of record NW_026607030.1, read on the forward strand.
GGTTCCAGTACTTGGTGGACTGGGAAGGTTACGGTCCGGAGGAGAGAAGTTGGGTGCCTGCTAGAGACATTCTGGATCACTCCCTTATTGATGATTACAATCGACAGGTAAGGGAGTCTGGGGACGCCAGGAGGCGTTCCTAGGAGAGGGGGTACTATCACGATTCATGAATTCGCTGTTTCCTTCATGTCTCGTGTTATTGTTGTTCTGTGAGTATGAGCGCGTGTGAGTGGGCGTTACCGCTCGTTCAGCTGATCAGTTCACCGGCTGATCTCATTATCAGCGCCAGCTGCTGTCAATTCACCTCACTATAAAGACTCATCACAAACTCCTCTCTTTGTCAGATCGTTGGTTTGGTGTCCTCTGTGTCGTGCTTCGTGTTCCTGTTGCAGTCTGTTCCAGTTCGAGTTCCTGTTCGGTGTCTTCGTGTCCTGTCTCGTCTGATGTTCACCTGCACTGGATTCCCTGTCACCCGCTCTGGAATCACCATCACCTGCACGCTGACCACTGAGTCCCTGCGCCACCATCTGCTGTGTTCCTCGAGATTGTCTTTGTGTCTACTAATAAAAGAGTTAACTTGCATTTGCTTCCGCCCTGTTCTTGTGACAAAAACGTACTTAGTTTAGTATTGATGTTTAAATATTTAAATATTATTTGTTTAACATTCCATGTATTTAAATTTATGTTAATTATGAAAGTAGACGATGATTGATATGTCATAAGAGGCTGCAGCTAATGGAGTGAACAGCAAAAAAATGCTGCAAGACATGATTTTTTTTTTATCACTTCATTTGACTTTGTTTCTTTTGGAAAGCCTTTCTTTAAAGTGAATTTATTGATTTTATTGTAATTAAATGTTTTTGTAATAATCAATGTACTAATATTTTATTGGAAAACAAGACAATAATATGGATTAAGCATACAAAAATGACAAAAATCTATGGATTTCTTTTTTTTATTTTATTGTATGGCTAATGAAGATAATCAAATTATACAGGGCTATAACATTAAGACAGCAAACCTTTACGAAGACAATAGCCATTTCCCAGTATACAGTGCAGAATAAATCATTCTTCCCTCTCGACAAAGCTGTTTGTGCCAATGACCATGTATGCACAAGTTCATCCTTTAGTCACTTCAACTTAGGCCAAAGCACAAATGTAGTTTTTTTTTTTATTACAGCATGTGTTGGATTTCTCCAGTACACTGCTAAATCAAAAATAAAGCCACGTTCATAATCTGGTATGCATATGAAATGCTATAATCTCCCATAAAAAAAATACAAATTCTTAATTCATAACACATTAAAAATATATATCATTAGATGCAACAAAACAATCCAAATGTATCTATTAATTGATGTGTAAATAATATAAATACACTAACTGAATTATTTTCAATCCATATTTTTTTATTGCAACATTACCATATCTTTGAATTTGTTTGTTCCAAAACTGAACAACCCATTTTTAGATTTTCTGAATGACAAACAGTCCTACAGCTAAATAGGGTGCACATAACTGACTTTTTACAATATATATTGAAAACGACAGTGATGAGGGGTGGGAAGCTAATTAATATGGTTTAAAGCTATCCTTGCATAGCACAAAGCTGACTACATAAATATAAAATATGCCTATAATGTGCAAAATGCATAACAACAGGTTGGTACAAATAAAACGCTGCATCTTTAGAAGTATCATCATGGATATCGTTTTATATATACTGTTTCAACATGATATTAAACATCAATTCAACATATCGAGTTGAAACCTCAATTAACTTCACCGCATTCACAAAAGTCTGGCTCCATAGGACTCCATGACTGTGCATGTGCATACACACATATCCCAGAGTAAACTTTCGGTCTTTGCTTGATCTGGCACAAACTCAGCAAATTCCCAGGTACTATCAAAATGTTTTTTTTAAATTGGGGTAACGTGACATTTATCTGCATTATCAAGTGCAGATAATGTGTCAGAAATATACTTATTTAGTGACATACACCAAAAAAAAATCCATTCAAAAATTTTGAAAAAGAAAAAAAGTATATTTTAAACAAAGAAAGTAACAAATCGACAAAACAGAGGAGCACTGCCAACTTAGGCATACATTAACATACCAAGAATAGCAATTCAAATTGATTATAAAGGTGTGCCTTTTATCACTTCAATCACAAAAAGCCCTTACTAATCTATATTGCTACATCAAAGTAAAATTTAAAAGAACTTTTGTCTCTCTCCCTCTCTCTCAATCCAAAAATAGAGAGCATACTCCTTTATAAGTTGTTTTTTAATAGGTGCTTGAGCAACTGACATGCCACAAACATAAAAAGAATTTGGCATTGTTATAGCATTACAAGACATATTTATATGTAGAACAGTGTATTCACATACATGGATAATATCTAGAAATGTTTTCTTTTAGTTTGCATTAACAAGCAGGGACAAACATGTCTGTAATGGATTATGTTTATATGTATACTATGACATGTGAGACAAAAGGCAGTGTGGCTGAGACTTTCTTCAGTGATGTTTTTAAAAGGTTGCCCATGAAATTAAAACAAATAAGTAGAGCACCTTCTAAGAAAGTACGGTTTCAACTTGCAAATATATACAAGGCACTACTCTTGAACCATTCTGACTTGATCACAGTAAAGTGATGCTAGCGAGTAACAGCACACAAGTGATAAACCTAGTGCCATAATTGTGCACCACCCACAATGCTTCAAAAACCATCTACCAAAATAAAGACTAAAGAGTATTTTAATGTTAATATAAAATTGCATTCTGACATCAACAGAAGATTACATTTTTTTCTAAGTATCTACTGTAGTCTCTCCTCTTAAACTCTTTATAAACTGTGCAACTGCACACATATGCTTTCATTTATGTATTATTATCATGAAAAGGTAAATCCAAACTAGTGTCTAGTAGATCTATAGGGGGGGGGGGGGGGGGAATACATACCCAAATTTTCTCAATGATCTGCACAAATCGAAACACAAAGCTCTCTTTCTGGCAAGCACTGAGTTTGTACCTTGTAGTTACATTTAGCAAAGCTCAAAATTAATATTGACATCTCTAACACTTTATATTTACATGAAAACTAAATAAATAGTATGCTTTATGATATACACATTAATCTTCTTTTAAGTTCTCTTCAATTTTTTATATCCATGAGTATTTTTTTCTTCTCCACTGAGACATGTTTTATTGCTGTTAATGGAACCCTAGTAGAATATAAAGTCAAATAACAAAAGATTCAAAACACAGGCTAAAGAAAACAGAAACACATGACTGTTTAAATCAAGCTGTTGATTGGGTATAGAAAAGCTTCACCCATGCAAACTTATTCCATGTACATTGCTAATGTAATGCAAAAACATAGTATTTAAATGTTGAAATAAACATCTAAAGAATAGTTCACCCAATTTACTCAAACTGTAGGCTTTTTTTTTCTGGAACACAGAAGTAGAAGATTTTTTTCATTTTTTTTTCTTATTTTGCACATACACCTACATAGTCACCACATAAAAAAAAAAAAAATTAAAAAAATGAAAGCACCATAAAAATATTCTATACAAAATCTATACTGTAAATCTTCTAAAGCCATATGTGAAGAATGAGACTTTAGAAGACTTGGAATGAAGTGTATGGTATATTTTTACTTTTATGGTGCTTGTTATTGGTGTTTTTGTCCTTTTCAGGTCTTGACAGACATAGTCACTAAACTGCCATTGTAACAAAAAGAACAAAGTGTCTCCTTTTGTGTTCTACAAGATCATACATTGGAACAACATGAAGAAGAGTATATAATGACAGAAAATGTATTTATGGGTGAACTATTCCTTAAGGAAATTAGTTTTAAACTATTATTCTGTTACACTATTTCGATGGTCCATTTTAAACACTCTACTAACAATAAGTAACTTTGCAATCATATAGGAAGATACAGTATGTTACATATGTTGACACAAACTTGAAAGTGGGAACTCGACTAACATTGAAACAAATTTGAGACAAATTGTTTCTTTTCACTTTTTTGTAATTGTTTAGAAACATAAGGAGAAAAAAAGACAGAGGAGATAGACTTAGTGTGGTTGCACGGCACCCTGTAATTTGGGTTTTTTATTCAAGTAAGTTGCCCAATACACTAAGTTAAAGGTTCCGAAGAGCAACGGGAAGGCTATTCTGGCAATCCTATCGATCTTGCTCACGCTGTTGAAGGTCTTTTTTGCCTCAGGAGCTTTGGGTTTTGGCTCTTCCTTGGGCTCAGTTGGGGGAGGGGGGGCACTTTTAGCAATAGTTGCCAAACCAGGGTCTCTGGCAATGTTCGGAGCAAAAGCTGTTGCTGTTGCAGCAGTGTAGGTGTTGTTCTTTTTCAGCAATGACTCCTTCTTCTTCTTTTGCTGTAAAGGAGGTCAACAGGAAGTATGTCATCAGCTGTTACTACCACTGGGTATTGCTGTATACCTAACTATAGAGTATTTAAGATACTTCTTCATGTACGTATTATTTGTCTACTACACCCAGGTTTTTAAAGAAGTTAACAAAAAAAAGAAAGAAAATTCTGTCATCAAAAGAATTAACTGCTTAGCTCAAAAAGTAAAAACAACAACAAAACACCCTAAAATCAATTATTGTGCTGTATATTCCGAGTTAGTGATTTTATGTGAAGAACATAATTATGAGGAAGTTTCTCAGTATTATGAGATACCAAGTTAGTCCCTCTCGGTTAGTCACTTCAACGTGGTGTAAATGTGATGACAATAGGGGTCACACTTGGGAGCCCCAAAAACCCCTGATACTTCAGAAAAGGCCAATGAGAATTGGCGAGTGAAATTTGCATGTGCCACTCCCCCGGACATATGGGTATAAAGGAGGCAGTGCACATCCACTCTTTCACATTTGTTTTTCAGAGCCGAGTGGATGTCAGCAGACAAACACTCATTTCCATTCACTCAACATGCTTTGCAAGGAAATTTACGCCACATTGCAGAGGTTTCTCCATCCCCTGTATGGATAAATGTAGCAAGTTTCCCCTGGGCGCTTAAGCAAAAGAGCCGTTTCAGAACTCTAAAAGAGCAAAACTGGGGGAAAGTGTCTTTTCGCTTGTGTTCTCATTTGGGGCTCCAGATGAGGGCGATGTTTCGATAGCAGAATTTGGGGGTAGGCTTTCGCCTTATGATGCTGAAGACTCGGTTGGGCTCTAACCTTCTGAGTTGGCAGCCATGCTTGCCCAGGCCAATGCGAGCATTGGACTAGAGTGGAATCCTTCGCCCTGTCCTGAGCGCTCGCGGATGGACGATTGGTATCTGGGCTCGGAGCACAACTTACAGTGCCTTTCTTCCTGGAGGTGCATGATGAGCATAGGGACCTTTCAGTGCCCGGTCCCGCTTTGCGACAGTGGGGCAGTCAGGGGTCACATGGAGTTTCCCCAGGTGGAGCGGAAAATTGCGGTGCATTTATGCCCGCAGAACACTGGCACCTGGAGGACTCTCCAGAGTCCCCGACTCTCATCCAGGGTCTGGAAGTTAACTTCGTCCCTAGTGCCTGACAGACCATCTCTGCATTGCATGCCATGGCCATCCCCCAAGTCCACCAGGCAGAGGGACTGAAAGACCTGAATGTGGTTAGTTCTGATTAATGCAGTAACTGCGTTTGGCAACTGATTTCGCTCTCAGAGTGACTAAAGTCATGGTGCGGGCTCTCGGCCAGGCAATGTCCATCATGGTGGAACGCCATCTTTGGTTTAACCTTGCTGAGATGAGGGACGCCAACAAAATCTGCTTTGAACTAGGGGTAAAGTTATAGTGCCCATTTGGAGACTAAATGATTGGTTAACGATTGTCATTTTTTGGCTTGCGATCTATTGCACCTCCTATGGGTACAATGGCAACCTATTTGGATGGGCCTTTGTCCACATACCTACTATATTGCCTTCCTCTATGCCCCTATATCACAGGGTGGCCTCTTCAGTGACACTGTCGAGGACTTTGCCCAGCAGTTCTCTGCAGTCAAGAAGCAGACAAAGGCTATTAAACACATCCTGCCTCGGTGCAACTCCAGCGCCACCTACAGAACAAGACTGTTCTGGCAGTGACTGTTATTTCAGCCCGTTCTCATCCTTTGGCGTCATACATGTGACGCTTTGGACATTTCATTGAAATCTTATGCACATGGCATCCTTTAGCGTCAATATGAGACGCAGAACCCAAGGCGTCATACAGGTGACGCTCGTCTAAATCCAACGCACATGGCATCGTTTAGCGTGAATATGAGACGCAGATCCCAAGGCGTCATAACCGTACCCTACCCCAGACCTAAACCTACCCATAACAGTGCGTGTTATATTGACGCTAAAGGATGCCATGTGCGTAAGATTTCGACGAAATGTCATATGGCGTCACCTATATGACGCCAAAGGATGAGAATGCGTAGGTTATTTTCCAGGTAGCTGTGTGCAGCAGTTTCCTCCTTCCCTGGGTTACACAGTTCGCGGCATGAGCATGCCTGACGCGAGTACCCTACCTCTTCATGTTCAACCGTCTCAGGCCAATTGCAGTGGGATACACAAAGCAAGGTAGATGCCTATATTCACCCACAGTCACAGATCCGGGATGCTATGAGACACTCCTGTCCTGCAAGCAGAAATTGCAGTCCTCTTGGTGAAGGAAGTGGTGGGTTTAGACCAATCCTAGACCTGCGTGTTCTAAATCGGGCCCTACACACGCCCCCGTTCAAGATGTAGATGCAGAAATGCATTTTGACATGCGCTTGCTGACAGAATTGGTTCACGGTGATAGACCTGAAGGTTCCTCTACTTCCATGTCTCGATTCTACCTCGACACAGACTGTTTCTTTGGTTTGCTTTTGAGGGTCAGGCATATCAGTGCAAGGTACTCCCTTTCAGGCTGTTGCTGTTACCTCGCATCTTCACGAAAGTCGCTGAGGCTGCCCTTACCCCATCTCGATGATTGGCTAATCCTAATGCACTCTCGAGATTTATTGTGTGCACATAGGGACCTGGTGCTCAGACACCTCAGCCGTTTGGGGCTTTAGGTCAACCAGGAAAAGAGCAAGCTCGTTTCAGGGCAGAGCATCTCTTTTTTCTCAGAATGGAGTTGAACATGACAGCTCATTTTACGAACAGATGTGCCCAGTCAGTGCTAAACTGTCTGAAGACGTTCAGAGTAAGAACAGTGGTTCCACTGAAACAATTTCAGAGGCTCCTGTGGCATTTGGCATCGTTCGCGGCAGTAACGCAGCTAGGGTTGATGCATATGAGACCGCTTCAGACTCCAGTCCCGAGATGGTGCTGTGTCACACATGGTGCTGTGATTATTACACTGATCTGTCGCCATACATTCAGCCCTTGGAAATACCTTGCATTTCTACAGCAAGGATTCCTTTAGAGCAATAGTGTCCAGGCACGTTGTTATCACAACAGATGCCTCCAAGTCAGGCTGGGGCGCTGAATGAAATGGGAACATCAATTGCCTGGAGTTGCTGGCAGTATTGCTGGCCCTGCAGAGGTTTCGGCCGTTGATCCAAGGCAAGCATGTGTTGGTGTGGACGGACAGCCAGCGACTGTAGCATATTTAACATTGTCAGGGCGTTTTTTCCCTCGTATCGCATCGCGCAACTCGGCCGCCATCTCCTCCAGAGTCAGCAGTGTCTGTTCGCTAACTGGTGTGCTTCATGAATGGAAGACTCTCAAAGATGTGCAATCTGGGTCAGTGCTTTCCTTCTTAAAGGAGAGGCTGGAGGGTTGGCTGTCCCCTTCCACCTTGAAAGTTTATGTGGCCACTATAGCAGCACATCACGCAGTAGATGGTAGAGGAACCAGGAGGTTAAATCCTCCTAGGCCATGGCTTATTCCCTCATGAGATCTCTCTGTAGTCTAGCTGGATGCACTCTCACTGAAGACGCCACTCCTGACCGCACTCACCTCCATCAAGAGTGTCGGGGACCTGCAGACATTCTCTGTCAGCGAAACGTGCCTTGAGTTCGGGGCGGCATACTCTCAGATCGTGAACTAAAAACGAGGGAGACCAGCCATATCGTTGCAGTGTCCAGTATGAGCCCTGCACATTCATATGGACCACACGCAGAGCTTCATAAGCTCTGAGCAGCTCTTTGTTATAGGGGATAGCTCTCACCAAACAGAGGTTGGCCCACTGGATCTTGGATGCTATAGCACAAGGTGTGCCATACCCCTTTGGTGTACAAGCACACTATACTAGGGCAACTGCCCGCGTGTACCACTTGGCACCAAAGGTGCAGCACACAGCTGAGTGTGTGCCTCCCTGAGGTGATAACTTGCACTTTTTTTGTCCATGTGAGTTTCCTAGACCGCCGAGCCCTTAATGTATTTCGCCTTTCAGCTCCTGAGGCAGTCGAATTCAGCTGAGGAAGTCAACGCCAGGCCTGACTCATGATGCATGCCCTTTCAGGTCTTTCAGGTCAGTCTGTATACTAGGCCTGGTGCTCCATATGTTGTGATTCCCTAATGGTAATTCCATATGATGTACTGCCCATGATACGGATTTCCTGATGGTAAGCCTATGTCTTCTCCTTGACAGAGCTCCGTCTATGCCGCCAATCGATGTGTTTGTAGTAGTCCTACTGCAAGGACTTCTGTCTACGAGTGGTGCTTCCTGGAAGGAAAGTCCATGTGATGTATTTTCCACATGTGAACCTCCCTTCTACATCTGCCTCACCAGGACCACATTGTAGAGTTTTCCATAGGGACACCTAGTGTTATCACATCGAAACCACGTCAAAGTGACTGACAGATAGGGAATGTCTCGGTTACTGTTGTAACCTCCGTTCCCTGGGCAGGTATAAAACGCCTCTTTTATACCCGTATGTCTGGGGGAGTGGTGCATGCAAATTCCACTTGCCTATTCTCACTGGGCTTTTCTGAAATATCAGAGGTGTTTGGGGCTCCCAAGTGCAACATCACGTCTCGTTCCCTCCACCAGGGAACAAAGGTTACAACCGTATCCAAGTCGTTCTGAAGTTTGATCATGACCACTCAAGCTTTGTTCCCTTTCAGTCGGTCACGTTCTACTTAAATCTGTGTTCCCTCCTTCGGGGAAAGAGGGTTACATACGTAACCGAGATGTTTTTCTTTTCAAGCTTGAATCTAAATGCCATCTAACTAATGATTCCTTATTGGTTCTTCATTGGCCTTAAAAAAAAAAAAAGTCATGACAATGCTGATTAGCTGAGTGCACAACAAGAACATGAACATTTACAGTCCTAGGCCATTCACTATCAATCTGAGCATCGAAATAATTGATTCCATCACATTACACATTAGTGAATGCCCGCAAATAGATGGTTAGATGGCATTTAGATTGATTGCATCACATTAAACATTAGTGAATGCCCGTAAATGGAGAAAGACTTTTCGCAGCCAAAAATATATAGTTATGAAATTTATCAGCTAACTGAGCTAACTGGACCATGCAAAACAGCTAAACTGGACCATTCAAAACAGCCAAACTTTGACCCCTTGGATGCAACACATGTAAAGTGTTTTAATATGCACAAGCAAAAATTCGATTCAAAGGGCCAAATTTACTAAACAGGCCAAATTAGCGTGAGACTGTAATCTCATAAAAGTGCCAATGCGAGTGAAAAGTTCTGCGGGTGATCTACTGACAGTTAGAAAATGAAAGAACACAGACACAGCCAGCTCATTTCCATTATGAGCAAAACAATCTATCAAGAGCAGCACAAATTAGTGTAGGGTCGCAAACAAGTGGAGCCGATGATAATCAGGTGTGAGTGATCTACTAACAACTTAGGCGCAGCAAATGAAAAATAATGTGGCTTGGCAAACAATATGTTCAGATAACGTCTTCCTCTGGCATTGCAAATAAATGAACACAAGTTGAGAAAATATAGTACATCTGGCCCATAGAATATAATTATAAATTAACAATAACAATAAAAACAAATAATCACCAAACACTTTCAGTGTATGGAAAACAGCAGCTTTAAAATATCATATGAAACACAGTAACATGAGTGAGAAAATTATGACAGAATTTTTTTTTTTTTTTTTATAAACTAATCCTTTAATTACATTTATCTCTATTTGTGTATATGTTTTTTCTTTTCCTTTTATTTGAAAACTGAAAGGCTTTACCTTTTCTGGCACCACACTTTTCCCATCCCAAGCGTAACCCCTCTTTGTGAAGTAGTTAACCGTGGCAAACTCTATGAGAGCCGAGAAGACAAAGGCATAACAAACAGCAATGAACCAGTCCATGGCTGTGGCATAGGCCACCTTGGGGAGAGAGTTTCTCGCGCTGATACTTAGGGTAGTCATGGTAAGGACAGTGGTCACTCCTGCAAAGAAAAAGCATATGGAAAGCGCCTGCATTAAGCAAGTATATGTCAGGTTTTTATCAGTCTGCCAGAAAACAAAATAATGTTTAAATACTATTAGATTGATTGCTGGATTTGTTTTCTAGGTAAGTAGCTTCTTTAGAGATTTAGAATTTAGTTTGAAGCACAAAGTAGTAAGCAAAGTCTACTTGGAGAATTCTCTTGAACCGTTATTTAACTGAAAAAAGTATAAAGAAAAAAGTTAATTTTTTTTTTCAAATAAACAATTTTTGACTGAGATGGCTGCACACACTCCAAAAAAGTTGGGTCAGAGGCTAAATAAAAGTTATTATTTAAACTTTTAAACTGTTTAGAACAATTAGCAGGTGAATTGGAAATAGGTAAAAGTATCGTGAACAGAAAAGAACATCCACTAAAAGCACAGACTTTGCAAGCATAGATGAGTCATGGCTCACTACTTTGTGCCAAATTTCATGTGATAATTGTCAAACAATTTAAAAACCAATGCAATCTCAATGCAAGATTGCAAAAGTATTTAGTTCTTTCACCATCTAGATCTACCATACATAATATTGTGAAAAAAATTCATGGAATCCAGAGAAATATGCTACTGTGTTTAAAATAACCACATGGGCTTGGGAGTACTTTGGAAAACCATTATCACTTAACACAGTCTGCCATTGCATTAAGAAATGCAACTTGAATGTCTGTTATGCAAAGAGAAAGCTATACATCAATTCTATGTAGAGATGCTGCAGAGCTCTCTGGGCCTGAGCTTATCTCAGATGGTCTCTAGAAGACAGTGGAAATGTGTGCTGTGGTCAGATGAGTCCAGATTTAAGCTTGTTTTTTTGGGGGAACATTGAGTTCTCAGACCCAAAGATGAAAAGGACCATCCAGACTTTCATCAGCGACTGATGAAAAAAACATCTGTCATGGTATGGGGGTACATCAGTTGCACTGCGAGTTTTGAACTGGGCCCTTCACTGGCTCCCGTTCAAGATGCTAAGGCAGAAACTCATTTTCAAATGCATCTGTCCCTGAGATTGGTTTGCAGCGATCAACGCTGCAAGGGCAAGATCGCAATTCGTCAGATCACGTCTGACGTAACGTCTCCGTTCCCTCGTTACATACTTAACCGAGACATTTGAGCAGCTAGATTTTTTTTTTTAGGAAATGTCATTTCATGTTATTTGTCTTTGCGTGGTTAAAGAGAAGCTCAAGGTATTACAATGTGTGTATGGTGGGGTGGGAGTTGTATTAATAGTTCTGACAGCTTGCAGCCATAATTAATAAGCAACATTATTAACACTACCCCAACCCTAACTACCTAACTACAGTATATTGAACCTGCTGATCAATAAAGGTGTCCTCGAAGGACTAGAAAAGGAAGCCCTGCATGATTTGAGCGTCGTAACAATATGAACGTCGTAAAAATATGAGCGTCAGTCTCAAGCTGTCCCATTAATGAGTGGACGGTGGAACACCACATCCTATTTCAACTATAGGCCTATTGAATACAAGTTTAACACTTTATTCCAACTATTAAAAACATATTAAGGAATTTTCCACAGAATCTCTTCACTGATATGTGATTCGGAAAAGGAAAAAGAAAAGGATTGGAATAGAGCCCATTCTTACTCTCCACATGAAAGTTCCAGTTACCAGCTTGTTTTATTTTGTAATTATGTCTGGCTCACCCAGACAATGGTGGATGAATTTAGGGTAAATTGTCAACAAAATTAAGCGTAGCATCAGTTCTGGCATGTCATGTTAGTCAACTCACATCATCTGACTCTCAGCTGATCCACGTGTATCACATATAGGAATACGACGCCTATCACTGTATACATACTATATAGGCTCCTTCAGTTTTATCAGCAGCTGTCGCGTTTCTCAGGAGCCAGTTCCCTCCTCCATCCCCAACTCCTCCTCAGTCAGGATTTGGCATTCGGATTCCCCCTGAATCAGGCTAAAATTCTCTAATTATGTTGTACAATAAAATCAATTAATGATATCTGCAATACATTCATGTTGGTTCTGTTCTGTTTACCCTAAGGGGGGTTATTCCTGCTCTTATCCAGACCAGAACCATACCGCCAATCCTAACTGTATGCTAATTGTCAATCGTATTTGACGATAGTGGTTCTGACAGAAACAGGCTATTTTTTTTTTAATAGGTCCAAACTCAAAACTGTGTGTCGCATCTTTGACCCATTAGACATTTTTCAATCAAAAGTACTTTTGTAGAATACAAGTTCATACAATTGAGAACACGAATATAGTTTTCCAAGGCTGCTGTAAAGCTACCCAGCAAGAAGTAAGGCACAGACAGCTCTCAGATGCAACTTTTTGTTTGTCTGAGATGTAAACGCTTGGGAATTCAGAGTGCCCAGTCGGGAGACTTCATGCAAGGGTAGCCCAACAAGCTGACAGAAGAGCAAAATCTTTCCTTTCTGATATGAGTTATATAATACATTACACAGACACACAGAATTCTCCTGGCACAGTATTCAAGTTTCAAGGATTCTGGATTCAAGCTATTTTGTTCATGGCTTTCAAAAATTGATAGAGACAAAATCGAATCAAACAATTGTGGGGACACGTCCCACCCACCCCACACACAAATGAAACCTAAGTACTCTACTAAAGAACTTTCCCCCCTTTTTATTTACCATTTAGTATTATTGTTAAAAAAGAATAATTGTATGAATAATTAAATAATTTTGTCATTGCTACAGATACAGATGCAAAGGTACTTCGCTGTACACCTCTGTAAGTCTCATGAGGAACTGTTTTTGTGGTGTAAGGAGTAGCTGCATAGGTAGATTATTCCAAATCAACAATATAAGAGATTTCATTTCATGCAGAATGCTGATTTAGAAAGTAGCTACGTAGACAGTAAAACAGCTCACTAGATTTGAAGATTTTGGAAAAGATCTGTTGAAGAGTTGGAGACTGCTGTAGTGTGATGCTAACATTGAATGGTTAACTTACATAATTTGGACACTCACCAAACACAGTTCTGGCAGGGACAGATTCCCTGTTTAGCCAGAAGGACACCTGGGACAGGATCACTGTCATGATACATGGCAAATACGTCTGGATGACAAAGTAACCAATCTTCCTTTTCAGATGGAAATGTGTTTTCATGACAACATACTCTCCTGAAAGTGCAGAGAAAGAGATTGAAGTGAGAAAGTTTTGAAAAAAGGACTAAAAACATTGATTAGTGTGTATATTAGAACAGTCAATTTAACATGTTATTTTACCATGGGTTATTATAAAGAAATGAACATGAAATTAATGCAATTAATCATGCCACCTGATCCATAAATAAATCGTTATAAGGGATTTCTGTATCCTCTTAAAAAAAATCAAGCTCGAAGAGCAACTTTCATGTTTGAGTCTTCAAGTTTAATCAAATTGCACCATTGGTTCTCAATCAGAGGGCCGTAGTCCACTAGGGGAGCTCAGCGAACTTCCAAGATGACTTAAAATTATTTAAGTTTGATATTAAAATCATTTTAAAACTGACAAACTCAACTGTAAGATGGACATCTGTGGACTATAGCCCAGTGATAGACTTATGTTGAACTATATGAAAAAGAATGAGGGAAAAACAATAAATTTACCTCGAAAGTAATTCTATTACTATTCAATGATTTACTCATCTTCTATAACAATACATTTGAAATATCTTTTAGGGACTTTTCTCTGCAATTATTGATATGCATGATTAATTATAATTAATCTGAAAAGAAGCCGTATGTTTTTTTTGAATGTGTGTCTGCAATCCTCCATTGTGTTGTGTGTCTGTGACATCAGTCTGGATTTGTCAGTCAGGACTCGCACCAGTTCTGCTCAGTTGAACTGTAGCGTGGAAACTCCGGTCATGGGTCTCGCAGGTTGAGTTGGCAGAGACAGAGTTTGAGACACACACTCCGCTGACTCGGAGGAGGAAATTTTTTATCTCGAAGTTCGCTCTGCGAATTCTTCAGACCAAAACGTGGAACTCATGCTTTCTGCATCTGATCCTGAGGGACTGAATGTGGATAAGCAGGCGAGTGCTTCAGCAGAGCAGATTCCCCAGTTTGACATTTTTGAAGAGCTGCTTGAGGTTGTTACTTGTGCAGTGGCCAAATTAAATCTGGATTGGCCCGATGAGAGAAAATGTATGCAAACTGGATGACCACTTCCTCATATCAATGCGAGTACAGCCTCCTCACCGCCATATCACATTCTTTCCCGATCTTCACACTGAGGTGTCAAGATTGTGGAAGTATCCATCCTCCGCTCATGTTCATACACAAGCGTCATAAACCTCCTCGCCCCATCTTCGCTCACCCTCCTCGCCCCATCTTCGCTCACCCTCCTCGCCCCATCTTCGCTCACAAGCGATTCATTCTTCTGAACAGTTCAGGTGTTCTCTGCCAGTCCGCTGCTTGAGGGCACCAAACAGACCAATTCTATTGAAAAAAAAGATTCATCTGTCAAACTTTGTGACAGTGTGGCAACTTTTGCCCAAGGTCTGTAACAAAAGGTTACAGGATTCAGATGTCTACCGTCCACCTAGTTTCCAAGGAGTAATGGTAACGAAAGTGCGCCAGGAAGGAGACAAAGTCTTCCTCAAACAAGAACTGTGAATATGGCGAAAGGGGCCATAGAACATGCACCCCTCCCAGAAAGAGACACAGGGTTTTACAGTTGGTATTTTATAGTACCCAACAAAGATGGGGGTCTGCGTCCAATTTTAGATCTAAGGGGCCTGAACCGTACTATTCGGAACACAGGATGTTTCTCAGGTTTGCTTTCGGGGGCAAAGCTTACCAATATCGAGAACTTCCTTTCGGCCTAGCTCTGTCCCCACACATGTACACCAAGGGCAGGATCCTCGACCTCGAGATCTTGTGCTCGCTCATATGAAGCGTTTGGGGCTCAGGCTGAACCTCATGAAGAGTATGCTTTCTCCAAAACAGAGAACCACTTTTCTAGGAATAGTGTGGGAATCGACCATAATGCAGGCACATATGTCACCTGCACATGTAAATTCAATCCTAACTGTGAGAGACTATCAAGCTAGGCCAATAGGTCTCTCACAGGCTGAGGTGCGATTCTCGATGGCCGACCAGCCCGTGGCCTTTGGGAGGGCCCTCATACCTCATGGCACATAAACTGCCTTGAGATGAGGTCAGTGTTTCTAGCTTAGAAACACTTCCTCCCACATTTGAAGGGACACCGCATGTTAGTCTGCACGGACAACACCTCGGTGGTCTCTTATATCAATCACCAGGGCACGCTGCGTTCGGGCCCCATTTTCAGGCAGGTGCAGCAGATCCTGCTCTGGGCAGAGAACAAGTTCCTGTCTTTGAGAGTAGTTTATATTCTGGGGGTTATATGCCCTGAAATGACAACTGCTTGTGTCTTGGTTCAAAGCAACATGATGTGGATCAACTTAACTGCCCTGTCAGTCCAGGACTGAAGTTCCTTCAAGAGGATCTCGCAGCAGGGATGGCTCCTGCTATCTTAAAGGTGTATGTAGCAGCCATTTCTGCTAGCCAACACATCTCTGAACGGATCTTCTGCGGGGAGGCACCCATAGTTTCTCAGTTCTTGCATGGTGTCAGATGGATGCAGCCTATCTGTTGGTCACGAGTTTCATCCTGGTACCTAAAATTGGTCCTGGGAGCCTTAAGAGAGGGTTTGAGGCCTTGGAATCAGTCCCAGACATTACTCCAGAGAGTAGGAGACCTGCAGGCCCTTTCAGTAGCCTCCTCCAGCTAAGACTTTGCTTCAGGTGATGTCAGAGCTATACTACACCCTAGACCGGACTATATCCCAAAAGTTCCTTCTATGGCTGGTTAGCCAGTTGTCTTGCAGGCTTTCCTCCCTCCACCTCATGAGACGCAAGAGTAAGAAAGTCTGCATCTGTTATGTCTAGTCTGTGCTTTAAGGATCTACAACTTATGTCCACCGCTCAGGCTTGTGGTTTTAATCCTCTGTGTTTCTAATTTAATTCGGTGGTCACAATGGAGGAAATACGGTTACCAAGCAGTGCATCTTGCATTGGATTACTGATGCTATCACCCTCTCCTACAAGGCGTGTGGTATGGCTTCAGCTGTAGAGGTCAGGGGTTATTTCACAAGGAGTATGGCCTCTTCCAAGACCTTTGCTGAGGGTGCATCACTTCACGATGTATGTGCTGCAGCAGGTTGGTCCTCTCGGCACATATTCATCAGGTTTTACAGTTTGGATGTAACCCCAGTTCTCAGAAACTGAACAGAACTGAACATAAACTGAAAACCAAGCTAAATATTACAATGTTTTTATATTTATGATAGATTATGCATTGTTCATTCAATTCTACACTTTTTTATTTTGTGTTTTGTCATGGATTGTCCATATTCTTGTGTAAAGAAAACAATGTTGCTTTATGCACTTTATGTTTGATGCTGCTCTTTTGCACCTGAATTTCGCTCATGGGAACAAATAACCACTTATTGCTCATATGTTG
Source organism: Rhinichthys klamathensis goyatoka (assembly GCF_029890125.1). Lineage (NCBI taxonomy): Eukaryota > Metazoa > Chordata > Actinopteri > Cypriniformes > Leuciscidae > Rhinichthys > Rhinichthys klamathensis. The sequence continues at coordinate 75,405 of NW_026607030.1, forward strand.
CCAATAAATCTATCTGCTATGTGTTTTCATCTGGAAGCTGTGATATTTAGAGCATTTGCTCATGTGTAAAACTGTTCACAGTTCATATTAGAACAATATTCAGATGTTTATGATTTAGAATGTTTAGATGAATTCTGATCAATTGGCCAATAAAAAAGAGAACAGAATAAATCAACAAGAAAAATGATGGGCATGATACTTTGAAGTAAACTTGCACAAATAAAACTACAGAATGGAAAAGTAATATTATTTAAATTAATTTAAGGGTATAACAACGAACCAGTGCTGGATTGCACCACACCCGAGTCGACAGTCTGTCCCATCAAGTCATACTGGTTGAGGCGTGAGCCGTCATCAGCCACAACCACAGATTGCGCTGCCCCTCGTGTCCATACATACACCACTTCAGCCCTTGTGTATGCATCTGGTGCAAACAAACAAAACACAAAATAAAAGTGTTTAAACTGAAGAAGTCACTTTTCAGCTGTCAGTGCTTCCTGGGGTCATATACTGCAGTGGATTCTCAAGCACAGCAGAGACGCAGCAGACACTGAAATATTTAGAGCCTTGTGGCTTTGAGTCTCAAGCTTGTTTTTTATTCATGCTTCTTTTCCTCCTGATTCTTTCTCCGGCGTAGATACATCTGTTCTTTCTTTTCAATGATTAGTTGGGTCAGGGTAGAGCTGGCTAAATCTGTCCGGAACTCAGTTATGTGAGGTGCTATGTCAGAGATGAAATCTACACTCTGTGGACCTATGAGAAAGTCACCGTTTGCTCACAGGTACTCAGTTTAGAGACTTTGTGTAGGTTATGAACTTTCTACGGAACAAAAATGTAAAACAGCACAGCACTTACAACTGCCGAATTTGAGAGGGCAAGCATGGGCATCCATTGGGAAGTCCTCTAAGTGCATCGGACATTCAGCTCTGACTGTAAGCCTGAGACACAAGAGAGAAGGTGGGATACAATATTTAGACCCCTTGACAGTTAATTACAAGTTACAACATACTCTTTCAAAATGATAGACATACAGTTGGTATTATTTGTAGGTATCTGTTACTATGCGGTGTAATTAGATGCATTGATATGGAATTCCCCTGATATGCAGTCACTGCTCATCCATTCCGAATTTAGAGATGTACACATCGATACATTTCACTTTTTGTGTTTAATAAATTTAATTCACTAGATTATCCAAAAAATGGCATTACCACAATGTTATTGAAATATGTACACATTTTGTCGTTGGTTTAATATAAATTTAATATAAATTTAATATATATTTTTAAATATAAATAAATATTTATATCCATCCATCTATCCTACTCATCCCCAGACAGTCAGGCCCCCCACCCTATAGATATAAATTACTACTGCTCGGTTCTCAAGTGCAATCACTTGAGATAAAACACCAGCATTAAAAGGAAATAGCATGAAAAGGTCACCAAATGCACCTTCTGTTCTTGCTAAGAAGATGAAAACAAGTAGCAGCTTCACCTCATGGTGTAAAGCAGAGTTCCTTCCTCTGTGATCCGTAGAAGTTTGTTAGGCATGGTCATATTATGGGCGACTGACTTCTTGCCATTGTGGAAAAAGGTGTCGGGGGTCCAGATTTTACTAGCCATGAGATTGTTGAGACGAAGCACTGCCATGGGACCTTTGAATTTCAGCCTCTCATCCTTCCAGCTCTGCCTGAAGAACACATCTATGGTGTACTCCTGCAAGACCACATATTTTCACTTTCATTTTGATAATATTTTCAAATTTATCTTAAATCCATGTGTAGTTTTAGTAACAGTATTTTGTTTACAAAAAAATGTTACACTCTTGTCATACAATTATAGTTCATAGTCACCATTTGCTGTTAAGCTTGGAATGTGACAAAACAAGCTTCTTCATTTATCCTCAAATACTTTAAAGGATTCTAATTGATACTTGTAGAGTAGATGTTGTGCAGTAATTTCGGCAAAACTGCAGGCACAGGAGGAGCCATGAGCTTTCTGAAGCATTGGTGGCTATAATTAGTGGCATGAATCATTCTAACAACTACTGATTGTCATAGCTGCGGGCAGCCCCCCCATTTTCACATGATCATCCATTATGAAACTGATTAGTGTTGAGTAAGTTACTCTAAAAAAGTATTAATTAATTGCTACTAATTACATCTTTAACACTGTATTTAGATTACTGTACTAATTACTCTGTCTAAAAAGTATTGCATTGCTAATTTACTTTCTAAATAACATATCAACTTCGACCAGTTGAACAAGGATAGACATGACATGACAAGGACATTTGATACAAGTCAAAGAAGGTGCAATTACAAAGAAGTTTTATCAAAGAAATTAGGTATTAAAACAGTGTGAATAGAAAGTCGTCAGTAAGTATAATAAAGACAAAATAATAACAATTAGAGCCATATCCCAGCTGGAGGGTTAAATGTGTACAGGGGAGGCTGAAACTAAATGGGGCAGTTTGCACCACAAAACAACTAACATGTTAAAGTATATACAGTAGCCCCACAAATTATTTAACCCTGTAAATGATTCCTCTGAACAATGGCAACACAGAAAATGTGTGACATTTAAAGAAAGAAAGAAAGAAAAAAGAGGTTTTACCATGTCATGGTCCGATACTGGTCCAATACTCGTCACGAAAATGTCAGTCTTGACTTCAGTTACACGCTCTGTTGAAGCAAGAAATGAGCAAGTTGAGTGTCAATCAGAGTTGGTCATTAGTTTAAACAACCCTTTAATCCAGAGGTTCAACCTGGCCGTCTTTGATCTAATCGAGGTTCAGCACACTCAAACTGCATTAGTTCTACAGTATCTCATTTTGGCAACACGCTTCCAATAATTCCTGGGATATTTTGATCCAGTTTTCTCTTCTTATCTTTTCTTTTAACAAAAGTACTTACATTTTAAATCACATCAAGTAAAAACCTCACTATAACGTTCTGCATACATAGTTTGGTGTTGTTTATGCAGAAATGAACCTTACTATCTTGCCTCCAAGAAAAGCAGTGTATATATGTCATGTAATAATGACTGATGTTGATGGAAGTTGTTAGTTCATACGGTATTGGGAGTAAGGCCAAACAAACACATTGAAAATTAAAAAATATATGCCACATGTGTGAAGAGATTCTTGCCAACTTAATTAATTAGTCAGTTCTGTTCAAAGCTAATTAATTAAATTTTTGACAAGGAACGTTTCTGCATGCAATATCTAATTTTTTTAAATTAAAACTGATCATACTTGTATCATAGCTAAAAAAAAAAAAATCCAACCCTGATCGCATGCTTTAATTACAGTTATGCATATATTTTTATTATGTTACATATTTATTAATATGTAATAAGTAGCCTACATTTGGTTTATCACCACAGTTTATTTTATTTTATAAGATGATACAGTACTATATTCTACAGCTGACAGATTAGACAATACACTTACGTTTAATAAGTGACATAATTTACATAAAATGTATAATGTTTGTAAAAGTATCTATCCAGTGTGTTATCAAAAGGTTTGGTGACACTTTATAATAAGTATATAGTAACAAAACACTTATAAATCATTTGCAAACAATTAGTTTATAGTTAACTAATAGTTTATAAATTGTAGTCTCTATATTGTTATTATAATAACTATTTATAATAAAATAGTGAGTTCTTCATTCAATGTCACTGTAATTAAAAAAGTGTTATTGTTTAATAAGCTCATATGTAAAGAGTCCATCATGTTTTTTTTAATGCTTTATTAACAACTTGTTAATCATAACTATCATGCAGCTAAATTTTAAAGCTGAAGTAAAGTAAAATTTGTCAATGATAATTCAGAGTAAATAGTTCCCACTTTACATTAGGTCATTGAAAATACAAAATTGCCATTAAGTGCTTTAAACCTTTATTAGACATTAATAGTAAGTGTTCTTAAAATGTTTATAAATACATTAAGTCTAATTGTGTATTATTTTACCTTATACATAAACCTTTATTTACATTTATTTATCTTAATATATATATATATATATATATATATATATATATATATATATATATATATCAACACCATGTACACTGAACAAAATTATAAACACAACACTTTTGTTTTTGCCCCCATTTTTCATGAGCTGAACTCAAAGATCTAAGACTTTTTCTATGTACACAAAAGGCCTATTTCTCTCAAATATTGTTCACAAATCTGTCTAAATCTGTGCTAGTGAGCTCTTCTCCTTTGCCGAGATAATCCATACACCTCACAGGTGTGGCATATCAAGATGCTGATTAGACAGCATGATTATTGCACAGGTGTGCCTTAGGCTGGCCACAATCAAAGGCCACTCTCGTCATCCTCATCGGGGTCTCGACCTGACTGCAGTTCGTCGTCGTAACCGACTTGAGTGGGCAATGCTCACATTCGATGGCGTCTGGCACTTTGGAGAGGTGTTCTCTTCACGGATGAATCCCGGTTTTCACTGTACATGGCAGATGGCAGACAGCGTGTATGGCGTCGTGTGGGTGAGCGGTTTGCTGATGTCAACGTTGTGGATCGAGTGGCCCATGGTGGCGGTGGGGTTATGGTATGGGCAGGCGTATGTTATGGACAACGAACACAGGTGCATTTCATTGATGGCATTTTGAATGCACAGAGATACCGTGACGAGATCCTGAGGCCCATTGTTGTGCCATTCATCCACGGCCATCACCCCATGTTGCAGCATGATAATGCACGGCCCCATGTTGCAATGATCTGTAAAGATTCCTGGAAGCTGAAAACATCCCAGTTCTTGCATGGCCAGCATACTCACCGGACATCTCACCCATTGAGCATGTTTGGGATGCTCTGGATCGGCGTATACGACAGCATGTTCCAGGTCCTGCCGATATCCAGCAACTTCGCACAGCCGTTGAAGAGGACCAACATTCCACAGGCCACAATCAACAACCTGATCAACTCTATGCGAAGGAGATGTGTTGCTCTGCGTGAGGCAAATGGTGGTCACACCAGATACTGACTGGTTTTCGTGACCACCCACTCACATATATATATATATGTATATATTAGTTTATAATTAATTCATGGTTTATAAGCTGTAGTTAGTCCATTAATAGACTATATACAAATAATGAGCTCTTCATTCATTGTCACTGTAATTAACATAGTGTTATTGTTTAATTAGCTCATATGTAAAGAGATAGATAATGCTTTGTTAACAACGTATTAACCTCTGTAGTCAACAATTGTATCCCTTAAAACTAATCTTTGATCACAAAAATTACATTTAAAAGTTTTTTCCTTGGAAAAAAAAATTCTTCATGCCTTAAAATAGCGTGTATGTTACTCTACACCCTTGCCTCATTTAGTATACGTGGTTCTATGAATATGCAAATGAGCCCCAGCTCCACTCACACCAGCTCAGAGATCCAAGAGTTACAAGGTCGTTTGTGACGTCAGAAACACCAGCGATTTCAAACCGTGTTTTTGAGACTGTCTTTGGTTCACTGCAGTTTTAAGGAGAATATACTCAGGTGTTGACATATAAAATGGTGTTGACTCATGCATTTGCACATGGTCTGTTTTAAAGCATATTAAAAACACCACATAGTCATATAAACAACATTAAAAGCTTCATTTTCAACATAGGTTTAAAGCACTTAATTAATTTTAAAACAAAGCATGATTTAATGATTAATATATGAGCTAATTAAACAATAATAATTTGTTAATTACAGTGACAATGTATGAAGAACTCATTGTTTGTATATAGTCTATTAATGCATTAACTATAGTTTATAAACTATTCATTAAATATAAACTAATAGTTTGCAGATTATATCTAAATACTTTATTACTGTAAACGTATTATAAAATGTTTCTAAAAGGGGTATGAAAAAATGAGAGGGGGTATGAACAAATGCCCGATCACTGTCCTGTGAAATTAACCAAGCGAGCTTGGCTATAGCCAAAGCTATACAGCGCACTGAGTGACCAAGAACTTAGGTGCCTGAGGTGCGGGGTCCACAGCTCAATACCCTCCGATCCATACTTACCTGTATAACTGTCCCGGGAGCCGAGCCAGCTAGGGAGGCAGCAGCTTAACTGCGTCCACCAGCAACTCCAAACTGGAAGAGGGCAGACTAAAGTACTGCAACTCCGACCATAACAATCCCTCGGCTATAAGCTCTAAAGGGCAACCTAACCAAAGGGAGCATGTAATTAAGCATCCCGTCCTTAAGGATTAGAAGAGGCCTCAGGAGAGAGCAGTAAAATCTCAACTGTTTGCTATACCCTCAAGTCTCCTCTAGGAGTCTCCCAAGTACTCTTGGGAGATCTGGCGAGAGAGCACCAAGAGTGGAACACCTACGCCAGCTCTACACTTCCATGCTCTCCATTGCCGATCATCAAAGAATCAAGTCGACAAAGCTAGTCGCCGCCTACGACATCCGTGACTAGAGAGGGCCACACAGTAGGAGCGACACCCACTGCGATTTCTCAGAAGTGCCCTACCGTAAGAGTGTCACCGCTGAACCCCAAGAGAAGCACTCTACCTGTTAGTCAGGTCTCCTAAGGAAATGAGCCAATGTATTCCCATCAAGCTACAACATCCAGTGTAAACCGGAAGGAGGCTACTAAGTTATAGCGCTGCTCTCAACTACTCTCTACCAAGTGGCCCTCATAGGGTTTTGGTAGCCCATTTCCTACAGTTCTAGATGCATATCCACCTCTGGCCAAAGTGCTGAAGGACAGTGGACTCTGTCCACATATTTATGCAGCGTCATTCCATTACTCCTCACTAGGGTTGGGTATCGGTTGGGTTTTATCCGATACCAGTACCTACTCGGTATTTTTTAAACGGTTCCGGTGCCTAAACGGTTCTTGAAACGGTAGGCCTACTTAAGAAAACGAAACCGCACACACTTTATCAAAAAATAATACCCTTTTATTTACAGGGCCAAACTGGACACAATATTAACTTAAATCTTTAAACAATATAAATACAAATAATAATAAAACCAATATAAAATAAAAATCCACATTTACATAATATCAAATAAAACAATATTGTATCAAACAATGTAATAATACTGGAGATTAATAGAGATTACTAGCAGGCAGAGCTGCCAACTCTCACGCATTGACCGTGAGACTCACGCAATTGACCCTTTTCACACGCTCTCACGCACGCCACACATCCATTTTCTCACGCAGAGAAAAATCGCGGACAAAGAGGACACTGACACCGACAGACAAGGTTACTTTTGATATGGAACAAATCCACAGCTGTCAGATTCTGTCAATATTTTTAGGAGATTCACACAATAAATAACGTTTTGGCTCTTTGAAATGTGACAGATCGCTGTAGCGTGTCAGTTCAAACGGCACGTGATACAGCAGCCTACAAATACAAATCCACTGCTTCTTAGCTTCGCAGCGTTGAGTGAACCTATGAAAGAGAACATATCTGGTTACTGGTGTAACCTATGTTCTCTCAATAGGGAACGAGACGCTGCCAAGCTCCTCGCGCTGCCGACCAGCTTCCTTTTTCGACAGAGAAATCTGAGGAGCAGATGGCGCGCGCGCGCCAACATAATATGACGACGTAAGTGCGTCGAGGCGGCGCCCGCGCCATCAGCCAATGTATTGGCTTGATTCTATATGGATTCAGACTATCGGCACACCCAGAGGGCTTTCTGACGCGTAATTTTACACGTGAAATGCAGCCAAACCTTGCGAGCAAGAGCACGCATGCAAGACAGAAGAGACTGCGCGTGTGTGTGTATTTCAGTCAGGCACCGAAATCAGGCACCGAAATTGTCGTTCTTATTCGGTCTGGTTACTACCGTTTACGTCGGAACCGGTTCCCTATTGGCACCGAGTTTCGGTACCCAACCCTACTCCTCACGAACAGTTAGGAAATGTGTTAACAGCTCCACCACTATGTCCACATTATTACCTCTAGGTTCATGGTGGAGGTACGACAGATGAGGGAGTGAAACTCCTCTTCTGTACAGCCAATTCTTATGTGATTACATGAGGAAGCACATCGTGGAGATCAGGAAGAAACGGAAGGCTCATGGGAGGAAAGCGTTTATGTCCTGGGAGGAATCGCTCATCTAATCTGGCTGGAGCACATTCCTCCTTTTCTCTGGGGTGGGGGAGATGACGGGCTCACTTAAAACATCCGTCTCAACTCCCGTCTCGTCTAACCAAAGTCCCTTTCAAGAAAAGTCTGTTCACTCAGCGGCCATATTTGCAATACCTACGGCCAGCTATTTCAGGCATCCAAGACCAAGTCTTATCTATTTGAATCCTGACATCTGAAAAACTGCTTGCCGAACTCACAATTGAATAACATATTTCAAATCAGCAACAAAATCTGACATGAACTGTCTCATAAATGTTGTTTCTTATGCTCAAATAGCATGACAAAATCTTAATTTTTTAGGCTAGACCAGCCAATGAGCATGTGCAGTCCTAAGTGTGAGTCTTTTAACGGCAGCTGTAGTGACGCAATGGACTTTTCTTTTACTTAGAATGCAGGACGTATTCTGCCATATTGCGCGTTGCAGTTTCTTCAATTCATAAGTAATAGAAGTGAACAATAACGAGCTCTCTGCCAGATCGGAAGAAGCGGCCAAGCGAGCTTCCAGATGAAGTTTGAGAAAGGGATAGACCCGTCTCTTACTCCTCCGCCAGTTCCATTTGCAAAACCCATGATCTAAGTCACTGCGCCGCCTCGGCAGCAACGGGACAGGCACCACGGGGTGCTTATCCCCCTTAAAGAAAGCCAGGTGGAAGTAGAGCTTCATCACTGTAAAACAGTCACAGTGAACACAGCCAGCCCCCATAGAGAGCTGGCCGTGCATATGCTCCGCTCCAAGACAGATGACACACATCTCGTGTGTATCCTCTACTTGTAATGAAATGAGGTCAGAGCATGATTCTAACCCACTTTTTCTTTTCATGCTGCATGATACTTTTCAAACACAGAGAGAAACACAGGTTCAGATTTCACATGCACACACTCATACAAAGTGGCTTCCTGAAGACAAAAGAGCTGATGACATTTTCTTCTGGCGCCCTCTTATAGCCTGTCGGTGTGCCTGTGATGTCGCCCAACTGCCGTAGTCAATCAAAATTGCCATGTATTCACACGTGTTTTAGACACCGGTTAACGCGGAGTGTTCCCGCATATCATCAACACCATGACGCAGCGTCGAAGTTCCACTTCGGAACATTGTGGTTATCATCTGAGATAACTTGCTTCTGCTATTTATATTTCATTTGGTTTTCTGTTTCGGAAATTGCAAACCAATTCTATAGAACCTACATCTATTCAAATCTTTTGATAATCTGTTAATAGTACAATGCATTAATAAATAGTATTATAATAGTATTAAACTGAACAAGAAGACATGCAAATGAAACATTTGATAGTAATGGCTTAATGAAAGGCACTTACTGTGAATGAAAGATTTACATAGTAGTAAAAATGATACTTTTTATAGATTTCGACATTATAGAAAATGTTGAAATGCTTGGCGAAAAAAAGCATTTTTGATGATATTTTGTAAGATTAGTATGTGCCCGAAGCCCAATACCTTATCCGTAAAGGCAGGGATAATGGCTTCAAAACAAATAATGAATTCTATCGAATAATAGGAAAAATATTCGGCAGCCACAGTCAGTCCTCATGTTTGCTGGATAACAGCCGAGGCAGAGGATAGCACAAAATTATACATAAACCTCTAACATCACTACGCAATAATGAGTGTGTGAAGTGAATGAGTGTAAACTTAATACAATGAGCACTGCACGATCGATTCTATCAGACTAGACTATCGAGACTATCGATTCCGACAATTAGAAGAAATGTTATAATTATAATTCTGTCAGGACCACAATCGTCAAATATGATTGACAATTAGCATACAGTTTGGATTGGCAGTATGATTCTGTTCAAAAAATAATTTTGAGATTGTAACAGATACAGATATTGGTTTCACTGCACACCCCTAGTATAAAGGAAATATTTGCCGCTTTAAAAAGTCTCTTACCATGATTTAATTGTGATTGAAAAATGCATTTGGCAAGTAAATACAAATGAGCAACTGGCCAGTGATTTAGGTGTTTTTTGGTGCAATAAATAACTTCGAAAAGCTTACATGGTTTAAATCCTAATAAAATAATAACATGGGTAGCACGTACCTAAATCAAAAGATGAGATGCGTGATGCAGAATGATGATGAAACAAGAAACTTTAATAAACACGGAGAACGATAGCACACCCTAACATCAACTTTAACGTGGAACAGAGATAAAAGAAAACAGAAGGCTTAAACACACGTGGATACTTAAAGAAACAGGTGTGTGACTAATCAAACCATGGAAACAAAGTAGAAACGAGAACTCGAGCAAATAGGAACAGGGAGAACCATGAAAACGAAATTAAACAGAACATGACAATGAAACTATTAAACTAAACAAGTCGAGATCATGACACCCTCGCTGACGTGAGTGCATCAAATCAGAGAGATACAAACAGCCTAGACATAAATGGTGAATGGTGTGTGTTTGTGGAAACTTTTTCCTCTGGACTACATTTATAATACAATTATAATTATAAAGTACTAAAATACAATTATAATTTAATAAGTATAATTTATACTTGTCAGACAATTCAATTAATTCATATTTTTGTGAATGTTATAATAAATGTTAAAGTTATGGTTTATTTGTGCTGTTATTCCAGAATAATTTGTTTTAACAAAAAAGCTTTTGTTGTTTTAAGTTGTGTTGAAGTTGATTTAACTCATAATTTTAAGGCAACCGTGTGAACTTCTTAGTTCATTGTTACAACAAACTAAATGTAGTTAAGATTAAGTTGAGTGAACTTCAAATTGTTTGTTCACATAATATTAAATTAAGTTGAGTGAACTTAAAATTGTAAGTTAACTTAATCCCTTTAATTGCTGAATAAATTGATACAATATTTAATCTTAAGTTAGGACAACAAAATCACTTGTTGTAAAAACTCACATTTTTAGTTTCAATTAACTCAAAATTTTAAGGCAACCAGGTAACTTACTTTTTTTAGTCAAACTAACAAATCATTTTTTACAGTGCAGAAGTTAATCTGGAAAGCCATTTTCTTTTTACCGTTAAAACCAAAGAACTCCCACAAGGCTGAAAACTGGGACACATCTGTATAAAGCATTAGTGAAACTTCTGTACCTACCTCCTAGACCAGGCCTAAGACGGTTGTCATAGCCATCGAGGAGGCTGTCCAGAATCCTGGTGAAAACTGTGGTGTTGTCTTTCTGCTCATCTGCATTCTGACTGGAGCTGACAATGCAAAACAGCAGATGTTCAATTCAAAACCCAACAAAAGCAATAATCAACAGCAAAAGGATAGCTAGAACACTAGATCCTGTTGTGTAAAATCAGACACCCTCCTCGGGGTAATTCTCAAACATCCAGCCTGTTTAAAGAGAATTTGCAATGTATTAGCCCGAAGACAAAAAAACAAGTCTCCTTCCATCTTAGGAGCAAAGGGGTATAATCAGAGGAACAATGCATTATTAATTAGCTAAAACACTGTTTTATATGCAAATATCCATGTGGATATTCTGAGTTCTGGCATCATGAAGCCAAACGTTAAAATGACCGCAAAACGAATGAACTCTGTTAACATCTTTGCTCTTAAGTATTTCAGACAAATGATTATGAGCAAAATGCAGTTTAGTCATATAGTGTCAAATGGTGTTTTATGATTAAGAGCTTGTAAGGATGGTGAGCAATTTGTCATCCCCTAAAAACCGTTCATACGTAATTGCTTGCTTTTTTTTGGTAATCATTGGCATTCTTTTCCTGCTAAAAGGTACTGGACGACACGTGCGGATGCAGACTCAATCACACTGTTCGGTGTTTCAAAAATAAGCTTGGCATGGAAACAGATTTCAAGTAGAGGATGAGGTCATCACGATTAGTTAGCAAGGACCACGGATCGGAGTGTTTTGACATGGCAAAGATAGAGGGAGAGAACACGACAGAAAGAAAGAAAGAGAGAGAGACATCACACGCATTAATGCAGGTTATCCATGTATCAAATCTGTTATTGCACGTAATTTCACTAGGAATATTCCACTAAACCTACATAGACAAATGACAACTATCGATTCAAAGCAGTTCAATAAAATTAGCTGAGAAGAAGAGTGCACTTGTTTTATGTCCTCATCTCAAGCGGTCTCCTTGCAGAATTCCCTTTGTCACAAAGAACGTATGTTACGAGGTCTATGCGGTTTAAAAGTCTGAACAGTGTCACTTTGAAAATCTGGGATTTGAACTGTTCACAAAGAAACGTTATGACTGGTCAAAACTGGCCTTTTAATTACTATTTCATTGCTTCAATTACAGCAAACATTTTAAAATCAGCTGGTTTATACAAACTTGCAGACTCGAGCAGTATTCTCTCAATATTTTGGGATTCTCCTGTTTTCATTTTATTCGGTTACATTTGATTTTAAGGTGACGTAGTTACATTGTACTCACTCAAATAAGTATTTATTACTTAACTACATGTACCTACCATGCAGTTAGGGTTATGGGTTGGTTTAGGGTAAGTAATAATGCATCATTTACTGTTATTACTATAATAAGAACATGTAATAACATGTAACCATGTCACCTAAAATAATGTGTTAACCTTTTTTTCACAAGTGGGCTCACAACTTTGGAGCTCACTGAATTCAACAACAGACTGCCACAAAAACAACGAGACGAATAAAACGAGAGGAATTCCACCCTTCCACCCTTCCCCCATCGGCGCAGAGAGACATACACGCACACAGACTCTATGAGCGACACTGAAAAGGGGTCATGAGAGGAAAACGTAGTCTCATATATTACGCATACAACACTCACAGCATGCTGGTAATGTCAGCCTGACCTAAAATTACATATCCGCTGTTAATAATAATAATATTAGAATGCACAAAATTCAGAGTCAGAGAAAGATCGCAGCAGACTACTATGTGTGTGTATATATATATATATATATATATATATTGGTACATTTGGTGGTAATTGGGTGAATGAGAAACCATGCAGTGATGAATAACACAATGTAAAATCCAAGTGCTTATGAGCAGAAAACAGATCTCTATTAAACATTGTACAGCATCCCCATCTACAGGTCATATAGACAGCAACAGTGCTCTCTGCTCTCACACACAGCTTACAAATAAGACATTGTATGCCTATGGCATTTTTAAAGTATTGTTATAAAATATTAATGGGAATGAATACAATTCTGTGACTGTCACCTGTCTAAACGTATAACATACATCTAAGGCAAGCAAAACGTGGCATGACATTTGTGTTGCAGTGATTATTTTACAATCATGATTACTGATCTGTACAAAAAATGGAATTATATGCATCATTAAAACACTGTTTTTGTTGTCGTTATTTTTCCTAAACGGCAGCATAATTCTCTGCTATTAGCACAGAAAAACCCAAGCTGCATTGATAAAAACGTAACAGTCATCAGTTAATATCACACTTCAACGAAAAAAAAAAAGAAGTTTGAGTACAAACCTCTGCATTTTTCTCAATATTTAAAGAAGCTTTAAAAAAATCGATCTTACTATATGTTTTTGTCTTGTTCCAACTAAATAAAATAATTCAGTGATATTGTTTATGGATGATGGACTCGCGCATAATCTTGTTTTCTTACTTTACAATGTATGTCAGGAAAGAAATCACTTAAGAATAACACCATGAGCCACGCAGTATAACAGGAAAACAGCAGAATGAAAATATTAATGAAAGCTTCATTAGCATAACATCCTCTTTGAAGTCGGAGGTTCTGATCCTTGGTCTAAGTTAACATCATAGGTCTAGATCAAAGACCTAGATTTAGATCAAAGTCATTACATATATATAAAAAATAAAAAAACATTACTGTAACTACAGCGAAGAGAATGATCAGCAAAAGTAGAGAATGTGTTAATCATTCCAAGATACGAGTAAAATATGAAACAAAATCAGGTGCATAAACATACCTTTTTCCAGCCAGGACACTGGTCACCAGTAAACAGGCCCAAATCCAAAGCCACGCTGCTCCCCTTCCACCCCACATCATTCTCCAAAGGATGAATCCTCACTAAAGAAGAGAAAATACAAAGTTAAGGTAATAATCTGCTACATGGAAAAAAATAGCTTTATATGGAGTGCATCAATTTTCATTTGGAACATGATTAAAAATCTGATTAAACTTGAAGGTTTTTTCTTTTTTTTTGACAAAAAACAAACAAAATGTTTTTCCAAGTAGATCTGTGGCGTAACTCACAGTTAACAATCAAAGTCTGTCTATGGACAGCAATTCTGTTATGTGATTTGTTGATTCACAATAATTTGAGATGCAGCATTAATCTGGAAACACTTTACAATAAGGTTTCATTAGTTTACTAACATGAACTAAAAATGATTATTACAAGTATTTATTAATCTTTGTTAATGTTAGTGAATAAAAACACAGCTGTTCATTGTTTGCTCATGTTAATTCACAGTGCACAAACTAATGTTAACAAACCTTCGATTTTAATAATTAACATTAATTTAGATTAATAAAAGCTGTAGAAGTATTATTCATTCTTAATGCATGTTAACTCAAAGTAGTGACTGATGTTAACTAATGCAACCTTAAGTCTTTCCAATTATCTAAAAGCGAATCCTTTAATTGCACAATACCCTTTATGGTAGTTTAACAAGTACAAAATGTTCATATTTCCTCGTTTGAACCCTTAAGATCTAATTTAAAGCCTGAGCATATTCATAAATACTGCGCGTTCATGTGAATTGGTGCTTTGTGGTGGTCCAAGCCCCCGTTACAGTTTATGTATAGTGTAGATTAATACTACAGCAATTATGCATTGTCAGGATAATGATTAAAGAAATATGGCAAAATACGGCAGTCATTCCGCATATGAAAAAGCCACGAGCCCGCTATGCAAATACTAATTGTTTAATCGCACTTACACCTTTTAGACTATTATTTTGTGCTCATACACATATAAGGCTGTGCATCATATGAACAGAGTTCTATACATAGGCTATAAAATATAGGCAAGAGCAGTGTGCTTTCATTCCGACGGTCGGCGCTACGCATTAACGCAAATCATTACACACACGATCGGTGCTCTAATCCTACATAAACATCATACAACATGATTTACAGCTTAATGCAAAAAACCTTGATCACTCGCCGAGGCACTTCCACGATGCACACATTAAAATTGTACGTGATATACCTGGGCGAAATTACCTGACTTCACATGGATTATAATGCGTACACAGTCCATAACATTCACACTTTTAGAGTTCTGTCGCGAGAGTGCATCGTCAAAAGCATGTCTCTCAGTCAAGGTATCTCAGAATTAGTATTGGGCGTGCGCCACGGGGTTCTTCCTAAACGTGTAGTAATTAAATTGGAGTAATTAAGCAAACAGTGCGCCACTATAGCCAAGTTCGCAGCAAACATGCACACCACAAATATCATACATATAAAAGTAGCTCATAATCAATTTTAGATTTCCAGGAATATGGCACTACCTTTTAATGCCGCCGTGATCCCCCAACCACTGGTTTTTACAATTTCCAAGACACAACCATCAAGTCATATAGGCTACACTTACGTCAAATAGATTGCACCTTATCGTCAAACTTTTGCAAACGTCTTTTTATGTCTGGATGCGAGGAGATGATGCTCTGAGATGCGAGCTGTTCTGAATTTGAGCTCGAGGCTGCTGCTACTGCTGCTGATGATGATGATGCTGAGCGCGCGCAGCTCTCGCGCACTCTTCATCGAAACTCTTCCCGGTTTACAGCAAATTAGTCATCTACCAGAGCCAAATCCACAACAATAAAGCTTCACTATAGCAGAGCAGCAACTGTGCTATGTCCCTGAAATGAGATCACTTGAGTACATGGCGATTGTGTTACAGAATGGAAGGTACCAATCTCACATCGAAAGACCAATCCGTCCTATTTTTATATGCAGCACAATTTCACTTGCGCTGCTGTCGACTTAATCTCTTTCAGTGGTTGGGGATCAAATCCTCTTACATTTCACCCGGATTTCGCCTCTTTCTCGCTCTCTTCCATTGCGTTGGAACAATAACACAAAGCGCATCATCTCCATCACAATTAGCATGCTATTAATTATTACACCAACGATATTGAGCACTGCCACGTAAAAGGCATGACAGACATGCACATGCATGCAAAAAAAAATGCATGCCAAACCGCAGTGCATGCACATGGATACACCCAAAATAAAGTGGAATGCATGCATTTCTCACCGAAAAATCCCGATGACTCGAAGCTTTCTCCCAAAAAAATCACCTCGAAGCAGTCTCTACAAACCCTCTTCTCACTGACTCACCCACCGCCTGGAATATTGCACTGATATTTTTAAACAAATGCTTATGGAAGATCCGCAGTCCTTACAGCGCATCTGCAGAGGAGCTTTTTTGACAATTTGCGTAGTGAGCGCACAAACTAAAAGCCGGAGGGTGTTTTAAACGTGACATTAACGAGGAAAATAGCGCATCTTATTAGAGGCCACGTCGCGAGCTTCCATTTCAGTCTGCTGAGTGTTAGAGAGCGATGATGGCACGGACTGAAACATTAAGAAAGCATTCACACAAACTCCACAGCGTCTTGACGTTCATGTGCATGTTCATGCATGCGCGACACGGGATTTATCTCGATAAACGATAAACGATGAGTAGCAGCTCGCGCTCGCTGTCATTAGCAGACTATAGTTCAACTTTAACCTGATGCAATGCGAGCAACAGCTGCAACGCAAACACCTCTAGTTTTAAACTTTTAAACAGAACGTCGGTTTATAATGTCTCGAATCTTAAAGTCACCGTGTTTCCATCCTGGGAATACCTGAGCATAAAAGTCGGATCTTGCGTATCACGTTTCGCACGTGACTCTGCAGACGGTGTCATGTGCACCAGGAAAGTTTTTATTTGCCGAGCGTACCCTTCATCTAATAAGTAACTCATAAATGATTGACGTTAAGAGAGTGGCATTAATTCGAATGCATGATCCGCATGACTTTGCCCGTTTCGCTTCAGCACCACGGACAGCACACGAGACAACAGACAGCTTTAAAAAGCTCTCCAGATGAGCTTTCTTACAGCAAGCACGTGCACTGGAGGGGTTTGAACAGCAGAGGTCTTCTTGATGAAACCTCTGAATCACTGATTAAGCATGATATTGGATACAAGTCATCATGTTGTTTCCAAATAAATAAATAAATGAAAATGTCAATCATTTTATTAATATTACTGACCACGGTTGCATGTAATGTTGTAGTCAAGACCAAACCGAGACCAAATCAAGACCAAGCCCAGTGTGTGTTCAGATAAGACAAGACCAAGGCAGGGCGAGAGATGCGAGACCGAGTCAAGACCTGCACTCCTCAAATTAATCTGAAAAATCCACATTAACTGCCTGATAAATGTCTTGTATTTAATCAAGAAAAACAATTAGAATAAAAACACACTATAGAACTGTTTATCAAATTAAATCATGCAGATGGCGCATAGAAGTTGCATCTGAATTGGTAAAATTACAACTACGTAAATTATATTTTGTTTTTGAACCTCGATCAATATCACATTTGCAATCGTGCTCGTATTCGTGAAAACAGCTGTCTTGTTTGTGATATTGATTAATTGTATCATATGTTATACAGTAATATACAAAACAAGATCTTGTACAAGTTGAATTATGTGGGCATTTGTAATCATTTTGGTGGCATTTTTGCACAAAAGCAACCAAACTAGAAATAAGTTATTGATTGCATCTGAAGCAGGAAGTTTTATATCCAATCACATTCATGATGTTTACAAATCAATCAGATAATGCACTGGCAATTTAATGATATCCCTGCAGTTGTGGTCTTGACCGGTCTTGAGTTAAAATCCCAAGTCCTCTTAATCTGAGACTGAGACAAGGCCGAGTACAAATGCGGTTCGAGACCGAGACAAGACCAAGATCTTCAAAAAAAATGGTTGCGAGACCAAGGCCGGTCTTGAGTATACTCAAGAACACTAGTTGCATGTGAATCATCTTCCGTGCAAGGTCAATATTTTGGTTTAAAATGCTCCATGGTATTCATCATAATGGACATAATTGTCCTGCTATTCTATTAACATTTATAGCCTGCCCTAAATGCACAGTGAGTTGCATTGTATAACATTTTCAGACAAATGTTCTTTTTCTTTATATCGTAACTTTAGACAGTCATTTAATCATCTCAATTCTCATTCATGTCTTTAACACTTTTTCAATACTTCGACTTTTTGCAACTATCTCTCCAAAATATTACCCAGAATTACCACTGTTTGGATATGTTAAGATTAAGATACAAATTAATGCTAGCTACAGTGGATATTAAAAAAAATATTAGGCGCTAAACTCACTGTTGAAGCTGATGTTGTGAATGTATTTGTGAGATATTAATTAGAAATATAAAGCAATGTGCCTCCTAAATGCAGGGGTGGTAAAAGTACTCAAAAGTTATACTCGAGTAAAAGTATACCTAAATAAAAAATTACTCCAGTAAAAGTAGAAAGTCTTCCATTCAAACATCACTTGAGTAAAAGTACAAAAGTATCCGATTTAAAACGTACTTAAGTACCGAAAGTAAAAAGTAAATATTCAAATTAACTGTAAATATCAATAATTAGGCAGATCAATTGTTCGAGTGCAGATCGAGTGATATGCAATGTTTTATTTGAACATATGATAAGATTAGATACTGCTATTAAGAATTTGTTAGCTAGCTGTTTACAAGGCAAATTTTAATATGAAATCACCTGGCTAACAATAGTAACATTAAAGCAACACTAAAGAACTTTTCCTCTGCGGTCCCCTACAGGTTAGAAGCGGCATTGTCCGTTACCGCTGTCGTAAATAATTTAGCCTACCACAGCCTACTGTTGCACGCATGCTCGCTGTTTATCCACTGTTTATCCAGCACCGGCTTTAGAGTGAATGTTGTCCAATTGTAATGCTTGCCGTAAAGCAAGGCAGATTTGTAGTTCTCTTATGTCTCATTGGAACTACAGAAACGCGACCCGATCTGGCAAACTTACATAGTGTCGTTCTAGCAGATATAGGACCACAAAGCGAAGGCATAAGTGCCTTTCAGCCTGTTACGACTTGATGAACCGCTGAAACGATTTTGGAAACATTATTTTAAGGTAAAAAATCTTCTTTAGTGTTGCTTTAACGTCAACTCACCTCAATATGTTTTCTCAGATTTGAGGGTGAAGTTTTGAATGCTGAAATTTAATTCACCCGTGGCAGGCAAAGAAGACATTTCAGCCGATATTAATCTCCCTTGACTTCAGTGAATTCGAACATATCATTGATATATGGCCATGGGTGATCCCTGTCAGGAATCTCGGGATCATTGCTGGCAGCGAGAGCTGCACCTTCACCGGTTTCTGTGGTCAATGGCGAACTGACTGCTATGTGAGCGTATGCTGGCAAAGAGCTTGCGCGTTCTTTTTTTTTTTCAAAAGAAAAACAAGTTTTTCATTGGTTTGGAAAGCCAGTGTAATAAATACTTGGAGCGGGCATGGGGAAATGTATCGGAGTAAAAAGTCAACTTTGTCTTTAAAATTGTAGTGGAGTAAAAGTGAAAGTAGATGCAAATAAAACATACTCAAGTAAAGTACAGATCCCCGAAAAAAATACTTAAGTAAAGTAAAAGTATTTTTACTTCATTACTTACCACCACTGCCTAAATGCTATTTTAACGTCACACTTGTGCATATATGATCAAAATCAACATATTGCCACATATTTGAACAAATCCTGCCCACAACCAAAAACCTTTGTCCTTAAAGACCTAGAATAATGAAGAAAACAAGCAAGGCTGGGACATCCTTCATGCGCAGTATGCCAACAAAATATGCCAACCAATATGGGGCAGACAGTGAGCAGTTTATGTAACAGTGATTACAAGCTCGGGATTTAGTAAACCACTGCACATATTAATACTTCTCAGGCCATCTGTTTCACCTCTTGCTTGCCTTCTTTAATGTTTAATATTCTTTGATACACATTAAAGGGGACCTATTATGCAAAATGGGACATAAATGTGTGTCGGCAGTGTGTGTACGAAACCACCCTGCAATGGTAAAAATCCACCCACTCTTCTTTTTTTAATCCCTATAAATTACAAGCAGTGTCTCAGAACAAGCCGATTGCAGATTGTAGCTTTTGTGATTTCACAAATGCTTAGTCCCCGCCCACAACTCCTGGCGGACTCTGCCGTGTTAGCATAGACTCCGCCCTCAGTGATCTATACACAGTCTGCCATGTTTATCTCCTCGCCAGAGCATTTAACAGCAGCATTCAAGTGAGAAATGTATTCTTATTAAATCTAGTACAGTTCATTCAATCAAGAGCAGTGAGTGATTTTCTGTTTTTCTTTTGTTGTTTGAGTTATTTTAACAGCATATATAGCAGTAGGTACTGTATATTATGCTGCTTTTACTTTAATACACAGATCTAATATACACATGTGATTTGTTTTTAATATATAACCTTATATGTATTTGTAAGATTTGTAAGAACTTAGTTTAATACTCACTGGACGCACCGCCTGACAGCCAGCTTTCTGTGTGCAACGACCGCGATAGAGATGATAATTAAAAGTTTTGTTAGTTTTTGGCAGAATATCCAAGAGCTGTACAGGCTCCGCCCTCTTCTGGAAACATGGGTGGGGAGCAGCAGCTCATTTGCATTTAAAGACACATGCACGAAAACATCATGTTTTTCCTTCCACTCAAAATTGGGCATTTACAACATGGTATAATAAATGATCTGTAGGGTATTTTGAGCTGAAACTTGCTGACACATTCTGGGGACACCTGAGGCTTACATTACATCTTAGAAAAAGAGGTGCCCTTTAAACTGTTTTCAGTGTTGGTCTAAATAGGGAAAGTTACTATTAAGTTAAAATAACACTATTTATCACAGAATACCAAAGTTTCAAAAAGTTATCGGTTGTTCAAGAGAAAAGTAAATGTCTGATTCCCAATTCTGAGTTATGATTGTGTCCCTAGAATTGGCCTGAGGCTATGACAGTAACTGTCAACCCACGCTTGAAATAGGTAGAGAAGGACGAATCTCAGATTATTCTCGCCTGTGAATGAAACGCTGGAAGAAGTGACATAATCAACACCTATGCGCCTCAACCGTTCAAGGCTGCCAGATTTTGTCACTATTTTGGGAGAACCGGCAACCAGGCTTCCTGGTTTCCGAAGCGCGAGATACAATGAGGTGCACATTTAATCACATGACAGGTAGAAAAAGTGTCAGCAGGTACTCATAAGATTTGCCTGCCAAACCAGATGTGAATGTCATCAGCCAGGACAGCAATACATGGAATTAATTCGGAGACAAGATAGAGAAATAGGATAAACTATAGAATCTGTTCTATAGAAAATAGTCTTTTCTGCATGTATACAGTATATATATATATTACTTTCTAAAGAAGTTACTATATGGATGATGGAATTAAATTGATAGGCGGACAGGCCCTATCTAATACATATTTGGCAATGAACATTATTCTAAAACTGTGATGCTACTGTATAACCATTATAATAAGTATTATATTTAGAGAAAATAAAGTTAGGGTGGAAAATGTTAAGATTTCAGTACTGAAATGTTTTGCAATCCCTACTCCAGAGATAATACTGCAGTGGAGCTCTACAAACTGTGTTAAAATTTCCTTCATAAAGCAGTGTAACCCGCTCAAAAATGAATTCAAAATGATGGTCAAAGTGAGAGAGGTTTTGAACAAATATTCTACAAATTATATTAAATATAGTCTAATTCAGTGGTTCCCAGGCTTTTTCTACTGGACCCCCTTTTGTTGAGAGAAAAATATTATATTGCACCCACATAAAGACACTCTGAGACATGACCTTGCTTGCAAAATCCTATAGTTGTCACGATTCACCTTTCTCCTCAGCACTACACTTCACAATCCTTCCTGACTCCCACCTACACACACCATCACCTGCACCTGCAATCAATCACCCTCATCAGCTCCACTCCTTAAAAGCCTGAACCACACGCACTGTCATTGTCTAGTCTGAACTAGGACCCCCCTAAGTTGTGGATGTTCCTTACCCGAGTCATCTCCTTATTTCTATGCTCAGCGTTATACTGGTGTGTTGGGTGCTTGTGGTGCAACATACCTGTGTTCTACTGCTTCATCTTCATAATCTTCTTCCTGGTTGTTGTCTACCTGCAATACACTTACCATTTACCTGTGTAGAATAAACTTGCTTATTGTTTATCACTACTTCTGCGAGTCTGTGTTTCCTGACAGACCTAACAGATTGCAGCATGAGCATACCTCACCGCCTGATTGATCAGTTGTACTCCCTCACTCAAAATGGCCATCTAGTTGAGCAGTTTGCTGAGGACTTCCTGGAGCTGGCTTCTACAGTTTACCTGGAGGATGATATGCTCATGTTAATTTTGCATGGAAGTTTTGGACAAGCCATTGCATTCTAGGGTGCCGTGGGATGTGGATGGCTGAACATTAGAGCAATATATTCTCTCTCCTGTGAGTTAACTCCAAAATTCGCTCCAGTCCTAGAATCAGATCGAGTTTTTTTCCCCCAGACCAAGAGTTCGCTCCAGAGTCTACTCTAACCCATGAGTTAGCTTAAGAGCCTGCTCACGCTCCAGAGTTCAGTCAAGAGTCCGGTGCAGAATCTGCACACTACCCCAAGCACAACCAGAAGCCCGCTCACTTCCCCAAACTCATCCAGGAGCCTGCTCACTTCCCAGAGGTCAGCCCAGTGCCTGCTCTCATCCCAGAGCTCAGCCCAGTGCTGTCTAGAGTCGGCTCCAGCCCCTGAAAACAGTCCAGAGTGAGTGAGAGAAATTCCAGTCTCCGTCCCAGTGAGTGAGATTCTCATGTTCATTCCAGTGAGTGAGTTTTTCAAGTTCCTCCCAGTGAAATTCCCGAGCCCGCTCCAAAGTAAAAAGTTCTCGAGCCCGCTCCTGAAGCCCCAGAGCTCGTTCCTGAGACTGCTCAAGCCCCAGAGCTCGTTCCTGAGACTGCTCAAGCCCCAGAGCTCAGCTGATTTAATCTCCAGCATCCATAGTTCCCTCCTCATGGCCAAAGAGACTGCTCCTTCCCGGCTCCCTGAGCTACCGGCGCCTCCATGAACTGACAGCATCACCCTGGCTCCCTGAGCTTCCGACGCAGCTCTGGCTCCCACTTTGGCCAGTGCCTCTCTGAAGGCTGCTCCTCCTGCCGGCACCTCCCTGGTCACCGGCTCCATATCTGCCCTCCCTCCCTTGGTGTATTCAGTTTGCTGTGAGGTCACGCCTTCTGGGAGGGGGGAGTACTGTCTCCTCAGCGCTACACTTCCCACAATGCCTCCTGGCACTCATTTTAACACCAGATTAAGCCTGAATTTATAATGCATCATAAAGGTATTCTTAATGCATTATAATGCACGCATAATGCTTTAAATGTTGTGTGTGTATGTTGTATAAAAGTTTAAGACATTGTGCATACATTATAAGTGGCAGAACCCTGAAAAGCGCAAATATAGTACTGGTTAGTGCTTGTATAGTGCTGTGTAGGCTGGTTTATGCATATACAGGGCTTGTATAGCTGGTGGACAAGCATATTCATGCTGTTCTCAAGCAAACCGGAGGTGGTGAAGCTGGTTCTGTCAGGGTTCTGTCACTTCGGTGTTTATTGATGTTTATTCTTGGGTTGGTGACAGAGCTCTGACACTGCTATCATCTTGTCTTATCTTGGTGTGCGTGGGGTTACGAGCTCCCTCAGGCCGTGCGCTCTTCTGTCTGGGTTAGGGTAGGCATGAGTTTTCTTGTGTGCGGGGCGTGGTGTTTGAATCCCCGGCAATTCTGTCTAGTTTGGTTTCGGTTCTGTGTCAGTATTCGGACATTCATGTTCTGTGTGTTTCTGTCACTTATGTTTTGTCTTGTTGTGTGAGCGTGCGGTTTCGAGTTCGCTCGGGTCGTAAGCTCTTGTGTCTGTGTGTGTTGTTGTGTTCTGTGTAGCACGTGGTTTGTGTTTACATCGGTCGCGTGCTTTCATGTTATGTTTTGACTTGTGCTGCTTTCATTTTGTCATGTTTGTCATGCAGTGTTGTTTATCTTGTATATTTCTATATTTAACACATTAATGATGTAAAGGAAAAACAATATAAGGTTAAACCAAATGATTTATTGAAACATATGATTATAAATTTGTAATTCTTTTGCTCCCTCTTAAAGTAGAATTGAAAGTCTTGAGTGGTGATTTTGGACGTTTATGTATAATACTGTGCTTTCCCCTGGCTCACCTGTTATCCAACAAACACGAGGAGTGCATAATTATTAGTTATTTGTTTTGAAGCCATTATAAATGCCTTTCCAAATAAGATATTTGGCTTCCGGCACACCCCTAGTTGATACCTATGCAACATATTAGTATTAAAAGAATCTTTACAAGTTTCCGCATCAACACCCAATCCATCTACATATGCAAATACTTCCAAACAAAGGAACTTTTCCCTCTGGAAAATTGCACCTTTCCCATTGTTTAACCCAACCCTGAGAGGTATGACTTTTATCAGTCTTTATAGAGCATCCACACAAGTTTCTCCCTCTCGGCGGTCTCTTCATCTTCGTTTCTGGATTACGGTCTGTGGACCCCACGGGGCAAGCAGGCCCCAACTTACAACCAGCCATGTGCTCAATCAGGAGAGAAGATTCTCTCAACCACAACAAAGTCAAGAATAACATCGCAAGTTCAAGAGATTGCAACTTTAGCCCATTAAATGGAACCTCCTTCAGAGACTTCATGAGCTGCTTCAACTGCAAAGGCATTGCAAGTATAGTACATTTGAACACTAAACAGAGGTTTCGTAGAAGCGGCAGACCCCTTACTAAGAAGGTGTTTTAAACTAAGAAACTGATGGTTCTTTCAGGTGGTTAATTTATTCTTCATTCCCCTGTTCTGTTCAGGTTACATTCACTTTCCCTTTTCCATCTCCCATGTATGCATGACTTGTGTGTATGTGTTCGTCTAGATCAGTTATGTGTCCTTGATTTGGTCAATACAACTTTGTGTACAATACATATAAGTTCCATGGTTCTGATTCTGCCTGCAGATTAATGTCGATTAAACGATTGCTTATCCTGTTACATGCTCTAAGCGCTGTACATGCACAGAATTTGTTTTTTTCTTTGGGCATGAAAAATATTCTTCCATAGAGTTTATAGACAATCAAAACCAAGTGTTCACTTGATGGAAGGTTGGTTGACTGTATATTAAATCTGTTAATAACTATTAAATATTAATTAAATTAACTGAACCAAATATTTATAATTTGTTATAACGAGTTATGATTAATTATTAATTAATTATTAATTCCCCTTTGAGCTAATTCGCTACAATGTGTCCACTTTTGCCACAAAGTGTTTGTCTCGATCAGGATGGTGAAGGCACATTTCAGTCGTTGGAAGCTATGGGTTGCTGCTTGCGACCAGGACAGAGACTTGGGCTTGGACTTCAAGAGAGAGGATAAGGTAGCTGTGATGGAGCTCCTGTTCTTGATAAAACGGTAGAAGTTGGCAAAACTCATGAAGAGTTGGACCTCTTTAATGATGGTTGGAATGAACTAGGATAGCCCTGCTTTCACCTTCCCTCATCCATCTTAATACCTTCAGCGCTGATATGATATCCGAGGAACTGGGTGGAGGCTTGGTGGAATGTGCACTACTCCACATTGAGATACAGGTGCAATTTCCAAAGCTTTTCCAGGACCAGCATAAATTGTTGGCAATGTTCGGCCTGGTTCCACAAAGCGGTTCCAAGGCGGCTGTGATGAGTGAAGTGGATAATGAAATTTGATGGTGATCTTATTGAGGGACCAGTAATTGATCCACAAACCTCCATCCTTCTTTGTCACGAAGAACAAGCTGGAAGCTACAGGGGAAGTGGATGGATGGATGTATGCTTGCTGGAGGGCCTTTTCCACATACTCCTCCATGGGCCAGTCTGGGAAGCAGTCAGGAAAGCACTGGGAGCCCCACTTATGCCTCGCTCACACTACAGGAGTTTTAGGCCGATTTATGCCCGATTTACCCCTCCCGAGAATCTGAGAAAAAATCTTGTCGAGGACCTCGATCGGTTCCGATGTTCGGCACAGATTATCTGGTAATGTGAGGCGTTCACAGATCGAATCTTGCACCTCCCGATCTGCTCTCAAACAAATCGGGCTCGCCCCGATCATATCAAACATGTTTGATATTTATCGGGATGAGCAAGATTGTGATTACGCCAGTATTTTCACAATAGCCAATAAGAAACAGGGCTGTCATGGTGAAGGAATTTCCATTGAGGTAATTTTGAGTGACTCATCAGCGCGATGCACGCATTTTCTCCATTTATTTATTTATTGCTAAATAAATAAGTGTTACGCTGTGGTCAGCAGGCACGAAGACGAGTAGCCTACATGTTAAGCAGGGCTTGACATTAACACCCGCCAAGTAACCCGGGTTTTCGATACATGATATCGATACTGAACTATCTGCAACTCTTCCGCAGCAGGATGCACGCGATCTTCGCAGTGAACGCGCCAGAGAGAAATGCACATTTCATACGGATTGCAGAGAGCAGTCTGTAGCCTGTTTTCTTTAGTTTCGAATTGTTCTGTTTAAAAATAGACATGTCTGTGAGGCGGCTACCTTATACGTTGAGTTTCGGTTCATTTATGAGACCAGGTCCAGTTCACTCACCGGCGCCTCCTTTCCTATCGTCTGCTATATTTACTTCGTATTTATTAAATCCAGGCAATTGGTTGATGAAACATTGATTAAAATTAAGATACAATTAATACAAAACGAAATTCAATTTAAAGAAAGGTTTTGTGCTTTATGTTGGATGTGTATCTGTAATTGTTTTGTCCTCATAAATGCAAACACGAAAAATAAAATAAAACAATATGAATATTGTATGTTCTGTGGAGACTGAGAGCCAACCCTTTCCATTCGGTGGGTAGTAGCTACTCTAGGCTATTACTTTGGTTTGCGCAGTGTAATTCACAGAATTACAAACAAATATTTTGCCACCTAAAAGTTAAAGATTTTTTGTCACGCATGTTTATTTCCCTCTTATTAAATATAAAACGCATGTGTAGACAAATATGTTTCTGATGTCTGGACTCATTTATTAAGGGAGTATGGAAAGACCTAAACAGACGTTTCGATATATTGGTATTAAATGCATTTTCTGAGAATTTGTATTTCCAGTTTTGACTGCAAATGTCACGTCCATAACGGTGGAATTGCCCAATTGTAAAGAATTTATCTTCAACTAGTTATATTCATTTAAAGATAGATTAAATGAAACAAGCTGTTAATTATTTTAATATTTAATTTTAGCTTTGAGCTCCACTTTACAATGCTCAGCTGAGCAGCAATGGGCAACGCTGCTGATGCTTTACCTTATAGAGATCAATGGCATTGATTCATTGCAGCCTATTGAACAGAGCTGATGCCATTCATTAGAAATCTCCTTATTAAAATAATTTTTTTTTTTTTTTTTTTTTTTTTTTTTTTAGATTTCGCTTTCCTTGGTCGAGGCAACCTTTTCACGCATTTCACGACTTGATATGAAGGACAGATATTTTGTTTACATATACCTTTCTGCTTCCGATCTGTTGCGTGAGATCACGTGAGGCGCTTTCTCTGGCACGAATCTTAATTACATTGTGTTGTGTGTGATGCGCCGCGATTTTCAAATCTTGTAGTGTGAGCATGTTTAAGATTTGAGGTAAGAAAATCTGCAAAGATTATCCTCAAGTGTGTGCTGCAACCAGATTTCAAAATCGGTTAGGATTTTAAAACTCCTGTAGTGTGAGCCAGGCATTACAGATGCTGCCATTGAACCTGGACAGGATGGGATTATGTTCCATGAGCGCCCTAAGATGACATCGACTGTTGACTTCTCTAGAACCAGAAAGACAATGTTCTTAGTATGAAGGAAACCCACATACAGTTGGATGGGACACACAAAATAGCAGACACTGCCATGGCTGAGGGGGTTTTCCATTATGGAGTGGACTTTGAAGCAGGATTCGGCGAGCCTTTTTTTTTTAGGTTGCTGGTTCATTCCACCCACTGGACACTGCTAGGGTACCAGCATAGTCTTCAGAGCATATAGTTATTGAGTTTTTTTCCTGATGTAACTTATACAGTTGGTTTTTATCGTAGAGTGAACAGTGAAACCTTCAATGTACATAGATGGCGAGAGAAAAGTCCCATTGTTTCCGTGCTCTTCCGTAGAATTGAGGCTCAAATGTTTGGCTCAAGCGTGCAGCGACTCAGTTCATGGGTCTGTAGTAGGGGTGGAACGGTACATGTATTCGTATCGAACCGAAATGGTACGGGCGTCACGGTTCGGTGCACGAATTTACACGGAGAATACACGGTATAAAAATAAATAAAACTGTAATGCGGAACTACTGTTAGATACGCGGGTTCTTTAGGGACACATAATCTGTACCATCGGCTTAGCTCTGAACGCGCGTTCACTTCAAACGTTGGCTTTATACGCGCGTCCTATTCGCTTTGGACTAGCGTCGAACTAGACGCTCTATTCGCGTTTGGTGTGACCGTGACCGCATAATGGACAGGCTGCGATGTCAAGATTGCAATGCTGGAGTGTGTGTGTGTGTGTGTGAGAGAGAGCGAGAGAGAGAGGCGCGCGGGCCCGATCGACCTGTGTGTGTGTGTGTGTGTGTGTGAGAGAGAGAGAAAGGCGCGCGATCGAACAGTGGAAACATAAAAAACATACTCCGTAATTTTGTTCATTCAGATCATTAAACCTGCAAAGTGTTTACTTATATTTGTGTACACTCGCAACAAAACACAACATTGTGCTTTTGTCACACTGTAAACTCTTGTCAAACTGTAACCTACAACTGTCACACAACCAAAATCACACACACACTGTTTTAAAAGCAAAACATATTTATCCAACTCCATTTCAAAACAGTCTGTGTGTTCCATCTTTTGGACATTCGTCATATTGCATTGGTTTTCATTTCTTGTCCTCGGAGCGCTAATCTTACACATTCTACATTGATTAAAAAAAGAAAATCGAATGTGTTTTTAATGGTAGTATTATTTTATACAGAAATCAATTATTTATAATTCAGATGAGAATAATGTTACATTGTCAATTAATAATGTTAATTAAAATTAAGGAAAACAAATATATTGATCTGAAATATAGCAAAATAATTAAAAATTAATTCACGTACAATTACCAAACATATCGCAAGGTCTTTTTGTCTTTTTATTAATTTAATTAATAAACTAATTATATAAAACTATTGTCAGTGCACTACAAATAAACTGGTTCTATGCCTTTATTAATAAAACTTATTTAAAAAATACAATGCCTTCTGCATTTTTGTTTTGCTTTTCCCTCCATTGTACCGAAATCGTACCGAACCGTGATGTCTGAACCGAGGTATGAACCGAACCGTGACTTCTGTGTACCGTTCCACCCCTAGTCTGTAGTGTGGCCTTTTTTATCAGGCTGTTGAGATTGCAATCAGGTGGTTCATTGTTTGTGTGCATAATTGTGGTTGCCAGGGGCGACGCTGACACTGGCATGGACAACTCTTCACACTGTGTAGATTGGTTGTGAAGGAGAGCTGGTGTGACAGAGGTGTCTGGTGCAAAAGTGTTTTCTGGTGTGGTGAATGCACGGCAGAGGGAGACCACAAGATCTTTGAATGGGTCTGGTCCCACTGGGCTAATGTTTGTTCTGGCCTTCTGTCAGGATATACCAGACTCAGAGACAGTTAGTTAAACCCGAATGTGGGCGTTTATTGCCACAATGGCAGAGGAATCAATGCAGGTAAGTAAATGAGATAGACAGTTCAATGATGAAATAAGGGATACATAACAATGCTCTCTTTCCTTTATCAGGGTATTGGATGATCAGCACACAGCAGAGCAGTTGAGATGTTAGCACACACACACAGGAAATATGCTGTGAGTATAAGGGCAAGTAATACAAAACACAGAGGTTACCAGGGGATCGCTGGAGTTAACAAAGGAGATCGTTGGAGACTTAAGAGCCAACCACCAAGGTAAGTAGAGCAGGTAAAGAGTTTGTTTCCTAGATGGCCAGATGCTGAGTGACTGTTGGTTTGTGCTTAAATGGAAAACGGTAACTGTGGTGCGGATGAGGGTCAGCACATGCATGGGTTCATCTTGTGTGTGCAGCATGCAACAAAACAGCTTACCAATTTTTTCATGGATATTTTTAATATAATAAAAAACAAACATTTGGTTGAATTTTAAGAAGTCCTGCATCTCTAATAATTTTCACATTATACTAGAAATATTATATATAATATTATACTATAATAAAAAATTATATACTTGGGACAGATGATGTCTCAAACCCGCTCCTATATTCAAAGAAGGACGCTCCATCTTCACATGAATCTCCTTCTTTACATCTCGTTCAAACCACCTATCTTCTCTGTCCAGAATCCTCACCTCATGGTCAGCTGTGTTTCTTTTGTTGTAGGTGCACGTAAACTGCCGAGTCCTGCCCCAAAGAACTAGCTCGTCTATGCCGAGCCAAGCGTCAATAAAGTGGCTTATTTGTTTCCCCTATATACAGATCCTTGCATTACTCATCTGATGTTTAGGAATCCGGTCCTTTGGATGAACCAAACGTTATCTCAGTGTAGTCGTTGGTTTAAAATACACAGGAATGTTATAGTTGGAGAGAATCCTTCTGAACTTCTCAGATCCTCCAGCCACATACAGGATAACACATGTTTTTGTGTACCAAACATACATTCTTGTCAACTTTGTTTTTATGTAGTCCAGTGACTTTTAATAAAGAGTTTGTATGAACGTTTTATTACCTGGATGTTTTAGACATCATGAATCTACATAAAATTGCTTTTACTGTATAGATTGTAGATTGTTTAATTTACAAGAATGTTTCACTATGCCCAGATCCAAAAGGGATCTTATAATTAATTTAAGAAATGAGATTTTTTTTTTTTTTTAAAGAGTAATTTTTTTATGCATAACACTTATTTATAGTATGGATAGATGCCATTGGGAAAAATAACAAATTATGTTGAATACAAGGACAACATAATGAAGCACAGCCAAAAAAAAGAAAAAAAGTAAAGAAAAAATCCAGCGATCATTGGGAAAAGAAGCGTTGAAGACATAGTAATTACTACCCTCTCACACAAGGTCTATAATCAAGTTTAAGCCTTGTCTGCCAGTCTTCAGAGGGAGGAAACTGATGAAGGTCAAGAGTATAGCAGGTTAGACAAAGGTTCATCTAGACTAAAAAAGAATTAGTTGTAAGAAGCCCAGCTATTTCAACCAAAGTGACTGTGAGAGAATAAACACAATTTCCTAAACCTATAATCACTAATTGATCAAAATCTGTTATAGGATGATAGTATTGTAAGTGCTTTTATAGAAAGGGTATATAATAGGGCTTGAAACTTTTAAAATATTAATACATATTAAAGTTTAAGATTGTTTTTCTAGCAGTAAACATTAAAATTAAACACACACAAAACATATTTATTTTACAATAATCATGGGGACTTGCCATAGACTTCAATTGGTTTTATACCATTCCCTAACCCTAACTCTACCCCTATCCCTCCTAAACCTGTAAACCTTTAAATTTTGAGATTAAACATAATTTATTGTAGTATGTTTATTAATCCATTTCCCTCATGGGAACTGCTGGCCGGTCTGTACAATGGACCTGTACACACACAATTAAAATGTATTACCACAAACGAAAGAAAAAAAATAGTTCCCTCTGTTTTTCTTACAACAAAAATGTGGTTGAATTTGAAGAATACAGTCAAGTCTTTAATTTTTGTAAAAACTGAGAAGATGGAATTACTTTTCATTTACTTGTCCTATATGGTGTAAAAAGAGTTGTCACATCCTGGGTGTCACAAATTTAATGGCGAAAATTATGTTGCAACAGGGACGGTTAAATGCAAAATGTTTTACAGTAAGTTTCTTCTGCCAAACTGATACCCATGGGATCATTGTCTAGGTCATTACCATCATCAGCATATAACAACTGGAGGCTGTTTAGATGAACGATTTTTCATGAGTATTTCGCATTCCATTATGCATGGAATAATGCTTGAATTAATGAAAATATAGTAGTATGTTGTGTTATTTTCATACACATTTGACCCTACTTTATTCTCCCTGTGGCAGAGGTTCAAATAGCAATAACAGCTGGTGACAGGTGGTAGAGGTTTTACAGAAAGTTGTCTTGAGCATATGGAACCAGCTCGGCACCAGTGTGTTTCCATGGTAATGTGAAGTTAACCTTGTTTTCGTGTAGCATTTATCATTTCCTTTGCAACACAGACACATCACACTTGCTCTCACAGACTTAAGCTAAATGTGTTTTTGTGTCACACTTACACAAATAACTCAAGGGTATGTTCATCTACATTAGCATAGCTTCTGTCCAGCATACTCAAGGTGCCATCAATCAGAAATATGCAAATGTTTGCGTATAGGGAAAATAAGGAACATCAGAGGGAGTGGCTCCCTTTAGGGTGGTTCTATTATAAAGATATAGTTATAGATATAAATATTGCAATCCAGATTATAACAGCAAAGTGTTTGGTATCTGTTTTATATCTTCAGCGATTTTGGCATAGTAAAAAAGTGTGATTCTTTATTATGCCCATATCCATCACTTTAGACAGATATGCACAGATGGGATAAAACTTTCAGGTGCTTACATCAAGAGATATCCCTTGCCGTTTTAGGAATGTCTTTCAAGGTCTTTAAGTTATTAGCAGCTGTGGATTCATATTTAACTTTAGAACAGTCTTTCTCAGCCGGGAAATCATGTTGAAAGGTCACGCATGACATAGGCGGAAGTACCGACCTAGTGTTTACAAAGCGAACGTGCAAAGACTAAGTCAAATGCCATTTACTAATAATTTAAATAAATAAATAAATAAAAGGTAAAACAACGATGGCAGACGATTTTGAAGTTAGAGGAGAAAATGAGATGGAGGTCTTCGCCCTACCCTACCTTTTTGAACCGGAACACCTTTTTCAACGTGATTACGTAATGCGTGGTGCATCACAGATCTAGTGCAAGATGACCATTTGTGGTTAAAAAGTATATATATTTTTTCTTTTTTTAGAAAAGGACGATCGTTTCGCTAGATAAGACCCTTAATCTTCGGCTGGGATCATGTAGAGATCGAAAAATAATTTGAAGCTGCATTAAAACTGCAATTTGTACCTTCAAACCGTTGTACCCCATCGAAGTCTACTATATGGAGAAAAATCCTGGAATGTTTTCCTCAAAATCCTTTAAATCTTTCAAATGGTCTTGTATGGTCAATCCTGTATATTACAGAAATAACTTCCACTAGGCTGACCAAAGTGCTTTACAGAACAACCATATAAATAATAATAAAATAATATCTGCATAACAACACATAAAACACATATAAAAGCAGCAAAGCTAAGAGCAACCTTAAAACAGGAGTAGTAAAACATTATCAGACTCAAATATAAAATAGTAAAACAGAAGTGACAAAGCAGTATCAGACTCAAATATAGAATGGAAAAATAGGAGTGGCTAAACAGTATCAGACTCAAATATAAAATAGTAAAACCAACCAACCTAACAAAGACTTGAAGACAGACAGGGTAAGGGCCGTTCTAGGCAGGGTGTTCCAGAGTTGTGTTCCAGAGTTGTGGCCCTGGCATCGCAAATGCACGCTCCCCTCTACGCTTGAGTCTTACGCGAGGGACTACCAGCAGAGCCTGGTTGTAGGATCTCAGGCTTCTGGTCGGAGTGTAAGGATGAACAAGTTCAGAGAGATAGGCTGGAGCTATGTTATGTAGAGATTTAAAAACAAAGAGTAGAATTTTAAAATCTATTATCTGCTGAACTGGCAGCCAGTGAAGAGATTTGAGAATCGGAGAGATGTGGTCATATTTGCGACACTTATGAATAAGTCTGGCCGCAGCATTTTGGACTAACTGAAGACGGGCAATTTGAGAACTTGATATACCGCAATATAAGGAATTGCATTAATCTAGTCGACACGTAATAAATGAATGAACAGCCATTTCCAGAGTTTTCGGAGTGAGAAAGCCTTTGATTTTAGACAGTAGACGAAGTTGGTGGAAACTGGAACTGATTACGGATTAAATGTGTTTGTCAAATTGTAAAGGCTGGTCAACAAGAACACCTAAGTTCCGCACTCCTGGGGATTTAAAAGCAGATAAACTCCCTAAATCAGGGCTTATACACTGAGAATTTTAATTTGGCCCAAAAACAATGACCTCAGTCTTATCTTCATTTAGAAAGAGGAAATGTTGGGCTAGCCATGCTTTTACCTCCTCTAAGCATAGCAGAAGAGAATTTAATGCTACAGGGCTGTTTCTTTTTATTGAAATATAAATGTGGGTGTCGTCCGCGTAAAAATGAAATGATACTCCATGTTTCCTTAGAATAGCACCCAGAGGTAGCATGTAGAGAGAAAATAGAGAAGGACCCAAAATAGAGCTTTGTGGAAGTCCACAAGTCAGAGGTGCCATAGAAATTACCCATCTTTACTAAAAACGTTCTGTCAGACAGGTATGACTGAAACCATGTCAGAACAGAAGCCTTTAGACCCACCCAAGTCTCTAGTCTAGCTAAAAGAGTAGGGTAGTCAATGGTATCAAACGCTGCCGAAAGATCTAAGAGAACAAGAACCACAGTTTGTCCAGAATCAGTAGAGAGATAAATATCGTTTAGTACTCTCAGGAGGGTGGACTCAGTGCTGTGAGCAGTCTTAAAACCAGATTGAAAAACCTCATATATTTGACAAAAAGTGTTGGAGTGGATCCAGCACAATTTTCTCCAATAGCTTAGAAATGAAAGGTAAGACAGAGATAGGCCGGTAATTTTTTAAAACAGAAGGATCTAGTGAAGGCTTCTTAAGCAGAGGAGTGACCGTAGCCACTTTAAGATTGGCAGGAACAGAGCCCGTTTTGAGACACTTGTTGATAGGAGATACTATACCTGGCCCAACCGAATCAATGATTAATTAAAAAAAATCTTGGGTGAATGATATCATTAGGACAAAATGAAGGTTTGAGCTTGACAGTCACGTCCTTCAGTGTCTGGAGGTTGGTGTGATCAAAAATCTCCCAAAAACCAGAAGCAGGTGTCAAGATTGGGGGGACAGTTAAATTAGGGCAGACACTAAGGCCCCATCCACACTACTGCGTTTTAGTTTAGAAACGGATAATTAAAACGAATACGATCTCCGTCCACACCAGCGTTTTAGCTGCGTATTAGAATTGATCTCCGTCCACATTAAAACGACTGAAAACGTGGATCACGTGACCATTCACCAACACTGGGCATGCGCGTCCCGGTGTAAACACAACTTCATTGATAAAATTATCCCACCATGCTCTGGGTTAACCACAAACCGACGCTCCGTACGGTCAACGCCGCCGCTGCACACGGGAATTGTCACAGATCGCTCGAATAATAGCTTGACTCCGGCGCATGTAGGCAGTTATAGCGTTGTAAAATGCAGAATTTACTTGTACAACAGCTGCTAGCAAAGATATACGCCATGACTGATGATGACACCCAATCATAGAGCTGAGCGTGAGCCTGTACTACGTCAACGTTTCTAAAGTCCTCCGTTTTGACCCGTCTACACTAAAACGCCCTCCGGAGATTCAAAACGAAAAACGGGTCGGCAGCGTTTCTAAACTTCTCCGTTTTGGGTCTCCGTTTTTGCCGTTTTAGTGTGGACGGGAGGTGCAAACGTAGCAAAAGGTCTCCGTTTTTAAACGAAAACGCAGTAGTGTGGACAGGGCCTAAGTCTTAATTTGGTGATTTTGTTAATAAAAAATCTTTGGATGTCTTCACATAGAGCATCTGTGGCAACAGACAATGTGTTAACAGATGGATTTACAACAGACTGAATGACTGAAAACAGAACCTTTGGGTTAGAGTGATTAGATTCAATTAAGTTAGAAAAATAAGCAGCTTTCACAGACTTAGCAGCATTCTGGTATGATGTAAGATACCGTTAAACCGCATCCAACGGGCGCCAGGCAGCAGAGCTGCACCAAAACGAAATGCCAGCTCGTAAATAAGCCTTCAGTTTCGCGATGTATCCTCCGCGGGTTCCTCGTTTCCTCCTTCGCTTTCTCCGTGAGGTGTTAAGCGGCCACCGGAGGATATCGTGCAGGATGACCGTTCAGAGTGGCTGGTGCGATTTGTAGAAGGGGCAGTCCACGTCCAAGGTGTGAGAGTTTGTGAATGAGTTTGTGAATGAGTCCACAACAGAGAAGCGGATGTCTAGGAGAGCTTGACGGGCGTAGACTAGGCAGGTTACAGACACAGCAAACAAGCAGAGAAGAAACCACAAGAGTAATATTCCTCTCGCCATGAGGGCGGAAATCATTCTGATGTAAATCCATCTGGGCCTGGAGATCTATCAGAGCTCCAGTTGAAGCTGCTTCATCGAGCCCCTCTCCAGTGGACAGCAAGCCAAATAAGTTTAACCTAATATCTTAAAGATTCTATGGGCAAATGAACTCGTTAAATGGAAAAAGTCACAGTCCAAGCTCCACTAGATCCATGCCGTGCATGATTAATTAAGAACCAGAGCGTGAACTGTTTAGTGTGTGTTTGTCTATACAGGTTGACCAGTCGCACATTGATGTTCTTCCCATTGGCAGTGGTGGTGTTATAGTCAGACAAAAAGGAATCTCTAGTGTGCCCCCATTAGTTGTGCCAGGAAAGAGAGAGTAGTTAATTATGGCAACGGTTATATTTCTCCTCACCATTAGGGGGCATTAACCTACCTCCAAGAAGGGTATTTATAAAGCATGGTTACATGAAGAAATCAGCTGGGGGTGAAATTGCTGTCAGGCAGTCAGAATCAGAAAGGCGGATGGATGGGTGGTGAGTTACAGCAGCTATATTGTGAATGAAATTGAATGGCTTCAGGATCTGAGGATTATGGTTGGGATTTTGAAAGGGACATGGAATGAAGGTTACTAAAAGGTTACTTTTAAGTGTAAGAAGAAAAATAGTAATGGATCAGGAACAGAAACAGATGATACAGTGAAAAGAGTAAGGCTGTTTTCACTTATGGTCCTTTTTCAGGGGTCTGAGCACGGTTTGCTGGATTTTTGGCCCCTGTATGAACCGAACCGAGACCAGCTCAGGAGGTGGTCTGAGTATGGTTTACTTTTATCTTATGATATGGTTTGCTGAAAATTCGCAATCTGATCACAAACCAGGCTCACTTGTTTTTTCCATTCGTGTATTTTTATTAATTTGGTCGTAACACGCCTCCATACAAATCGTAATATTCATCATGGCTGCTGCTGGAAGAGTTATGGACTTATGGGGAAACTACAGGACTTCTCCAAATTTGCAAGGAAGAATAAATAAAGCAACAACTATCAACCACCCACAGTAATGCAGAAGTTTTACGCAAAACTGAAAGACAGTGGAAATAACTGAACCGAAAAGTAAAAAAATGATGGCAGAAATATGTGGCCATATACAAGATAAACTACGGTGTAGTGGGCAATCAGCCGATGTCAAGTGGCCTCTCTACGATTTGTTAGACGAAATCCTTGGGACAAGCCCCTGCGCGAACACAATCAATGTCATAGAGGGAGGAAGTTTTGACATGGCGGATGAGGACGAGAATGGTATGTTCATTTCAGACCTGCTTTACCTGTTCATACCTGTTCATATTAATCTGCTCATAGACCCATTATACAATTATCTTCAAAGATAAATTTGGCTTAATGACATTTTTACAAAACCAACACTTAAAATGGCCAAAAAAACGAATCCTAGGAATGGCAATATATAAACATGTTAAAACAAGTTCTCTTACGAGAGGTTCTCTCGTATTGCGTAAGCTAGCTTACGTTACGGGAAAGATTCATCTTTTCTGAGAATTTGAAGCCAGAAAATTATCCTATAATTTTGTATCCATTGTCAACGCAGTTCAGCTGCAGCAGACCATGAGCGGGCTAGCTAGCAGCTCATTGGTTCGCTCACAGAGAACTGCTTAAGCCTATGAGGAGACGCGAATGAACTCTCGGCCAATGAGAGTCTGACCTGCTCTCATTGCGTCAGAGCCCGCCGAAACGGGCGTGGTCAGAGAGTATAAATTAGCGTCCCCAGGCTGTAAACTCTGATTTTCATCTCTTCAGCGAGGCTACACGCATCTGCTGATCCTGAGAGAAGCCGCCGTCGTTGAAAAGGCAACTCTAGCGAGCATCTGGGAGACTGAGGAAGCCGGCCGTCTTCGCCACCTTCAGCCGTCCTGCGAGCTAGCGCCATCCGACGGATTTATATCCTTTTTACAAAAAGCTTCCTATACTTATTTGTATCTAAAAGAGCCGAGCGTCTTTTTAAAGATGTCTCGTAAATCCTCCTGCGGTTCTTGCCGCGCTCCCCTCGAGACTGGAGACCGCCACGTCATCTGCGCTCTCTGCCTCGGATTGGAGCACGCCGAGCTCGCCGACGCCAGGGCGGCCGCCCTCGTTCTCGCTCTGACAGCCACCACAGACCGCCACCTCCTCGGGGGCCTCGGCCTAGGATCACGCTGAAACCTGATCACTCGAAGTCTGCACAGCTGAGGAAAAGACGGCGCTCTCCCGCCGCGGCCGGACCGCTGTCAAAGTTTCGCCCTCTGTTAGTCCCCGCTCACGCGGCTACTACAGCAGTGTACCCCGCCATTACCAAGCCGGTCCCCTTTCCCGCTTGCATGAGCACAAACGCCGTTTTCACGGCGACCCAGAGAAATCTCAAAAAGAGCATAAAAGCCTCCTGTGTAGAAAATGTGCCCACAACACTGTGTTCACTCATACACAAAAGCATTTCAGTTCCCGTATTTCTCAGAGAGCCCACTCTCATAAAGCGGTTCCAACCCGCTCGAGTTTCAGAGTACATAAGCGCGCCCACGAGCCCGTGTGCGCGTCCCACCTCTGCTCACTCTGTTACACGGCCCTTAAACTCCTCTCTGAGTGTAAGTCCCGCTGTCATAAACACTTTGAGCGCGCTCGCGCAGCCCGCTATGTGCAGCAACGGGGACCATGTAGCCATTCACCCCTTAGCGTTACGCTTCAAAGCGTGGGAAGCTATTCCGGGAATTTCCCAGTGGGTGCTAAACACAATAAGGCTAGGCTATCGCTTACAATTTCACCGCCGCCCTCCACGTTTTCGAGCGTGGCAAGAAACTATTGTGAACCCAGAAGCAGTGACACTGCTCCATTCGGAGATAGCAAAACTATTGTGCAAAAGGGCTATAGAGAGAGTTCCTCTGTCTATGAGCGAGTCGGGGTTTTACGGCCGTTATTTTCTGGTTCTCAAGAAAGACGGCGGGCTCAGACCAATCTTAGACCTCAGATTTCTGAACAAAGTTCTCATGAAGAGACCGTTCAAAATGCTCACTATCAGAAAACT
Source organism: Rhinichthys klamathensis goyatoka (assembly GCF_029890125.1). NCBI lineage: Eukaryota > Metazoa > Chordata > Actinopteri > Cypriniformes > Leuciscidae > Rhinichthys > Rhinichthys klamathensis. Next base: position 115,072 of record NW_026607030.1, read on the forward strand.
CCTCGCGCATGTGCGCCAGGGGGACTGGTTCATATCACTATATCTGAAAGATGCTTACTTTCAGATTCAGATAAAACCCCTTCACAGGCCATTCTTACGTTTCGCCTTCGAAGGCCAGGTTTATCAATACACCGTCCTTCCGTTCAGCCTATCCCTAGCACCCTGTACGATCACGAAGTGCTTGGATGCGGCGCTCGCCCCCCTGCGGAGTCAGGGGCTGCGAATACTGAACTTTTTGGACGACTGGCTGATTTTGGCACAATCACAGAGAGAGCTACTGTCTCATCGTATAGTTCTCCTCGACCATCTGAAAGCTTTGGGCCTCTCTGTCAACTGGACAAAGAGTGCACTACAACCCAGTCAGACTATCTCCTTCTTGGGTATAGAGCTAGACTCGGTCACGATGACGGCTCGTCTGTCAACACAGCGCGCGCGCCGTGTTCAGCGCCTCGCCACATCTTTTCAGATGAACAGACTCACACCTCTGAAAACTTTTCAGAAGGCGTTGGGTTACATGGCCTCAGCCTCCGCGGTGCTCCAGCTGGGGTTACTGCGCATGCGCCAGCTTCAGCTCTGGTTGAAGAGCCGTGTGTCTCACCGTGCGTGGACCACGGGCCGCCAGCTGATAAAAGTAACGCAGACCTGTATCACAGCTCTGCAGCCATGGACTGTGGCAGAATGGTTTCAGCGGGGCGTTTCCATGGGGACCCTTTCTCGCCGAAAAGTCATCTCGACAGACTCATCCAACACGGGTTGGGGTGCGGTCTGCGAGGGCTCACCGGCCTTCGGCCCCTGGGCAGTTTAGGAGAGCCTCCTCCACATAAACTGGTTGGAGATGCGGGCAGTCGAGAACGCGCTCACGCGCTTTCTTCCGCGCATTCACGGTCACCACGTGCTGATCCGTTCGGACAATATAGCCGTGGTCTCCTATCTAAACCGTCAGGGCGGAGTCAGATCCAGGAATCTCTTCCGGCTGACAGAACGCATCTTAGTTTGGTCTCAGCGTTTTTAATGGTTTACTGGGATAACGTGCCAGGTTACGACTGTAACCCTTGTTCTCTGACACTCTGCATCAAGGACGCTTTGGGAACGCCTCTGCTTACATCATAAGCACGTGTGTGAACTCAGCCCAATGGCACGGAACATCGCAGGTGGGGTGACGTCAGGACCAGGAAGCTATAAAGCACACAGAGTCCAAACATTGTCAGCTTCTAATAGGCCGAAGCAAGTCGATCACAGGGACGCAAAGAGTATGGCAGTGAGACGCAGCGTCTCTTTCCCTTCTCAGGGAACAAGTTGTAACATGAGACGTTCCTTTGCGAGGGAACTCACGCTGCGTCAAGGACACTTTGGGAACAACAAAACCAAAATGCCATGCTTTCAAGTGCCTGTCTGTGTGAATCACTACGAGCACACTAAGACGAACCTGGAACCTGGAGACAACCTGGAGACAACCTGGTGTAGAGCAAAGTCCAGATTGTAAAATCCTACGAAAATGAGCGGAGAGGATATGTATGCCCGTATGCCCGTGATCGACTTGATTCAGCCTATCAGAAGCTGACGCTGTTTGGTTCAAGTGTGCTTTATAGCTTCCTGGTCGATGACGTCACATGGGGTTCTGTCACGCCATTAGACTGGTTTCATACATGCTTCATGACGCAAATCACATGACGCAAATCATAAATGCTGTTCAGTAAATGGAACTTGTATTGAGCCAGGCATATTCATTAAATCAGCCTAGAAATAGATGTGGTAGCATTAAGTCCTATCAAATGTGTGTTTTATTACTAACATTTTGCCCTACATGTTGTTCCCATCATCTTTCATTAGCAACTGATGACAACAACAACAACAGCATCAGTATTGATGACAGCTCCACACCTTTACTGGATCTACAGTAGAAATCGGTGATGAGGGGATTTTTAAGCAGTCATCCAGTTGAAGCAAAGAGAAAGGCTAGCAAATCTATCCAAGAAGAGAAGAAAAGCTCACTACAACAAATTACCACTTTGATTTCATCAATCATTGAACAGCAGAAGAAAGACTATTATTTATTTTTTTCCGAAACAAGAGGAAAGGCACCAGAGGGAATTGGAGTTGGAACGAGAGCGTTACAAGATCCAAATGGAAGTGGAAGAGAGGCGACACTGTGCACAGATGGAACTTGATTAGGCTATGATGAGGATGCCGTGTCAAGTGATGAGCTCGGCTGTAACTAACACTTTTCCTCCTATGAACACACCTTTGTGCCCCAGTGAATTGGTCTCTCAAACCCATCCAACTCAATAACCATCTTATCATACTTTGACTGTCGTACACCAACCAAGTGCTTCATTTACTGGTCAAGGAGTCAGTAGTACCAGCAGTAGTGTGCAGACACTGTCTTCTCTCTTGCACGAGTTGAGCAGTTCTGATAAATAATGAAATTCCAGTTTGAACTGAAATTGTTGATTGAATTTTCCTTTATTTGTTTTTATTTGTTCCAAGGTTTGTTCTTAAGATAAATACTTTATCCACTTGTTAACACACATGACCAGACAATTTTAGTTTTGACTCTGTAGAGCAGGGGTTTTCAAATTGGGTGAATGTGAGCCTCCCCTTAGAGTAGGTAAGGGCAGCCGAGCCCCCCCTTCCCCAAAACACCGTCTGCCTGCCCTAACCCACGCCTGCAGTAAATGCCATCTTTTGTGTGTTCCAGGCAATGATGAGTTTCAATAACAACTGATTGTCTGATCAATAACAAATCTTTTTTAATATTGTATTTGAAGACATTTTATTTTCTAAACATTTTTTTAACCCTTTGATGCACAACATGGGTCTAAATAGACCCGACTGAGTTTTCATTTTCTATATCTTTGCAAGAAATTCATTTCATCATTCAGTATTCCAGGTATTCCTCAATTAGCTTGTTTTAGATCATTAAAAATCCTTATTTAAATTTTTCCTTTCTTACTTTTCGAAAAAAAATCATTTTTGTGTCACTACCCTTCTAATGCGCAACATGGGTCTAAAAAGACCCGTATTCATGTTTCTTTGCTGAATATTCGAAAGAAATGTATTTTATCATTTATTAATCCAGGTATTCATTAAATATCTTGTTTTTGATTTCCACAAATCATTGTTTATTTTTCCTTTCTTACTTTATAAACAAACATGGTTTTTGTATTTCTACATCAATTTTACACACATGGGTAAAAAATGACCCATATAGGAACCTTTGATATTTATAAATAGTATAAATACATTTACTGCAGAAAACTATTCATCTGCCACACATTTCACAATTCAACACAGCTGCTTTTGTATATTTCATGCATGTAAGTTTTATTTAATAAATTTTTGTCACAGAGAAAATATTTTATATTTTGTGAAAGACATCTAGATATGGCCTAATATTTGAACATTTAGGCTAAGGTTACCTTGACCTTGAAATCCATTACTAGTGCAAAAGAGAAACATGTCCAATACTATTAGCTAGCTTGCGGTCGATATATTCTATTTTATCTAATAGCTAGGTCAACAAAATAAAAGTTGCAATAGAAAGTTATATATACAAGTATATATTGTGGCTGTTGGGCAGAAACCTTGTACCTCCATATTCATTTTTATTTGTGGTCATAAATCAATGCAATCGGTCACATAAGCCGTCGTGTGGTGGCGTTCTGGTGCACTATGGCTGCTGTCGCATCATCCGGGTGGATGCTGCACATTGGTGGTGGGGAGATCCCCCTACAGTTGCACTACACTACAGTTCAATTTCAGTGTTATCGGTTATATGTGTGTTATGTGTGACAAAGTGGCCAATAAACATATTTCAAGTGTTACAGTAAATGTGTTGATCTAAATAACTGTGACATTGGTTATTTTAACAAAAAGCTTTCTTTATTCTTTTGTTTTATCACGCTTGCATAGATGGGTCATTTTAGACCCATGTGTGTAAACTTGATGTATTAACACAAAACCTTGGAAATATTAAAATATAATTTTGTGATAATAGAAAACAAGATATTTAGAATATTCATAAATCATGAAATTTATAGATCATGAAATATTAAATGCTCAAATAAAGTGATTTCAAAAGGTGAAACAAAAAAAAATGCCAATCCATGCATGAAATAACATAGGAAATGAATACGGGTCTTTTTAGACCCATGTTGTGCATTAGAGGGGGTATCCATAGCTTGCGCATCAAAGGGTTAAAGTGCATTCATAAATGATTATTTGCAACAGCAAATAATTTCCAACTTAATGCAGGCCTAATTGAGGCTACTTTTAAAATCACTGAACATCAGTAGCATATGCCTAACCACAAGTCAACAAAACATGCTTAAAGTGATGCACATCAAAATTAAAATTCTGTCATCATATACTCACCCTGAAGTTGTTTCAAGCCTGTATGAATTTCTTTCTTCTGCTGAACACAAAGGAATATATTTTGAAGAATGTCAGTAACCAAACAGTTAACTGGAACCATTGACTTCCATAGTATTTTTTTTTCTAAGTCAATGGGACCAGTTTACTGTTTGGTTACTGACATTCTTCAAAATATATTCCTTTGTGTTCAGCAGAAGAAAGAAATTCATACAGGCTTGAAACAACTTGAGTGTGAGTAGGCCTATATGATGACAGAATTTTCATTTTGAAGTGAACTATCCCTTTAACGTGTAATCGGCGGCAAAACTACCGACGACGACACCTAACGGCTGAAAAAGCGTCTCGAACAAAATCAGCACAATGGACAGCTCTGACTGATCAATGAACGACAACGCTGTTTGTTCACGGAACACATAACATTTAACCGTCAACTGCATTGAAGGCATGTTATCAGATCGAACAGATTCACATATTTTTCATGACTTTTTTTAACAATCTAAAACCTTTTTAAACAAAAAGGTTTTAAACAAACAAAATGCGCCACTCACATCATTTGCGCTACAAGAGCGGCATCAACCCTCTATGACCCAACCAATTTATGATTTCAAGACAACACGTGAGTTTCAATTTAATCGTCCATATTAGTGGGAACAATGAGGCCGCGCTTTTGATGCGCAGAGGTGTTCGATGCGGGGCTGCACTCCAGAGAGAAATAAACGCAAGTCGTCCTCCACCTGCAGCCTTGATCTGTATTTGTTTTTAATCATGGTCAGTGCGGAAAACCCACACTCACACAAGTAGGTGGAGGTGAAGGGGATTAGGACTTTCGTAGCCTTAGTGGAGATCTGGGGGAACTCGCTCTCCACAGAAAACCAGAAACACGTGATCGGCATTTCTCCCAGTCTCTGCTTCAAGTCCATATTCGAGCTGAGCTCGACCAGGGCCTCCTCTTCCTGCAGGCTCAGTCCATCACGGGGTGTGGCGGGGAAAGAGAACGGATTTCTCACCCACTGATTTCCCAATGCGTCCTCTCCAAAATACTCGCCAAACTGGTCACGCAACCCATTCAAATGCGCAGTGATGACCGTTTGGACAGAGTTAAGAGGCAGCCCTGTCTTCTCCGCAACATCCTCCAGGGTTGGGAACATTTCCACCGAACCTCGTTCAACACGAGCACACCACAAGTCCAGCTTTTTCCTGAACCCAGACACTTGGTCGTGTGCCGAAAAGACGTGGCACTCTTTGCCCTGGAGAGAGGTGTTGAGGGAGTTGATCCTATCAAAGATGTCGGAGAGATAGGCCAACATAGCAAGCCAGTTCATGTCTGCCAGATGTTTTGCCAGTGGGGAGTTAATCTCAGTGAGGAAGAGGAGGACTTCTTCGCGCAAAACGCACAGCCTGGTGAGGACTTTGCCCCGAGAGAGCCACCTGACCTCGGAGTGCAGGAGCAGCTGCTGGAATTGAGCGCCCATCTCATTGCAGAGGATTGAGAACAGACGGGCGTTTAAGGCACGCGATTTAATTAAGTTCACAATTTTGACAGCCTCATCAAGGACAGCACGCAATTCTTGGGGCATCCTTTTTGTTGCTAAAGCCTGTCGATGGATAATGCAGTGCTTCCAGACAGCCGCAGGGGCAACTGCCTGCACCTGTTTTACTAGACCGCTGTGACGGCCAGTCATTGCTCTTGCCCCATCAGTGCATATCCCACAACACCGGCCCCAGTCAAGGCAATTAGCCTGGTAAAAGTTATTCAAGGCCTTGAAAAGTTCGTCAGCTGTTGTGCGGGCGGGTAGAGAAACGCAAAACAAAAAATCTTCCTGCACACTGTGCTCTTTGATAAAGCGAACGTACACCATCAATTGAGCACAGTGTGCGACGTCAGTGGACTCATCCAGCTGAATGGCGTGAAAGGGGCTTTCACGAACACAGTCCAGGACCTGCTCTTTGACATCACAAGCCATGTCTGATATTCGTCGCTGGATGGTATTGTCAGAGATAGGGATCGCGTCAAGTTTAGCAGCAGCTGCTTCTCCCAGCATCACTGAACACATATCTCTAGCTGCAGGGAGTAGCAATGTTTCGCCGATGTTATGGGGTTTGCCTGCCTTCGCTATACGTAGCGCGACACGATAAGAAGCTTCTGTCGCCTTCATGTTAATGGTGCCAAACGACTTTATTATGCTTTTTTGAGACTGCAAATCATCACGCTTCCTCTCAAAAAACTCAAGTGGCTTGTTCACTAAATTCGTGTGCTTAGTGTCAATGTGACGCCGAAGTTTGCATGGTCTCATGCTATCATTTGCTAGCACCTCCTTGCAGACCACACACTGCGGCAGAGGTGCAGCCTCGGACCCCGACCAGGTAAAACCTAACTTTAAATGCTCAGGATCATATTTCCTACGTTTTTTGCTGGGTCCCGTGACTGTCTCCTCTCTTAATGCTTTCTTCTGTTGACTTGGGACAAGGAAACGATGCATTTTAATTTTTAAAGCTAATACACGAATTTACCGATATCAATAAGGCTGCACAGTTATTTTTTTATTCGCGTGTCGCGCCCAGAGTTGCCAACTCTCGCGAGACAAATAAGCAACGGGAGCTTCCAAAACAAGCCCAATATTATTAGATTATTTAGTTTCAGCATTATAATTTATTATTATTTACCAATAAATGAGCCTGCAACATATTAAACTGAAACCACTCCTTTATTAGAAAAGGAACCCGTACACATGCTGTTTTAACGCGACTTACAAAAAAAAAGAAAAAAAAAAAGTCTCGCGCCTCCCCTGTCGCTCTTTGGCGCCCCCCAGGGGAGGCGCGCCTCACCTATTGAAAACCGCTGCTGTAGAGGATATCTAATTTGCTAAAAATAGCCAACGCATTCTCATCCTTTGGCGTCATATAGGTGACGCCATATGACATTTCGTCGAAATCTTACGCACATGGCATCCTTTAGCGTCAATATAACACGCACTGTTATGGGTAGGTTTAGGTCTGGGGTAGGGTACGGTTATGACGCCTTGGGATCTGCGTCTCATATTCACGCTAAACGATGCCATGTGCGTTGGATTTAGACGCACGTCACCTGTATGACGCCTTGGGTTCTGCGTCTCATATTGTTGCTAAAGGATGCCATGTGCGTAAGATTTCAACGAAATGTACAAAGCGTCACATGTATGACGCCAGAGGATGAGAACGGGCTGAAATAGCATGTATTGTAGCAGATTGTTGTAGCTGTAATTATTAACATTTGCTAGTGTGTTCTTTTTGTTTGCTGAATTATTAGTAATGTGGCTTACCACAATTCTGACTGGTTACAGTTCAAATGTATGGGCCCTTTATGTGGATAGGTAATAAACTAGCTAATATTGTTATCATTTCATAATTTTCAGTTATGTTTTATGAGAGCAGGACCATTATTGCTGATTGATACTTGATTCAAGTATATTTGCAGTTAAAAAAGAGACCAATATTGAAAAATATTTTGTGATGAGCAGTATTTTGAAAAATTATTTGTTGACGTGTGGCAGTTTTACAACACACTGACAATAAAGTTGTTTCCAACAGTATAAAATGTGTGTACCTGCATTTATTTAAAAAAAAAAAAAAATTATCAGTAGGATAAAAAAACGTATATGCTTACATATTACATCTAGCATTTAACTTTGCCTATTGTGTTTTGCCTAAGGAACTGTAGAGCTACATGCATGTATCCTTCACACACTCAGAAACATTTCAGAAACTGACTACACACTACACACATATACTAACCACACACACACACACACACACACACTATGTATACTGTATATACTACACATACACACACTATATCAGAGGCCGCATTAACCAAAAATTCGACGTCATTGACAAATTTTTTTTAGCGCTGACGGAAAAATCTGAAAGCCGACCATCATTTTGTTCGTAATATATATATATATATATATATATATATATATATATATATATATATAGGATAGTGTCATATATATATATAGTGCACTCAACCACTTGTTGAGCAAAATACGAAGCAAGTGCTGTGCGTATGTCTTGTCCTGGAATGTCATCTGCAATAGGTTCATCCACTTCTTTGCTCACTACTTCTGGTTCAACTTCAATAAGATTTGGTTCCAACTCTTCACCACTGCTCTCAAATATATTGTGCAGTGCAACAAAAAGCAATTACTGCAGTTGATGATGATGATGATGATGGTGCTGCGATTGTTCCTTTTGAGCAAACAACGCCAGCAAGCTTTTAGTCTTCTAAAAACCCAGTCAGAGCAAATTCTTGCACGGGTTAATCTGTAGTTGTACTGGGCTTGAGTGAAACCTTGTCCCTCTGCAAATGGTATCTGTAACCATGGCAAAAGGGGGTAAAAGCAGCATCACCTATTATTGTTAAAGGACAGGTACATCCTAAAAATCTTCAGTCCATGCTGGAAAAACCCTCCTAGATTGACCTTTTCTAAAAAGGCTATTATTTGCAAAAACACGTGCATCACACACCTTTCCAGGCCATCCAACATTAATATTCTAAAACTGTAGCTTATGGTCCACAACAGCCTGCAGCAGCACTGAATAATAACCATTGTGATTGTAGAAATCTGCCTTTGTTTGAAAGGTTCAATGATGAGCACAAGTGTCATCAATGGCACCAGCATACTGGGGGAAACCCCATTTGTCTCTGAAACCATTAACAATAGCGCTCAAATAATTTCTGTGTGATACTTTAATAAAGTGTGGAATTAGAAATTGTACAATTTCTTGCACAACTGCTCTTGTAATTATGCACACTGTAAAGATTCCTATCTCAAACAGGTGAGAGATGGTCCAATACTTTGTGTTAGCAGATGGTCTACTAACATACAGTAGACCATCTACTAGCATATCGTCGTCTGTTCAAAATGAGGTCTTAGTTCATGGCATATAAACAGGAATGTCTCCCTGCTCATCCTGAAGTTTATGTTCCAGTCAAAGTCAGACCAAGACTCTCTCACCAAATGCGTGATCGGTTTCTGGTCCAACGGGATCTTTAAAATTTTCAACAGCAAGTGGAGTCATATGGTAAAAACAGAAAATATTACAATGTTTAGATGAAAGGTATGATATCAAGTGAGAAAACATCTTGGTTACATATGGTAACCCTCGTTCCCTGAAGGAGGGAATGGAGGCGCCACGTCGAGACCGACGAATAGGAATCTCGCTAGAGAGGCCAATCTACTTCGAGTGAAACTAAACAACCCAAATTCACATTGGCGTTTAATCATTTGCATCAGCTGTTCAGCCTTGCAGCGCGGGTATATAATGAGCAGGAAGTGCGATTGCACTTCAGTTTTTTGCTGAGGAGCCAAGCGGAATGTGGCGATGGGATGAGGCGTCTCCGTTCCCTCCTTCAGGGAACGAGGGTTACCATATGTAACCGAGACTTTCGTCATCAGTTGGTCAGTCGACGCAACTTCGAGACAGACAAATAGGAATCCCTACCAAAGGGCCACAGCTGCTGCACCCAATCTAGCACCCTGTGCAAGCCTCTACCCCTTCTTGCCTGAAAGGACGATAGGAGGAGGCTTACACAGTGTATCTGTCACTGATGTTCCATGATAACCCATACAGTGAGATTATTGGATAACACTGGGAAGCGTGCCATTCTGTTAGGAAGGAGAATGCTGCGGAAGCCACTTTCTTCAAAGGAGTTATGTGTTGAATACATATGGACTAGCCCGAAGGCTGTACTGTATGAGGACTCTTTTTGACGGCGCGTTCCTCCTTCTTCCCGGGTTTCTGCACCAGTGTAATGAAGTTAGATGTTAAGGGAAGAAGGAGGCGGGAAACGGCGAACAATCAACAGATTTTAATAAATTAATTAACAAATACAGAACGAAAGTAAAGGCAGCAGTCCCTCACAGATGACTGCTGCCACATAAAACAGAAACAAAACATCAAATAAAATCCAGGCCCTCGATATTCACGATCTTTGCTCCTCCTTTTATGCTTTCACTCCTCCGTGAGGGATACGAGACCGGTGCGTCGCGCAGGTGTCGCTCATCAGGAATCACGCCACCGGCCTCGCGCCATTCTCTCACAACCCTTCGGTCTCGTCCTGCTCGCCACACCGGTTCTCAAGGATTCAGCAGATAAAGGCCTGGTGCCGGACGCTCTGCCATGTCTGTGCCGAGGGTGTTGGAGGACTAAACAGATTTTTCACTCTGGACCAATAAGGGTGCACAGTAGGGTGCAGCAAGCCGACAGAGATGCACCTCTCAGTGCTTCTACCCGTTTAGGGTGAGAACATGGGAGGAGACCGGCTCTACACGTAGGCTATAATATCTTAACGTGGAACCACGTGCCAGCGCCCAAGAGGATGCAACGTGAGCTTGCAGGGCACGCCTTGTGCTTGGTAAGCCAAGGCGATGGCATCCACTATCCAGTGGGCCATCCTCTGCTTGGAAGCAGCCTTTCCCTTATTGTGGCCTCCGTAACAGACAAAGAGCATGTCTGAGGTCCTGAGACTGAGTTCTGTTCACTGACAAACGCAGAGCTCGAACGGGACAGAGCAAAGTCAGGGCTGGGTCTTCCTCCCCCTGGGGCAGTGCTTGCAGGTTCACTACCTGGTCCCTGAAGAGAGTGGTAGGAACCTTGGGCACATAGACAGGCCGGGGTCTCAGTACAATGTGGTTGTCACCCGGCCCGAACTCTAGGCACGATTCATCGACCGAAAAGGCCTGCAGGTCCCCTACCCTCTTGACAGAGGCCAGTGCAACCAGCAGCAAAGTCTTCATGGAGAGAATCTTGAAAGCATCCTGAAAGGTCCCAAGAGGGTAGGGACGGGGGTCGAGGAGGATTTAATCGCCTCGCCCCCCTAAGGAACCTGACGACCAGATCGTGCTTTCCTACTATTTTGCCATCTATGTGGTCCTGATATGCTGAAATAGCTGCAGCATGTACTTTGAGGGAGGAGGGAGACAGCCTTCGCTCCAACCTTTGCTGCAAGTAGGAAAGCATGGACCCTATTGAACATCTTCGAGGATCTTCTTGGTGAGAAGAACACCACTCGATTAACAGGTTCCACTTCAAGGCGTACACACATCTTGTGGACGGCGCCCGTGCAGAAGTGATGGTGTTAAGTACCTCTGGGAGTAAGTCACCTAGAACCTCCGCGTCCCGTCCAGGGACCAGACATGGAGTTTCCAGAGGCTGGACGCGGGTGCCATAGGGTGCCCCGTCTCCGAGTCAGAAGGTCCTTCCTCAGAGGAATGGGCCAGGGAGGGAATGTCACGAGGAGCATGATTTCTGGGAACCAAGTCCGGGTGGGCCAATAGGGAGCCACCAGAAGGACCTGCTCCTCGTAAAAGAAATGTTATCAAACATGTGTCTACCAGGTACACAATAAGTCTGGTTAGGATGGATAACTTGTTCCAAAACTTCGCCCAATCTATAAGGGAGAGCCTTAGGGAGCAGTTTATAATCACTGCATAGCAAACTCACCAGACTCCAGTTTTTAATATCATTTAAGTCTCCCTTTTATGGCAACAAAGTGAGAACCGCTCTACGGCAATTTATGGGCCAAAAAGACTTGTAAAAGTCAACTGGTAGCCCATCAACTCCAGGCACTTTGCCACACTCCATACTTTGGAGATCTCTTTCCCAACTCTTCTAGAGTTAAAGCTTTACTGAGTTCAGCTTTAGCTTTTTTGGATAACAGGTAAATTATCAAGGAAGACATTACCAGCAGTTTGTAAATATGCAAGTTCACTTTTGTACAGTTCTTAATAAAAACAAATTTTTATTATTTGAATGTCAGAGGGATCTGACAACAGCAGGGATCTGCTGGAGAGAAAAATTGAAGAACGACTGCATATCACCTCATGGTCAACGCGATTTAACTGAACCCTGGGTAACACGATCAGGCTTTTGCCACATAGGAACAAGCAAAAATGGCCACATATGTTACAAACATTGGGACTGCAGAGCCCATGAATCAACTGGTTTTGCGCCATTTTACTTGAAGCACGGCAGAATTCCTAAGCTCCTGGTGGATCAGCAGTGTGTGGAGGGATGATTCCATCGCTGACTATGATAGATCCATTACGAGATTGAGAATTGATTTGAAGGAAGCTTCGGCTCTTGAAGGGAGTAATGTCCCTTTGGTGTTCCAGCAAACACCAGTTTTTCCATTTTCTCTGAGAAACACAGAAGTGCTGTGGAGAAGCTGGAGATAGGGATAACGTGTCTGGTGAGAGGGTAGAGGCTGGAGGGGGCTGTTTCTCTGGTGTTATTGGAGGCTATAAAATGCTGTCCTGGTTTTCCAGCAAGTCATCCTTGGGTGCTGAATGTTGGAGCAGTTCTAGTATGTCACAGTCTGTCTGTGGTGAGCTCTGTGGGCAGGGCTCTGCTGAGATTGTGTCCGTGAGCAGAGGCTGTTTTGGCTGAGTGGTGTTATCATTGTCCTTGTGTGACGTGTCAACCGCATGTCCATCCAGGTGCTGAAGTGAAGTCCTGTGGTCATTCATACTGTGTCCAGGTGTGTGTGTGCCATTCAGGTTGAGTGTATTGGCACACACTGCAGAAGGATGATTGAGGGAGAAGTAGATATTGTCCTTTAGCACTCTTGAACCAAGTTTGTTTGGGTGGTGGCCATCCTGTTGAAACAGTTCCCTCTGACTCCAGAAAAGATTGAAGTTGTCAATGAAGTTTACTCCTTTTATATTGCAGGGGCAAGGACAAGGCCTTCCTCCTCGATGCCCCGATTTCGTCTTCTGGCCTCTTCGGCGACGCAGTCAATAATGTCGTCGAGAGGTTTCAGGAGTCGAAACGACAGTCAGCTGCATTAAAACAGCTCATCCCCCGCCGTCGTTCCAAGTCTCATGGGTCTGCTGCCAGGGGGCAGTCCCATGAGGCCGCCGCCAGCTCCTCACACCTGCAGCAGCAGAAAGAGAGTGTTGCTTCTCGCGCTCCCCCGAAAAAGGCCTGGAGCCAGGGGCAACACTCTCACTTGAAGTCCCCCAAACCGAAGACAGATCTGAGGACTGTCATTCAGGCGAGGAAGGCTTCATCGAAGAGGTCCTGACGCATTGCGCAGGCCTCTGAGGCGCTTCGGGACACATCGGTTTTCAGCGAACGCAAATCGCAGTGTCCGCCCGAAAATGTTTGCGTCAGGGTCAGGTTATGGAGCAAGAAGTTCCTCTTGGCAAAGGAGGCCATAGAGCAGGTTCCTCCTCAGGAAAGGGAATCCGGGTTCTACAGCCGGTACTTCATAGTTCCCAAGAAGGATGGGGGGTTACGACCTATAATAGATCTCAGGGTATTGAACCGGTCTCTAAAGAGATACAGGTTCAAAATGCTAACTATACCTCTTATCGTGAGTCAGATCAGGTCCGAGGACTGGTTTGTCACGATAGATCTAAAAGATGCTTACTTCCATATTTCCATCCTTCCTCAACACAGGAAGTTCCTAAGATTCGCTTTCGGGGGCAAGCGTATCAATACAGAGTTCTACCATTTGGCCTAGCACTGTCTCCCCGCACCTTCACGAAATGTATGGATGCTGCCCTTGCTCCATTGAGACTTCAAGGCATTCGCATCCTCAACTACATCGACGACTGACTCATTCTGGCACAGTCAGTAGAGATGGCGGTTCAACATCGAGATGTGGTTCTAAACCATCTAAGGTGCTTAGGGTTAAGACTCAATGTCAAGAAAAGTTCATTAACCTGTTAAGCTTCACCAGAGCACGGGCACTCTGAAGCGTTTTTTTTTTTAAATAGTTCAAAGTTACTATCATATTTAATGTTATTACCTTGACAAACTATACATCATTAAAAAGATATAAGACTCAAGTTTCAGTATTTGACCACTATTGTATTCTGAGAAACTTATAGTGACAGATATGTCTTAATTTGTGTCAGGAGTTATGAAATTATAAAATGAGTCGTTACCTTTAATATGAATTATGAGCGTCAGGCGCTCTCATTCAGAAAAAAAACTCCCGTGCGATCGTCATGACAGCGCTTGACAAAACAACGTCCCTCAGGGCTTTTAGCTCAAACATGTGCAGATTTGGAGAAATATTGATAGATTCTCATAGGTTTACATCAGATTTCTATAGACAGGAATAATATTTATTGAATGCATAACCAAATGCGTCGATGTAATCATTATGAGCGCTGTATACTCTGATGTACTGTGTTTTCAATTCATACCAGTAGCCCGAGGGCGCTGTATGCACGTATGCAGTCCATATATGGATCACATGAAGAAGAGCCATAATCATGCGACATTCCAGGAACTGCCTGACAACAAAGCTAACAGAGATCGCTGTAAAGTGCAGATAAAGATGTTTTGAAGACAATAAACATGATTGCAATGATATTTGATTTACCTGTGTACTTCCAGCCATGTCAGGTTTTTTCATAATAATAGATTATATGTATAATGTAATGCTAATCGATATAGACTTTATCATTGTGCAGAATACTATAAAATAATATATTTTCTATCTGATTTTTTTATCTGAAGCCAAATCAGATCACAGAAAGTTATTTAAAACACTCGACTTGCGCTATAAAGTAAGTTTGGATTACAAACATGGTTTTAATCTCATAAATTGTCGTGTGTTGATGGTGTGCTAAGCTAACATGCTAGCTAGCTCTGTGCACCTGCCACCTAACTTCGCTGTAATTTTTATGATTTTTTTCTAAATAAGAATGCTTACTGAAATGTTTCTTTTTCAAAAAGGGCATTTGATACAGTTTCACTGTGAAGTGAGAACTTGTATAAACGAAATGAGGGATGGAAACAGTGTGAATAGCCAGTCGTTAGTGATTATAATGCAGACAAAAGAAAAGCATATTTACAGCCATAACCAGGTTGGAGAGGTGTGAATGTGTGCAGGGGAGACTGACACTGAATGTTGCTCATTTACACCACAAAACAATAGAGGCAATAGACTATCTATCTATCTATCTATCTATCTATCTATCTATCTATCTATCTATCTATCTATCTATCTATCTATCTATCTATCTATCTATCTATCTATCTATCTATCTATCTATCTATCTTTTTTCTCTGCAGTTTAAAACGAGAACACATCATACAAGGTACATTTTAAATGATCCAATTAATATGTTTTAGCTAAAACTCAAGAGTTTTTTTTTTTATTAGAACATGCCTTTCCTTCTAGAATGAAATAAACAAGAATGTACTTATTAAAATGCTAGGACAGAGGTGGGTTTTTACTTAATATTAGAAAGCAGTAATTTACAAAAAAAAGGAAATACATTATTTTTAACTATAGAGGAGTCCTGGTTTTCAAATGAATCATTCACTCAAAAATATAATTGTCATCATTTACAGACTTTTCATGTTATTCCATATGCATGACCTTTAGTGGCGCTCAAACAAATAAAACAATAAGAATCTTCACTCATCTTTGAGATTTCAGAGATTTTTAGTGAATCTATTACATGGCTTCAAAACAATTGAATGAACAAATATAGTGCATAAGTTAAATACAAACAAAACATTTTGAACAAATATATAGAATAGCATTTAGAATTTAGGTGAAAGATTTTCTGTTGTGTTCGGGTCATTTTGACCCGGAGAGGATTTTCCCGTACCCGAAAATGCTAGTTTAATGTTATTGCATTGGACTAAAATTTACCGACTATGCTCACCGAGAGTCTAACAATTTCCCAATTTTTGGTACTTTGTGTAATTGCTTATGCGTTTTTTTCCCACATTGTAACACTTGTGGTGCTCCCTGTCAAAAATGACCGGCCTACAAAATATTCCTTATAAATCTCTCATTTTGCTACATCACCAATTATTGGATGCAATCTTTTTGTCAACTTGGTTTCTATCAATTAGGACAGGTTTTGTATTTCTTTTTTGAATTGATCGAACATAGGCCTTACTTGTCTGAGCTTACATACCTCAGTTTTTGAGTGAAAAAAAAAACTTTATTTGTTAGTCTGGTTAAAACCAGACCATTCTCAGTTGTAACTGAGTTATGGTCTGACAAAGCGTCATAGACAAATCATTTCCAGAGGGGCGTCATCAACGGACGTCGCAGATAGACCTAAACCCAATCAGAGCGATGAAGGAGATGACGTATGCAGAGCGGCGGAGAAATATCTCCGTGTGTTGTTCTTTGCTCGGTTTTTAACAAAAAGGAAACGTTCAAATCGCTTAAAACAGACGCGATAGCTGATTGGAACGAGTGATGTTCGACGGCGGCATCCATCTTTGTAATGTAGGCTACAAAATCTGCTTCAAAATCCCAGCGCTGTCGTCATCGTGTAAAGCCCGCCCCAACGTTTCTGATTGGTGCCGCGATTTAGAGCAAATCTAAATTTGCCAGTTGTCTGGGATTTCCCAGGCTAGTTATTTGTGGATAATTTTGTACATTTTACATAAAATATATATATAACAAATTTGCACTGTTTATCACACTAGAGTGCTTTAATGTTTAACCAGGGAATTTGTTGTGAAATGCTTTTATTTGTACAAAATGGCACAAAGTCACACTTAAAAAATGACCGGCCTACAAAAAAAATTCTTATAAATCTCTTGTTCTGCATTGAATCCAATATTCGGTGATACAATAGTATACCAAATGATTTATAAGCATTTGTGTGTGTGTGTGTGTGTGTGTGTGAGAGAGAGTTTTCACAAGTGTGACATTGTGCCATTTTGTAAAAAAAAAAAACATTTCAAAGGCTGCGTTTACACTTGGCATTAACATGCGACCTGTATCCGGATGTTGTCCAGATACACATTGAAAAGACAAGTGTAAACGCGCTTATTCTGATCGGAATGTTATCAAATGTTTTTGTATGATCAACTCTGGAAGTATTCCTTCGTTCAAAAAACGTCCTCGGGTTACGACTGTAACCCTTGTTCCCTGAGAAGCAGGGATGTAGTGGAGGCTAAACGCACCTCCCAATATTCGGAAATAGCGTTTACCCACATCCAAAGTGCGTTTATCCACCTCTAAATTGCGTTTATCCACCTCTAAATAGCTATAAATTAAGCTTATGTCGTTTTAGTTTCATATTGTTAATTATTAGTTTCATAGGTTGTTAAACCTAAGACGAACTCTTTCATATTGCGCTGTATTACTGTCAGTGTTGCTGACCATTACTGACGGTAAGGTTGCGCTGTTGACGCTCGCGCAGCCTCTCGAGGAGAAATCTACACAAATGAGCGCACACACACACTCAGTTAACAACATACTGCCCATAAAACATCTAAATGTGGAGTTTTTATATTGTTAACATATGTTAAGCAACCTCAATTATTTTTCCTGAACACCATCACGATTGAAAATGTGACATTGATTTCCTACAACAGTTCAATAAACAGTTAAAATTAAGTCACTTACATTTTAAATGCAATATTGGCTGTTTTTGTTCTGTTTCAGCAGCGAAAATAGTTCCAAACAAAAATCACAGCAGAACCAAGGCGCATCTCACAGGAACGTCTCAGGTTACGACTGTAACCGTAGTTCCCTGAGAAAGGGAACGAGACGATGCGTCACTTGACGCCTTGGGAACGCCCCCAGCGTGAATGCGTCTGAGCATCAATGTCAACTAGTCCAATGGAAAGAATGAGTGTCACGGGCGGGTGACGTCATGACCAGGAAGGGATAAAGGCTCACCCGGTGAAACGCGGCATTAGCTTCAAAAAGTCGAAGCAAGCCGATCACAGGGAAGCAGGAAGTATGGCAGGGTGACGCATCGTCTCGTTCCCTTTCTCAGGGAACTACGGTTACAGTCGTAACCTGAGACGTTCCCTTTCGAGGGAACTCTCGATGCGTCACTTGACGCCTTGGGAACGAGAATACCCAAAACGCCAGAATTCCAAGTACCTGAGTGTCAGTCTGTTGAAACTAAGCACTAAGCACCTGAGAACCTGGGGCAGCATCCAGGTCTAAGCTGTAAAACCTAACGAATGTGAGCGGTGAGGACCAGCCTGCCGCATCACATACGTCTTGAAGAGAAACTCCAAATAATAAGGCTTTAGAGGCCGCCATACCCCTCGTAGAGTGAGCTCTGACCACCAAAGGACACGGCTGGTCAGAGTACTCGTATGCAAGTGAAATAGCCTCAACTATCCACTTACTAACCGTCTGTTTAGAAGCAGGAAGACCCTTCTTAGGTGATCCAAAGCAAATAAATAACTGGTCGGACTTCCTCATAGACGATGTCCGATGAACATAAGTATCCAGTGCTCGCACTGGACACAAGAGGTTCAGCCTTTCCTGGTCCGCAGATGTAAAAGGAGGACAGAAACCTGCAGCACAATAGGCCTCGTAATAATGGTAGGCACCTTTGGAACATATCCATGTTTCGGGTAAGAATGCCTTGGCCATCCCCGGTGCACTCAAGGCAGGAGGGGACCGAAAGGGCCTGAAGGTCTGACTCTAATAGGGACGAAATAGCTAGCAGAAAATAGTCTTAAAAGAAAGGAACTTCTCTGAGACCAAATCTAAGGGCTCGAAGGGAGCCCCAGATAGGCCTTCTAGAACTATTGCAAGGTCCCAAGCCAGCACCCTAGTGCAAGTTGCAGGCCTCAGCCTCAAAGTGCCACGAAGGAAACGAGTGATCAGGGGGTCTCGACCCAAAAATGTACTACCCACCAGGGCGTGGAAAGCCGCAATGGCCGCCACGTATACCTTAAGCGTGGAAGGACACAGACCTGATACAAAGCGTTCTTGCAGAAACTCGAATACTGTGTTTACTGAACAGTTAACCTGACGCTGGTAACACCAAGAAGTGAAAAACTCTCGAAATAGTGAATATAGTTTCCTCGTAGCGGGAGCTCTGGAGCTTAGAATGGTCTCAACAACCTCGGTTGAGAGACCACTCTCTATGAGTTGGGCCCCCTCAGAGGCCAAACCCACAGTTTCCAAATCCCCTGCCGGGGGGCAATATTGCATCCCCTGCCTGAGACGGAAGGTCTCTCCTGATCGGGACCTCCAAGGGAGGTCCGTCGAGGAGAAAAATTAGGTCCGCAAACCAAATTCAGCTCGGCCAGGGTGGTGCTACTAAATAGGCTTATTCCATCCTGGCGGAATCACTCCAGAACTCCTGGGAGCAGAGCAACAGGGGGAAATGCGTACAGACGTAGCCTCAGCCACGTCTGCACCATAGCAACCAGCCCCGTGGGGACTGGTTGAGTGAGGGATAACCAGAGTGGACAGTGTGTCGTACTTTTGCTGAGACGAGAACAAATCCACTTCTGCCTGGCCATAAAACTCCCATATTTGCTCCACCGCCTCGGGGTGGAGTCCCCTGGCCTCAGCCCCTGCCTCGACAGGGTGTCTGCTCCAATATTCTGCCCCCCCTGGAATATACACTGCCCTCAGACAGCGTAATTTCCTGAGGGACCAAAATAATAGGCCACCAACGTGTTGTCTGTGGGTCAAGAACCAGAGTTTCCTCCATATAACCAAGGCGCGGGGATACTGCCGCGTGATCTTGATCGTACGGAGTGGGTTTCCCCTCAGGCAGAACCCTCTGGTCCTGAGCCACCACTGTAAAGGTCTCACGTACAGCAGGTCAAAGGGTATCACATTGAACGCTGCTGCCCTGAGGCCCAACAGTCACTGTTTCAGAACAACACATGATGGCCCCTCAGGTCTGGGAGGAGATGTCTCAAAACGCATTGAAGACGACCATCCTCTAGGCAATTCATGTGCCAAGCGAGATGATGACTCCTCCCAAGCCCTGAGCTGAGCGGCCTTCCAATACCGCTCCCCAGCCGGTGAGGGAAGCATCTGTCGAGATAGCAACTCGATGGCAAAGAGCTCCCAACACCGAACCCTGGGTTAAGAACCAGTGTTTCCTCCATATAACCAAGGCACGAAGGCACGGCCGCGTGATCTTGATCATACGAAGTGGGTTTCCCCTCGGGGAGAACCCTCTGGTCCTGCGCCACCACTGCAAAGGTCTCATGTACAGCAGGCCAAAAGGTATCCCGTTGGACGCTACTGCCACAAGACCCAACAGTCTCTCGAACTGTTTTACAGTGCGTGACTGGCCTAGCTTTAGCTCTATGGTGGCTGTCAGGATAGCAGCTACACGAACGGGCGATAAAGTGGCCCGCATCGTCACTGAATCCCATACCACACCAAAGAAAGTGGTTCTCTGTACTGGAGAAAGAACACTCTTCTTGGCATTGAGCCTCAACCCCAACATCTGCATATGAGCGAGAACGACACCTCGGTGCCGAACCGCTAACTGTTCTGATTCCGCTAGAATCAGCCAGTCATCTATGCAATTCAGAATGCGTATACACTGCAGCCTGGCGGGGCCAGAGCTGCGTCTATACACTTCGTGAACGTGCGGGGTGATAGAGCTAGACCGAAAGGAAGTGCCTGATACTGGTGTTCTTTGCCCCAAAGAAAACCTCAGGAACCTCCTGTGCTGAGGGAGGATGGAGATATGGAAGTATACGTCTTTTAGATCTATCGTGACAAACCAGTCCTCGGATCTGATTTGAGTCACGATCTGTTTGAGTGTCAGCATCTTGGACTTGAGTTCCAGCACCAAACACTCCAACAGACGAAGATCTAGTATGTGACGCTGCTCTCCATCCTTTTTTGGAACAATGAGATAACGACTGTAAAGACCCGACGCAATGTCGGGTGAGTACACCTGCTCTATAGCTTTCTTTGCTAACAGGGCCTTTACCCCTTGCTCCATTACCAGAGAGATGTCCATTACCCATAAAGATATATTTGGCAGTAGCTTCCGCGCTGCCAGAAAACCTACCAAGGGAACCAGCCCCTCGAGGCTGGCCTCTGGTGTAATAAAGACAGCCAGTTCGGGGACCTGAAACATACTGGCAGGAACCACCCGAACTGACTGTTTTCGAACCCCCCTCAGAGGGCGCGAGTCCGACGCAATGTCGAGTTGACGCTGCGCCAGAAGCTCGCTGGAGAACGCTGCGCCCCGAAGCACCAAGGGTGGCGGGGTTGGCAGAACGGTCCCCTGAGGGCACAGAGATGGAAAGGGCACCGTATAATGAGGTGTACACCATTCCACCCCGGTTGGGGCTGCCCTCACCGGTCTGACGCCGTGGCGCCAGACCTTTTCTTTTGAGCCGCAGCCTTCTCAGCATGAAGAACGGTCCTCGGATCCGGCTTCTGCTTTGAAGGTTTTGGCTGCTGTGTTGTGTATGAGAAACTAGCCGGCTGGAGCTGCTCACGCCCAGCAGCCCCAGTGGGTTGGACATAGCGAGGGAGAGATTATCTTGTATCTTTCTCCATGATTCCCATCAAATTGAGCCAGAGGTGTCTCTCATGGACCACATTTCTTTGGCTGCCATCCCTGAGAGATAAATCTGAGGCCCGACGGAGTTCTCAAACCCCATCGGGCCAACTCCCTCACTTCTGTCCAAATACCACAGCAGGTCAGCCTGATATGAGACACAGAAGCTAATGCCGCGTTTCACCGGGTGAGCCTTTATCCCTTCCTGGTCATGACGTCAACCGCCCGTGACGCTCATTCTTTCCATTGGACTAGTTGACATTGATGCTCAGACGCATTCACGCTGGGGGCGTTCCCAAGGCGTCAAGTGACGCATCGAGAGTTCCCTCGAAAGGGAACTCAACCTGTTTTCATTACTGAATGATTCAGCATTTTGAACGAATCGATTGAATCAAAGATTCAATGACCCATTCATAAACATCTGTCTCAATCTTGAATGAATCAGCCGTTTTAACAAATCGTTTGAATGAATGAATCAATGACTCACTCATTATGATGGTCGCCTGCAGCCACCTACTGGCGGTTTCGTGTTATGTTTAAAAGTAGATAATTCTTTCCAACGTTTCTTATTTGTAAATTTAAATCAATTTAATAACATTATTTTATACAATTGTAATTTTTCAGTGTAAATGATTAAATTTGATCAGCCCTATAGTGTCTTATTATTCAAAATAATTTAATTTATTGATCAAATTTTGGAATTTAAAATGAAAGATGAAGCATACATTTAATAATATTGGGGGAGGGGATGCCCTTTAAAGGTGCAGATATTACAATATGCCGATTTAAATATCAAAGCTAATTGAACACTGATAAGAATATTGTTTCAGAATAAATTAACACAAAAAAAAAAAAAAAAAAAAAAACATCCGGACGAGAAACTTTTTTACTCGGACAAGTGAATGACAGATTTACTTGTCCGAAGGACAAGCGTATGAAAAGGCTTAATGTGAGCCCTGCCTGTAGCAATGTCATCAGGATACACATACACCGGTAGGCAGTGGCCCACCTTACCGGGTGACCACGTCGTGGTCCACCAGAATTTATAGTTTACCCACCTTTTTTTTACCACTACACCTCTGCTGAGAAGGGAACGAGAACTGCATCGAATGACACTTTGGGGGAACGCCCCTCAGCGTAGCGCCTCTGAAGCATGAATGAAACTGAGCCAATCTCCGATTGGTGCAACGTCATGACGTAATGTGTGACGACACATAGGCGGAACTATAAAGGGACGCCGGCAACATAAAATGTCAGCCTCTGTGATGAAGCAAGCGCTCCCAGGCAGGGGAAGGCGTGGCCAAGGGACGCAGTTCTCGTTCCCTTCTCAGGGAACAAGGGTTACAGTCGTAACCCGAGGACGTTCCCTTTCGAGGGAACTCTAACTGCGTCGAATGACACTTTGGGGGAACGAGTACCCACTACGCCACAACATGCCCTGACTGCCCTATTGTGAAGCTGCTCACAGGCACACTTAGGACGAGAGCACAAGAGAGCCGGGTGTTGACGGAATGTCCAGACTATAAAACCTAATAAAGGTATGAGGGGTAGCCCATCCTGCTGCATCGCAGACCTCCTGGATGGGGGCCCCCGCGAGAAGGGCTCTAGAGGACGCCATGCCTTTTGTAGAATTAGCCCTCACGGCCAAAGGTGAAGGCATTCCGCGCACCTGGTAGGCCGTGGAAATCGCATGAACAATCCAGAGCGACCCGAAACACACTAGCAACTGGTCCGACTTCCGCCATGAAGAGGACCTCTGAATGTAAATACTTAATGCTCTGACAGGGCAGAGCATGTGAAGTCTCTCTTCATCCGTCGTCACATGAGGTGGAGGATGAAAAGCCTGCAGAACCGTAGGCCATGCCGCACTGGACGGCACCTTAGGCAGATAGCCGGGCCTAGGGTGAAGGATGGCCTTAATGTTGCCTGGAGCAAACTCCAGGCACTCGTTAGATATGGAGAGCGCCTGGAGATCTCCTACCCTCCTCAGAGAAGTAATGGCCAACAGAAAAGCGACCTTCAGCGACAGGTTCTTGGCCTCAGCCGACTCCAGCAGTTCGAAGGGGGCCTCAGCCAACCCTTCAAGAACCACTGCCAGGTTCCGTGTGCGAACCCTGGTACGAGCCACAGGTCTCATCCCCCATGCCCCACGGAGGAAACGTACAACAAACTGGTGTCTCCCCAGAGGCCCATCACTCAGAGGAGCGTGGAAAGCCGCAATGGCAGTCACGTACACCTTGAGTGTGGACGGGGTAAGACCAGTGGAGAAGCGATCTTGGAGGAACTCCAGCACTGAAGCCACTGGGCAGTTAACTGGGTCCACCTCACGCTCCCTACACCAAACGGTGAAGACGTTCCACTTTAAGCCGTACAATTTCCTCGTGGAGGGAGCTCTAGAGCTGAGTATGGTCTCCACTACTCCAGCTGATAGGCCGGCCTCTAGGTACTGTGCCCCCTCAGGGGCCAGACCCACAGTATCCATAACTCGGGCCGAGGGTGAAATATTGAGCCCTCTGCCTGTGTCAGCAGGTCCCCCCTGATGGGAATCTCCCATGGAGGGCCGTCCAGGAGCAAAATTATGTCGGAGAACCACACTCGGGCCGGCCACAACGGGGCTACCAGCAGGAGACTGATCCCGTCGCTACGGGCCCTCTCTAGAACTCCCGGGAGCAGAGCGATCGGGGGAAATGCATACAGACGTCTCGGCCTCGGCCACGTCTGCACCATGGCATCCAACCCCAGCGGGGCTGGATGGGTGAGGGAAAACCACAGTGGACAATGGGTCGTCTCTCGAGACGCGAACAAGTCCACTTCCACTGAGCCGAACCTCTGAGATATTGACTCCACCACCTCGGGGTGGAGTCTCCATTCCCCGGGCCTCAGCCCCTGTCTCGACAGGATATCTGCTCCCTGATTTTGACTCCCCGGGATGTATGTTGCTCTTAGAGACAACAGTTTTCCCTGGGACCACAGGAGGATCTGATGCGCCAGTCTGCATAGAGGGCGAGACCTCAGACCCCCCTGATGGTTTAAATAGGCCACTACCGACATATTGTCTGACCCCACAAGGACATGATGACCTTTGAGGTCCGGCAGGAAGCTCCTCAGAGCTCTGAACACCGCTAACATCTCCAGGCAGTTTATGTGCCAGGAGGCATGATGGTCCTGCCATAGGCCTGTCATAAAGCAGCCGTCCATGACCGCGCCCCAGCCCGTGAGGGAGGCGTCTGTCGAAACGGTTCTCCGGCGACATGACGCTCCCAACACTTGACCTTGGGACAGAAACCAAGCTCTCTTCCACATAGATAGGGAACGAAGGCATCTGCGCGTAACCTTGATCATGCGGAACGGGTTTCCCCTCGGGGAGAACCCCTTGGTTTTTAACCACCACTGAAGGGCCCTCATGTGCAGCAGGCCGAATGGAATGAAATTGGACGCTGCTGCCATGAGCCCCAACACTCTCTGGAAGTGCTTTACAGTGATGGCTTGGCCTAGCTTTATCCCGGACACTGTGGTGAGGATGGACTCGATCCGCGCGGGAGACAATTGTGCCCGCATCGTGACCGAGTCCCACACCACTCCCAGGAACGTGGTTCTCTGGGCTGGTGTCAACACGCTCTTTTTCGTGTTGAGTCTCAACCCCAGGCTTTGGATGTGGGCGAGGACGTCATCTCGATGCCGAACCGCCAGCTCTTGTGACTGTGCTAAAATCAGCCAGTCGTCGATATAATTGAGCACCCTGATGCCCTGAAGCCTCAGCGGTGCCAGAGCTGCATCCATACATTTGGTAAATGTGCGAGGGGAGAGAGCTAGGCCGAACGGAAGAACCCGATATTGGTAAGCTTTACCCCCGAAAGCCAACCTCAGGAACTTCCTGTGAGATGGAAAGAAGGATATGTGGAAGTATGCGTCCTTTAGATCTATCGTGACAAACCAATCCTCGGATTGAATTTGACTCACGATAATGGGAAAAGTGAGCATCCTGAACCTGAATCTCCTCAGAGAACGATCAGGTGCCTGAGATCTATTATTGGACGCAACCCCCCATCCTTCTTGGGAACTATGAAGTAGCGGCTGTAAAACCCGGACTCCCTGTCCGGTGGAGGAATACGATCTATAGCCTCCTTTGCCAGCAGGGAGTTTACTTCCTGTTCCAATACCCGACCCTGCACTGGGTCGACTACAGTCCAGACCACCCCGTTGAATCTGGGTGGGCAGAAACTGAACTGCAGCCTGTACCCATTTTGAATGGTGCGCAGGGCCCAAGGAGAAATATTCGTCAGATTTTTCCATGCCTCGAAATATTTTACCAAGGGAACCAGGCTCTCGAGCCTGGTTTCGGGTATTAATCGGGATTCGTTCTCGGCCCCCGGAAGCGGATTCCCGGCAGGGCTGAACCGAAAACGATTCTCGATGGGCGGACGCGAATGCTGCCTGACCGCAAGCCTGTGGGGAGGACAGTGCAACCTGCGTTCGCTGGAAACCGATGTGTCCCGAAGCGTGTTTAACGGCGGGAGAGCAACATCGATTTCCTGCGGGCTCCGCGAAGGAGACGACCTCGGTCGCTCCACCACGGGTGGGGCCGCCCACAGAGATCCTAGACTGGCTAGGATCTCTTTGACGAAGCCTTTTTCACCTGCAGGACGGCCCTCAGGTCACCCCGCTTTTGTTGAGGCTTCGCCTGAGAGCGCCATCTATGCCCCCAGGCTCCTTGAGAGGGGGCTCTAGACGAAACGCTCTATCTTTGGGCCTGTCTGTAGGCGGAGGAGCTAGTGGATGGCTGTGGCTGCGGCTGCCCACTAGGGGCAGACTTCTTAGATTTTGAGCGGCGAGGGAGATATTGTTTGAAGGCACCGACTGTTTTTTCGCCTCCTGAAACCTGTCGACGACGATTTTCCAAAGATTTTCTATTGGGTTCAGGTTTGGAGACTGGCTAGGCCACGCCAGGACCTTGAGATGCTTCTTACGGAGCTACTCCTTAGTTGCCCTGGCTGTGTGTTTCGGGTGGTTGTCATGCTGGAAGACCCAGCCACGACCCATCTTCAATGCTCTTACTGAGGGAAGGAGGTTTTTGGCCAAGATCTCACGATACATGGCCCCATCCATCCTCCCCTAAATATGGGGCAGTCGTCCTGTCCCCTTTGCAGTAAAGCATCCCCAAAGAATGATGTTTCCACCTCCATGCTTCACGGTTGGTATGGTGTTGTTGGGGTTGTACTCATCCTTCTTCCTCCAAACACGGCGAGTGGAGTTTAGACCAAAAAAATCTATTTTTGTCTCATCAGACCACATGACCTTCTCCCTTTCCTCCTCTGGATCATCCAGATGGCCATTGGCAAACTTCAGAGGGGCCTGGACATGCGCTGGCTTGAGCAGGGGGACCTTGCATGCGCTGCAGGATTTTAATCCTTGACGGCGTAGTGTGTTACTAATGGTTTTTGAGACTGTGGTCCCAGCTCTCTTCAGGTCATTGACCAGGTCCTGCCATGTAGTTCTGGGCGGATCCCTCACCTTCCTCATGATCATTGATGCCCCACAAGGTGAGATCTTGCATGGAGCCCCAGACCGAGGGAGATTGACCGTCATCTTGAACTTCTTCCATTTTTTAATGATTGCGCCAACTGTTGTTGCCTTCTCACCAAGCTGCTTGCCTATTGTCCTGTAGCCCATCCCAGCCTTGTGCAGGTCTACAATTTTATCTGATGTCCTTACACAGCTCTCTGATCTTGGCCATTGTGGAGAGGTTGGAGTGTGTGGACAGGTGTCTTTTTTACAGGTAACGGGTTCAAACAGGTGCAGTTAATACAGGTAATGAGTGGAGAACAGGAGGGCTTCTTAAAGAGAAACTAACAGGTCTGTGAGAGCCGGAATTCTTACTGGTTGGTATGTGATCAAATACTTATGTCAAAATGATCAAATACTTATAATAAAATGCAAATGAATTACTTAAAAATAATACAATGTGAGTTTCTGGATTTTTGTTTTAGATTCCGTCACTCAGTTGAAGAGTACCTATTAGGGCTGGGCGATAAAACGATAACGATAATTATCGCGATATAATTTTTCTCGATAAAACGATATCAAGAGTTCGATAAATGTTCGATAATGTTTATGCGCCAAAAGCGGAACGAAACTCATTTGAACCGCGCGCGCCTCACGGACTGTTTATCCGCTCGGCTCAAAGTCTAAACGGCAGCGCGCGCGAGCTCACTAGAGCAGACGCGTTTACTCTGATCGGCCTCGGTCACGAGATTCAGTGAAGCGCTTGAATTAATCGAAGAACACAAATGACTCGGTGATATAAACCAGTTTAAAGGCAGATGAAACAGCGCTGTGACAAACAGGAGAAACACTGTGCGCAACGATACAGTCAATCTGAATTGATACTGAATCCATTTACCATGGATTTACTGTTACGTTAGCCTAGTAATATTAACTGCACCATGAAATGTGGGATATACATATTGAATTGTATTATATTATTAATGTAGAAAATGTATTAAAGGACTAATGGAATATAATTACAGTATTTAATTTATTTAGGCTACTGTTTTTCATAAAAATACCATAGAAACCATAAAGTTACATTTTGCCATGATAGTGAGGTCCTATATGCTATGCCTGGTTTTATCTGTGGTTATCATGATCTAAATGCTTGATACTGGATAACCAATGGTTAATTTGAATAAAACTCAAACAGTCAGAATATTACATTTTACCAAATAAAAATGTGGTTGTTAAATTTTATTTAACAGATGTTACCGTTTTTGTTAATGAACATAAATTTAACATAGTAGTATTAGCTTGAGTTAGGATGCAGATTTACTGTCAACTCACTGTCAAATATGCGTTTCGAGATAAAACTATTATTATTAACTATTACTAACTATTATTAAAAAAACTATTATAAAACTCTATTAATATTAATATTGCAGCCTGCACTGCAAACTGTGCTGAAGATACGAGCCATCAAAGTCAGGCAACACAAACCACATATGTTTGGCAAGTGTTTGGCAAAACTTGATTAAAGACGCATCTCTTCAGCCAAGCATTCACATAATGCTTACCTTCTATTGTTGAATCAGATCGAATGCATTAATATCATGAACAGCAGCTACGCTAATTATTTCCCATCTGCTTTTCTGCTGTTATCTTGGGACGCTAGTCCCAAGGTAAATAGCTTTCGTCAGCTCCAGTTTGTATCCAGCCTCTCACGGAGACTTCTGATGCCCCAACGCCTGCGAAAAGACGACTCGACGCCTGCGAAAAGACGACTCGATGCCTGTGAAGAGACGACTATATGCCTGTGAAGAGACGACTCGACGCCTGCGAAGAGACGACTCGACGCCTGTGAAGAGACGACTATGTGCCTGTGAAGAGACGACTCGACGCCTGTGAAGAGACGACTCAACGCCTGCGAAGAGACGACTATATGCCTGTGAAGAGACGACTATATGCCTGTGAAGAGACGACTCGACGCCTGGGAAGAGACGACTCGACGCCTGCGAAGAGACGACTCGACGCCTGTGAAAATACGACTATATGCCTGTGAAGAGACGACTCGACGCCTGTGAAGAGACGACTCGACGCCTGTGAAGAGACGACTCGACGCCTGCGAAGAGACGACTCGACGCCTGTGAAGAGACGACTCGACGCCTGTGAAGAGACGACTATATGCCTGTGAAGAGACGACTCGACGCCTGTGAAGAGACGACTCAACACCTGCGAAGAGACGACTCGACGCCTGTGAAGAGACGACTATATGCCTGTGAAGAGACGACTCGACGCCTGTGAAGAGACGACTCAACGCCTGCGAAGAGACGACTCGACGCCTGTGAAGAGACGACTATATGCCTGTGAAGAGACGACTACACGCCTGCGAAGAGACGACTCGACGCCTGCGAAGAGACGACTATATGCCTGCGAAGAGACGACTCGACGCCTGCGAAGAGACGACTATATGCCTGTGAAGAGATGACTATATGCCTGTGAAGAGACGACTCGACGCCTGCGAAGAGACGACTCGACGCCTGCGAAGAGACGACTATATGCCTGTGAAGAGACGACTATATGCCTGTGAAGAGACGACTCGACGCCTGTGAAGAGACGACTATACGCATGCGAAGAGACGACTCGACGCCTGCGAAGAGACGACTCGACGCCTGCGAAGAGACGACTTGACGCCTGTGAAGAGACGACTAGACGCCTGTGAAGAGACGACTCGACGCCTGTGAAGAGACGACTATATGCCTGTGAAGAGACGACTCGACGCCTGTGAAGAGACGACTCGACGCCTGTGAAGAGACGACTCGACGCCTGCGAAGAGACGACTCGACGCCTGTGAAGAGACGACTATATGCCTGTGAAGAGACGACTCGACGCCTGTGAAGAGACGACTCAACGCCTGCGAAGAGACGACTCGACGCCTGTGAAGAGACGACTATATGCCTGTGAAGAGACGACTCGACGCCTGTGAAGAGACGACTATATGCCTGGAAGAGACGACTCGACGCCTGTGAAGAGACGACTCAACGCCTGCGAAGAGACTCGACGCCTGTGAAGAGACGACTATATGCCTGTGAAGAGACGACTATATGCCTGTGAAGAGACGACTATACGCCTGTGAAGAGACGACTATATGCCTGTGAAGAGACGACTCGACGCCTGTGAAGAGACGACTATATGCCTGCGAAGAGACGACTCGACGCCTGCGAAGAGACGACTCGACGCCTGCGAAGAGACGACTCGACGCCTGCGAAGAGACGACTCGACGCCTGCGAAGAGACGACTCGACGCCTGCGAAGAGACGACTATATGCCTGTGAAGAGACGACTATATGCCTGTGAAGAGACGACTATATGCCTGTGAAGAGACGACTCGACTTCTGTGAAGAGACGACTCGACGCCTGTGAAGAGACGACTCGACTTCTGTGAAGAGACGACTCGACGCCTGTGAAGAGACGACTCGACGCCTGTGAAGAGACGACTCGACGCCTGCGAAGAGACGACTCGACACCTGCGAAGAGACGACTCGACGCCTGTGAAGAGACGACTATAAGCCTGTGAAGAGACGACTCGACGCCTGCGAAGAGACGACTCGACGCCTGCGAAGAGACGACTCGACGCCTGTGAAGAGACGACTATATGCCTGTGAAGAGACGACTCGACTTCTGTGAAGAGACGACTCGACGCCTGCGAAGAGACGACTCGACGCCTGTGAAGAGACGACTATATGCCTGTGAAGAGACGACTCGACTTCTGTGAAGAGACAACTCGACGCCTGTGAAGAGACGACTCGACGCCTGTGAAGAGACGACTCGACGCCTGTGAAGAGACGACTATACGCATGCGAAGAGACGACTCGACGCCTGTGAAGAGACGACTCGACGCCTGTGAAGAGACGACTCGACGCTTGGGAAGAGACGACTCGACGCCTGCGAAGAGACGACTCGACGCCTGCGAAGAGACGACTCGACGCCTGCGAAGAGACGACTCGACGCCTGTGAAGAGACGACTATATGCCTGTGAAGAGACGACTATATGCCTGTGAAGAGACGACTCAACGCCGGCGATATGTTATGCCCTAAATTAATACATGATGATTAACTAACTATATTCTTTTATGTACATTTCTGAAATGCACTTTCTGTAAAGCTGCTTTGAAACAATATGTATTGTGAAAAGCACTATACAAATACATTTGAATTGAATTGAAGTGTTTGTCATGATATGTTCTGACAATAAAGAGTAGTTTAAAACCACAATTAATGCACTGGTTTCTATAACTTTCACTTAGGAGCAAAAATCTGCCATTAAACTTGAAAGAAATAAAGATTTGACATTTAACGCACTGGTTTCTACAACATTCACTTAGGAGCAAAAATCTGCCATTAAACTTGAAAGAAATAAAGATTTGACATTTATCGTGATAATTATCGATATCGACTGATATAAAAAAATTATCGTGATCATTTTTTTTGGCCATATCGCCCAGCCCTAGTACCTATGATACAAATTACAGACTTCAATATGCTTTGTAAGTGGGAAAACCTGCAAAATCGGCAGTGTATCAAATACTTGTTCTCCCCACTGTATGCACTTTTTCTTCACAAAAAGAGTACATACTTTTAGGGCGTAGTATAAGTAGGTGAATTGGGAGTTTTTTTTTTTTTTTTTTTTTTTTTTTTTTTACAAATCTCTTGAATGAATGATTCAATGACATACATTTTAAGTCACTTATCACTACCTAGTGGTTTAACGATGTAATTGCTAACTTACTTTTCAAAAGGATTTGCTCTATTTTCATTGGTACCATAGATGCCAGTGTTTATATCCAAACTATAAACTTTTATCCCAGTACTTCTGTGATAATATGAATATTTGTAACACAGAAATAACGTGTGGTTGAAAAGACTGTTTGTGAAGCCGTTCCATATCTGTGACCACTGCTCTCTCTGGATCAGCGGCAGTGCAAACGCAGATTTGAATGTTCAGCTGTGATTTTGTCAAAGGTTTAATAGACAGAGCCGAATCGTTGTCATTTATGAATGAGATTGTGAAGGTGTTTGAATCCAGATCGCAATTTTTTAAAGGAAATATAAATCCTTATATTTATACACGTGTCTTGCAACTTCTAATAATAGGTGGTCATATATGATAATGATTTCATACCTGTAGCTATTTGGTTAAGTAACACTCACTTGTCTTACCTTATGCCCCCAATTGTCTCTCCCCAATAGAATTGCAAAATGACATTAAATGGTGTATGTATCATGTGGTATGGTCATTGAATGGATTTTTGTATGGTATGGACCACAGTACCTCAGTCGTCTACCTTAAATATGTTGGTTAGCAGGACGCATGAGGGTGTGTGGCTGCTTGGTGCTCATGAGCCGAATAGAAAAGTAAGATGGTCAATAAAAGCCAAAGGTAAATTGGAAGGATTTTTGCTATGAGCATTTACAATTTAAAATATTTTTAAAGTGCCTTTATGATGATTCATAAAAACAGTTGATACTGTGGATGAAAAACAGACACATCAACCAGTTCATCTATCTTTAATTAGCTTTTGCAGTCTTACAAGCAACAAAATACTTCCAGTTTTAACAAAAATGAATCAACATATTTCAAAGTACCCCTGGAATGTGCCTAAATACCATCTGAGGTATATGTAACCATGATTGCAATGTACTGTGGAAGGACATATGTGAACATAAATACCCACACATGCTTGAAACGGGATTCAACAGTGCCATATTGTTGAAGACTAATGGATGAGGGCACGTTTAGTCGTAGTCTAGTGTGGATCTAGAGAGAGCCGGATTCCACTGTCATGTTTATTTAACGACAGCTTGGCATTTGAGGGACAAGAGTCTGCCGTGATTCGGCATGAGTAATTTCACTCCTCTCTCCCTTTAATCTCTTTCTCTGCTTTTTACGTCAGAACGCAGATTGAATCACGTGTCATCCGACAGTCTGCTGTTGGAGCAGAGCGGAGTTAATTTTGGCAGTTTTGAATGAAAAAAAAGAGATCATTCTGATTGTCATCACAAGAGCAAAAAAAAAGGAAAAGACTAAATCCCTAAATCATACAACATATGTGAGGAGTCATAAGTTGCTGTGGTATCTGACTGTTGATTGGGAAATGCAGGAATTCAAGAGAGTAAAAAAGAACGAATAGAATGTCAATATTTCATGCACAGAAGATTCTGAATCAACCCATCATGCCTTTTGGGCCTCTTTGTCAGCCATCTGTTCCTCAAAACACACTGCTCGCCATCTCTAAACAGCACAAACTGAGCATGGTACAAAAGTTTGTAGTTGCATACCTGATTGGTATTGGTATTAACACATCTGACTGGGCACTAGGCAGGTGGAGGAAGACGGGAGGAGTAAGTGCATGGGGCAGGTTACAAGCTGTGTACCAATAGGTGGCACTCTCCCCTTTTTGACTATAAAGGGCAACCCTGAGCATAATCTCAAGCCTTTTGGCTGTAGGAGAGACATAAGTAGATATTACAGAGATACTTAGAGTAAGTAGATATTAGTCTGGGCAATTCACTGTCAGTACAAAGTCATTCATTCTTAGACATGAACCCCAAGGACAATACATTCGAGAACTTCCAGATAATGCACATACGTAATTCATGTATAATTCAAGTGAATGAGCATTTTAACTTTTTAAAACTGATTTTTAAAATAGATCCAAGCTATAGATAAAGCTGAAGCAAAATGTGCTTGCAAATACTGATAATTTCTGTCCATGGACACTTAGAATCATTTATGGCTCAGTAGTTAAATTAGTTTTAGACCAGAGAATATTATTCCATTGCAATTAATATCACAAATTTCACCTTAATTAAATGGCCTTAAATACAATGGCACAATGAATTGCAGATAAAGTCCATATTGCTTTTTTTTTATCTTTAAATTGCTCAATAAAACAGCCTAGTTGTAATAAGCCCCAATCCCCCCCAAGAAACACAACAGAACAACAAACATTACAATTTCAAAATTGAAAGAAAAATAGTTTAAAAGTGTTAAAATAAATTAAATCTTTACATACAGCAGCATGTACAAGAACAGTCTACATGCTATGTAATCAGGCCGTAGGTCATAGAATACTGAAAACAAAAAGGCTTTACCATAATTTACATGTGACAACATATTACATAAGCATGCTAAAATTTATTTTATTGGAAAAAAAAATGCAACAGCTTAACAATCAATCAGAAAGGGAAAAAACATTAAAAGCTCTCATTTATTAAATGGCAAACAAAAACATATGGAGACATCAGTGACATCATTATACAGAGAGATTAGTGTATAATGTTGCGCTTTCAAAATGTTATTTCTGCATTTTCTTAATGTCAGGTTTAAAACTCAACAATAGCCGGGTTTCCATTACCCTTCAAATTGCGCAAATTGAAATTGCGAATTGAAAATTCGCCCAATGGAAACACGTAAATTCCGCAAAAATTACACCCTTATATCGCAATATATATCGCCAGAAATGTTTTATGCTCGCATGAGGTGGTGTTTCAGGCAATTCGACAAAGGAATATTTCGCAAAACTGCAATGGAAACAGTTGTTTGCGCATTTACAGGTCACCTGGCGTACGTAAAAGTCGATCATTCTTTAAAGAAGGCGCTGTATGTTAGGACAGAAGACGAGACAAAGTTCTTTAATAAACTCATAAAAGACAAAAGAATTACAGAATTTTATACTGGAAATACTGGATTCTAAACTGCAAAGAAATGCCACAATCAAGACCTTGAAGCAGATGTGAGGGAGAAATACCAAGAAACACCTCATATGAGGCGCTCAACCCGATCTCACGACCAATTCGTCCGAATTTGACGAGTGATTAAAAGATGGCTAATTCGTTACAATTCGTACGACCTCACTTGTATGAATTAGTAAGATTTTTGCTAAATCGTACATATTTGACGAGTTGCCGAATTCGTATGAATTCGTACGAATGACATACCCCTGACCCCGCCCCTAAACCTACCCATCACGTGGGTTTAGACAAAACACAGCCACTGCTGAAGACGCAGTGGCTGTGTTTGTTTTCGAAGGGAATATTCCCCACGAGCAACGTCAATGCTCTCATGTTTGCGCGAATCATTTCTCACACCAGACTGCTTTATAAACGAGGATCAGTATGAGCTGGTTTTGCTAAGAAGCTGCTCATGAATAAAGGATCGGTACCAACTATTCGCGTTCCTGCTGAACCTCCAGAAGAACTGAAGTGAGTGTAACTTTTATTAACCTTTACATTAATATTTATATTAATCTTTGCAAATCGCTTGCACGCTTCACTATAAATGCGTCTAAGGTTAACACTCAGGGTACATTACGGCATGTTTTCTATGTACGATGTTCTCAATATAATTCATAATCCCACGTTTATAATGAACAACGGTTATGGTTATTGTGTTATTGTGTTACAAACGGTGTACACACAGAACAGAGAGGCGGGGTGAGCAAAGCTCATTATCATTTAAAGTCATATGCACTGAAACGGCGTGCTGAAAACAGAGCTGTTTTTGACGAATATTTTCAATATTCAACACTCTTCAGAGACAGAGACATGACATGAAAACCGGTCGGCTCCGAAGCAAAAGACAAATGGTGCCTGCATCCACTTCTGTATGTATACCCGTGCGGGTATAAATACGCAAAAGTATAAAAATATAAAATATAAATGCAAAGCACGCACGTGAATTGGCTCGTTTTATCGATACTCGAAGATGACAGGCTCCCTAAGCGTGATCCCAATTAGCCGACACGTCGACTACGTCTCCGACGTGACGAATATGAGCAATGAGTTTGAATGGGGATTGTGCTGGAAGGGAGCATATGTTTTATGTAATGGCTCTTATGTTAGTGCAGGAGTTGCTATCTTGTTTGTTTTAACTTTGAAAGCAAAAATCGTATCTATATATCATGAAAAACCTGGGAGATTACTTTTAGTAAAAGCTGAAATATATCATTTTCTTTTGTTAATATGTATGCCCCTAATGGTGGTTGGGGTGGGCCTCTAGAATTTCCTGAGCCTAGGGGCCCGCTTAAACCTTAATCTGCCCCTGTAGGTCAGCATTGACATTGACAGCAGTACTTTACCTGCCTCTTCAAGGATTAATTGATATAGGATGGAGGATTGCTGCTTTTAGGCTACAAGCTGCTCGGAGGCTTTTGCATCGAAGGATGAATGTGTTGGGCTCATGTGACTTGTGGTCTTTTGAGGAGAGGAGGATGACTGGGACTAGATTGCAATTGGTTTTAATTAATTTAAATGATGTGGAACTAGTCGAATTAACACCTTTTTATAAGACAGTTCTAAAATCAAGGAATGTTTGAAGAATTGTTTGAGAACAAGGTATTGTAAGTGGATCATGGATCATAGAGGAACCTCTTTATAATCATGCATTACCTATGAAAATCTTGAACTCTCCTTCAATGCAGGCTGCTTTGGTGAAAGCCCAGTTTGTAAAAGTCTCTCATCTCTTAATAAGTAGGGGTGAATGGTTGGTATTAATTCACCCTGTGTTGTAGAAAGATTTTGGACTGAACTTCTTTCTGTAATACCATCAATGTTGTTGTTAGTGGAGGAGGAGGAAACAAAACAACATTGTATTAATTAGATGATTGAGTTTCCAAGTTTAGGGGTAAAGGCAGCTGTGGAGACATGGCTGAAGGATGAAGAAAAGTTGTAAAACTCTAGAACTTAATTTGTAATGTAATACTTGAAAGAGAGAACTGTATTATACCTGTTTAAAAGTGATGCATTTTGAATCATTAAAATGTGTTTCAGACTTTAAATGGCAAGGATTAATGGGATTTGATGGATCCCCTTAAGGTATCAAGATGACTTAAACTCCTTATTAATTAGAGAACTGGTGACCTCCAATGGCGCATAATACATGGAGCCATTTTGTGTCTGAAGATATGTCTCACTTATTTTTTGTAGAGTGAATGGTTGAAGCCAATTTTTCAATTATTGGAAGAATTGAGTAAAAAAATTAACTTCGAATTTACATTAAATGTTTATTTTATGGCCTGGAACACACACACACACACACACACACACACACACACACACACAC
This sequence comes from Rhinichthys klamathensis goyatoka, assembly GCF_029890125.1. Classification (NCBI taxonomy): domain Eukaryota; kingdom Metazoa; phylum Chordata; class Actinopteri; order Cypriniformes; family Leuciscidae; genus Rhinichthys; species Rhinichthys klamathensis. The sequence goes on from NW_026607030.1 coordinate 152,334, forward strand.
ACACACACACACACACACACACACACACACACACACACACACACACACACACACACACACACACACACACACACACACACACACACACACACACACACACACACACACACATTTGTTTCACTATATTAGTGAGGACATTGCATAGACTTCCATTGATTTTATATCAAGTTATTGATATTTTCTATCGCTTAACCCAACAGACCTTTACCCGTAAACATACCCATCACAGAAACATGCAAAACACTAGATTTAAATAAAAACACGTTTTGGCCGGTTTATAAACCTTTTTAACCAGTGAGGACATTTTACTGGTCCTTTACTGGTCGGTTGTCATAATATTTCACTATATAATTAATGACATTTGGCCCAAGTATAGCCAGATCTGCACACACACACACACACACACACACACCCTCTTATGATTCTTTACAAATAAAATATAAGCAGGTCAGAGAACCTGCTAATCAGTGTGTTTACATGAGAGGCCATGCAGTCATAACAACAAAACAGTATGATTATGTATATTATAAATTATCCATAGTTACACATGTACATTAAACAGGGAACATTTTTATGGGTGGGTCCCCATAAAAAAATGGCAGTCAGTATACCATTATAATAAGAATTGAACATAATTTAAAGCCATGACTTAAAATGAAATAAAATGTGTTCTAAAAAAACACACACATAAATGAACTCATTTCATTGCAGATGGACTGTTGCCAGGAAACCCGCTTTAGATGTTAGTTTCTTCCAATGCAGATTTGGGTGATGATCTATTTAAACATACATTTTACAATGTGCTTTGGTGAAGGCCAACAAATAAATCATCTTCAGTTATTATAGCACCTTGTACGAGAACAACAATTTATCAATGTGAATCTACCCTTGAAAAGGGCGTTTCTGTAGCAGTGAGAACATATCTGTGTGTTTTTTTTAAATGTATGAATAAAACAAAACATTTGAGACATACTGTACATAGTCATAGCTGGTCCCCAAGGAGTGCTGCCTTTATCGAAAACTTCATTCAACGAAGCAAAAAGAGAGGGAAAAAAATATTCAAGATAATAGCTACAGTCAGAAAGTAGCACACATTCTTTGATCTAGGTGGACTCCAGTGTCTAGAAAGACTTTTGTAGAGAAGGTGGACCATAGCCACAATAAATAAATCATCTTAACTCGTAATGCTGTTGTAAAGATTAGTCATATTAGGCTGCAATAAATATATCGCTGATGAAGAAGGCTAATTAGTTAGTACCCAAATTGCAGGTGCATCAGTTGCACAAACTGCACATTTATTCAACGTGCCAAGAGGAAAATCCAGCACTTTATTTTACGGTACCGTTTCACATGCACATGTGAAATATTACATGTTACATAATACATGTTGTTATTATTTTAGAAATTGAAATAACTGTGTGATAACTAGTTACATAACCAAAACCTACCCCTAAACATAACTCTAACCCATGTAGTTACCTTATTTTATTCATTACTTTCTTAAGTACACTGTATAGTAAGTGCATATACTGTAAAATAAAATGCAACCGAAAATTCCCCTAGGCATAGATGGACAAAACTGACACCAGACAGAGTAGTTGCTTAATTCTAAAAAGTAAAATATCACAACCTAAAATCCAATCCATAATGTGTCTTATTAACCATAATGTATGTATCAGCACGGGGATGTGTAATGGTTTGGCTAGGTCCAATGATTGTCTGGAGAGTCATACAAGGGACGAATAACATGAGCCATTCACAAGACCATGTGTAACCTATGAAAATAAAAATACATGAATGAATAAATCACGTGCATCCTTCATGATGTTTTAATGCTCAAAGATTATAATGCACCAGTTCAAACAATTGTCTGTGAGTTCTCAACCAACAGATCCAAAGATTGTTTCTTGTAGAATGGTACACTATTTGGAAGTTCTGGACCTGTATGACAGCCTTCGATGAATGGACTCAAGCTGTTATATCAAAGGATGGCCTTGATTCAATTTAGTATTGCCTGATGCTTCTTTTCAAGGTAAAAGTAATATGGCTGCTATAAGGCTTGTATTTGCTGCTTGTATTCCACCTTGGAATGCTTTACCTGCACATTACTGTGAGTGTCTGCTGAGTTTTTTTGTGTTGTGATGGATGTGTGAAGGAAGAATGTCATAACAAGAGTACCAACAAGTGCTATTGCAACTTGAATGTCTTTAGAGAGTAGGAAAATCATTCTGTAGTCAGATAGTTTCATGCCAGAGCAATGAGAGGTCAATACATGCTATTCGGGCCGACAGAGAGGGAAGGGGCAAAGGTGAAGAAGATTAACATTGAGCCCTCTCAGGACAATCACAGTTAAATCTTCAGCAGCTGACCCTTATCGTTTCTCTCATTCCTCCGTCCATCCGTTAGTTTATGGTCATTGTCTTCAGTCACCCTTCTCCATTGTTTCTAACAGTGCTCACACTTCCCTGAAAGAGAAAGAAAAAGGAAAGTAAACCAAAAGACGAAAAGCAAGAACTTCAAACAACTGGTTTAAATATATGTACGTATATGTATATTAGTGCTGTCAAACGATTAAAATATTTAATCGCGATTAATCGCATTAGTGTCATAGTTAACTCGCGATTAATCGCAATTAATCGCACATTTTTATTTATTCTAAATGTCTCTTGATTTCTTTTTGTCCCATTATTTTTTTATCATTTTAATGCTCTTATCAACATGGAAAAGTGGATCGGCTTGCTTTGTGGAAATGTTTTTTATTGAAAACAATATTGACATATACTGTGTTCAATTTCACACTAACATTCTCACTTGGAGCAAATTATCTCTCATCAATAAAAGGGTGAAAGAAATACTGACGAGGTCCTGATATTGACGAGGGGGCGGAGAATTCGCATCAGCTGTGTGTGTGTGTGTGTGTGTGTGTGTGTGCTTGGCCATCATCAAGTGGTATTTCAGACTGGACGCGCTGCGATGATGATAGCTCAGTTTACAACGACAAAACACACAGATCACTTTGGTCTTGTCAATGGAACCATTTGGCAACTTTTTAAAAGTAAACTTTCCATTCAGAATCTTATTGGCATCCATTTCGGCGTCTCGCGCTCGTCATCCACTCAAAACGTAACGTTAATCTACTATTTGGCCGGCTCGCGCAGACCCAAACAAGTGTGTGCGGCGGCGTGCCTGTTGTTTTGTTTTCTGGTCTAGCTAGATCCGCTTGTGCTTTGGTCGACGAAGCAACAAAACGTCCTCGCACGGCGCATGCCGCGCCCTGTTGCAAAAGCATGTGAAAAAACTACAAAGTTTGCTAGGCCAAAAAGAGCGTTAATCGCACGATAAAAAAATGTACGCCGTTAAATTGGGTTTGCGTTAACGCCGTTAATAACGCGTTTAACGGGCAGCCCTAAAATATATATATATATTAGGGGTGGCACGGTACATGAAAAAACATCCGAACCGTTCGGTTCGCTTGTCTCGGTTCGGAGCGTGTGTGTGTCTCACGGTTCGACGCATGCGCAATGTAGCCTTGTGCCCGTATGTGACCTCAGACGTATGTTTCCTTTTCGCGCGAAATAAGACGGTTGTGGACATACATATGAGGCTTGTTCGACTTGAACAGGCGCTGCACAGAGCGATCGGCGAATGACATCAAAGTACCGCGAGAGCGACGGCTCCGCATGCTTTTCAATCACTCTCGCGGTACTTTGATGTCATAAACCGATCGCACAGTTCAGCGCCGGTTCAAGTCGAACAAGCCAGTAAAAGCGGAGTATGGAGTGCTGCAGGACACGTCACGCGGAGAAGTGGCAAGTGGGAGAGATAACCGGAGTTGGAGGATGCGCCAGCGTCGTATAAGTCCGGTGTGTGGGAACATTTTGGATTTCATGTTATGATATTTAAATATATAGCAGCTACAGTGGCACTTTAAGTTTAGATAAGAACTCCAGTCATATGTTTCCAAATACTGCACTTTAATTTCAAGTGAAAAAGTGTATCCTCACTCTCAGGGAATAGAACCATTGTTGATACTGTTTTTGTGTTGAGGTTGAAATCTTATGTTTCACTTTATGATTATGGCCTTTTCTATTGCTATAGCCTAATTATAGGCAATTATGTTTCATGTATTTTGACTTATTTAAAAGACAGAGTTTTAAGAGTTCCTCTCTTTTTCTTTTAAAAGATAAAATTTTTGTAAGAGCTACACTTAAGTTGGTAGTTTGATAAATGCAAGTTAATTTTTAATCTTTGTGTGCTAAAAATGCACATAAGTTCCAGTAGAGATAGCGATACACATTCTACAAGCATGTCATCAATGTCTTCTCTCTTGCTGTATCAAAATCTCACCTAGCTTTCCTCGGAGATGGTCCCAATAATGTCCTTAAAGTCAAGTCAAATTCAGTTTGTGCATGATTGCATGATATAACATTTTTGTTAATACTGTATCCTAAATTGTGGATTATTAAGCTATATATCATATGCTGAAGTACATTTCTGGAGTGTTAAAGATTAAAAGAAAAAATAACAACAAGAACCGTACAGAACCGAAAACAGTGACCCTAAAACCGTGATACAAACCGAACCATGGGTTTTGTGAACCGTGCCACCCCTAATATATATATATATTTTAGGGCTGTCAGTTAAACACGTTATATATATATATATATATATATATATATTAGGGGTGGCACGGTTCACAAAACCCACGGTTCCCAAGATTAAAAATTAACTTGCATTTATCAAACTACCAACTTTAGTGTAGCTCTTACAAAAATTGTATATTTTAAAAGAAAAAGAGAGGAACTCTTAAAACTCTGTCTTTTAAATAAGTCAAAATACATGAAACATAATTGCCTATAATTAGGCTATAGCAATAGAAAAGGCCATAATCATAAAGTGAAACATAAGTTCAACCTTAACACAAAAACAGTATCAACAATGCTTCTATTCCCTGAGAGTGAGGATACACTTTTTCACTTGAAATTAAAGTGCAGTATTTGGAAACATATTACTGGAGTTCTTATCTAAACTTAAAGTGCCACTATATATTTTAGAGCTGTCAGTTAAACACGTTAACAAATATGTCTGTCCTTGCTAACCCATCATGGGTTAGCCCACACCGTTAACCGTTTAATGGTTTTCATCCACATTTCACCTTTGATATGCTTTGAAAATGACTGTGTTGACAACTAAAAATGAACTGAATGTCAGCTTTTATTACATACATAATATTGATTTTGCATCACACTGTCTAGACTTCATTGATAAGCAAAAGGTCTATCCAGGCTGAGAAGGTTAGGAATACCGCTATAGATTTGCTTATTCATGTTGGCAGGTTTTGAATAAACCTTTTTTTGCAGCAGGCCCGGGTCCTGCCAGCTATGGCAAGCGTGACACTAGGAGATCAAAATGATATGATGTTGCTGACTTCACTTAATTTCTGATTGGGTGGGCAATACAATATTTTGGAGCCATGATTTGTAGTTTAACTCTTCCTCATGCAAGAAAACCTGTTTACTTTTTATATGTAGCTAATGGCTTCCTCTCCTGGAGTTAAATATGATTTAGTTCGAGTATTGATCAAGGGGTGTGCCTCGGAGACAATATCTGTATCTGTATAAATCTCAAAATTATTTGTATTTGTATTCAAATAAATCTTGATGTGGGTGGAGCTTTAACCGTGAGTTCATGTTATTACAAAAGAAGCCTGTTTGAAATTTAACTCAAAAAACGTCTGGGGTTACGACTGTAACCCTCGTTCCCTGAGAAGGGAAAGAGACGCTGCGTAGAGAAGCGACACATTGGGGAACGCCTTCAGCGTGACGCGTCTGAAGCCTGTATGGAACTAGTCCAATCTTGATTGGTGTTGCGTCATGACGTCAGCCGTGACGTCGCATGTGACGGTGAGCGGAAGCTATAAAAGGACACCGGAACATAGCAGCGTCAGCTTCTGATTGTTCGAAGCAAGTCGTTCTCAGGAGCGCGAAAAGTGTGGCCGAGGGACGCACCGTCTCGTTCCCTGAGGGTTACAGTCGTAACCCGAGACGTTCCCTTTCAAGGGAATTCGCGCTGCGTCGAGAATCGACGCATTGGAGAACGAAATGCCCACTGCGCCACACTGAGAGAATACGCCCTGATGTGAAGCAAACTGGCACACTCAAGACGAGAGAACCTGTGAACCCGGTGTGTAGAGGGCAGATCCAAACTGTAGTGTTTTATAAAAGTGTGAGGGGAAGCCCAGCCTGCGGCATCACAGACCTCTTGAAGGGAAACTCCTGCTAGCAGGGCTTTAGAGGAAGCCACTCCCCTAGTAGAGTGGGCTCTTAACGCAAGAGGTGAAGGCAAATCGCGCACCTCGTAAGCTGAAGAAATTGTTTCCACTAACCATCTGCTTATAGTTTGTTTTGAAACAGGAAAACCCCTCTTTGGAGACCCAAAGCACACGAGAAGTTGGTTCGACTTCCTCCAGCCCGAGGTTCTTTGCACATAGATCTCCAGGGCTCGGATCGGGCACAGTAAATGTAATCTAGCTTGCTCATCCGACACATGCGGTGGAGGATTGAAGGCCTGGAGGATTATAGACTGTGCCACATTTGACGGCACCTTAGGCACATAGCCAGGTCTAGGTTGGAGAATGGCCTTTACTTTGCCAGGAGCGAACTCAAGGCAGGAAGGAGCGACAGATAAAGCCTGCAGGTCCCCGACTCTTTTCAGGGACGTGATGGCGAGTAGGAACGCTACCTTGAAAGACATACATTTCTCAGCCACCTCATCCAAAGGTTCAAAGGGTGCCAGGGATAACCCCTCAAGAACCACAGCCAGGTCCCACGTAGGGACCCTGGACTGGATGACAGGCCTCACCCTCCTAGCTCCACGAAGGAAACGTACAATAAGTGGGTGTCTCCCCAAGGTGCCCACCCCTAAAGGTGTGTGGAAGGCAGCTATGGCCGCCACATAGACCTTTAGCGTGGACGGGGAGAGCCCGTCAGAGAAGCAACTCTGGAGGAATTCCAGCACTGAAGCCACTGGGCAGTTAACTGTGTCCACCTGATGTTCTCTGCACCATAAAGTAAAAACATTCCACTTTAATGAATATAGTTTCCTCGTGGAGGCGGCTCTAGAGTTTAGAATGGTCTCGACAACCTCAGTTGAAACCCGCATTTACGAGTTGGTCCCCCTCAGGGGCCAGACCCACAGCTTCCATAGCTCTGGACGAGGGTGAAATATTGTGCCCTCGGCCTGAGAAAGAAGGTCCCTCCTGATCGGAATTTGCCACAGAGGGCCTGCTAGAAGAACCATGATGTGCGAAAACCACACTCGGGCCAGCCAGTACGGGGCTACTAGTAGTAAGCTGATCACCCCTGGGAGCAGAGCGATCGGGGGAAATGAGTACAGACGCAGCCTCGGCCACGTCTGCAGCATGGCATCCAGCTCCAGAGGAGCTGGATGCGTGAGGGAGTACCAGAGCGGACAGTGAGAGTTCTCTTGAGAGGCAAACAGATCCACTTCCGCCTGACCAAACTCCCTCCATATTAACTCCACCGACTCTGGATGGAGTCTCCATTCCCCGGGCCTCAGCCCCTGCCTCGACAGGATGTCTGCTCCCACATTGCTGTCCCCAGGGATAAACATGGCTCTGACTGAAAGAAGTTTTCCCTGGGACCACAGGAGAACCTGATGCGCCAGTCTGCACAGAGGGCATGATCTCAGGCCCCCCTGCCGATTTATATATGAGACCACCGACGTATTGTCCGTTCGCACTAGAACATGATGGCCTCTGAGGTCCGGAAGGATATGTCTGAGAGCCAGAAACAATGCCATCATCTCCAGGCAATTGATGTGCCATGAAAGATGATGATCCCTCCAAATACCCCTGGTGTAGCGGCCTTCCATAACCGCACCCCAGCCTGTGAGGGATGCATCCGTGGTTAGAATTTTCCTCTGACACGGTGCACCCAACACAGGGCCTAGGGACAGGAACCTTGGTTTCTTCCACATGTCCAAAGAACGAAGGCATCTGCGCGTTACTTTGATCATGCGAAATGGGTTGCCCCTCGGGGAAAACCCTCTGGTCCTGAGCCACCACTGCAGGGCCCTCATGTACAGCAGGCCAAATGGTATCACGTTGGACGCTGCTGCCATAAGGCCCAGAACCCTTTGGAAGTGTTTGACAGTGATGGCCTGGCCTTGCTTGAGACTCGTTACTATGGTCAAGATGGTGTGTACACAAGCTGGAGACAACTGTGCCCGCATCGTGACTGAATCCCACACTACCCCCCAGGAAAGTAGTTCTCTGTAGAGGAATTAATGAACTTTTATTGACATTGAGTCTTAACCCTAAGCACCTTAGATGGTTTAGAACCACATCTCGATGTTGAACCGCCATCTCTACTGACTGTGCCAGAATGAGCCAGTCGTCGATGTAGTTGAGGATGCGAATGCCTTGAAGTCTCAATGGAGCAAGGGCAGCATCCATACATTTCGTGAAGGTGCGGGGAGACAGTGCTAGGCCAAATGGAAGAACTCTGTATTGATACGCTTTGCCCCCGAATGCGAATCTTAGGAACTTCCTGTGTTGAGGAAGGATGGAAATATGGAAGTAAGCATCTTTTAGATCTATCGTGACAAACCAGTCCTCGGACCTGATCTGACTCACGATAAGAGGTATAGTTAGCATTTTGAACTAACCTCAGAGACCGGTTCAATACCCTGAGATCTATTATAAGTCGTAACCCCCCATCCTTCTTGGGAACTATGAAGTACCGGCTGTAGAACCCGGATTCCCTTTCCTGAGGAGGAACCTGCTCTATGGCCTCCTTTGCCAAGAGGGACTGAACTTATTGCTTCATAACCTGACCCTGCTCTGGACTGATCAGTGTGTGAACCACCCCTCTGAATCGTGGTGGACGATACTCGAACTGAATTCTGTACCCCTTCTCCACTGTGCGTAGGACCCAATTCAAATTCAATTCAAATTTATTTGTATAGCGCTTTTCACAATACATATTGTTTCAAAGCAGCTTTACAGAAAGTGCATTTCAGAAATGTACACTGAGATATATTTTGAAGGTGACCTTTCCAGGTGTGTAGATAATCTACTAGGGGAATCAGTCTCTTGAGACTGACCTCGGGTGTTGTATTTGAAATATCGGTGACCTGAAGCATTTGATTGGCAGGAACTAACCGACTTGATTTTTCTACAGGCCTCGTGAGAGGGAACGCACTCGACGGGGCCGCAACATTTTCGGGCGGACACTGCGATTTGCGTTCGCTGAAAACCGATGTGTCCCGAAGCGCACTTAGCGGCGGGAAGCACACATCGATTTCCTGAGGGCTCCGTGAAGGAGCGAGCTGTTGTTGCTCGATCACGGAGGGGACTACCCTCAAAGGCCTGCACAACGCGTCAGGACCTCTACGATGAAGCCTTCCTCGCCTGAACGACAGTCCTCAGATCTGTCTTCGGTTTGGAGGACTTCACGTGAGATTGTTGCCCCTGGCTCCAGGCCTTTTTCGGGGGAGCGCGAGAAGCAACACTCTCTTTCTGCTGCTGCAGGTGTGAGGAGCTGGCGGCGGCCTCATGGGACTGCCCCCTGGCAGCAGACCCATGAGACTTGGAACGACGGCGGGGGATGAGCTGTTTTAATGCAGCTAACTGTCGTTTCGACTCCTGAAACCTCTCGACGACAGTATTGACTGCGTCGCCGAAGAGGCCAGAAGACGAAATCGGGGCATCGAGGAGGAAGGCCCTGTCCTTGTCCCCGATGCCCAACAGATTCAACCACAGGTGTCTCTCCGTGGCTACCAATGCTGCCATAGAGCGGCCAATGGCGCGGGCCGTCTCTTTAGTAGCACGGAGAGACAGATCGACCGTTCGCAGCATCTCTCGAATATCGTCGAAGGCGACCTCCCCGCTGTCGTCCACCTCTTTGAGGAGGTCGGCCTGGTACGCCTGCAGAAGCCCCATTGTGTGCAGGCACGCACCAGCCCGACCTGCCGCTATATATGCCTTCCCAACCAGCGCCGAAGTGGTACGGCATGGCTTGGAGGGAAGAGCCGGAGCCCTTAGGGACGATGCAGCATCGGGCGAGAGATTAGATGCAAAAGTCTCTTCGACCCGAGGCATCGTCCCATAGCCTCGCGAACGGGACCGTGAGAACTGGCTGACGATAGTTGGGAAAGGGCCGAGGCCGTCTTAACATCTTCAGCCAGATCTCTCTGTGATCCCCATGAATGCAGGCGCCTTGAAAGGGAACAATTCTTTTTTATTATAATTATAAAAAAATATTGAAATATTTTCTAATTAAAACAATAATACTAAATGTTAAATACAACAAAAGCCTAGTTTGTTATAATTGCCAGAGGAACTAGAGTTATGTCAAGACAATCATCCACAGCCTCAAATAAGAGGACTCTATATGCAATATCTAATTAGAGAACATGGAAGTTGAAAGAAAATATTCAGTGGTTGAAAATTTCTAAAAACAACTTTACTATTGTATCGGTCACCTGCTGGAGTGCCCTTGTGCTTGTGTATGACCCTTGCCTGGATTTGGATTACGATTGTCGACAACCCTTTAAATAAACTGCATTTGGATCCTCAACCTTCTTGTCTCAGAGCAGTTCGTTGCATACAAATGCAAATCTGTCCAAATAATAAAGAATAAAACTGTGTGTGTTTGAAGAAATGTGAATGTTTTCTATTTGTATGTATCTATTTATAATGTACTTAGTAATGCCCAACCAGGGACAGGAGTTGAAAATTAGCATTAGCTACAAACTCTATATGCTGCGCATCAGTTACAGGCTTTGTATTGTGACTATGTTTGACTGTATGGTCCCTGTTAAATAAATAAATAAATAAATAAAATACATAAATGCTTTCCGTCTCAGGGAGCTAGTAAGACAGAAACGTACAGTATTACAGTGGCTGAGAAGTGCAAAACAAATCACAATTATATTTGGTATTGAAGCATCCATTATAGCGTGTTCCATCACAATGTCCTGTTCGTTTTGATGTGTTCATCCTGACCTGTTTAATCTTTGAAGGGTAACACTTTATTTTTATGGTCCCTTTTGAACATTCTGTTGACTATAAGTAACTTTGCAACTACATGTCAACTAACTCTTATTAGAATATTAGTAGATTGTCTGCTTAATATCTGCTAACTCTTTATTGTGATGATCTTCCAACAGACATTCTACTGAATATAAGTAACTTTGCAACTACATGCCAACTCATTCTAACCCTAACCCTACCAATCTACTAATACTCTACTAACACTCTAACGAGAGTTAGTAGACATGTAGGTGCAACGTTACTTATAGTCAAGAGAATGTCTATTGGAAGATCATCACAATAAAGAGTTAGCAGATATTAAGCTTTGAACGTATTGACGCAGCGAATATTGACATGTACTTCTAAACAAATCTGAACTTCTTTTCTCATGTAACACATCAACCATGATCTCACACTGGCTAGACTAGGGACTTTGGGGTGGTACTCGATGTGTTTACACCGCAGGAGCCAGGGTCTAAATGAAGTTCCGGGTAAATATTTCCCCCTCCGAAAGTCCCTGCTCGTGAGGAAGTACTTCTTCAAAGTTCAGGAACTTTCAGAGGTGGGACTTGGGTGCTGAACATGCGGACTGGTTCATGCCGCATTTTGATTGGTTGACTCCACGCAGCATTTTATTTTAACCACCATCTGTTGCGGTGCGTGCAGTAACAGTTGTTTGCTATTCGAATCAACAATGGAGTTAAAAAAAAAAGACAGATGGACCGGTAACTGAAACGTTGCGCGCATTCCTATGTCACCGGACTATTTGCCTAATCTTCACGGTACTTTAGATCGCAGTGTAAATGTAGACAGCCACAGGTCTGGGGGGAAAAAAGTTCCTGGGACTCATTTTTCCGGGTAATTTCGATGGAAACGCGGCTCAAGTTAACACTTTTGGGGGAGATAAACCCATGAATGGCATACTAGTAGTAGTCAATAAACACTAAACTGGATTAAGCAAATGTATTTTAACATATAAAAATCGTACAAACTTCACCTTTAAGACCAACCCAGATCCAATTCTAGCTGAGTACAGATACATTTACAGATAATGGCATCGCTGCATCCCCTGCTTTGTGTAAATGTATGTATTCATTCATTCATTCAATGAAATAATCCTATGCCCGGGAGTGCTAAATGTAACAAATTCATACAGAAACACACAAACAAAAAAAGGTATCTTAAACTGTGCTATGTGAGTGTGAATCCATAAAGATATGATAAATCTGGGTCTTTGGGTCTCACGTCCAACATTTACTGACATATCTTTAGGCAGTAATTGAATGGTCATTACACCAAAGTTATGGCACAGGCCTGCGTGAAGATGAGAAAATGGGGGATTTCAGACTGTGCTGACATTCACTGCCTTTGATTTATGAGAAAAGCACTTCCTCTCACATCAGGCACTCCAGTGGGCAATCAAGCGAAGAGCTGATCACCAGCAGTAGCTTCTGTGAAACTGTGCATACACACGCTAGTCAACTCAAACAATGTGCTTCTTAACGTCTGGACCTGAATGGAACTATTCATGAAAACGCCACCAGCAGGCTGAAAGTGCCCAGTATGATTTCTTTGTCAAGCACACACCGGCATACTGAACGTGTATTTTTGTGAGAGAGGAGATATCTCATACTGTCCTTTTGTCCCGTGGCAGCTTTATCAGAGGCTTTGAGGCCTTTTTTTTTTCATTCTGTATTTTTCCCTAATGGTTTGAAAAGAGAAAGGTGACACAAGGACAGGTTAAAACTGTTAAGTTTGTATATGAAAAGCTTAATTTCATGTTTATTAATTTGTTGGAACAAACGTCTCTCAAATTTAGGACATTCCCAAAATAGACCATTTAATATGACTTAATATTATTATGTCTAGAATATTATGAAAACAATGAATCAGTTCTCAGAAACATTTCAATGCTACAACATTAAAACGTTTAATTTAGTAGCTCAGTTGAGTTATTTAAACTACAATTAATGTTTTGTCAGTTTACCTAAAATGCATTTAAAGGTAGAGTAGGCAATGTTTTTCATAACAAAAAAAAAAAAATGCTGGGGCAAAGTCTTTTCACATCCTGATAGCAATCAGTAATTAAAATAATCTAAATCTTCTGTGGAATTCTCAAGACCATAAAATATCCATCCAATTTATGAGGCTTTGAGTTATAACAATACAATACAAATCACATAACTCGTATACAGTTAGTGTTGTCTCACAAGTGAATAACACATGAGGTAGTTTGAAAGCGCTCCGTTCCCCCCTCCAGAGAGATCTCTGAAGGTAGCGTGGGATATACCTTTATATATACTTTTAGTTAATGTCATATCAGTAGTTCTCAACTGTTTTTACTTCAGTCCACACATACACTGTCAACCACACACTGTCACGAATTGCAGGGAGTTCAGGAGTTATGGATCTAATTTTATTGGAAGGAAAAGATTGGAATCAAATTGTTATCAAAACTAAAGAAAACAACTAGAAAAGCTTTTAAGTCCATGTACAATAAACCGACATCAACGAACTAGCAGCGACGGAAGGTAACTGTGTTGTCGCCCCTCGTCATGTCACTATTCCACTCTGCAAAGACTACAGCAGTGTTTCCCAAATATGTTCCTAGAGGCACACCAACACTGCACATTGTTTTAACTCTTCCTAATCAAACACACCTGATTCAACTCATCACCAAGACCAAAATTATATGTGTCAGATAAGGGAGACATCCAAAATGTGCACTGTTGCTGTGCCTCCAGGAACAGGGTTGGGAAACAATGGACAACAGCCAACCGCCAACTGCCAACTAGCACATACTTTATGTCTGAGCACCTGCATGTGAGGAGATAACTGTCTATACCAGCAGATGGCTACATTTCTACATTCAATCTACATTTGTCATTCAAAAAAGGAAACTGAATCTAGGGCTGTGTCCGAAATCGCCCTTATACCCTTTAATAGGGCACTATTTGAGGGGACAGCCATTTGTAGCTGTGTCCGAAACCGTAGTGGATGTTATTGAGTGCACTCATTCAGTCCCACAATGCACCGCAATAATGAGTGAACAACCGATACGCTCAACGGCTAGAGAATACCCATAACGCACTGTGAGAGTCGAGTGCCGAATGAATTCCCGCGTGTCGCCAGAAGATGGCGTCCGCAGCTGAATCTAATCATCCAGCCTTTTTCAAACCGTGCTGGTCCAGTGTAATATCATGCAGGTATAAATTTCATTTTAATTTATTAAATTGTTTAATTAAGGTTTATATGCTAGTTTCCATGTCAGAGTTCAAGATACATTTTTTCATTACTACTGAAGCTGCTAGTATGCTACGTTTCAAATGATTATTAAACAGCAAGCTCAAACTATGCAAAATTGGCAGCCCTTCCGGCGCACTTAGTGTCCGATTTCACTCAGTCGTTTTCATTCACTCCTTCAAGTGGACTATATGGAGTAATGTAGGAAATGGTGAATCGAGGTGATAGTGGGAGGAGCCAATGATTCCACCATATCTTTATGTACACAATAATAATATTTTACATTGTAATCCTTTTATTTTTAATATTTGGCATGTTTGTGTGTGTAATAAACAGAGTGTAAGCGCGTTGTGGACCCGCCTATAGGCTCATATTACTAATGCGCCCTTTAAATAAAAATATTGCGCCATTGACTTTAGACCAGGTTTCAGTTGGTCAATGGCGCAGTCTATTTCAGTTGCCTCAAAATAGCAACACGTCAACAATGCGCCTGAACACACCTCGCTTTCAGACCAGCAGCCCATGGGCGCACAGATGGGCGCAAATGCATTTGCTAATTAAACATCATTGCACAGGACGTGAAAATGATAACTGCGTCAGGCTGATAATAGCAAAAAACTGTTTTTTTTTTGTGTGTGAAAAACACGGCACTGCATAGGGCCCTTTAATTTAAAAATCCAAAGCAGGAATACACAGGAGATAACACAGGGGAAACAAATAAAACAACCTTGTCTTTGATGACACGGAACAATGAACAGAGTAAACTGAGGACTTAAATATACAAAGATAATGAAGAAACTCATTGAACAACAGGTGAATGTAATCAGTAACTAATGGACCTAAGTAGCAAACAGAATTCAGGCAAAACAGGGAGAACGACATCAAAACACAGTGAAACTAAACAGAACCTAACATAACCCTGGGCATTATTATAACCCTGTCATAAGAGAGAAAGATATAAACAAAAAAAATGTTGTTGGCCATTTTAGTAACACTCACACAGCAGCATTAACTAGTTTTCTGTAATTGAATGACAAGGTAATATCAAACAAAGCACACTGTTATAATTGTACTTTAAAAAAAAAAAAAAAAAAAAAAAAAAAAAATATATATATATATATATATATATATATATATATAAAAAAGATTTATGATGTTAATAACTGTGGAAATGCATCATCACATTCTGTGAAAAGGGTCCACTACCATGTTCCTGAAGACTCAATAAGCCCCACTGATGTGTATATGTGGACAGTACTTTGTAAATGTGGGTCAAATATTTCAGAATGAGATTTTTTTTTTTTTTTTTTTGCAACATAGTCTTACTAATTGCTTTTTGGATCTGGGAGGAACTCCTCAATACATACTCCCGCCCTTTTCTGTCTGAGCCAGTACGCAGGTTTCATCTTAATAGTGAGTGTACACTTTTAAAAAATCATTTAAGTTACATTAAGCATTATGCTTCCTTTTAGTCAGAAGCAACCCCTGGTAGTGGAGACATTAGTCGAGAATGGCACTGTTCTTTAGACCAGCAGACAGCACTCAGACGCATACTCAACACAGTCTGTGACCTGTTCTTCTTTCAGTGAAATTACAAAACAAAAAGCAACCAAATGAGTCCTGATTTTGATTTACAGTACAGCCACTGCTTTGCTGTAGCTATTTTGCTTGGTTTTATAAAAGTTGTACATGGGCCAGTTTTGAACCCCAGACAACTCGTTACAAAAGATGTGTCTCTCAGAAATCATAGCTTGACAAGAGTAATAATGACTAAAATACTATATCATAGACATTTTCTACAATTTGATATGTCTTATAAATGATTTAAGCTTTGTATGATACACAAATATATGAAAGAAGCACAACAGACTGTCTCTGACCGTCTCTCAGAGGCCATCTCTCTGTTAAGAGTAATATCAACTAAGATACTGAATCATACACATTTTCTACTAGATACTTGATATGTCTATTTAGATGCTTTAAACCTTATAAGTTATAATAGGCTGCATGATATCTCTCTGCCTACCTCTCTCTCTCTCTCTCTCTCTCTCTCTCTCTCTCTCTCTCTCTCTCTCTCTCTCTCTCTCTCTCTCTCTCTCTCTCTCTCTCTCTCTCTCTCTCTCTCTCTCACTCTCTCTCTCTCTCTCTCTCTCTCTCTCTCTCTCTCTCTCTCTCTCTCTCTCTCTCGGAGATGGCAAGAATTTAATATATTCTTTATAATTTGTTCAGATTTGCATTTGGATGCATAGTAAAAGTTGTTGTAAGCAATTTTCAACCAGTGAATATTTTCTTCCCTACTTCCAATCTCTCTAATCAACTATTTTATATAGAGTTAGAATATATTTAAATAAATGTTATAAATGTAATAAAAATAATAATGATTATTATTATACAAAGTATATTTGTGAAATGATAACTAGGCAGGAACCTGAATTTACATTTAAAATGGTCTTTTCAAGTAATTTTGTGAACTTCCTGTCAAAGCCTATTCTTCATATATGGCCAGCAGCCATGTCACCCTGTAGCCCAAGACTGGTCGCCCACTAAAGCTAAGCAGGGCTGAGCCTGGTTGTACCTGGATGGGAGACATTCTGGGAAAAATAGGTTGCTGCTGGAAGAGGTGTTAGTGAGGCCAGCAGGGGGCGCTCACCCTGTGGTCTGTGTGGGTCCTAACGCCCCAGTGTAGTGACGGGGACACATACTGTCAAAGAGCACCGTCCTTCAGATTAGACGTTAAACCGAGGTCCTGAAACTCTGTGGTCACAAAAAATCCCCCAAATTTGACCAGTGGCCTCTGTCCATCATGGCCTCCTAATCATCCCCATATATATATATATATACTCATTGGCTTCATCACTCTGTCTCCTCTCCACCAATAAGCTGGTGGGCTTTTTGGCGCAATATGGCTGCCGTTGCATCATCCAGGTGGACGCTGCACATTGGCCCCCTTCTATGTAAAGCGCTTTGAGTGCCGAGAAAAGCGCTATATACATGTAATGAATTATTATTATTATTATTATTCATATTCTTTAGAAGAATGAAACGGCATGGTCTACCAAACAGAGCAGATCCCTACCTGGACTCCATAGTGTCTTTGGTGAGATAGACAATCCAGTAGACCAGGTTGAAGGCCCCAAAGGACAGAGGAAAGAGGATGCGTGAGTACTTGTCAATAATACTAGTTCCTATCAGCATGTTGTTGGCAGGGAAAGTGGAACCATGCTGATGGAACTCACACTGGGGTGGTCTGGAGAACCTGTCAGGAGCATCTCTTTGGGAGAGGGAGTTCAGCCTTTTCTTCAACACACCTCCAGGGTCTAGAGGATTCTAGGCACAGAGAGAATCATTTGTGACATAAGAACAGGCAAACAGTTATCCAACTTTTTGACTGGTGACACAATTTAAATGTTTAAATTTGGGCAAATGCAATAACAAACAAACACAGTGCAGCTAGTGTAATGTGATACTATAGACAATTATATTACAGTTTTTTTTTTCCTCCAATGAAACAAACAAACTAACACATACTATCTAATAACTGTAATTAAGACAATTATTATAGTTTTATTAGCATATTCAGTCTTCCTTAAAATGTTCCATAAAAACATTATCTAACTTTCTACATATGTGACCCTGGACCACAAAACCAGTCTTAAGTTGCACGGTTATATTTGTGGCAATAGCCAACAAAACACTGTATGGGTCAAAATTATCGATTTTTCTTTTATGTCAAAAGGATATTAAGTAAAGATCATGATCCATGAAGATATTTAGTAAATTTCCTACCTTAAATATATCAAAATGTTATTTTTGTAAGTGGATGCAGCACAATCGCCAACAGAAATGGACACCTTTAAAGGCGATTTTCTCAATATTTAGATTTGTTTGCACCCTCAGATTCCCTATTTCAAATAGTTGTATCATAACAAACCAAACATCAATGGAAAGCTTATTTATTCAGCGTTCAGGTGATGTATAAATCTCAATTTTAAAAATGGACACATAAGACTGCTTTTGTGGTCCAGGGTCACACATAAGCTAATTAAACCATAATAATTTGGTTAATTACAGCGACAATGAAGGATGATAAAACACAACAAAACAGCCTAGTGTAACAGACAATAACCAACAAAAAACTAAAGAAACTAAGGTGTATAAATACACAAGGGAAACAAGATAATGAGCATCTCAACTAGAAACAGGAACATGATCAGAAACTATAGTAACAAGTGGAAACATGGGAAACAAAGGAAACAGGAAGAGAACAAGGTGAAACAAACTAAAATAAAGCAGAATGAAAATCTAAGATTACTCCTCCCCTCCCGGAAGGCGCATCCTTGTGCCATAAACCGAAACTACACATAAGTGGATGTAGAGGGAAAAACAGAAACCAAAAGTTAATTGGAGGAGAGGCAGGGGGAAGAGTCAATGGGGGGAGGAGGAAAGCAGAGGGAAGGCCCAAGGAGGAGGTGCTAGAGGGAGGAGCCAGGGAGGAGACCACAGAGGCATGAGCCAGGAAGCAACCCAGAGCAGAGCCATTAGGACGAAGGGCCACGGTGGAACCGACGGAGGAAGGAGCCATGATGGAGCCAGTAGACCAACTGACTGAGGTGGAACTAAAAGTGGGAGAGACCAAGGTGGAGCCCAGGAGACTAAGACCAGGCTTTACCAGGAGAACCAAGGCAGAGCCACAGGAGACAGTTGGAGACAGGGGCTTGGGCAGACCGGGACAGAGCATGGGGGACTGTGGACAATGTTGGAACCAGAGGGAAGGAGGGGCCCAGCGGAGCCAGAGTGGTGGAGGATCAAGGGGTAACCGGAGACCCGGAAGTCTGAGGTAAAACTAGAATGACAATGGAACAAGGCAGAGCCAGAAGGACGTGGGAGCCCAGCGAAGCCCGAGGGATGGCGGAACACGGTGGGAGCATGGAGCCACGGTGGAACCGATGGGTCAGAGAGCTGAGGTGGAGTCCGGGACTTGGAGGCTCGAGGTGAAACTAGGGGATCGACACACCGGGGCGAAGCTGGAGACCTAAAAGCACAAGGTGGATCCAAGTAGCTGGGTGGAGCCACTTAAGAAGGAGCAGAGGGGCTGAAGGGAACCAGTGGTGGCGGTGCCGAGGAACTGAATGCGTTGTGAGAGGAGGAGGGAGTGTGAGACTGGTGGCGACAGAGGAGTCTTGAGGATGGATTCGACCAGCAGCGACAAAGGAGACTGGAGGCTGGGAGGGACCAGAAGCAACGAGGGAAACAGGAGACTGGGCAGAACCAGCGAGTCCATTAAATTAACTGAGCTCTTAGCGAGCAACTCTATGTGAAGGGTGGAGAAGTAGGCGGGATCTAACTCCAAACAATTCATCCAAAACAATCTGGTTCTGCGGTAGGCTCTAGCTTTGTGTTTGCAGTGGGTGTGTTAAAGGGCTAGATGGGCTCTGGGTCCATGGCGGGCGTGGTCTCTGGGTCTGGGTCTGAGGAACCCATCACCACGGGTTGGGAAGAGTCCAAACAGTTGAGGACATACTCCCTCCTAGTCAGATCCCCCATCTACTGGCTATTCTGCATGCTGACCCAATAGATAGTCTTCAGACTGACATCATTAAACTTGGAGAAATTATCCAACTCACGAATAAGAGGAAGTCCCATGTGATGACGGCTGGTGAATGTCACAGCTAGATCTATTTGTTGGATCGGTTATTCTGTCACGTTGTGGCAGGGAGTAGTTGAGATCTAGTAAGTGCAGCTTCTTCATTCAGGATAGTAAACAGGACACAGAAATCAGGAGTAGTCAGGGGATAAAGCACAACAAAACAGCCTAGTGTAACTAAGACAATAACTGAAAAAGAACTGAAGAAACTAAGGGGAATAAATACACAAGGGTAACCAGATAATGAGCAACTCAACTAGAACAAGATGATGAAAATAATCAGTAACTACAGGAACAGGAACAGAGCACATGAAAACAAGGTGAAACAAACTAAAAGTCCATAAAACAGAATGGAAACCTTGCATAAACAATTTAGCTTTGCAAGCAGCACACTGATATGCACTGTTATTGCACTTCGGGATGCTCAAGTTCAAATCCTGGCTACTATCAATACTGTCCTATCTAAATAAAGGACAGGCTAAAATGGCAAAAACCCTTGTCATTCATATTTATTTTGATTTTGTTGAAAATAAAATCTCGTTGGGGAGTGGTGTGGAGTGTGAAGAGAATTGTGTAGTTATGCTGTAAGTTTCATTGCAGAAGTGTTGACTAATGCTGATTAGTGTTGAATAGTTGCGTGATTTATACTGTGGAATTAATAATAAGGAAATATTACAAATTTGCATTTTCCAATTTAATATACACTGGAAATTGTCTTTGACCATACATTTATTTGTTTCATCCAAATCGACTACGTTCACAGTATCTACTAACATCCTGATCTAAAGCTGAACTCTTTTATTTTATTTTATTGTGTTATTTTATCTTCAAGCAAAACAAAATCTTTGCTTTGAGTGAACAAGGTTATTTATGGCTTTTATTTGCAGCGCCTTCGCCCTTTCTGGCTTGCGGAAGTTTTGGCATTGAAAACGGCTATGACTCGGTTCCATCATTGAACAGGTTTCCAAGCTGTGAGTGTCAGCTGCAGATCACTGTGTCGCCCCTACTGCAATGGGAAATCGCCCAGGGAGCACCTGGCTCAAGCTGCCATAATACCGCAGCTATTTTTGACACCGCAACAGGCAGCAGCTAACTCAGGCTAAATATCCAAGGCAATGGGACAATCACACAATTATATCATTTGCCTGGCTCTCTATATGGTAAAAATGTTAAAATGGTAAAAATGGTATAATGGTAAATGGACTGCATTTATATAGCACTTTCACAGACCCAATGGCCACCAAAGCGCTTTACATATTGCCTCACATTCACCCATTCACACACCGACGGCGGTGTCAGCCATACAAGGCGCCATCCAGCTCGTCGGGAGCAGCTGGGGTTAGGTGTATTGCTCAAGGACACCTCTACACTTGGTCAGGTGGAACCGGGGATTGAACCACCAACCTTCCGGTTTGTAGACAACCTACATGAACCACTGAGCCACTGCCACCCCATGTATGTATTAGAATATGGGGAAATGTGTTATTTCTAAGTAGCGTCACCAAAAAGAATTGCAAAATCAGTGATTGTTTTCCCAAACACACATAATGCTCTTTCTCCTACCGTATCCCATTCACATTTTTTTCCAATTATGAGGTACTCTTACCCCAAACTCCTGCCATTGGTTGAGCAAGAAGATGTTTAAAAAAAAAGCCACAGTGTTTCCACTTTTCAGGAAGTCAGCCTCAAGAGTTTTTAAACTGGGATAAAAGAATAAAAAGTAACACTTTACATCAAGGTTTCCTTTGTAGGGGTTTATAAAGGTGTTCATTAATGACTAATAACTTATTTACATATTACATTATCTCATGATTCGTGACACTTTTCTTACTATGTTGCTTACCAAAAGCTACTTTGTGTCTTACTCATGACACTCTTCAAATAGTTCATGATGCCTATCCACAGCGATGTATAAAATCTAATTTCTTGTTTATCAAGATGAAAGTATCAATCTATATTGTGAACACAACCATAACTTGGTGAGATAAAAATGAAAAATTGAGTTCCAATATTAGTTACCTGCAAAACTTAAACACCTGTGAACCATCTATTCATGAGTAAAAAACATGAATAACACGTAAAGTGGACACCTTTAAACCATTTATTCATGAGTTATAAATGTTTGTAACCTGTATAAGTGAACCTTAAAGTGGACACATGTGAAGCATTTGTTTATTAATTATTAATGCACAGAAAAAAAAGAGTTTGTGTGGGTAGTGTTGATAAACTATACAAGTAAACAGAAATGTAAACTTTAAACTAAAAAGATTCAACTTTTATTACAGCACATTGGAAAGTGGCTTAAACTCACATTAAACAATTCAGAGAAACAATCAAGTCTTCCAACAAATGATAATCTAGTATAACATCTATAAGGCAAAAACATTTGATAAATACAAGCTAAATAAAGGCATCTAAAAAAATAATATTTTATCTGCTTTAACAGTTTTGTAATAATCATTCAATCAATTACTGAATACACATTACAGAACAATGCAGAACGTTAGATAATGTCTTTCAATAAAACAGAACTGTTCGCGGGAGCGCCAGTGTGGTTATTTACTAATACATTGAAGTAACACAACAATTACACATAACACTTGAAAACCATAGTCTGAAATGTCACCTCAGTAAGCTTACCTGTCAAATCAGCAACACAATATGAGATAAAATTTGTACTTCAGAGCACGTTGGAACCATCCTAACAGCGTGACTTCTTCTCATGTAAAGTGGCTTTATTAGATGCTCACTTGTGCAAACTCCTGTCACATGTCAGAACCCACATGCTTTAGTGATGTGAAGCTGAAAGAGTATAAAAAGTATCTCCTACTAATATTACAAATGAAAAGAATGCATTGCATATTATACATATCTGTCACAGTTGTTTGTGAAGAGCAATAGGAAAAATATAGGAGAACAATCCATCCACATGCAAATGAAATCTGACAAGCAAAGATAAAACTCAGGGCTATAAATACACGAGACTAAATGAGCAACAAAACAAGATAGGTTGAACCAAATCAGTTACTATAGAAACAAACAAGGACTTAGAAACCAAATAAATCAGGAACAAAACAAGGAGCTGAACACAAATACAACAGAATACAGTCAAATCAAAAGAAGAATCTACAAAACTAGAAGTGACAATATTATATTAATACACTGCACGTTATTATAATAATACAGTTAGATTATCAACATTAGAGATATGTGGAAGTTCCTGTAAATTATATGTTATTATATCATTTCTGATCATTTGTATCTTGTTTTGCATTGTTTGTAATAGGCTACACTGATACATTTTGGAAATAAAAAAAGATTCACATCACCAAAGCCTGTAGTTGGCGCTAGTGAGCATCCGATAAAGCCACTTTTCATGAGAAGTCACGCTGTCACGACGGTTCCAACGTTCTCTGAAGCAACATTTTAATCTCACATCGTGTTCACCGATTTTTCGGGTAAGCTAACTGAGGTGACATCGCAGAATATGTTTTTTAAAGTGTTTATACTGTATGTGTAATCGCAGTGTCACTTCACTTCTCACTTCTAAAAGGCTGCCTATCTGTAATCTCATCTTCTATTGCTCACCTGATCAACTGCTCTATTTCCTCTGGGTTTGTCCCTCTATCATTAAAACTGCTGCTGCTATTTTGAAGAAATCAGTACTAGATTATTCTGCTATGAATAATTTCAGACCTATATCTACCTTTCATTCTAAAATGCTAAAAAAAAAAGTTGTTCCCTCTCATCTTCTTGATCCCTATCAATCTGGTTTTCAATCTGGCAATAGCACTGAAACTGCACTGGTGAAAATGACCAATGAGCTTCTCCTATCTGCTGATTCGAGCTGTCTTACTGTCCGCATGCTTGATATAACAGCATCACATACTTATCTCTCGTCTTTCAGCTATAGGCATCATGGGCAGCGCTCTTTCTTGGTTTACATCCTATCTCACTAATAGACACTTATTCATTGCTGTCCATATCTTCAAATCTTCCACCTATTTTCTCTTTCAAGGTGTCCCTCAAAGCTCCGTTCTTGGACCTCTTCTTTTGAATATTTACTTGGTCATATTATCCATCGTCATGGTCTTAGCTATCATTTGTATGCTGATGACCTGCACATTTACATCTCTGCTTGCTCTGCTTCTGTTCTTTCTCTTGACTCATTAAATGCCTGTATTTCTGACATCAACATTTGGTTACATAAAACTTTCTGAAATTTAATAATGATAAATCCGAGGTTATTGTATTTGGTCCCATTTAAAAAAAAAACTGAATTGACAAATGTCTCTGAATTGTTTAATGTGAGTTTACTTATAAGCCACTTTTCACGAGAATTCATACTCAGTAATGTTCCAATGTGCCGTAAAATAAGTTTATTCTTTTCAAATTTAAAGTTGAACTGATATAGTGCATCAACAATAAAATACATTTCACCAAATTCACCAGAATAATATATCAAAATATCATCTCTTCTGTATGTGTAATATTAATTAATAAATAAATAATTTGTGTGTCCACGTTACATTAAGGCTCACTTTCACAGGTTATTTTTTCATTTTGAATCTCTCATATACAGTAGTTATGGTTGCTTTTTTAAATAAAGATTGATACTTTCATCTTGATAAACAATAAATAGTTTTTATACATTGCTGTGGATGACCTTTTTGCAGAGTAAGAAGAATAGTAGCTTCTGGTGCATCATAAGAAACGTGACGAGATATTAATGAGATAACTGCAAATGCAACACCCTTCAGTCTCACTATATTAGTCTGTTTTTGCTGTATCATTAAATCAATCAGGAATGAAACACGTATGAATACTTTGGTAACACTTTATTTTAAGGTGCTTGTAATAAGCAGTAATTAACAGTTAATAAGATACTTATAAGACCTTATAAGATGCATATAAGATGCATATAAGCATTAACTAATGATAATAAATAAATTAAATTAAATAATACATTTCTCAAGTATCAATACATTGCACTTTTAGAACAGCCGAACAAACATAAATGGTAACACAAACTCCCAGGCCCTTAAAAATTGACCTTCCCAAGAGGGAGTAGTTTCCCTGATCTCTTCAGGGCCTGGACCTTTAATTAACCCTTATATGAAGTAGTTAATGCTTATATGCATCTTATATGCATCTTATAAGGTCTTATAAGTGTCTTATTAACTGTTAATTACTGCTTATTACAAGCACCTTAAAATAAAGTGTTACCGCATTAAAATCACCCTTTTTATTCGTGCAGTTATAACAGTTTATCAACTACTTATAATGCCTTTGTAAATTAGTTATTAGTCATTAATGACCACCTTTATGAACCCTTTACAAAGGAAACATTAAGGGGATAGTTCACCCTAAAATCATAAATTACTCACCCTGGTGTCGTTCTAATGCCGTATACCCTTCTTTCTTTTATGGACCAAAAAAAAAAGGAGAATAAAAGAAAAAGAAACAAATGCCCCACTCGCGCTTGTCCATATAACGACCAGCATCAAGCATTTTAAAAAAGACGCATACGTATCGCAGAATGATCCCATGCGACGTGTGTCATATATTCCAAGTGTTTTGGGGGTATATGATATGAAATTTTATGTATTATTTAACAAAAATACAGACCTTGGCCATAGGTCTTCAATGCATGGCTACGTGACGTGTGCGTCCGTGTGACTCTCTTGCAGAAATATGAAATGAATCTAAAATGAGACACTTTTAGCAGAAATATCCCAAGCCAATTTAATGTAAAATGCTATTTGTAGGTTGATCCCCAGCCTAAAAGAGTGTGAACAGTGTGACTCGGTGCAATTAAAACATTTGAGCTACCAAACAGGACAGCACAGACAGATTGGCTCAACCAATGGGGTGTGTTTGTGGCAAGCCTACAGGTTGTCCTATTAATGGCAGACAGGGGAGTATTCAGGAAGCCTGTTGAAAGAAGGCAATATCTTGCACCTAGCACTGTTGTACAATACACTTGTGTCATGAGCTAACTATATTAGGGTTAAATATTCTTGTCTAGAGCTTTAAAACTGCATGGAAGCCAATATAATCTGTTGTTGAGCTGATAAAGGTTAAGCAAACTGAAGCAGTTCTACAATTCTGAATGTGTACCAAACAAAACTGAGCCACATACTTTGTCATTATGCCTGTGACATCAATGACATGAAATGGGAATCTGTCTGTGACTTCACATGGTAATTTACTCACTCAGGGCAAGAGTACTAAGCCACTGCGTCTACCCCTACAGCAATCAAGAAAGAGGATAGATCCCCTCGCTTCGAGTCTGGCATGCATTCGCTTGGATGTTTTGCTACATTGAACTGGTTATATAATCTGCAGCAGCTAGGGCTAGGGGCTAGGGAGGCCACTGGCTGTCTCCTTTCGTCTAGTGTGCTTGTTATCGGCTAAAACGAGAGTGAGCCATGGAAGGCAGAGAGAAGAGAGGGTGGAATGAATGGAGAACCAAAGATGTAGATAAGAATTACCGAAACGGCTTCTCCGTCACTTTTGGCCGCTGCTTGGGCCGCAGCACAGGCCAAGTTGGCCCGCCGAAGTTCCTTATTGGCCTGCAAGGTGGAGAAATAGTTGACAGCAGCAAACTCGATAAGGGCGGAAAAGACAAATGCGAAGCAGACGGCGATGAACCAGTCCATGGCGGTGGCATAGGAGACCTTTGGTAACGAATGACGGGCGCTAATGCTCAGCGTGGTCATGGTTAGCACTGTGGTGATGCCTGTCGAGAATACATGAAAATCCAACAAAAAACAGACAGACAAAAAAAAAACTGTTAGCTTGATAAAGATCTCTGTTTTGTTTTCAGTTTCCAGAGGAAGTTTTGGTAAACAGCCTCGGTTCAACCTAATCCTAAACAGTAGTTAAAAACAGTGATTTAATGAATAGCTCATTCAAAAAGAAAAATTCTTCATTATTTATGGCAAATCTGAGCTGTGAACTTTTATTTGGGAAAATGTAGAAACAGGAACATTTTCTAAGAGCATTTCAAATATCTTCTGTAAACACATTTCATTTGGCTAATGATACAGTCAAAAGCAAAACAAATGTAAGGGCATAAACTTGAAATATTTATTTATTTTCTTTCATATGGAAGTTTAGGTGTTACTATCATTTAAAGAAGGGCCAATTAGTCATTTGGTTGTCATTTGCAGTTTGTAAAACCAAAACACACCAGACATGATTTTTGGACAGGGTTATCTTGGTAGCTTGTTTGCACCACAGAATAAAACATTTTAAATGATAATTATCTCATAATTGCGAGTTTACATCTTGCAATTCTGACTTTATTTCTCAGAATTGCAAGATATAAAGTCAGAATTGCGAGATATAAAGTCAGAATTGCGTGATATAAAGTCAGAATTGCGTGATATAAAGTCAGAATTGCGTGATATAAAGTCAGAATTGCGTGATATAAAGTCAGAATTGCGAGATATAAAGTCAGAATTGCATGATATAAAGTCAGAATTGCAAGATATAAAGTCAGAATTGCGTGATATAAAGTCAGAATTGCGTGATATAAAGTCAGAATTGCGTGATATAAAGTCAGAATTGCGAGATATAAAGTCAGAATTGCATGATATAAAGTCAGAATTGCAAGATATAAAGTCGGAATTGCGAGATATAAAGTCAGAATTGCAAGATATAAAGTCAGAATTGCGAGATATAAAGTCGGAATTGCGTGATCTAAAGTCAGAATTGCGTGATATAAAGTCAGAATTGCGTGATATAAAGTCAGAATTGCGAGATATAAAGTCAGAATTGTGTGATATAAAGTCAGAATTGCGTGATCTAAAGTCAGAATTGCGTGATATAAAGTCAGAATTGCGTGATATAAAGTCAGAATTGCAAGATATAAAGTCAGAATTGCGAGATATAAAGTCGTAATTGCGTGATCTAAAGTCAGAATTGCGTGATATAAAGTCAGAATTGCGAGATATAAAGTCGGAATTGCGTTGATCTAAAGTCAGAATTGCGTGATATAAAGTCAGAATTGCGTGATATAAAGTCAGAATTGCGAGATATAAAGTCAGAATTGTGAGATATAAAGTCAGAATTGCGAGATATAAAGTCAGAATTGCGTTGATCTAAAGTCAGAATTGCGTGATATAAAGTCAGAATTGCGAGATATAAAGTCAGAATTGCGAGATATAAAGTCAGAATTGTGAGATATAAAGTCAGAATTGCGAGATATAAAGTCAGAATTGCGTTGATCTAAAGTCAGAATTGCGTGATATAAAGTCAGAATTGCGTGATATAAAGTCAGAATTGCGAGATATAAAGTCAGAATTGCGAGATATAAAGTCGGAATTGTGTGATATAAAGTCAGAATTGCGTGATATAAAGTCAGAATTGCGTGATATAAAGTCAGAATTGCGTGATATAAAGTCAGAATTGCGTGATCTAAAGTCAGAATTGCGTGATATAAAGTCAGAATTGCGTGATATAAAGTCAGAATTGCAAGATATAAAGTCAGAATTGCGAGATATAAAGTCGTAATTGCGTGATCTAAAGTCAGAATTGCGTGATATAAAGTCAGAATTGCGAGATATAAAGTCGGAATTGCGTTGATCTAAAGTCAGAATTGCGTGATATAAAGTCAGAATTGCGAGATATAAAGTCAGAATTGCGAGATATAAAGTCAGAATTGTGAGATATAAAGTCAGAATTGCGAGATATAAAGTCAGAATTGCGTTGATCTAAAGTCAGAATTGCGTGATATAAAGTCAGAATTGCGTGATATAAAGTCAGAATTGCAAGATATAAAGTCAGAATTGCGAGATATAAAGTCGTAATTGCGTGATCTAAAGTCAGAATTGCGTGATATAAAGTCAGAATTGCGAGATATAAAGTCGGAATTGCGTTGATCTAAAGTCAGAATTGCGTGATATAAAGTCAGAATTGCGAGATATAAAGTCAGAATTGCGAGATATAAAGTCAGAATTGTGAGATATAAAGTCAGAATTGCGAGATATAAAGTCAGAATTGCGTTGATCTAAAGTCAGAATTGCGTGATATAAAGTCAGAATTGCGTGATATAAAGTCAGAATTGCGAGATATAAAGTCAGAATTGCGAGATATTACGTCGGAATTGTGTGATATAAAGTCAGAATTGCTAGTCTATATCTCGCAATTTTGACTTTATAAAACGCAACTGTACGTTTATATCTCACAATTCTGAATTTATATCTCGCAATTCTGACTTTATATCTCACAATTCTGACTTTATATCTCACAATTCTGACTTTATATCACGCAATTCCGACTTTATATCTCACAATTCTGACTTTATATCTCGCAATTCTGACTTTATATCTCACAATTCTGACTTTATATCTCGCAATTCTGACTTTATATCTCGCAATTCTGACTTTATATCTCACAATTCTGACTTTATATCTCGCAATTCTGACTTTATATCTCACAATTCTGACTTTATATCTCACAATTCTGACTTTATATCACGCATTTGAAAGTTTATATCTCGCAATTCTGACATCTTTTCTGACAATTCTTTCTTTTCGAGTTATAATGTCCGATTCTAAGGAAAAAAAAGGCTGACTTTATTTCACGCAATTCTGACTTTATAACACACAATTGCGACTTTATATCACGCAATTCAAAGATAAAAAGTCAGAATTGCAAGATGTAAACTCGCAATTGTGAGAAAAAAAGTCAGAATTGTGAGATAAAAGGTCGCAATTACCTTTTTAATTTTTTTATCTGTGGCGGAAACTAACTTCCATATTATCATGATACCATTCTTAAAAAAAAAAAAAAAAAAAAAAAAACTGTCAATTAAAGCTAAATCCATAAAAATGGTCCAATTATGGGAACCTCTAAAAGGTGCTAAGCACCTGACTGAACCCTTTAAAGTTTTGTGTATTTAGCCATGTCTACAATCATCCGTCTACACTGAGACAGTAGGTATTTGAAATTGTTGATACATTTAATCACGTATTGTACCCATAGATATCTGTTTACTTGCACAGATACTGTAAATGTTACTTTGTATAATCTTCATATTATATTTCTGTAATTATGTTTTATACCATACGTGGAACGGTGATTGAGAACGACCTGGATGCACAAGTGGTGGGTTTTTTGCTAATACAAACTATTGTGCCAGAAAAAGCATGAGAACTTGATTATGTCTGGTCTGTGTATCATCTTAGTAAGTTTTTATACATTTTATGCATGCACAGTAAGATGAATTAAGCATTTTCTGACATTTCAGAGTGGACAAGGAACTTGGAAAATGCTAGTATGGACGAAGAGCATTTTCCTGTGTTTCTGGTAAGGTCTTGTCCTTTAACCAACATAAAGAGGCTGATGGGAAAACTAGGGGGTGGGGAGACATATACTGTTATTTCATAATGGATCATCGAGACCCATGGTCTGCTGGTGCGTGCTGGCTCTATTGAATAGGTCATTTACTCAGAGCTCTGCATGAACTCCCATGGAATAGCTCCGGGATAAGTAACCATTAGTACAGTAAGGACTGAAAAGCCTTTCAGATTCAAAGTGATTTGTCTAAAAGATGACAGATAACTTTATTTTACATCTGAGCATTAGTTTGAAAAGTATTGTTTCGTTTAATAAAATACAGAATGGTTACCCAAAGGCAAGGGATTTTTAATTTATGATCAAAAAAAAAGGGCCTTTCTATATTTCATTCAGTTCTTTCTTCTTAATGTTTGGATCTATAAATCTTCTATTGTGTTAAATATTTTGGTAACACTTTCTATAAAGCCCCATTTATTTAGAATTAAGTATTACTATTATATAAATAGATTTATAAAGACTTGTTAAGTCCTAAACTGCATTATAAGAACAGTTATAGATACATTTATGTTATTTTTATAATTGCTTAAAAGTCATGCATTTGCTTTTTAAATTTGCATGCACAAAATCTATTATACACTGATTTATAAATGATCAAATATATATAAAA
This sequence comes from Rhinichthys klamathensis goyatoka, assembly GCF_029890125.1. Classification (NCBI taxonomy): domain Eukaryota; kingdom Metazoa; phylum Chordata; class Actinopteri; order Cypriniformes; family Leuciscidae; genus Rhinichthys; species Rhinichthys klamathensis. The sequence goes on from NW_026607030.1 coordinate 183,252, forward strand.
AAACTAATAAAAAAACAGAGAAACTTGCTTGCTGTACCAATTAATTATTAATGTCTTTAATGGCTAATGTTTGCATTAGAGGTCATGAATTGTGATTTTAATATGTTGTTAAAATCTATAGCTCCTCAGCCATATTCATGGTATTGCTTATAGCAGTTATACTTTACTGAAATTGTACTTAAAAAAATATTGTTACGGTGTTTTTCTGTTATGTAAAATAAAAAAAGATGAAAAAAAATCAACAATTTATTTGTAATTTTATTACAGGAATTATTGTTAATTAGCTACATTTACAAATAAACAACTTCAAATGTATAATGAGCACATATTCAGGATTTTTTAAATATTTGCTTTAGGAAAATTGCATTCTATGTTTTACTTAAAGCCGTCGATGATGCATTTATAGAGGTTAGTAACTGTATTATCATTCACAAGAAGTATTTATAAGAACACAACACTGCTATTAATAACAATATATTCACTTATTTGACAGAAATATCTGAATTACTAAAATGTCATTGTAACTATAATATAATAACATTATAGAAATGCAGGTTGCATCTTTATAAATAAATTCATGGAATCATACGACTGACTAATTAATACTTATAAATCAGGGTATAATGGATTATGAGCATGCGCATTAAAAAAGGAAATGCATGACTAAATTATAAAAAAATAATATAAATGAACAATAACTTTTCTCATAATCCAGTATAGGTCTAAATGGGTCTTTATAAATGTATTTATAGAATAGCAATACTATTCTATAAATAAGTATAAATGGAGCTATAATTCATTATGTTTTTGATTTTGTAGTTGGTTTGGATGTTGTTAGATTATTGCAAAAATACTAGTATATTAGTAAAATCAACATCAAGATATTAGTACTGTCAATCCAATTGTCATACAGTCTAGTAAAATAGTCTAGTCCAAAAACAACAACAACAACAACAACACAACACTGCACCAGTTATCCCCATAGCTGGCTAGATTACAGATTTCTTTCAACAACTCAACTGCTACTAATTTCATTACACTGTAAAACAATTTTGTCACAAATCATAGTATCCACTCAACCGAATCTCTGCCATATCATGTTCTCCACCAATGGGATGAAACCTCTACTCTTCGAGCCTCAGCCCCTGCCTCAAGAGTAAATCCGCCCCCAGGTTCAGATGTCCTAGGACACGGATCGCCCTGATGAACAAAAACGTTTTATGCGCTCAGAGTAGAATGCGCTTCGCCAGCCTGCACAGGGCATGAGAGTCCAACCCTCCCTGATGATTCAGGTAAGAGACCACCAATGTATTGTCTGTCCTGACCAACACATGACAGCCTTATAGGTACAGAAGGAATCTCCTGAGAGCCAGGCATAACGCTAGCATCTCTAGACAATTTATGTGCCAATCAACATGAGTGCACTTCCAAACCTCCAGCAGGCCCAAGAGACGATTGTGTTCTGCCGGTGCCTTATGCTGTTATAGACCCTTTGCTCTCTATGGTTGGCGTGTGCTCCAGTGAGTGTGCGGTTTGGAGAGGACCCTAGGCTGGTCGCTGACGGTAGATTTCAAGGTCAAGGTGCAGTCGGAGATCGGCTGGCACCTCTGGTGAGATCAGTGTTGGGAAAGTTCATTTTCTACATGAACTAGTTCAAAGTTCAGTTCACAAATTTTAAAATGAACTAGTTCAGTTCATAGTTCACACTTCAAAAAATGAACTAGTTCATAGGTTTTTTTTTCCATATGTTGCTGCGAGCTTCTTCTCTTTTTAAAAAAAATGATTGCCACAGCCCATATACAACCACAGACAGCAATTATTTTATCGACGGGCAAGGTTTGCACAGAAATGTAAGATTTTTCCCATCCTCACAGACCTTGTCATAAAACTCGTTTAAATGATCATACGACGCCCTTCGCTGCTTTGTCGATGCTGCTTTTTGTTTTGATGACGCATGCGGCGGTGTGTGCGACACTGGTGGCTGGTGTTGCCAGATTGGGTGTTTTTGTCGCTACATATTAAGGCCTGTTTACGTGTGTTTTAGCCAGGTTTTCGCCTGGAAGGCTCTATAGAAATCTGGCACCCTATTGAACGAAGTTAAACTGAGAGAGCGTGCATTCACACACACCAGAATGAACGCGTTCACAGTAACGTTCATCAGGCAGTAATTCAGTACGTTCAGTTCACGTTCGCCCAAAATATGAACGAGTTCATGAACTATCATTCATTGAACGCGTTCAGGCACAACACTGGGTGAGATGTTCCACAGCATAGCAACTTCTGACGAATGTTTCTCGCTGGGTTCTGCGAACTATCCAGGTGTGAGTTTCCCAAAAGCAACTATGGTCGCAAGTTCTGTCGTTACCAATAGAATTCAATTGAATTTACGACCATAGTTAGCTAACAGTGCTTTAGGGATACATTGGTTACACCATCCAGTTTCAGCGTGGGCCGCCTCATTTCATTGTCCGCACTTCTCCAGTGAATAATCAACACATTCTCATCCTTTGGCGTCATATAGGTGAGGCCATATGACATTTCGTCGAAATCTTACGCACATGGCATCCTTTAGCGTCAATATAACATGCACTGTTATGGGTAGGTTTAGGTCTGGGGTAGGGTACGGTTATGGCGCCTTGGGATCTGCGTCTCATATTGACGCTAAAAGATGCCATGTGCGTTGGATTTAGACGCGCGTCACCTGTATGACGCCTTGGGTTCTGCGTCTCAGATTGACGCTAAAGGATGCCATGTGCGTAAGATTTCGACGAAATGTCAAAAGCGTCACATGGATGACGCCTTGGGATGAGAACGGGCTGGAATAATCAAGGACACAGAGCCACAAACTTGCAAAAACTCACCGCGTTCAAAAACTGCTATAAAAAATAGGCAGAGGAATGCTTTGTGGATCAATGTCCTTTTAATTTCATCTGACCATATAATCCAGTCTCTTTTTAAGTTCCAGTCGTGTCTGACAAATAATGGAGTTGGAAACCCTCCCAAACAACATGTGGTGATGTAGGGGTTGTTTGATTTTTATTTTATTTTTTTGGCTTTCTGACCCCAAGACTCAACTAATCTCTGCAATTCTCTATCTGAGATCCTCGAAGAGTCTTTGGCCACTCAAACTCTCCTCCTCAACATCCATTAAGACGATACAGACACACGTCCTCTTCCTGGCAGATTCGTAACATATTTAGTTGATTGGAACTTCTTAATTATTGCCCTGGGGCCGGTTTCACAAAGATAGACTATATCTTAGATATAGTAGATAGTCAGACTTCACATAGACATCTAAAAAGACTCTGACTATCTTAAGTAGGACTACACTACAATGCATTCTGGGTAAACATGGCGGATCGCGTAAGCGCATTCATCCGCTCAGTGCAGTTTACCCCAGCGGAAAATATGTGTTTGTTGGAGGAGTATAACAGTTACAAGGACATTTTACTTGGGAAATTTAGCGGAGAATGTAGTAACAAGAAGAAATGTTTAATTTGGAAAGGGACATTTTCCCTTTGCTTTTGGTTGTTTGTAATGCAACTGATTGTTACTGTCGGTTGCCAAGGTAACAGAGTCTTAGACCTAAGTTAGCCTGGGGGGGGGGGGGGGGGGGGGGGGGGGTTGGAGGCGTCTAATTTTTTTGGTCTAAATTAAGTTAGTCTTTATTTTTGTGAAACAGTCTAACTTGCATTAGACTAGTCTATGAGCAAATTTTAGACTTGTCTAACACTATAGACCGGTCTAAAATAGCTTTGTGAAACCGGCCCCTGATGAATTTTCAATTCTTTAGCTATTTTCTTACAGCCACTTTATATTTTGTGAAGCTCAACAATCTTTTGATGCTCATCAGAACTATATTCTTTGGTTTTACTCATTGTGATGAATGAATAAGGGAATTTGGCCTTTGTGTCTCCTCATATTTATATTCCTGTGAAACAAGATGTCATAGCTAGACAATTTCATATTCCTAGTCACCCTAGTGTGCTAATAAAATTAAATATTAATGGTAATATTCTTGCGAGATATTATACTCATAAAGGATTGTTGGGGTGCCAAAAATTGTGGCCAAAGTGTTTTGGAGAAAAACATTTTATGTTAAGACCAATACGATAGATATAACCTCAAGCTAAATTTTCAAAGTGAAATGTCTAATGAGTGGCGCTAAAATGCGTTCAGTATTATGATGGTGATCTTACGTATTAGACATGGTCAATACTAAACTTTTTTAATTTGATACAATACTGATACCTTTTGTCACAAAAACTGATACTGATTAATTTTTAAATGGCTATGTGGTTTTTTCAAAATAATGTAAATTTTTTTTGTAAGCTTGTAGTAATTTTTTTTTTACACTTTATAAAGCATTTAGCACTTTCTTATAGCAGCATTTCCATGTATCCCCTTCTTTAGTGCTCTCAGTATTTTTGCCATCTTGCTATATAGGGTACAAAGGGGCTGAAGGCGCACCGGGGGAAAGGCACATTTCACTTTATTCTCACTTCTCTTGACAACCGCTTTTGATGATGCACGTGGAAATTTGCCTGATCCTTGACGCGATCGCGGACAGAAGCACAACGTTGATTCTGCGCAATTTTGATCTAATATTTAATGTTTTTAAAATGTTTGATTTTATGTAGCAAATGAGAATGCCATGACATGGTTACATTCACATGCTAATCACCATATTAAAATGAAACATCCTGTTTAAAAAAATATCATATAATACAATATTATATTTATTTGTTACTTCAGTAAAGCCAAATTAAATTATTATGGGATCTCATTCAATGCTTTCAGAATCTTAACTTTTTTAAATAATTCTGTTTCTGTATTTTTAAAATAAGCATATTTTAATGACAATATATTTATTGAACAAAAATGTATTATTTTCTAAAGTGAACTTAGACATTATGCAAAACATATTATTTTAGCTGAAGTATTTTTTTGCATCCTAGATAAATAAAAGTATTATTTTGGAATTTCCACAAATAAATAAATAAATGAGAAAAATTAGGTAGAGGCACGTATTTCCAATGAGTCTGGGTCGCAACTTTTATTATTCTCTATCAAGAGCATGATGACAAGCCAAGTCATATGCTGTCAATTTACTTTCTATTTGCTATGATTATGTTTAAAAAGTCAATGTCACGCTCGCTACCATCAATAAAGGACACTCTTACAGACGTCTCTCATCAGTAAAACAATCCTTTTCCTTTTTGGATTTTCACCACACTTTACCCCACCTTCTCAAAACATGTTACTTTAAGGCCAAAGGTGTTGCTGATCAAATCTGCCCTCCTGTCCACATCAGGACTAGCTTGCTGTGTTTTTGTTGGACTGATGTGGGGGATCTATAGGGCAGATCGTGGTCAATTGGTTGAGCAGATAAGTTTTGTCATCCAAGAAGAGACTACATTCAAGAGAGAGAGAGAGGGAGAGAGAGTATCTTCTATGAGGACAGCCCAGTGGGATTTCTTACAGAAGGGACATGAAAACTTTTACACTTCATGTTTCAAAGCAATGCACTTAAATAGGTCAGTTGACCTCATAACTTACACTCATAACTACTGTATTGAATATCACACATAGCTTCATTTACAACTTCATGGCCCTACCAAATTGACATCTTCCACGAATAAATATAATTTAAGCTTTTGTCTTCACAATCTTATTAAAAATATCATTGAATGTTCAACTTCAGTTTCAAATCAAAGTTTGAGATTTAGACAGAGCTTTTGTACACGAGAACATGTTTACCGTGTCCTGAGCATGAATAGAAATGTAGTGAAGAAAGAGAAAGAAAGCAAAGGAACAAACACTAATTGCCTTAGGGACAAAATAATGCTTTTAAGGGCAAAAAGCTGGTCCAAATGAACCTCAGTCAATTACATCTCTGAACCAAATGCTTTGGGTTATTTCAGCTCTTAGTGGTGAAAGATTGTGATGTAGCGCAACTACAATAGAAATGGACAGTGAATGCCTCTACCTATTCATCTCTACTCTCTAAAGCAAGTCATTTGTCAGAAACTCTCACTCCCTTTCTTTTTTACACTGTTTGAAGTTCACATCTATTTTTCACAGGCATAACACTCTCACCTCAGAACTGAGAAACATGCTGTAGGTTACTCACTTCTCCACATGAGCCGATGTTTGCTTGTAATCTACTGACATGCTGTAATTAACACCTCACTCAGAGCAAGCCATTTTTATACTGAAGTTGTGACTTTATCACCAAAAGAAGAACACATCCCAATTACAGGCAACTAAAGCTGAAATGCACCTGACAGCTTCCCTGACTGATAGTCAAATCATCTTTAATATCTACATGTATACGTTTAGTGTCCCTACCAAGACACATTTTGGCACTGAAAATTCAAATGCTGATGTGTTCATAAAGAGAAAAAATTCAGATAGACTGATGCACTCCGAATTGCCAAAAAACTAATTCTAATAGCCTTAATGAAACACAAGCGGGAGACCACAAAGATGGTTCTTGCATAGCAAAATTAATCAGCTGAAAAATCAATGAGGACAAAGTAAAAGTTAATACATTTTAAGATTACTTCATAAAGACCTAGAACATTGGGCACCTGACTCACCTGTACTTTCCTTCGTTTTTCTAACCCATTCTAGAAGACAGAATCGAGTGCCTTATATCATTTTAAAGAGGAGAACTTGAAGTTTCAATCCAGCTCATTTAAAGTCCCAATTTTACATTTATTTTGTCTGAGAATGGATGAATTTACCAGAATATTGGTGGGGGTTTTTTACGTGAGAACCTCCTGAAGTTTGGATTTTTTTTCCCTTCGAAAGTTATACTTGGATGTTCTAGACTTCCAGATACATTTTTGTCTAAATGTAACAATCCTTAAGCAAGTTATAGCCATTTATTACAACATTATTATTATAGTATTATATATATATATATAGGCGCTTTTCAGTGAAAAACTTCAGTTTTCAGTTTTTTTGGTTTACTGACCATGTAGATGTGACCCTAAAAAAAATTTTCAGGAAGTAAAGTCAATAGAAACATTGTTATTTAATACCAGAACAATGAATCAAAAGTATTCTCATGCAAATCTGTTATTATGTGTATCATGCACACAAATATGCATGCACACAACTACTTTCACTTTGCGTTTGTTTAAATTTCCAAAGAAACATGCTAATAATTGGTGGTTCAAAAGACCAAAACCTAAGTTTATTGTTTGAGCAGATGATAGTTTTAACCAATCTGGGCATGGGGGTGGGACTACACTTCAACAATAATTCTTATTGGCTCAGAGGAACAACCAATATATATTTCGGCTGTCTCTGTCTTTAAGGGTTAAGTAGCACTATTTAGTGTGTAGTAAAGTTTAATGCAAGATATTTCCATACTCTTCTTTACTTCAACTGAAAACTTGAGAAATCTACCCATGTTTCTATTTTATAAATGGAAAAGAGAGCAAACAGAGGAAGGCAAGGAAGAGGATCTCAAAATGTTTGCTCTTTATACTGCACCACCACAGAACAAGGGCCAAAGCATGTTAAGTGATTTAGGACCATTGCCAACAGCTGCCAAGAAGAGTGCATTAAGATAATGAAGCAGAAATGAGATCTACATAAAAAGTAAAATATGCATCATCTCATCAAGATATTAATAGGGGCCTAGCAAATTCATCTGGCTTCTTTTTGTGGTAACACTTTAGTATGGAGAACACATATTCATAAACTACAACTTTTGTCTCAATAAACTCCTAATTTACTGCTTATTAATACTTAGTACTGTAGTTTTGTAGCATTTAAGTTTAGGCATTGGGTAGGATTTAGATGTAGAATATGGTCGTGCAGAATAAGGCGTTAATATGTGCTTTATAAGTACTAATAAACAGCCAATATACTAGTAATATGCATGCTAATAAGCAACTAGTTAGAAGTGCGAATTCGACCCTTAAATAAAGACGTGTTACCATTTTGTTGATGTATATTTATGAGAACTTTCAGTATCAGTCTAGCAATTCACAACTCTTCACTTTAAATTGTGCCGTAACTTTTCCGTGTAGTATAATTTGTTTTGTATCTGGTGTGCTTAAAATTCAAACACCTTCTTCTGCTCTCTCTGGCTCAGTTCCAAAACTTAGTAAGCTGCTTTGTCCTCTATTGCCTATGTAGGCTGCTGCCTTTTAAAACCGCATCATACCTTAAATGTAGCTTCATGTGTGACTGATTTGGAACACTCTAAATAGGCGGCAACTCAGAGTGCTACTTCTGTAAAGCATTCAAATGACTCAACACATAGTCAATAGGGGCCAAGCACCAAAAGTCCGCAGGCACCCATTGTGATCGCTAGTGTTCTTATTGTTCTTATTCTTTTTCCACCATGGGAGTCAAGTCAAGCCCATAGAACCACTTGAGGGAAAGTTTGGACATTTGGCACACAGATAGGAAACTGTCTAATCATTTACCACAGCAAATTTGGAGTCTCTACCTCAATCCCTCTAGCGCCACCAACTGTCCAAATTTGCACTCACATTTATGCGAATAACTTTTGAACAATAAGGACTAGAATTTTTTCCTCAGATTCCTTGGCTCAAGACAATTCGATTACACCATATGACATAATTTCTCATCATTAGTCAAATCGTTCTCAAATAACGGCAAAATGATAGTGTCTCAGCAAAGCTTTGGCATATTCAGACCAATCTTGGTTTGTGTTATGACTACCATGACCTGAGGATACCTGCATAGTTTCGGCGCAGTGCCAGCTAGTTGTCAGGAGATATGAAAAATGGCTCTTTTTGCTTATAACTTCTGAACAGTTTGGCCAAAAATCACAAACATCTTTAGATCTCGTTTGACTCGGTTTCAGCATGCCAAGTCAAACGATACATCATTTTTCCATATAGGCCATTTTGGAGGAAACCCTACTTTTCCGAACCATTGGTCCGATTGCACCAAATTCAATTTAGATCATCTTCAGACCATGCCAGCAAAAAGTTATAGATTTTGTGTTGACAGACAAAACCGTTATCGTTTTACATATCAACTTGTTTGATGGCATGATGCCAAACTGTATCTGAGGCTGTATCTCAAGTTTTTGCTGGATTGACACCAAACTTTGAGCATGTCATTGTCAACCCCACTACCTCCACAAATTGGTCAAAAGTTATAAGCAATGAAATCATATTCCAAGTGATTGTATTTATAATTTTTTTCTAAAATCATCTACAATCATCTTAAATAATCTGGCCCCTTAATCGCTACTAGCATCTACATTTTCAAATGAGTCAGCCATTAACAAGTTAACAATGAACATAGAATAAATAGCACACACAAAAGGTAAAATAGTCTAACGGGTCTATAGTCTGTTTAATGAATACTTTGCAGGACTGAATGAATTATTATTAATTATATCTTACACTGTTTGGATTTAGTATTATCATACTGGTGCTTGCGCAGTGAGTCAATCAGTTTGTGAGGAAGCAAAAACCATGCTTACCAAACACAGTTCTGGCAGGTACTGACTCTTTGTCAATCCAGAAGGAGACCTGTGCTAGGATCACAGTCATAATGCAAGGGATGTATGTCTGGATCAAGAAGAAACCCATTTTCCTTTGCAGGTGGAAGTACACTGTCATGACTATGTATTCACCTGCAACAGATGGACATACGACATTAGTGGCACAGGCAATCCTAAACAAGTGTTCAAGAAACTGTACATTCCGTAGAAATACATTAAAGACGAATATAAAATCCTGTTTAACAAATGTCACATTCAACACATATGTTTAAGATTGATTTAAATCAGGACAAAGAACATTTAGTATTTCAACTGAAAAAAATGATGTTGGCAAGAGGTTGGTATTAAGTAAGCAAACCAGAAAACAACAGTCATTTGTCACTAAATCAAACGTCCCAAAGATCATACCTGTGTTTGACTTCAACCTCTCACTAGACACTGTCTGTCCAATGAGATCATACTGTAGTAGACTGGAACTCTCTTGAGGAACTTCCACTGAAAATAATGGTCCTTTCTTCCATGTGTAAACAATCTCACTCATTGGATAGGCATCTATATTATAGGCACAAATCAAAACTAAAGTCAGTCATACCAGTAAAACCATTCAAAGGGAATATGTGCCATTTTAACATATACATACAGCTGCCAAATTTCAAAGGGCATGAATGTCCATCCATTGGGAAATTTATCAATCGCATGGGGCACTCTGCATTGATGGTTAACCTGAAAACAATACACGTTTTACCTTTAATTTATGTGAAATAACAGTTGACCTTGTTATACCCTATATACAGTGGCAGTTCATATAGGAAAATCCTTTGTATACAATACATTTATTTATTTTATCGGCATAAACGAATAAGAATACATTGTATTACAGTTTTTTTTTCTTCAAATAATTAACCAGTACATGGTATATACTGTAATATAATCCACTGTTGTTGTTGTTGACTGCAGAGAATGTGTTATTTCATTTCTACTGCAATTTTAAAGAGCAAGTGTGCAGTCCATCTTTTGACTTGGAGAGCAAATGTTCTGGCACGCAGGTTACCTCATGGTGTACAGAATAGTTCCGTTCTGCATGATGCGGAACAGCTTGTTGGGAGTGGTCATGTTGTGCGAAATAGAACGTTTGCCATTTCGGAAGAAAGTGTCCGGTGTCCAGATATTGCTGACCATTAGGTTGTTGAGACGCAGGATCTCAATGGGGCCCTCAAATTTCAGCCGGTCATCAATCCATGTTTGCCGAAAAAACACATCCATTGTGTATTCCTAAGAAATGATTATTCTTTTTAGAGTTTGTGTTTTAGATATTCACATGTGGTTTCCATGACTGCAGTTTTAAATCAACAGAAATCTAAACTGTCATGTGCCGAGCATGTGATTTTCTTCTTTTTTTATATAAACAGCAACCCACGATACATTTGTATGAGTGAACACATCAGGTCATCGGGTATGTTTACGAATCAGGCTGGTATACATTCACCATCAGGAATGGTATTTTTATCTTTTTTTCCCCACTAATCTTGGCAGAGATTTATCTTTACTGTCTTTCGGATTGTCACAGTACATCACATGGCAAGCGAGGTGGCTTTGGACACTGTAGGAAAAATAGTGTAGTGTGTAACAGAGGAAAGAAAGCTGAGCCGGGACCCTCACTGTCAGGGATTGTCAACCAGATTAAAATCCCTAAGCTTCTATAATGACATCCTGCCCAAATGTCAGAATAATGAAGCCAGGCCAACATGAATAGAGGCAGTGGTCATAGTAAACATGCAATTACAGAGGATTTAGGTTTATATGCATGATTTCATGTATCATATATAATTGTTTTTAATCACATACCATTTCCACATCAGAAACAGGACCAAAGCTGGTGACAAATATGTCCGTTTTAACCTCTGTGACAGGACCTACAGTTTTTTCAAATATACAAAAGTGAAAGAAAGAAAGAAAGATGCTCCTTAGTTCACTCATTACAAACATTTGAAACATAATGACCTTATAAAGCAGTAAGGCAGTTTCTGATGATGAACTTGAGGAAGTCTGGCATGCAAAGTCCATAATCATTTACGGAGAAAATTTAAGTAAATCTATTTAATAAACTACATTAAGTAACACTTTAATATGTTAGGTAATTCTTGCAGTTGCTTACCTCCAAAACCAGGTCGGAGTCTGTTGTCATATCCATCTAACAACCTATCCAAAATGCGCGTAATGTTATCCAAATAAATCCTTGTCTCAGTCGGTGGATTTGCCGACACCTGCCCAACACTGTAAACATTTCCATACATTAATAAGCAAAGCAGAAAAACAAACATGTGTGAAGTCTGATTAAAACACTTTGCTACTTACCAAGACAGGAAAAAACATGTGCGTATCCAAGCCATGCTTTACGCGCACTCTCTATCCAAGTGTCCCCTTGTCAACTGGTGTTAGTTGCACATCCCATAATTTATGTGTGCAAAAGGAGCTGGTGTGGTTGCGAGGCTTGTGTGCGCATCCTAAAGCTTTTATGCGTGAAGTCTTGCTGGAGTTCCTCAGTGGAGTTCCTCTTCTGACTCACTCTGATGGAAAACTAAAGTGCTTTTAAAGAGGCAGAGAGATGTAACCAAAGGACATTGACAAAGATCGAATGAAGCATTATGAGGGATTAGAAGAGAAAGACTGCTGAATGTTCTACTGTTTGAATTTGCATAATGATTGCTCTGCTTTTCTGTCAGATTACAAACTTGATCATTAGTTAATGTACATTCAAAAACTAAACATGTCGTGAAACTTTACTTAATATATTCATATGTATAATTAAATTCGCCACTACTGATCTTTTAAGCATCATATAATATGATTTGCCAATTACTTATTAATGAAGGTTGTTTTAAAGTGTTACCAAAAGAATGTTGTGTTTGCTTACTTAGACATATTTCAATGATAAATACTACATTTTAGAGGTTTCCTCTTATGTAATATCCAAACGTTATAAAATAGCCTTTAGATTTAGAAGTTCGATTTTATTAGTTGCCGTGAAAAAATTTCACTTGTTTATATTTTATGGCTATTTTGCTTACCGTTAGGATGAGAATGTATAATATTAAGTAGAAAAATGTTGTTGTTATTGGTTTTTGTTGAAATATGGATTTTTTTATAAACTATGTATTTATTTATTTTTCTTTTGTGATTATTCAATACAAAATCTCTGATGCAATAAAATTTCATGCTCAGTTATATCATCGGCTGTCTGATGAAATGGTGATAAAATGGCTCTTTCTATATGCTGATACAGCCTTTTTCACACACTCAGAATTGATGGGATCACATCTGCCCCAATGATAGCTCTTTCCACAGGAGCTTACTTAAATGATGCTGTTCGAATCCTTCACCACTCACATTGAAACAACTCTGAGCCATTATCCTAATCCACAGTCATGAGGTTTTAATGCATCGAGTCATCATCCACCATTGGATTTCTCTTAAATGTTATGGCCATTCAGTGTGCACTATCAGTGTGTGACAATAACATGGTGACATGTGATCAGCAGGCTTTAAAAGTCTTCCACAGATTCATCAAAGACCTTGGATAAGTGAAGTTGCCATTAGGTTACTTCTTCCAGTTGCTGTCCACTCTCAATAATTTCATGAAATAAGGTCAGTTGGATCCATACCAAACCCAGATATGAGAATCATAGAGCTTTCAGGAAATATAATAATGGCTGAGGATGTTTTTGATATGACTGTTGAACAATGAGATTGAATGCGAAATACCAACAGAGGCAGGCCTGTTGACTACTGAAGCATGGCAACAACTGGGAGGCAAAACCCAAGCAGAGCGGGTCACTGGAGCATGAACAGGGGTTGAAGGTGTGCCAGCAGACATGGATCCTGTCCTTCTGGTCACAATAACACTACACCCAAGCAAATGTTCTCTGTTTGGTCAGTGCGGCACTTTGTAAATAACAGTGTAGTTTTGTGGCTCTTACAGGGGGAGGGGGGGTATGAACAGGGCACTGAAGGCAGTGATATGAACATCATACCAACCTCTAATTCAAGTTACACAGACTGGCATTGTGTCATGTGTGGATGATATATAGAGCGCATGAAGACGAAGAATGCATAGAATGTTCTTTTTATTTTAAAAAATCCAACAGATCGCAGGTATCAGGAGCAAAACAGCAGCCATTTAACGAAGATGAAACCGGATACTAGGAAAACAACAAGACAGGGAAAATATATACATGACCAAATGGAGGGACTAACGAGTTAATTAATGAACCTCAGGTGAACGGAATGAAACAGGCACACTACATCGACATTAATCCGGATACATTTGAAAACGGCGTCCGTCCACACTAGCGTTTTCAGGCGTTTTCCTACGTTTCATTGTGGATGCGAAACTTTTGGAAAACGCCTGAAAAAGCGAAATTCACCTTACTGCGCATGCACACCTTACATGATACATACGGAAAAATAAATAATAACGTTATCGTGCAATTCTTCTGAAAGGATCATTTCATTTAGCAAAATACCTCACCATTCACTGATGCGTCCAGGTCGCACTCAGTCAGCACAGTTTGGTCTAAAACGCAACGCCTCTCATGTTTTGCCGCAGGACAGCAAATGTGAGTAAATTCTGTAATCTTCAGGACTGTGATATGAAGAGTGTGCAAAGTAACATATTTTAGCAACAGTGTGAAAGTGAATAGCACATAACAGGCACAATACTGGTATAAACATGAATATCTATTAGTACAATATGCGCCACATGACTAAACTTATGTCCTTGTTTTTAAATGCCTCCAATTTTACAGTCCACACTATAACATGAAAACGCCGTTTTCAAATGTACCCACTTTGGAGAGCGTTTTCAAAAAGCTTTGTTTTCATAAATAGAGATGCCGTCTTGGTGTGGAAGGAAGGCCAAAACGGAAAGAAAAAGATGCACTTTCAAATGAAACGTATTAGTGTGGACAAGGCCTTAGAATGACAGAACCAAACACAATGAACAGAGCATAATCCTGACACATTGTATGTGACATTATATTTATACCGGTGACAGATGTGTACCTTATGAAATATCTTTCTGTTAAATCACTAGACAAACAATCTATTTAAGGTTCCTGCTGGACAACCCAGTTAATTCAATAAAATTGCTGCATTATTTTAACCCTGGCACATATCATTTGGTATTCATATAATTTGAATAAGAATAAGATGAATAATATCCTTGTCACAGAAGGATCAGGATGATGGAGGAGACTGCTGTAAGCCATATTTATTAATCAGTCAATGGTAAATACACACAAGGTGAAACAACGACGGATGGGGAGTACTGAACAATAACATATGGAACATGTAACAGCTGGATCATCCTCTGTTTGCCGCTGGACTTATGTTGAAGGGTTTCCTGTTCCTTGTTCCATGTTTGTAGTCCTTTTGTTAATTGGTTGCCCCTTTTAATTAGTCTTGATTGTTCCCAGGTGTGTCTTAGATTGTTAGCCCTTGTGCATTTAAGCCCCAGTATTTCCTGTGTTCTTTGTCAGGTCTTGTCCTTGTACGACTGTTTCTTTGGTGGTCTCAGTTCTGCACCTGGTGTTCAGTTTTGATCCTTGTCTTCCCTGGTGTTTAGTTATTATTTGTATTATTTTGTAGTGATGGGAAACCAAGGCTTTCTGAAGCCTTCTTTGCTCGAAGCTTTTAACACAATGTGCATTAGCGACATCTGGTAGGGATGGGCAAATGAAGCCTCATGAAGCACTGAGGCTTTCCCCTGATTGTTCCGGGAATAGATTCAAAGCTTCGAGAGTGTCGAAAACAACGCCATCTGGTGTTTAGCAAAAAATAAAGCAGCCAAAACCCTGTGAAAGAAGCTTCATCGGACGACGCAGCCACCGTACATTCCCTAGTTTCATGTTATGTGCACAAATAATAGCCTAACAGTGCATGTGTGTGTGTTGAATTTCTCTCTGTGATAAATTTGTTTAACCATTAAGCTGTGGAATTTAATGCCAGTATGAATATCAATTATGTAATAGAATAATAATGTACTGCATATGGCAAATATGTATATTTTTTTCCTGAAATAATTTGTATTCATTTTAATTGTATGACTGGGTATTTAAAAATGTAATTGAATAAGTCTAAATGAAAACTTACCAGTAAAGTAAGACCAGGGTGTTTGAACATTCCGACACGCAAAATGAACCGCGCACGTGACTTGACAGAAAGTGAGGCTTCGTTTGACATTGGTCACGTGATTTCTACGTTAACAACACAAGCCTTGAATCGCGGCTTCATCTGGCACGCCTATTTATGCTCGAAACGAGCTCTGACGCCTCGGTTCAAATGTCACATCATCACTAATATCTGGTGATCAGACTTGTTTTCTCCACCATATCTAAGAAATCATCACGGAGTAGAGGATATACGGTTTGAAAAAGCACGTGACCAAACAAAGTTTCGGAAGTCCGTGACATACAAGAGTGCAATCAATCTGGGATCAATACAGTTCTACCAGAAAGACTTGGTAGGCAAGAGAAAGTATGAATAAGATTTATTTAACAGTTTGTCATAGTTCTAGGTTGAATTCACAGTTATTTGTGCTTTTCCGCTACACTAGGGGGCGATGTCCTCAGTTTTGAGGGTGGAGGATGTGGATATAAGCAGAGAAGAAGTGAAGTTAAGGGAGGTGACAAAAAACATGGATGTGAGCTGTAGCTCAAGGTATTCATCTGTGGTTTGGTTTTTGAGGAGAAATTGTTGTTTTCGTTGCTACTCATTTAAGCCTTATGTTCTAATTGAGCACATCCTAAATAAGTCTTGAGACAAGTTTGTCTATTGGACTGTTTTATGCTAAGTTCGACCGCTTAATGCGCGTGGGAATTATCAATGGTTTATTGACTGAGTTTGTCATCTTCGAACTGCTTAAACCTGTCGAACTTCTTGTGGATGTTTATTGACTGAAATCATTGTGCCTTCATTGACTTTGAGAATGCTGGACTTGTGACAAGCAACGTTGGATACTCAGGTTTTTCTTATCATATAAACGATTGAACTGATATGTAAATATGGTATGTTTCTGAGTGGAGGGTGAACAACACGTTTGATGTTACTTGTTCGGCACTTAAATAAAATCACTGCAAAACTCAACGGATGGTACCCTACCTCTTACAATGATTTCGTTCTATCTTTTGAAATTTAAGATGGTGTGTTACAAGTTTGTATGCAAATTAAATGTTAAAGTTCTTTGGCGTAGGCCCCATCCGTAATCCAAATCCGTAGGGTAGAAGACAGTTGCAGTTCCTGCCTGAAGATGAAGGCAGGGGCGGAGCCTACCCCCGATGGATGGACAGGGGCCGATCTGGTGATGGTGGTGAACGCCGGTGTTGTGCCGAATTTCGACCCCCTGCCAAATTATTACCCCCCTCGTTGAAGTCAGTACCTGAATGCCTAATCCCAACCCCGCCCCTAATCCTAACCCCTCCCCCACAACTAATCCTAAACCTACCAATGCTAGGGGGGTAATAATTTAGCGGGGGTCGAAATTCGGCGCAACACCGGCGTCAGGTTCTGCGAACGTAGTAATGGGTGTTAACCGGGCTTAAATAATACATATGTCGAGTAGTGATTGGCTAGAACTGTGGTTAATGAATGACATGATTAATGAATGGCGTGATATTAGATTCTTCCCGGTAGAACTTGCACTAGAGCTCCCATTTCCAATTAATCTCATCTAAATTAATTTGTGCCACAACAAATCGTGTCATGTGTAGCCTGGTCAACGGATTCACATATTGATCAATAATATGAAATATACAAGTATGTGATAATAATAATTAATAATTGACATGAGTAGCTAGTTGAAAAAATATTTTGGGTGAGCTGTTTAACCCTTATGTTCTGTTCGGGGTCTCTGAGACCACAGCTATAAAACATGATTAAATGCAAAAGAGGTGTGACGTTCATTCAGTTTCTGTCTGGTGTTGAGGTTACAGTTGACTCAACTATTCTACTGAATCCCAAATAAGTGTGTACACACACACACACACACACACACACACACACACAGTCGTCCTACTGACAGCCCTCAAAGTGACAGGATAATAATTTCCCAATCAGGTGGGGTTCGAGAAACGCCAATTTTTTTCAAACCAGCTGTCCCGACCTTCAGAAACTGCATGACGTTTAAAGCTTCAAACTCATCTATCACATGGTATTGTCATTTCGATACAAGTATCGGTGCAGTGTGTGATACAATAGTGCTTTAAAAGCTGCGTCGGAGCATCAGAGCCCGATATCAACTATTATTTTGAATATTATTTTCATTCAATCTTGTTCTGGATTTGAATTGAGCTCTACCTCGTTTTGAGTTTCACCAACCCTACAGAAGACTAGAGCGATACGTCCGCGATATAAATGCGATATGGCTCAGCTTGTCAGTTAATTACGGCTCTTTGTAGTAAATGCCGCTCCATCTGAAAGCAGGTGAAGGCGATTTACTACTAATCAAGGAACCGGCTTTACTGACGAGATGCGCATAACAATGTGATGCGAAATATATCGCCCAGCCCTACAGAAGACCTGACCAGAATGGATCCAGCAGAGAAAATTTTGTTCCTCCTGCAGGATACCAACACCATAGAGGACTACACCTTGCAGTTCTGTGCCCTTGCTAACTGTCTGAACTGGAAGGAAGTTCGGTGGTCTCAGCGCTCCCACGTCTTGTGGTCTCAGTGCTTTTAAGTCCAGTGTTCCCGAGTCCGGTGGCCCCAAGTCCGGTAGTCTCAGCGCTTCTAAGTCAAGTGGTCTCAGCACTTCCAAGTCTGGTGGTCTCAGCGCTTCCAAATCTGGTGGTGTCAGCACTTCCAAGTCTGATGGTCCCAAGCCCGGTGGTCATGGAGGTCCTTCCACTTTCATCTGTGCTATGATGGCAACCGCCATCTGGTGTGTTTGGGCCACACAAACATCTACAGCTCCTCCTGAGGCGGTGGTATCCGCTACATCTCTTCCGGAGGAAGTGTCTACTCTGTTAGCCTAGTCGCAGACGAATAGGCCATCTCCGAACACTCTGCCTGTCCCGTTGCAGCCCAGGAGGCTGTCTCTCAACCCTCTGCCTGTCTAGTCACAGCTAAGGAGGATGTCTCTGGACACTTTACCTGTCCTGTTCCGGCCAAGGAGCCCATCTCTGAATCCACTGCCTGTCCCGTCACGGCTAAGAAGGCCATCTTTGAACTCTCTGTGCTTCCTGTCACAGCCACGGAGGCTGACTCTGAACCCCCTGCCTGCCCTGTCACGGTAATTTTGGCCATCAATAAACTTTCTGTGCTTTCTTTCCTGCCAGGGTTCCATGCTCACTATCTCCATGTGGTCTCCAGCTACGCTGGCTCCACTGTGGTCCTCAGCTTCACTGACTCCACCATGGTCTTCTGCTCTGCATTGGTAAAATCTGCAATTTCAATTCCCACCTAACAAAGGGTCCCAGCCTCAAAGCAGAGAATGAGCAAGTGGGTGGTTGAGGCTATTTCACTTGGTTATGGGATGGTTAGACAACATTCACCTATGGCAGTCCGTTCCCACTCTACTAGGATTATGGCGGCCTCCAAGGCCCTTATGTCAGGATTTGCTCTCCAAGATGTCTGTGATGCGGCAGGGTGGTCCTCACCACACACTTTTGTAAGGTTCTACTCTTCGAACTTGAACTCTACACCAGGGTCCCAGGTGTTTCACACAGGACAGACACTTCTCACTATGGTGGCATTGGTATAGACTAGGGGTGTCGAAATTAATCGTTTCTACGATGCATCGCGATGCAGACGAGGACGATTCGCTATCGGTTCAGTAATAATCTTAGGCCATAACCGATTATAATGTACTGTCGCTTTTCTGATGTCATTTGTCGCATACGTGCTTTGTCGCGGTAGCATACAATAGCAGAGGGAGGCGAGACGCGAGTGCGAGTAATTAAAAATGACATGCTGCCGTTGTTTACAGTTGAGTCGGATTCTTTCCGGCCAATCGTTGCGAAAATACCTGCAAGAGGGGGGTAGGCCCGCCATGCAAAAATACTTTTTCAAAGTACGTAGATGCAGAGTATGCCAGAATGAATGCCGAAGTGCCTTTGAACTTGTAGAATATATCTCTACAACAGCCGATATTTGGACAGGACATAATAAAAGCTATCTTGGCGTAACTGCGCATTGTATAAATCCAAACAGCATGGAGTGAGGGAAAGTAGCACTAGCATGCAGAAGATTCAAAGGTCGTCATACTCATGACATGATTGCAATTGAGCTTGACAACATTCACTCATCTCATGGCATAGCCCATAAAATTACATCAACTGTCACGGATAATGGCTCTAATTTCGTCAAGGCCATCAAAAGATACCAGCCAGTCGAGGAGGAGGATGACGAGGATGAGGTGACTTTTACGGACATTAATGATGTATTGCAAAACAGTGGTGATGATGATGATGGTGGTAAAGTTGTGATCACATTTCCTCCACATCAGAGATGTGCTGCACACACTTTAAACCTTTTTTCATGTACTGATGTTGACAAGTGGTTCCTGTCAAAAGCGATATACAGAAGCGCTACCACAAAATGTACAGGCTTATGGAACAAGGCTAGTCGTTCAATGGTGGCTGCAGAGACCGTAGATGACATCATTGCAAAGAAGCTACTGGTCCCTTGCAGTACGAGATGGAATTTGTTTTATGATGCCCTGGCTCGAATCGGTGAGATTCCTATGGCTGAGCTTTACACCATCTCGTCCAAGTTCGGGATGAAAGCCATCACAGAACGAGAACATCAGTTCATCAGGGAGTACTGTACTGTCATGAGGCCACTTACAGTAGCCTTAGACATTCTTCAGGGAGAAGACAACTGTTGCCATGGTACACTCCTACCCACACTGGAGACGTTGATTTTCAAGACCTTGGAACTGAAGAGTGGCCTGCAAATCCTAGTTGACTTTCCAAAGGCAGTTGTCACGGTAAGAACTTTAATTTATTGAAATATATTTAACCAGTCACCCAAGTTTTATTTATTTGGATGGATTAAAAATCAACATCTTTATATTCTAGGCTTTACAGTGATGATCTGTAACTAGAGATCAAGCCTGAACGATTGCGATTTGAAATGTTGCTATTAGCTAATCGCAAAAGGCTGCGATGTGGATACAATATGAAAAATATGTCCTAAAGCAAAAGCATCACTGTCCTCTTTGTGAGGCTGTCTTACTAACCTGAGTGAACGCACCTCCGTTCTACCCCAAAGAAGCTAACCATCAATTGGATAGATAGTAGTGTTAATTTCTTTACCGTGACGAAAACTTTTCGTTGACAACCTTTTTTTCCATGACTAAGACGAGACGACACCAACGTCATTAAATGATAACTGTGACTAAATAAACATGCAATATCGTTGAGAAAAAAGACAAGACTAAATGTAGTTAAAACATTTTTAAACTTGACCAAAATCACTCTTTGTTTTTGTCAGGGGAAAAAAGAGACGGCAAAAAATTACAGACTGTTTTCAACAAGCCGCTACGAGCATTCATGCTTGCGGTTGCCAGATTTGAGAATATTGAGCTGAAGCTTGACTTTACAAAATTAAATTGCAAATCAAATCGCAATGTCTGTCAGAAAAATAGCAATTAGATATTGTCTCCAAATCGCACAGCCCTACTAGAGATGATGGACCTGCAAAGCGTTTTGTTGTAAAGAAATTGTAGAGGCTGGTCATACACAAATATAATTTTAAACTGATAATATTGTATTATGCTCTCTCTCTCTCTGTGTGTGTGTGTGTGTGTGTGGATATAGACAAATAGTATAATATGTTCTGATGGGCAGCAGTGGCTCATATTCAAGTTCCGATTATGTTCTGGGGCGGCAGTGGCTCAGTGGTTCATGTAGGTTGTCTACAAACCGGAAGGTTGGTGGTTCAATCCCCGGTTCCACCTGACCAAGTGTTGAGGTGTCCATGAGCAAGACGCCTAACCCCAGCTGCTCCCGACGAGCTGGATGGCGCCTTGTACGGCTGACACCGCCGTCGGTGTATGAATGAGTGAGTGAATGGGTGAATGTGAGGCAAATTGCAAAGTGCTTTGGTGGCCATTGGGTCTGTGAAAGCGCTATATAAATGCAGTTAATTTACCATTTTACCATTTGTTTTTTGCATTCTTAGCATTTCAGGCAATCAAAACAAGATTTGCAGAAGTGCTGGGAAGCAAGGATGCTGTCTTGGCTGCTGTGACCCTGCCCAAGTTCAAACTACGTTGGCTTCGGACACAGGACTGGAAGGACAAGGCCAAGGCAAGTCTACTGGCAGAGTGCCGTAAACTTGTCCTAGACCAAGACCAGCAAGCCATAGGGGATGAGTTCTTTTCCTTTGAGGATGAGGAGGAGGATGACACCTCTTCTACCACTGAAAGTCAAGTCCCAGATTATTTCAAATCAGGAGCACAAGAGATAGACTCTCTAAATGGATTTGCACGGATAAAGAAAATTTCGCTCAGATAATGCAGCCACTCCGTCCAGTGCCCCAGTAGAGAGACTCTTTAGTCTGGGGAAACTTGTCATCACTCCAAAGAGGAATAGGCTCTCTGACCAGAAGTTTGAGAAGCATCTGGTTCTGAGATACAACCACTGGTTTTAATAGGATGGATGGATGGATGGATGTCTTTAGTTAAGAAAGTTTCTGGAAAGAAAGCATTTAGGTTTAAAGCTCCTGCAGATTGAAATAATTCACCTTTAAATGTACGATCTTTGACTTAATTTTATATGTTTAAAAATGTTTTGTTTCGTTGTTTAGAAACTTCTTGTAATTGCTTTAGATCAGCCATTCCCAAACTGTGGTCCGTGAAGGTACTGCAGGTGGTCCGTGGAAAGGCAAAATAAAATATATATATTTTTTTACCTTTATTTTACCAGGAAATTCCCATAAAAAAAAAAAAAGTAAAAAGAATATGTAGGCCTCTATTGATATAAAATGTAATTGTGTAATTACTAAAATAGGCTAGTGGCGCTTGGCCGTGACGTTCAAGTTCAGTGCCGTTAGAACCACAACATGGATCAGTGGATAGCAACAGGTTCTCTGAAGAGAAAAGAGGTAGAGGCAAATATGTTCTCATTATCACATCACACGCATAGCCTTTATAGGCAGTTTATATGAAACAAAATGTTTATGAATGGAATGAATAAGGCCTGTTCTTATTTTAATTTCCAGTTAGTTTCTTGATCTCGCGTTTCTGAAATGTTTTGCGGATGTGCTGTTAAGTGGACAAACTCGAGCCTACTTTTTGAGGACTTGTAAAACTCTGAAGATTAATAATCCCCTAAAATTGCCAAAGGTTTTGAAATGTTGACTATATCCAAGTGTTCTTATTACTGTATAGATGTCATACTCCATTGCTATGGAAATAAGCCTCTTGTTGAAATTAACCTGATTATGCCCTCAGGCGCTTGAGTAAATAAATAAATAAAATATGTGGCAGCCGCTGTGTGCAGTAAACTTTATTTAGTTTACAACAAGCCTGTTGTACTGATGTGATGACCAGTTATAGTTTTAGTGCTAGTAAGCCTAGTTAGAGGTGCGG
This sequence comes from Rhinichthys klamathensis goyatoka, assembly GCF_029890125.1. Lineage (NCBI taxonomy): Eukaryota > Metazoa > Chordata > Actinopteri > Cypriniformes > Leuciscidae > Rhinichthys > Rhinichthys klamathensis. The sequence continues at coordinate 206,350 of NW_026607030.1, forward strand.
ATTAATTCAGGTAGGACTGTGTGTAGACATATTTTATTATGTGTATCATAAAGTGGTCTGTGAAAATTCTTGATTACAAATAGTGGTCCACACACACAAAACGTTTGAAAACCCCTGCTTTAGATGATATATATGATAATATCTATTAATGCTGGGCAAAAATTCCTAGGCAAAAAAAGTTATTTTTGTAGTGGTGTGTTTGTTGTTTTGAATTAGGTGACTGTTGTTTTTGTTCTTCTGGATTAAATTATTAACTTTGGTGGATTTAATTCTGCCTGATGCCCGAATTAGTAAAGAATTTCAATTAAATTCCTATAGTTAAGGTAGCCACTGTTACACTCTTTTATAAACTTGTCACTTGAATGCTATGTAGTTTCATGGAAAATTAACTGATATTTATAGCCATAGTTCAGAGGTGTTTATTCCTCTTTAGCTCCTACACACCTGCCTCGAAGTTTTCATTGATCATAATGACCTTGATTAGCTGCTTCATGTGTGTTAATTAGGGCTGGAGAAAAACTCAACTGGAAAGATTGGACACCTTGCCATACTGCTTCCATTTGAGATTGAAAAGTTAGTAGATTTTAGATAAATAGATTATATTTACAGAATTTAACAGCATTATAAATATAGTTGAGCAATGAGCAATTTAAAAAAGGAAACATATTGTTTAACATATTAACATTCTTGAATTGTGACAACTGAATTGACTTGCTCTTACGTAACATCATGCTTTCTTTTTCAGATTTCTGAGAACCCAAAGGAAAAGAGGCAGTAGTCTGATACTGTTACGAACTGCTCCGAGACACAAAGGTTGAGAATCCAAATGCAGTTTTATTGAAAGGGTAATCCACAATCGTAGTCGAAAACAGGAAAAGGTCATAAACACCGGGTAATCAGTCCAAACAATAACAATCACAGGGAACACGTGCAAAAGAGTAATCCGCGGAACAGGCAAGAAATCCAAAAACCAAGAGACATGAAACCAGGGAGAATGCTCGGAATGGCAGTGTAACACTAATCAAGACTTTGCAGATACTTAATGAGAAAACCAGGCTTATAAGGGGTGAGCTAAACAAGATAATGAGACACAGGTAAATGTGTTAATGGATGAAGAGTCCGGGCAGTGAGTTATGGGAGATGTAGTTTGTGAGGGAATGGCAATAGTCTGATGTGGAGTGCCCTCTGGTGGCTCTCAAGGGCACTCCAACTGGTGACCGCTACATAGCCCCCCCTAGAAGGAGCGGCTTCCAGACGCTCCTAAAATTTTCCAGGAGGGAGGTGGAGCAGAGGCGGACCCAGGGGCGGGATGGAGGGCCAGGCCCGTGGAGCGGAAGAGGGCCTGGTGACTGAGGCGGAGCAGGCTGAGCAGGCATCCAGGGCGGAGCAGGCATCCAGGGCGGATCCGACACTTCAGGGGGCCAGGAAAATGCAGTCTGGTCAGGCGCAGAGGTGGCCATCTTGTCCAAAGACAAAGGCGTAGAGTCGGGCATATTTTTATTTTTGTTGTATGTAATTGTGTGTCGTATGTGATTATTTTTTCTGTACAGCACTTTGTTCAACTTTGTTTTTTTAAAGGTGCTCAACAAATAAATTTGGATTGGATTGGATATTGTCCGAAGACTCTGGATCGGCGGCGGCCAACTTGGGACGAGACTCTGGAATGGCGGCGGCCATGACGGGACGAGACTCTGGAACGACGCCGGCCATGATGGTACGAGACTCTGGAACGGCGGCCATGACGGGACGAGACTCTGGAACGGCGGCCATGACGGGACGAGACACTGGAAGGGCGACCATGAATGGGACGAGACTTTGGATGGTCACCCATGATGGGACGAGACTCTGGAAGGACGGCGGCCATCTTGGTCAAGGATTCACGGGCTGGATCTTATGTAGGTACTGCCCACACACTCAAAATCGCCGTGGCGACTATGATGAGTGCGGTCTTTTTTCCAGAACTGGCTCAGGCGCGGCAGGCATGACGTGAAGAAGCTCAGGCTCGGCAGGCATGACGTGAAGAATCTCTGGTCTAGAAACCTCAGGACGGGAATCTACTGGAACCACAGGACTAGCGACCATTATGGCTGGAGATGCTGGTGACCATGGTGGGCCAAGCACTGGATCTTGGTGTGTGGTGCCCCTCCCCAAAAAACTTTTAGGGGACATGTCCTCCTCAACCGTGAAAGAGGAACCACACAAAAGCATGGCATAATCCAAAAATTCAATGAGGGACCCTCGAGGACCACACGGATAAGCTTAATCTGGTAATAAGCATTGAGTCCGTAACAAAAGAAGTCAACGAGAGCATAGTCAGGAAGACCAGAGAAATTTGCAATGCTAAAGAAGTCCTGGATGTGGTCCTCGAGGGACCGATTACCTTGCTGCAAACGAATGATTTGCACTGCTGGATCCATTGGTGGGGAGTCTTTTGTAGCAAACTGCTCCGAGACACGGATCCAAATGCAGTCGAGGATCCAAATGCAGTTTTATTGAAAGGGTAATCCGCAGAGTCCGTGCAGTGAGTTATGGGAGATGTAGTTTGTGAGGGAATGACAATAGTCTGATGTGGAGTGCCCTCTGGTGGCTCTAAAAGGCACTCCAGCTGGTGACCGTTACAGATGCAAGCCAGATTTTTTAAACCTGAACTGTTGGACCACTTGTAGTTATACAGATATTGGACTTCTGAAAGTAATGTTATTTTTTTCATTGTTTTTATTTTATTTTATATTACACCTGTTTGTCATTGATTTGTTAAACTGTAAAATAAAATAAATTGCCTCAACTGACATTACAATTGATCATTTTTGTTAATTTCAATATTGATTCAACATCTGTGATGTGGAATCAATCATAGTGTAATGTTGATTCACTGACATTACCATTGATTGGATTTGTTAATTGTTAATGTTGATTGAACAGCAGTGATGTAGAATCAATCATAGTGTAATGTAGATTCAATGGCATTCCCATTGATATTTATGTTGAAATCTTACCATTGTTTCAATATTATTGCAGGTGCAAAAGTGATATTGAATTGACATCCCTTTGTAATGTTAATTCAATGCAATTAGCATTTGACCCATCAACATTGACTCAAGATTGTTTCAGTGATTGCTTGCAATCTGGGATAGGGATGTGGTGTGATTTTCACACATCAGGTGTGTTGGACATCGGCTGCGGCTGGATGTAACCGATCGGCGAGAGTTGCCGCATGCAGGCGGAGAGGAGCTGAACACGGAGATGTGAAGGTGGACACTTACTGCTTCCCGTAGTGACGCTCATGCAGTTCCCTTTCGAGGGAACTCGAACTGCGTCGTAAGATCGACACTTTGGGGACGCTCCCTAAGCGTGCGCCTCTGAAGTAAGAATTAAACCAATCCAATCCTGATTGGTGTTGCGTCGTGACGTAACATGTGACGGCATAACCGGATGCATAAAAATGACGCTGACACATACACATATCAGCTTTCGCTTTTCAGCAAGCGCTCTCTGTGAAACTGTCTGTCTTATTTGGTGTTGTTTGTCTGTGCAAAGCTCTATATATATGGCGAGTGAACAATACACTAAGTGTGTGCACCCCTGCCCAAGATTATATATATATGTGCCACGGGTGGGGACACGCATCAGCTGTGTGTGTGTGTGTATTGTTTAGGGGCGCAGCACTCACAGTCAGCTCTCGAGAGGGCTGCCTGTGAACACTGTGAAGCACTTCCTATTAGAGTGCTGCGCTCCCGCCTGGTTATATTATTTCCTGATGATGGCTAGGCTCGCGATCCCCGCGATTCGGGTCCCGCGTCCGTTGAGGCGGCGCGACGGCTTAGATCGTGGAGATCGCAGAAGGATCTCGCGGATGAGAACGAGACTGCTGAGGCACCTTTTCGTTCATCATCCGCAGATTCTATGACACTCGTTCACGACGCAGAAGCCCGCGATGCGGCTTCTTCTGCCCGTGACGAGTGCCCGGTGCTCGAGCTATCTGTTTATAAGAAAGTTAATGTGCTCAGCATCGGGAACGAGCAACATAAGTCACACTCGCCGGCTTATGTTTCTGCTTATGTAGAGCTCGTGGAGGTTGTGATGCGTGCTGTGGCCAGACTAAATAAATAAATAAATATATATATATATATAAAATATATCAGCTGGCCACAAAATAAGCAGGATGATCCCTGTCAAAATGAACTAGACGAGAGATTCCTGCAGCACCGTTCACAACCTCAGAGGCGGGGCTTACTGTTTTTCCCAGATCTTTATAAAATATTTATTTATGTGTAGATCCTGGGAAAAACCCCACTTTTTACGTATCTCACCACATTCATTATGTTTATTCGAATGTGGTGGGTGCGAGAGAGTCGGGTTATGGCAAGATGCCGCAGATGGAGGAACCTTTAGCGAGCTATCTTTCTCCTGATCCGGCATCTTCGCTTTAAGCCCCGGCGCTGCCCAACAAACCGTACAGGGACACCTCTGCACTGGTTGGCTGGGCTTATATGGTGCAGGAAATCGATGTTGCTCTTTCGCCATTAAAAACGTTTCGAGACACATCGGTTTCCAGCGAACGCAGGCTGCACTGTCCGCCCCACAGGCTTGCGGCCAGGCAGCATTCGCGTTCGCCAATCGAGAATCGTTTTCGGTCCAGCCCTGCCGGAAGCCCGCTTCAGGGGGTCGAGAACGAATCCCGATTAATACCCGAAGCCCGGCTCGAGAGCCTGGTTCCTTTGGTAAAATATTTAGAAAAGAAAAGGTCAGGCTGGTGCGTGCCTGCACTCTATGACGATTTTGCAGGCGTACCAGGCCGATCTTCTTAAAGATCTAAGTGAGGAAAATATTTCCTGTTGGCCGCTCCGCTATCTCCTTCTGGCCTGTTTTCCAACGCTGTCACTACAGTCGTTGACAGGTTTCAGGAAGCAAAAAAAAAAAAAAAAGAGTGTTGCCTCTAGAGCCCCTCCTGCGGGAGTTTGGCAACAGAGGAAGCACTCTCAACCGAAGTCCTCCAGCCAGAAGGGTGACCTGAGGGCCGTCCTTCAGGCGGAGAAGGTTTCGGGAAAGAGGTCCTAATGGTAGTGTAGGACCTCTGAGGGCTGCCCCCCCGCTGTGGAACAATCGAGGTTGTTCTAGCAGCAGGTGCCCTCGGGGAAGAAGATGTTGTCCCGCCGTCTTTGACGCTTCGGGCCACATCGATTTCCAGCGAACGCACACCGTGACGTTCGCCCCAAAAGCTTGCAACAGGGCACCGACTATGGTCACAAAATCTGTATCGACTTTTTTTTTTCTGCCGGTCCTCCGCTTCAGGAAGTTGAGAATAGTGCTCGAAAAATACCCGAGGCCAGTCTCGAGGGGCTGGTTCCCTTAGTAGATTTTGTAGAAGAATGGCAATGCCTTCCGAATATATCTATATGGGTCCTGTATATTATAAAATATTATAAAATATGGGTACAGATTGCAGTTCGGTCACCGACCTCCCTAGTTTGCTGGGGTGGTACCGACTGCAGTGGTTCCAGAACAGGCTCGGGTTATGGAACAAGAGGTACAGACTCTACTGGAATTAAGGGGCCATAGAATGTGTTCCCATACCAGACAGGGAGTCTGGGTTTTACAGCCGGTACTTTATAGTTCCAAAGAAGGATGACGGACTGAGGCCAATTTTAGATCTAGGGCTTTTTGAATCGTTCTTTGAGGAGATTCAGGTTCAAAATGCTTACTATTCCCATTATCGTGAACCAAATCAGATCCGAGGACTGGTTTGTCACGATGGATCTAAAAGACGCTTATTTCATGTCTCCATCCTTCCGTGTCACAGGAGGTTCCTGAGGTTGCTTTCGGGGGCGAAGCATACCAAAATCGGGTTCTTCCGTTCGGCCAAGCACTCTCTCCCCGCACGTTCACAAAGTGTATGGATGCGGCTCTGGCTCCACTGAGGCTTCAGGGCATCCGTATACTGAATTACATCGACGACTGGCTCATACTGGCCCAGTCTCGAGAAATGGCAGTTCGGCATCGAGATGTCGTCCTTGGCCACATTCAGAACCGGGGGTTGAGGCTCAACACTAAGAAGAATGTGTTGGACCCAGCTCAGAAGACTACTCTTCTGGGCGTGGTATAGAATTCGGTACAATGCGGGCACGTATGTCTCCCGCTCGTATCGAATCCATCCTGGCCATGGTGTCCGGGATAAAGCTAGGCCAGGCCATCACTGTAAAGCAATTTCAAAGACTGCTGGGCCTCATAACAGCGGCATCCAACATAATTCCTTTGGGCCTGTTTCACATGAGGCCCCTTCAGTGGTGGCTCAAAGCCAAGGGTTTTTTCCCCAAGGGGAATCCGTTCCGTATAATAAAGGTTACGCGCAGATGCCTTCGTTCCCTATTAATATGGAAGAAACCTTGGTTCTTGTCCCAAGGGCCAGTGTTAGGGGCGTCATGTCGCCGGGAAACTGTTTCGACAGACGCTTCCTCGCTGGCTGGGGCGCGGTCTCGGACGGCCGCTTTGCCAGGGGTCTGTGGCAGGACCATCATCATTCTTGGCATATAAATTGCCTAGAGATGTTGGCTGTGTGCAGGGCTCTGAGGAGCTTCCTCACAGACATCAAAGGTTACCATGTCTCAGTGGTAGCTTATCTAAACCGACAAAGGACACTCAGATCGCGCCCTCTATCCAGATTGGCGCATCAGATCATTTCATGGTCCCAAGGGAAAATATTATCTATAAGAGCAATATATGTCCCGGGGGTTCTGAATCAGGGAGCAGACATCCTGTTGAGGCAGGGGCTGAGGCCCGGGGAATGGAGACTCCATCCAGAGGTGGTGGAGTTCATATGGCAGAGGTTTGGACCAGTGGAAGTGGATCTGTTTGCGTCTCGAGGGACGTCCGTCCCACTGTCCACTTTGGTTCTCCCTCACTCATCCAGCCCCGCTGGGGTTGGATGCCATGGTACAGGCCTGGCCAAGGCTTCGCCTGTACACTTTTCCCCCCGATCGCTCTGTTCCCGGGAGTCCTGGAGAGGGTCCGTCAGGAGGGCATCAGTCTTCTTCTGATAGCCCTGTTTTGGCCAGCCCGAGTATGGTTTTCAGACTTAATTTCACTCCTGATAGCTCCGCCATGGCAGATTCCTCTGAGGAGGGGTCTGTTGTCTCAGGCGGAAAGCACTATATTCCATCCTCAACCAGAGCTGTGGAAATTGTGGGTCTGGCCTCTGAGGGGGCTCAGTACCTAGATGCTGGTCTATCATCTGGGGTGGTCGAAACCATACTTATCTCTAGGGCTCCGACTACTAGGAGATTATATGGCCTCAAGTGGAATATTTTTCTACTTGGTGTAGAGAACTTGAGTTAGGCCCAGTTAACTGCCAAATGGCTTCAGTTCTGGAGTTTGTTCAAGATCGTTTCTCTGCGAATCTCTCCCCATCCACACGTAGGGTGTACGTGGCTGCCATTGCGGCGTTCCATGCACCACTAAATGTTGGGCCTTTGGGGAGGCACCAACTGGTCATACTATTTCTCCATGGTATGTGTCAGCGTCACTTTTATGCATCCGGTTATGCCGTCACATGTTACGTCACGACGCAGGATTGGATTAGTTTCATTCTTACTTCAGAGGCGCACGCTTAGGGAGCGTCCCCAAAGTGTCGATCTTACGACGCAGTGTCTCGTTCCCTTCTCAGGGAACAAGGGTTATAGTCATAACCCGAGACGTTTTCCCATACTTTACCACAGCTGAAGTAAAATAAATGCAAATTTGTCAAATGCACAGATTTTTCATTCAGTACTTTATGTATTACTTAATACAGCATCTGTTTGTACAAAAATAAAGTTCAACATAAGCCTGTACTATCAATGAAGTGGGAGTGTTTGATTTTGATAAACATGACACAAAATAACATGGCAACTACATGAAAAGAGATTTTACTGTTATAAAAAACAGATTTGTGAGCATTAGTGGAACTGAAGGTGTGAGAATAAACACGAAACACAAGTGATCATTGTCATGCAGTGGACGACCTTTGCAAAAAAATATATATACAGACTTTCACGTGCTCACAAGAAACGTATCTCGTGCTCAAGATAAACCTTTGCGTGCAAACTATCGCGTCGGTCTGCGCAGAGCTGCATGAAGTCGAACAAGTCTATCAGCAAAGCTATGAAGAAAAAGGTCCTGAGGTGTCCACATTGTAATAAGTGTGGTAAATGGGAAATTGGGTCAAGTAGGCAGTGTCAGCAAATGTGACTTTAGGTCAGCTGTCTATATATGTTTCAATAGCGGAATAAAAATGCGGTAAATTTGAAAGAAATCATTTTGATTAATCATTTGCAGAAGCACCATTGTTTGAAGAAGTCTGTATACTCTAGACTGACATTTTGTGGAGGCGCTAATTGTTTACAGAAACAGCCTTGTTTGACGAGACCAGTACTTGAGTTTGATTTCATTCTAAATTAATCGATGCAGGTATGGAGTCTTACATGACACGAGATGTATGTTTTTAAATGATTGAGATTTTTCTTTTGGATTTTGACTTGTTGCTTTTGCATAATAGTAACGTGGCATGAGTTCGCGTTTTGAAGGGCACAATTGTGCAGTCCTTATCCATGTTCCAGGTATGAATATTCTTGCGAATAGTAAATGTTTATAAGTAATTTGATCTCATGATTGTTTTTATTCATTTGTAGAGGAGTTTGTCAGCCACTGTTTTTCTTATGCCTCCATATTAATTCAATGATCCTGTGTTTATCTTTGGTTGATTAGGCTAAGCGCCCAGCAGATTGAGATTGTTTTGTATTTTATTTACTCTGTATTTTTTTTTTTTTGTGTGTGTGTATTTTAGAATCGTATTTCTTTTAAATTATTATTATTGTAACTAATTTGCTTATACTCCTGGGGTAGTGTGCTGCTTGCGTTGTATCATGTTTAAGGTGATTGATCAATTTCTGGTGTGACTACATTTTTATGTGTGTATTGGGTTTTTAACATTTATAGGGTTCACCACTTGCCTTGCCCATGTGTATTTCATTATGGTCTTCTATTATGCCCGGTTTGGAATGAAAGTATTAGTATTTAAACATGTATATTGTTGTGTAACAAGAAGAAATAAAGTGTTACCTATGGTTTTCTTCAAACCAGCGCCCACCTTTGTCCTTTAATTATGATCTAGAGTAATTCCTGTATTGGCCTACAGCGCATCTAGATAATATTTTAGTTTTTTTTTTTTATAGCCCAACTACCTGTAAATGGCTAGGGGTATTGAGAAAGTGCTCAGAAGGCCACATGAGCATAGACGAAGTCAACACAGAGAGTCGCTTATCATTAAACCCTTGCCTGAACTCCCATGGCAGAAACTTACAGCTGACCTATGTGAGTTAAACAGGAAAACATACTTGGTGGTCATCAACTATTATTCACGTTGACTGGAGATCTCTCTAAAAGATCAAGTGAAGCAGTCATTCAAAAGCTTGTCAGTAACAAGCTTTGGAATTCTTTAACATATTGTAACTGATAATGGGAAGCAGTTTAGTTTCCCAGTTGTTTATTTATTTATTTGAATAGGACAGTACAACAAATTATTCCAGCGAAAAGAAAAATATGCATTGCACATAGAGAGTCTAGCATTTTGTAAGACTAAGAACCCTGCTCACCTAAGTTAAAACGTTTGGCTGATGTAATGCAGTTTTTGCATGCATACATAAAATGCATGCATACATTGGCACCTACACAACACCATGGACCCTGGGTGATCCCACAGCGGAAGACACGAGCCAGGACCAGAGCAAGAACCTCTCCGCCCCTCCCGGTCTTCGAGATCTCCACCCGGAGCCGCTTCTCCCCTCTTCGCGAGTCGGAACGCGACGACGCCGTGATCATCGGCACTTACATGGTCCATCATGTCCGTGCTACCTCAGGTAAGGGTAAGGTGCGCACTCACTGCTTTCCTGGTGCTCGTGTTCTAGATGTCGCCGCACAGGTTCCCGAGATCCTGAACGGTGACGAGCGCGTCGGAGCTGTGGTGCTGCACGCGGGAACGAACGACATCAGGCTGCGGCAGACGGAGGTTCTGAAGAAGGACTACAGGAGCCTGATCGAGACGGTACGCAGCACATTGCCTGAAGCAACAATCATCGTGTCTGGACCGCTTCCCACGTACCGACAAGGACAGGAAAGGTTCAGTAGATTATTTGCACTAAATGAATGGTTAATGTCATTGTGTAATGAACAGAAACTGCTCTTTGTAAATAATTGGAATCTGTTCTGGGAGCGACCTAGGCTCTACCGTGCTGATGGCCTGCACCCCAGCAGAATCGGAGCGGCTGTTCTGTCGGACAACATCTCCAAGACGTTACACTCCATCTGACTAGTAAGTCAAAGTCCAAATCACAGTCTTTGCTGTCCCAACTTAATTGATTTAAGTAGTGTAGAACATTATATAGAAACTGTGTCTATTCCTCGTCTAGTGAGGCCAAACAATAAATCTAGTGTAGGATCTAGGAAAAATCTTATTGTAATTAAACCAGAAAATCTAAATATCAGTAAACAAAAACAATTTCTAAAACTAGGTCTTCTAAACATTAGATCGCTCACACCTAAGGCGGTTATTGTAAATGAAATGGTCACAGATAATAGCTTCGATGTACTTTGCCTTACGGAAACCTGGCTTAAACCAAATGAGTATTTCGGTCTAAATGAGTCTACCCCGCCAGGATACTGTTATAAGCATGAGCCCCGTCTGATCGGTCGTGGCGGTGGAGTTGCAACAATCTATAGAGATATTCTTAATGTTACTCAGAAAACAGGTCACAGGTTTAATTCGTTTGAAGTACTTGTGCTAAATGTTACGCTCTTAGATGTAAGAAAGAAATCCCTATTATCTCTAGCCTTGGCTACTGTATATAGACCTCCAGGGCCATATGCTGAATTCCTAAAAGAGTTTGCAGACTTTCTCTCAGATCTATTGGTCAATGCCGATAAAGCAATAATTGTTGGAGATTTTAACATACACGTAGATAACACAAATGATGCGTTAGGGACTGCGTTTACAGATTTATTAAACTCCTTTGGGGTCAAGCAAAACGTCAGTGGTCCCACTCATCGTCTAAATCATACACTAGATTTAATTATATCATACGGAACCAATCCAACCGATATGGATATTATACCGCCAAGTGACGATCTCACTGATCATTACATGGTAACTTTTATACTATGCACTGCTGAAATTTGTCATGTTGCGCCACGTTATAGACCAGGCAGAACAATCCTTCCGACCACTATAGATAGATTCTCAAATAGCTTACCTGATCTATCTCAGCTGCTAAGTGAACCCAAACAAACAGATGAACTAGAGGAAATGACTAGCAGTTTGAGCACCATTTTCTCTAGTACATTAGATATTGTTGCACCAATTAGATTAAAAAAGGTTAGAGAGAAAACTAAAGCACCATGGTACAACAGTGCTAAGCACGTTATCAAGAGAGAAACTCGTAACTTAGAGCGTAAATGGAAACAAACTAATTTAGAGGTCTTTAGAATCGCGTGGAAAGACAGTATGTCACGTTATAAAAAGGCTCTAAAAGCAGCCAGGGCTGAGCATCTCCGCAAACTAATAGAAAATAACCAAAATAATCCAAGGTTTTTATTTAACACCGTGGCTAGACTAACAAATAAACAGACATCACCAGAGCAAAATATTCTGTTACAGTATAGCTGTAATGATTTTATGAATTACTTCAATGAGAAAATAGAAAGCATCCGAAACACAATTGTAAATGTACAATCCTCTATGGTGTCTTATGATTCAGCCTCAATTATGGCCCCTCAAGAACAACTACACAGGAAGAGCTAAATAAACTTATCATTGCATCTAAACCAACATGTTTATTAGATCCAATACCCACTAAACTACTGAAAGAAGTGTTACCTGTAGTTGAAGAGCCTCTTCTCAATATTATTAACTCGTCTTTATTTTAAGGTCATGTTCCAAAAATATTCAAGCTGGCAGTAATAAAACCTCTTATTAAGAAACCGCAATTAGATCCAAATAACTTAGCAAATTACAGACCCATTTCAAATCTTCCATTTATGTCTAAAATACTAGAAAAAACTGTGTCCGCTCAATTGTGCTCTTTCCTGCAAGAAAATGAGATATATGAAAAATTTCCGTCAGGATTCAGACCGCATCATAGCACAGAAACAGCGCTAGTTAAAATTACAAATGATTTACTTTTAGCTTCTGACCAAGGCTGTATCTCAATACTAGTTCTACTCGATCTTAGCGCTGCGTTTGACACTATCGATCATAAAATACTCTTGGATCGACTACAAAACTACACTGGTGTTCAGGGACAGGCATTAAGCTGGTTCAGATCGTACTTATCAGACCGTTACCATTTTGTCTGTTTAAATGGGGAAAAATCGAAGATAACGTCAGTAGACTATGGAGTGCCGCAAGGATCGGTGTTAGGCCCTCTGCTATTCTCAATATATATGCTGCCACTTGGTAATATTATAAGAAAACATGGAATTAATTTCCACTGCTTTGCTGATGACACTCAATTATATATTTCATCACGACCAGATGAAAACACCAACTTATCTAAATTGACAGAGTGTCTTAAAGATATAAAATGCTGGATGACGTGTAATTTCCTGCTATGAAATCCAGATAAAACTGAGGTATTACTTATTGGTCCAAAAAACGTCTCGGTTACGTATGTAACCCTAGTTCCCTGATAGGGAACGAGACGCTGCGTCAAACGCTGTGGGAACGCCCCTGCGTTGTGCATCATGAAGCACGTATGGAATCAGCCCAATGGAGAGATGGAACGTCATAGGCGGGTGACGTCATCGACCAGGAAACTATAAAGCACCCCAAAAACACAAGCGCATCTGTTCTGCCCTTTGGGTATTGTCTTTGTTAGAGTAATTAGGACCTCTAGCGGTCAAGTATGGTATTGCAGGCTGAATCAGGAAGTCAGTTTATTAGTCAAAGCACATGGTAAAGATCGTTCCAGCTGCAACAATCCTCTGATATGTTTCAATTTCTCCTTAGCAAGAACTGCCTGTAAGTAGTTTATATATTTTCTGTATTACAGTATTTCTATTAATAGATTGTGACGATTTCATGTTGATTTAAAACCATATACGAGTATAAATCTTTGATCTCGATTTATGAACAGATTGTTTACTGAGACATTATATTTCATTGTAATTTATCTTTGTTGGTATTTGTACGAGAGACAATTTCACCTTAGTGTATTTTTTGTGCTTATTTTCAGTTTCACTCCTTTGTTTATGTCTTCATGCTCAACAAGAGTCTCTATTAAACGGAGCTAAGAAGCTATATTCTGACTCTCATGTTTTTTCATGACGGGAGTTTGGCTGGCTGTCTAATTTTGGTTAAGAACACCAATTGGAGGACAGTGCATCAGCTTCTGATAGGCTTGAAGGAGCGCTTAACGGGAATACCGGGAGTATGGCAGAACGACGCAGCGTCTCGTTCCCTATCAGGGAACTAGGGTTACATACGTAACCGAGACGTTCCCTTTCAAGGGAACTTCGAGCTGCGTCAAACGCTGTGGGAACGCGAATAGCCACGTCGCCATAGGACCAAGTGACCGTCATGTGAGAACTAGCACACAGAGGACGAGAGCACCTGTGCCCCAGGGGTAGAACTTAAGTCTAGGTCATAGAACCTAACAAAAGTATGCGGTGAAGACCATCCAGCCGCATCACAAACAGCACTCAGGGAAACCCCCGACAATAGAGCTTTGGAAGCAGCCATACTCCTAGTAGAGTGGGCTCGAACAGCCAAAGGTGAAGGCTGACCAGCCGACTCATAAGCAAGTGAGATAGCCTCGACCACCCACTTGCTCATTCTCTGTTTAGACGCAGGACACCCTTTCCTGGGCGGCCCGAAACATACAAACAGTTGTTCTGATTTCCTCCACAGGGCAGCTCTGTGGACATAAGCGTCTAACGCCCTAACAGGGCAGGATAAATTAAGTTTCTCCTGGTCCAATGATATAAATGGAGGAGGACAGAAAGCCTGCAGAACCGTAGGTCTAACAACATTAGTAGGGACCTTGGGAACGTAACCTGGTCTAGGATGCAGAAAAGCCTTAACCATGCCAGGCGAAAATTCCAGGCACGAGGGTGACACCGACAGAGCCTGCAAATCTCCGATTCTTTTTAATGAGGAGATAGCAAGTAAAAAGATAGTTTTAAAAGTGAGAAACTTCTCAGGAACTTCTTCAATAGGTTCAAAAGGAGCTAGGGAAAGACCTTCCAATACAACGGCCAAATCCCAGGTCGGCACCCTCGTACGAACCGCTGGCCTCAGCCTCAAAGTGCCACGGAGGAAACGAGTTATAAGCGGGTGTCTCCCAAGAGAAACTCCACTGAAAGGGATGTGGTAAGCAGCTAGTGCCGCCACATACACCTTTAGTGTGGAGGGGGATAACCCTGTGGAGAAGCGCTCCTGCAGGAATTCCAGCACTGCACCCACTGGGCAGTTAACTGGGTCCTGCAGGTGTTCTCCACACCAAGAAGTGAAAAGTTTCCACTTCAAGGCATAAAGCTTCCTCGTGGATGGAGCTCTGGAGTGAAGAATGGTCTCAACAACCTCGGTTGAGAGACCAGATTCTATGAGCTGGGCCCCCTCAGAGGCCAAGCCCACAGTTTCCACAATTCTGGGCTGGGGTGACATATCGTGCCGCCCGCCTGAGAGAGTAGATCCCTCCTGACCGGGAGCTCCAAAGGAGAGCCGTCCAGGAGAGAAATCAGGTCCGCGAACCATACTCGGGCCGGCCAAAATAGGGCTACTAATAGTAGGCTTACCCCGTCCCGGCGAACCCTCTCCAGAACTCCTGGTAGCAGAGCAATCGGGGGAAAGGCGTACAGGCGTGACCTCGGCCACGGCTGCACCATAGCGTCCAACCCCAGAGGGGCTGGAAGACTGATGGAGAACCACAGATGACAATGCGTGGTCTCCTTGGAAGCGAATAGGTCCACCTCGGCGCGACCGAAACTCAACCAAAGGAGCTCCACCACCTCGGGGTGGAGTCTCCATTCCCCCGGCCTCGGCCCCTGCCTCGACAGGGAGTCCGCTACCGCATTTAAATACCCGGGAAGATACATTGCTCTCAGTGATAGTAGCTTCCCCTGGGACCACAGGAGGATCTGACGGGCCAACTTGTAAAGCCGGCGAGACCGCAGGCCCCCCTGATGATTGATATAAGAAACCACCGACGTGTTGTCTGACTGAACTAACACATGATGACCTCTCAGGTCTGCTAGGAAGTGCTTCAGAGCCTGAAACACCGCCAACATCTCTAGACAGTTTATATGCCATGAAAGATGATGGTCCTGCCACAGACCTTGGGCTGGACGACCACTCATGACAGCCCCCCACCCTGTGAGGGAAGCATCCGTCGTTAGCGTTACGCGACGACAAAGAGCCCTCAGCACAGGACCTTTGGATAGGAACCAAGTTTCTTTCCACATGACCAGAGCACGAAGGCAGCGCCGCGTGACTCTGATCGTGCGGAGCGGATTTCCCCTCGGGGAGAATCCCTTGGTCCTGAGCCACCACTGTAGCGGTCTCATGTACAACAGGCCGCAAGGTATAACGTTGGACGCTGCTGCCATCAGACCCAACAGTCTCTGAAACTGTTTCACAGTGAGTAGCTGGCCTAGCTTTATTTGTTTCACAGCTGAGAGAATCGAAGCGATGCGGGTCGGAGAGAGTCGCGCCCGCATCGAAACCGAATCCCAAACGACACCCAGAAAAGTGGTCTTCTGAGACGGAGATAGTACACTTTTCTTTGCATTCAGCCTCAACCCCTACTTTCTGATATGAGCGAGGACGACAACTCGATGCCGAACCGCCATCTGCTCCGTATGAGCTAAAATCAACCAATCGTCGATATAATTGAGAATGCGAATGCCCTGAAGCCTCAGAGGCACTAGTGCTGCATCCATGCATTTCGTGAAAGTGCGGGGAGATAAGGCTGACGGAAGAACCCTGTATTGGTACGCCTCGCCCCCGAATGCGAACCTCAGGAACTTCCTGTGTTGTGGAAGGATGGAAATGTGAAAGTATGCGTCCTTTAGGTCTTTCGTGACAAACCAGTCCTCGGACCTGATTTGAGACACGATCTGCTTGATAGTGAGCATCTTGAATTTTAGCTTCCCTACCGAGCGATTCAACAGGCGCAGGTCTAAAATTGGACGCAACCCTCCATCCTTCTTTGGAACGATGAAATATCGGCTGTAATAACCTGACTCCAAACTGGGAGGAGGAACCCGTTCTATAGCCTCCTTTTGAAGGAGCGTTTTCACCTCTTGTTCCATTACCAGAGCCTGCTCGGGGCCCACCACAGTGTGCAGATCCCCTCTGAATTTTGGTGGACGACACCTGAACTGGATAGCATAACCCTTTTCTACTGTCTGCAGGACCCAATGAGATATTCTTGGAAGGCTTTTCCACTCTGCCAGAAAATCTACTAAGGGTACCAGTCTCTCGAGACTGGCCTTTGGTGTAACTTGAGCAGCAAACACAGCGCCCTGTAACGGCGCACCGGCAGGGAACGACTGGTTTAACTGCTCTGAGACCCTCCTCAGAGGGAGCGAGTGTCCCTCGGGAAAGCGCTCGCTGGGACCGCCTACGCCCCGGCATGAAGGCGGGGTTGGCAGGACGGGCCCCTGAGGGCACCGAGGAAGAACAGGCACCGTAAAAAGAGGTGAACACCTTTCCGCCTCGGTGGGGACCACCCTCAGCATCCTGAACGCCTTGGCGTCAGGACTTCTTCTTAGCCGAAGCCTTCTTAGCCAATATAACTGTCCTCAGATCAGTTCTATTCCCAGATGGTTTCGGCTGAGAGTGCCGCGTCTGAGCCCACTGTCCAGCAGGGGGAACACGAGACGCGACACTCTGCTTCTGCTGCGCCCTATGTGACGAGCTCGTAGACGGCCGGGGCTGCTCCCGCTCAGCAGCCCCAGGGACGTGAACTTTTAATGGGATATATTTCTTAAAAGTGGCTGCTTGTTTTTTCTCTTCTTGGAATTTGTCAATAACAGAATTCACCGCATCACCAAAAAGACCCATAGGAGAGAGAGGAGCATCTAAAAGAAATGATTTTTCTTTTTCTTTTAAATTAGTTTGACACAACCATAAATGTCTCTCTGCGGCCACCAGGGCTGCCATAGATCGACCAATCAGTTTGGCCGATTCCCTGGTGGCACACAGAGATAAATCAGCAGACTGACGCAATTCTCGAACCACGTCAGTGGAAACCTCCTCTCTCTCGCTCACATCCCTTAGCAGGTCAGCCTGGTATGCCTGCAAAATAGACATGGTATGCAGACATGACGCAGCCTGACCTGCCGCCGAATACGCTTTACCCACCAACCCCGAAGTATTTCTCAACGGCTTGGTGGGTAATGCAGGTGCCTTAAGCGATGACGCCGCCTCGGAAGAGAGATAGCTCGCGAGCGTCTCTTCTACCCTCGGCATAGCGCCATAACCATGAGCTCTAGCCCCCCCAATATTGGAATATGTTGAAGTCTGGGGACTAAAAACTCTATATGAAACCAGTTTCTTCCACGATTTCGACACCTCGGTGTGGAGATTGTTGAAGAACGGCAGGCACCTGCGTGGAGGCTGAACTCGTGACAGCAAAAATCTCTCATCCAACTTAGATTTTAATACAGACTCCTGTCTAGTCACTGGCCATTCAATGCTGAGTTTTTCTACAGCTCTAGTTAAAACCTCCATAAGCTCGTCACTTTCGGGAGTGTGAGGTGGCGAATCCTCCACATCTCCCGCAATACTAACAACATCCAGCTCCTCGGAACTGGATAATTGCAGTACTGGTGCTTCAGCCCGAGCGGAAGAAACCGCAGCGCGGGCCCGAACCCGGGACTGAGGCACTGGATCTCACAGGTGAAGGGAGAGATAAGGCAGCGCCCGTCTCTAACCCCGCTGAGGGATCCATCTGCGATCCCCACGTTAAGCGCCGCCGCTCTGCCTCGGCAGAAGCGGGACCCGAACCGCGGGGAGCGCGCACTGAACCGCCCTCCTCAAAGAGCGCCCGGCGGGAGCGGAGCGTCCTCAAAGGCAGGACCTCGCAATGCTCACAATCAGCTCCCTCGAGAGCTGACTGGGCATGCTGCACTCCCAAACAAACAACGCAAAGAACATGTGTATCCCCACTCGTTAGATAGCGCGAGCAGGGAGGAACACATTTCTTAAACTGCTGTTCGTTCGCCATTTCCCTCAATATATATATGACAAATTGTTTGTGTGGTGCAGAGTATGTAGGACAGACAATATTCACACAGGGACAGATTCACATAAAGCGCGACTGAAAGCACAGAAGCTGATGCGCTTGTGTTTTTGGGGTGCTTTATAGTTTCCTGGTCGATGACGTCACCCGCCTATGACGTTCCATCTCTCCATTGGGCTGATTCCATACGTGCTTCATGACGCACAACGCAGGGGCGTTCCCACTGCGTTTGACGCAGCTCGAAGTTCCCTTGAAAGGGAACTACCCACAAAATCTCTTACAATACAACTTTAATTTAGAAGGATGTCCTGTTACTTTATCCACTACAGTAAAAGACCTGGGTGTTATACTAGACCGCAACTTGTCTTTCGAAAATCATATTTCATATGTTACAAGAACTGCCTTTTTCCACCTTAGAAACATTGCTAAATTACGCAACATGCTATCTGTTTCTGATGCAGAAAAGTTAGTTCATGCATTCATGACCTTGAGACTAGATTACTGTAATGCTTTATTAGCTGGTTGTCCTGCATCCTCAATAAACAAGCTACAGTTAGTGCAAAATGCAGCCGCTAGAGTTCTTACTAGTTCAAGAAAATATGATCATATAACACCAATTTTATCATCTCTACACTGGTTGCCTATTAAGTTCCGTATCAATTACAAAGTATTACTACTGACCTATAAAGCCCTAAATGGTTTAGCTCCTGTGTATTTAATGGATCTTCTATCGCCCTACAATCCATCGCGTTCTTTAAGATCCCTAAATTCGAGGCTTCTGGTCATTCCTAGGATATCTAAGTCCACTAAAGGAGGGAGGGCGTTCTCACATTTAGCTCCTAAACTCTGGAATAGCCTTCCTGATACTGTTCGTTGCTCAGACTCGCTCTCCCAGTTCAAAACTAGATTAAAGACGCATCTCTTCAGCCAAGCATTCACATAATGCTTACCTTTTATACCACTGTTGAATCAGATCGAATGCATTAATATTATGAACAGCAGCTACGCTAATTATTTCCCATCTGCTTTTCTGCTGTTATCTCGGGACGCTAGTCCCGAGGTAAATAGCGTTCGTCAGCTCCAGTTTGTATCCAGCCTCTCACGGAGACTTCAGATGCCCCAACACCTGCGATGAGACGACTCGACGCCTGTGAAGAGACGACTCAACGCCGGCGATATGTTATGCCCTAAATTAATACATGATGATTAACTAACTGTTTTTTTCTATGTACATTTCTGAAATGCACTTTCTGTAAAGCTGCTTTGAAACAATATGTATTGTGAAAAGCGCTATACAAATAAATTTGAATTGAATTGAATTGAATAAAAAAATTGTTCCCTTTCGAAAAGGGAACTCGCACTGTGTCCTGAGACACGTTTGGGGAACAGCTCAGCGTGACTGATGACTGAAGTACAAGCAATCGTATTGGCCGGCGACAGCCATGATGTCACCTGCTAGTGCGACCAGGAAGTATTAGAGGGCGCCTAGAGAACGTGTCATCCTCTTTTTCGTCTTCAGGGTCTGTTTTGCTGGTACTGTGAAGTGAGTTTTTCTACCATGGCTAGCAACTAGGGTTGTGCGATGTCTACCAATTTGGCATCAGACGATGTGTACAGTGAAACATCGCGATGGACGATGATATCGGGAGGAGGGGCGGGGCTAACATTCAAATTTTTCACTTAAGCAATAAGCCCCGCAAAGCCGTGTTTTACAGTGGATTTAGAACAGCTAAGGGGCGTAGGCACAACGCAGAGATTTTTGAGCGTGGCATGGTTGTTGGTGCCAGACGGGCCGGTCTGAGTATTTCACAATCTGCTCAGTTACTGGAATTTTCACGCACAACCATTTCTAGGGTTTACAAAGAATGGTGTGAAAAAACATCCAGTATGCGGCAGTCCTGTGGGCGAAAATGCCTTGTTGATGCTAGAGGTCAGAGGAGAATGGGCCAACTGATTCAAGCTGATAGAAGAGCAACTTTGACTGAAATAACCACTCGTTACAACCGAGGTATGCAGCAAAGCATTTGTGAAGCCACAACACGCACAACCTTGAGGCGGATGGGCTACAACAGTAGAAGACCCCACCGGGTACCACTCATCTCCACTACAAATAGGAAGAAGAGGCTACAATTTGCAAGAGCCCACCAAAATTGGACAGTTGAAGACTGGAAAAATGTTGCCTGGTCTGATGAGTCTCGATTTCTGTTGAGACATTCAGATGGTAGAGTCAGAATTTGGCGTAAACAGAATGAGAACATGGATCCATCATGCCTTGTTACCACTGTGCAGGCTGGTGGTGGTGGTGTAATGGTGTGGGGGATGTTTTCTTGGCACACTTTAGGCCCCTTAGTGCCAATTGGGCATCGTTTAAATGCCACGGCCTGCCTGAGCATTGTTTCTGACCATGTCCATCCCTTTATGGCCACCATGTGGACCCATCCTCTGATGGCTACTTCCAGCAGGATAATGCACCATGTCACAAAGCTCGAATCATTTCAAATTGGTTTCTTGAACATGACAATGAGTTCACTGTACTAAAATGGCCCCCACAGTCACTAGATCTCAACCCAATAGAGCAACTTTGGGATGTGGTGGAACGGGAGCTTCATGCCCTGGATGTGCATCCCACAAATCTCCATCAACTGCAAGATGCTATCCTATCAATATGGGCCAACATTTCTAAAGAATGCTTTTAGCACCTTGTTGAACCAATGCCACGTAGAATTAAGGCAGTTCTGAAGGCGAAAGAGGGTCAAACACAGTATTAGTATGGTGTTCCTAATAATCCTTTAGGTGAGTGTATATACTCCCCATTCTATTATTTAAAAGTGTGGCAACTTTGGCAGATGTCTTAGATGTGTAAATTACTGTATCATCAGCATAAAGATGGCATTTAACGTCTGGGCAACAACACGGCTGATCATTTATAAACAAACTAAACAGCAAATGGTCTAATATAGAGCTTTGAGATAAGCCCATTTTGTTGTTCATGAACGATGATCACATCCTTAATTTTCACACATTAGATGTAGATATGAGGCAAACCACTCAATTGTGCATGTACTAAAATTGAATGCACTTAATTTAGATACAAGAATAGCATGGTTAACTATATCAAATGCCTTTTTCAGGTCAAGGAAACTGCTCCTATAACATGTCCCTGATCTAAAGACTTCCTCATCTTTTCCAAAAAATAACAATTAGCTGTTTCTGTGGAATGTTCTGGTCTGAAACCTGACTTTACTGAAGAATATGAGATCCCGCATGTAACATCAAGACTCTACTATCCCCAGGTGAACGGGATGGTGAAACAGGCAGTGAAAACAGGAAAAACAATTCTCACACAGGAAAATGGAGTCCTGACAAAGCCCTGACAAACTTCTTATGGGGCGTAAGCTCATAACCACGGTCCTGACGTTAGGACAAAATCTGGAACCTAGATGGTCGAAAGTCTTTAGGGTAAAACATAATGATGCTTTGGCCAAGGGTGCCAATGAAAGGACATACAACAGGGGGAATTCAACGAGACGCCTGGGGAGATGGGAGAAGCAATGGAAGACTAAAGGATTAATTATGGGTTCCGTAAGTACTCCCATGTCTTTTGTAGTAAAAATATTGGAAGGAGATTTAGTGAGGAGGAAAAGATGGCACCTATTGATCACCAGTCAAGAGTAAAAGAGTGTTGGTTCCACTACAGTTCCAGCAGTGTTTGTTTCTGATTCAGAGTCTATTAACCCCAAGATCTATGAGCCAGCACAGCCAGAAACAGACCAGGGTGAAAGAGGACTCATGGTCACATAGTGTAACCACTTACAGTATCAAGTAAAGTTATTTATGGTTATTGATATAGCTGGGGAATAAAATCATGTAGAAAAAAATGGACAATGAAAAAAAAGAAAGTTCATCAGTGAAACCGTCTCGGGTTACTTGACTGTAACCATGTTCCCTGAAAAAGCAGGAACGAGATGCTGCGATGATTTAACCGCTATGGGAAAACATCCGATAGATTCTATTTACAGATGCTCTTTAGTTAAATGCTATTTGCACTAAGTGTGAAAAGTGGTTAGATGCTATTTATGGTTATAGTGGCAGATACTATTTTGCACCTCAGTGTATTGTGATATAAAACAGTAATGGGGATAATAACAAATAATAACAAAATATTCAGTGTATATGATTATATTAATTAAAATAAATAAATGGATGCTGCTTTATTGGGACATGACTTTTAATTGACGTTATCTCCCCTACACCCACTCCTAACCCTACTCGTTTAACACTTTATTCCCACTATATTAAGTACCCTTTAGGCACTTTTGTCTTAATTTTTATATATAAAAAACTCCTCTTTGAGGTGATATGCAATAGTAAAATGGAGGAGTTTGATAAAAGTCGGATTCAGACTTGAGTCTGTAGCGTCAAAAGCTAACACCACTCATCTTACTGTCCACCACTCTAAAAACGATTCGTTGGCTGAACAACCATTACTTATAAAAGTAATTAGATTAAACACAAAAAATTAAGTATTCATAACTTTTCAACCTCTACTTAACATATTTAGTGTGTGTAACACAAAAATATAAGTAACCAGGTGAACTTAAATGTATGCATAAATAAAATGAAAAAACATAAGTCATGTCAACTACTATAATAATTGCTTCAAAATTAAGTAAATCGAGCATAACATTTTAAGTAACTAAACGAGCCACGTGATATGCAATTTCCCGTGATGCCTTTCCAGCCAAAAATTGGAGCCATTTTGTGAAGCACATGTGAAGACGCTGAAAAGAGGTAAGCTTAACTTTTTTTAACTTAAGGTACACTCAATCGTTTATTGCATTTTTGGTCAAGAAACTAACTTGTAAACTGAATTTCAGAATTGCAAGAATTTTGCATCAACAATTAGAAACGTGTTACGAACACCTATGTATGTAGTCTACAAGTTAATGTATGAAATGAGTGACTTTGCACAAGAGTATATTTGAATTATTAAGCGAGTGTGCTTCCATTGAATAGGCTATCAAGTGTCAAGTGTTTATAGTAGTCAGAGTATTTGTTGTGTTTTTCGAAATATATGACCATGACGTTGGCACGTAGCCTATGCATTAATGGTGTGTTCGCACCAAACGCGAACTTAATCTTTTGCGCGAGTAAGTAAATGCAAAGACACGAATAGACGCATCGGCGCGAATGACTCGAATTGGGTGACGCGTTTGCCGCGAACGTCTTCCACGCAAGTTGAAAAATTTGAACTCGAGCAGATTCAAGCGTCTAACTAGACGCGATAGACGCGTATTTGACGCTCTATTCGCGTTCGGTTTGAACACACCGGACAATTCGGACGGCGCTTTCCCCCACGGATAAATTCGTAGGCCTACTTTATTAACGAAATGTAGTTGTCATTTATTATATGCAGGCTATGAGTTTTCGTATTAAAAAAAATTACTTTGGATTTTTACAAATTCCCATATAGGCCTATTCTATTCTCTAATATTTATAAATGGATCGCGGGAAAAGGGGGCGGCAGGCCTTGGGCGCTGGTTAGCCTACTGGTAACGTTCGTTAACATACAAATATTAAATTCGAAAACACATTGGCTACAGCTCCGTGTGCACGATTTATCATTAAATAATGGCGATCTTGATTCAAACACAATATTATTCCTAAATGACAGCTACAACCCTGTCTATTAAACCTTCAAAATTATTATCAAAATAAGTAAATACCTTTTAAGCAAAAGTTTGGCTTCAAACAAAGATTGTAGATCTGTATTTACTGTTTGGCTATTCCATAGTGACTGACTGTTAAAATGTTTTGAAGAGATTCGTTCAAAACCTCTGGACAAAAGTCTTCATTAATTAACTTGTTTTGTTTAAATTAATAGATATTATTTAATAGACTAATTTTTATATTTATAGGCATTTAATAATGGACTAATTTGTAACATTTAATTATTGTTTTTTTC
The DNA here is from genome assembly GCF_029890125.1 of Rhinichthys klamathensis goyatoka. NCBI lineage: Eukaryota > Metazoa > Chordata > Actinopteri > Cypriniformes > Leuciscidae > Rhinichthys > Rhinichthys klamathensis. The sequence continues at coordinate 230,584 of NW_026607030.1, forward strand.
TTTTTAGATATATTTTTGATAACCAGAAAAAAATGTGTATATATATATATATATACACACACACTCAACCAGTAAGATTGTTTAACGTTTTTAAAAGAAGTCTCTTCTGCCCACCAAGCCTTCATTTATTTGATCCAAAATACAGCAAAAACTGTAATATTGTGATTATTATTATTTTTACAATTTAAAACAACTGTTTTCTATTTGAATATATTTTAAGATGCAATTTAAAAGTTTTGGGTCAATTAGAACTTTTTTTTTTAAAGAAATAAAATAAATTAATACTTTTATCCAGCAAGTATGCATTAAATTGATTAAAACGTGACAGTATAGACATTTATAATGTTGCAAGAGGCTGTAAGATATTTATTTTATTTTAAAATATAAAGGTACATTTCTTTCTCATTCTGTGTTTCAATGCAATTGATTTTTTTGCAACAGTCTGAATAATAACAAGTGATGTTGCAAGTAAATGCAGATTTCCTGTTTTTTTTTATGTTTTTTTTTTTTATACTCATAGGAACGAAGGGGAACTGGAACATCTCACATTGAGGATCATCACGAAGGTGGCTCAGCAGATGATCCTTCACAGACTGGGGTAACGCTGGAAGGCATAGAGGTGATGAGTCACGAACGCTGTGCTAAGTGAGCTGGTCGATAGGAATTACGTTTGTGAAACTAATTACATGGAAACGCATGAATTAAATCTGTTTATTAAAATAGTTTCTTCCGGAAACAACGGACCATATTATGAGATTCCAAGTCACAGTTAATCTCACTTAGCACGGCGTTCGTGGCTCGACTGGTCGAGACTGTTTTCCAAGATGGCTCCTGCCTGTATAAGTGTAATGTACTGTCTTTATGAAGTATCTTCTTATTAAACTGTCTGTACACTTACAAAGTTCTCAATGCTTCGGTTTGCATGTAGGGACCCTCATTATGCTACCGTGTTAGTGTGGGGCTATTTTGAGCCTTGTTAGTGGTATTAACTAGCGATTTACTTTTGCTTATTCTATGCCCCATATACTAGCGTTATAAGCTAAACAGTTTTTAGAGATAAAACTCTACGTACATTCGATTATCATGAAAACGCATCCCAGAGAACGATCAACTCGGTAACCATGTGTTAATTACCCCTAGGTTCATTTCTCACCGGAATTGTCCTTTAAGATCTTTTTTGTATGTTCCAATAGTAAATATTGGAAAAATTTAAATCCTTTGAGAAGTTTTACAAAGGTGAAAAAGTGACCTGTTAAAAGTGATTTTCCATTTGTCGATTTGCCACATTTTGTTACATTTCATGTGTGGTTTCAGGCTTTCAAGCCTTTGGCAAAAAATAAAAAATAATAAAGTTAAATGCTTTATTGTGTGTGATTTGCATGTTTAATTTATTTTAAGACATTGAATGTACTGGAGCAGTGCAGTTAGCAGACCAATAGCTGAAGATCTAAAATAAGTTAAAATGGTTGGTTCAACTCATTTAATTGTCTTATTTTTATATACAAATGGGCTTAAATGTTAAGTTAACAGAACTAAGATTTGTTTTGATCTCACATGGCCTGCACTGTGTTGGATTTACTTAAAATATATATGCACCATTTTTGCATCATACTTTTTAAGTAATCCCAACTTGGAATTATTTTACATAAAATAAACAAGAAAACCTTTGTTATATATACTTAAATATTTGAGTTCACATAACAATCTTTACTTAAAAATATATGTAACGTGATGCATATATTTTTAAGTAAAGAATGTTGCGTGAACTCAAATATTTAAGTACATATAACAACGGTTTTCTTGTTAATTTTAAGTAAAATTATTCCAAGTTGGGATTACTTAAAAAGTATGATGCAAAAATGGTGCATATATATTTTAAGTAAATCCAACACATCATCTTGTTATCAGTAGGATTTCTATTTTTAATTGTGTCTGGTACAATCAGTCAATGGTGGGCGGAGTTGGTGTAAATACTGTACCCTCTGCCAACAATATGAGCTAATTGCATTTGGTGAGAGTAATGAGAGTAAAACGTCTGTACCCTAAAAAAGAGGGAACGAGATGCTGCGCTGAGCACTATAGGAAAAATGTTTCGGGTTACTTGACTGTAACCCTGTTCCCTGAAAAAGCGGAACGAGATGCTGCGCTGTTTAGTGCATTGGGAACGTCTTTAATCGTGACCCGCTGTGAATATAGTGTGTAAACACGTCGACCGGAAGTAATATAGCCTTGGTCGGTGACGTCATCGGCGTGCACCCGCGACACGATGCTATAATTAGATGAGCCGCAGGTGCATCATCAGGATATTTTATCTGAAGAGGAGTCCTGGGACATCATCAGCACGGCAATGCAGCGCAGCATCTCATTCTGCTTTTTCAGGGAACAGGGTTACAGTCAAGTAACCCGAAACGTTCCCTTTCAAAAGCTACAATCGTTGCTGCGCTGCTTAGCACATTGGGAACAAGAATGCCCACGCCGTCGTGCTTGAAGGTGTCTGGACTCCTTACGGTTGTGTAGGTGTGCTCACAAGAACGCAAGAAAGCCCTAGACATTAGCTTGTGATGTCGACTCAAGGACTTGAGAGCCTGGAGTGGCATGAACATCCAAACTATAAAATCGTATGAATGTGTGGGGAGAGGACCATCCTGCCGCATCACAAACAAAACTGCAAGGGGGCACCTCTTGCCAAGGCAGCAGAGGAGGCGACCCCTCTGGTGAAGTGAGCCTTCTAGACCAGTAGGCGAAGCTTGGCTGCGCGCCTCATAGGCAAGAGCAATAGCATCCCTGACCCAATGTGACATGGTCTGTTTGGTGGCGGCAGCTCCTCTGTTGCTGCCCCCATAACAAATTAATAGTTGCTCTGACTTGTGCCACTGGCTAGTGCGGTGGACGTAGGTCTGAAGAGCACGAACTGGACATAGTCTGTGAGATCTCTCCTGCTCCGGCGTTGTGGGCGGTGGAGGGCAGAAGGCCTCTAGAGTGACCATTTTGGGCCATGTGTGCGCCATCGCATCCAGACCCAGGGGGTGACTGGCTGGGTGACTCAGAGAGAAGTAGAGGGGACATTGCACTGTCTGATGGGAGGCGAAGAGGTCCACCTCCGCTTCGTAAAATCTGGTCCAGATCTGTTTTACTACATCTGGGTGGAGTTTCCATTCCCCCTTGTGTAATTTCTGTCTGGACAGTAAATCTGCTCCCAAATTCAGATACCCCAGAATGTAAACTGCCCACGATAGGCGACAAAAAGTCGATGTCGACGGCACAAAGACATGGGAAGTATATGGTTTCCTCCATGACTTTGATCATCATGGAGGTCCTGGAAGAAGGGGAGAGACTGGTGTTTTGGTCCCTCCCCCCTGCCACCGGACAGAAACCTATCCTCTAGCTTAGACTGTTTGGGTATCTCTTGATCGCTTGGCCAGTCAAGCTGTAACCTGGCCACCGCGCGAGTAACTACCTCGAGCAATTCCTCGACAGATTTATCTTCACGAGAGGATCGCTCAGAGGTAGGCTGCTCATAGTCCGCAGACCCAAGAGATATTTCGTCGTCCCCCGCGTGAACCGAAGAAGCACCCGGGTGCGCTTCGAGATCATACGATGGAACACGTGGATCTGGTGACAAAGCAAGCGAAAGGGACGGACCCGTCTCCTGCTCGTCAGCCAAATCCATGTGAGAGCCCCACGATGGTAATGTGGTTGCGGTCTGGAAGTAGCTAAGGCAAGCATGCAGCATTTTGACAGTAAATAATTCACAATGCTCGCACTCGCCCTGCTCCAACGCAAGAGCCGCATGCTCTTCCCCCAAAAAGACAAAGCAGTAAGTGTGTGTATCTAGTTCTGACATAGGACGAGAACATGGAGGGACACAGCGCTTACTCTGCCGACTCATTTCTCTTTCTCTTTTTTTTTCTAAACTCTTTTTAGATCATTAAGAGATGAGAAAGAGAAAATCTACACACTGTCAGTAATATCTAAATAACTCCTAAAAAAAGATCTGTAGTAGACAGAGAGGAGATTGATGCCTGCACACCAACACACAGAGAGATCTCTGAAGACAAAAGACCTGACGATGCGCCTGCAGCTCATCTAATTATAGCCTCGTGTCGTGGGTACGGGCCAATGACTTCACCGAACGAAGCTATATTACTTCCGGTCGATTCCATCGACGTGTTTACACACTATATTCACAGCGAGTCACGATTAAAGACGTTCCCAATGTGCTAAGCAGCGCAGCATCGATTGTAGCTTTTGAAAGGGAACATCTTCGGCTGCGTTTACATTTGCCATTAACATGCAACCTGTATCCAGACTTGTCCCGTTTCCTCTCTCCAGGAATTGGTGCACGTAGCTGTGTGGTTTTGCGATACAGTCGAGTGTGAAGTACATCGCAATTATACTGAAATGTTTGCCTTTGCACCCGAAAGTTGCAGAACCATTAATTTTCTGTAAAGAACGCACATTTTTCCCACCACAGCTGGCAACGTTCTTGGACTCATACGTTTCTCTGTACCGTTTCCATTACGGCATCTATCTACAATATTAGTATTTCATCCTCCTCATTTTGCGAGATTTGTAAAATATCCCCCGACTGAAAACTGTTTTAAAAGAAAACCCACTAATTGAAAATTGCCATCCTTTTTTTTTTCTTTTTTTTTTTGCGGGAATGCATGATCCGATCTGTTATCCAGATACAGAAGCCACTCTATGAGGACAGGTGTAAACGCACCATGTCCTGATTGGCTTATGATCCGATCTGCTTGATCGGATCAAGGTGATCGCATGTTAATGCCAAGTGTAAACGCAGCCTTTGTTTAACCAGCTGTGAAGTATGTGTATAGAGTTGGGCAAGCTACTTAGAAAATGTAGTGAGCTAAGCTAGCAGTTACTCTACATTAAATGTAGCTTCACTACACTGAAGCTACCACCCTGGGACATGTAGCAAGCTAAGCTACAGTGATATGGCAAAAGTAGTTTACTACATCTAAGGTATTTATTTATTTATTTTTATACTTCATTCCAAGTCAATGTGTGATCTCAGTGATCAATAAAACTGTCAATTAAATATAGACAGGCATAATTTGTCAGTTCAATTGTTTATTCAACAACTGTTCCAAACCAATTTGGCAAAAAAAAAAAAAAAAAAAACATAACATAACTATATAAAACCATATAACTATATAAAACGTCTCGGTTACGGATGTAAACCTCGTTCCCTGAGTAGAGAACGGAGACGTTACGTCGGATGACGGAGAATGGGGGTTTCGCCAGAAAGCCTATCATCTTTGAGTGTTATAAAACGAGCCAATGGCGATGAAATGCCATGGGTCTGCGGAATTTGCATAGCGTATCTTCGCCCCACCGCGTGGGTATATAAGGAGAGACACCGGCAAAGGCAGATCATGTCTTCGCTGAGGAGCCGAGACTGAACTCAGGCGTCTACCCAGCGGTACAGCGGAAGTGGCAGGGAGACGTAACGTCTCCGTTCCCTACTCAGGGAACGAGGGTTACATCCGTAACCGAGACGGTCCCTTTCGTAGTCACTCCGAGTTACGTCGGATGACGGAGAATGGGGGTCCCCGTGAAATCACGCCACCTTCACAGCTGTCTTCCAGTGCCCTGCGAAAGTCTGACCACCTTGTCGTGATATAGGCACGGATGAAGGAGTCCTACATATATACCATATGGTATATATATACCAATTGGCTTCATCACTGTCTCCTCTCCACCAGTAAGCTGGTGTGTGGTGGGTGTTCTGGCGCAATATGGCTGCCGTCGCATCCTCCAGGTGGATGCTGCACACTGGTGGTGGTTGAGGAGATTCCCCCCTTCTGTAAAGCGCTTTGAGTGCCGAGAAAAGCGCTATATAAATGTAATGAATTATTATTATTATTATTACTTAACACAGGAATACCAAGATACACTGGGAAGCATATCTCAGGGGAAATATGCCACAGCACGCCTACCCGTAGGGAGGACTTAAGAATACACATATGGCCCGAGGGGGGCTTCATATGGAGGAACACTGGAGTGACCAGCCCGTGGGGTGGCAACTTTCAACTCCAGGAGTGGCAAGGTGGCTTGCCGAGGGAAAGACACATGCTCAAAGAGGCTTACAGTGGAAATACACATGTGGGGGTTACTCAGAGGAGGAACCATGCACACGAAGGCACCTAGCCGACGCACAGGTAATAGACACTGGCGCCAGCGTCAACAGTGCTGGAGGAACTCAGGGCTTCAGAGAGGAAGGCTCACCTGAGGAAATATCGCACGTATCCAGTCAGTGGAGTGGAATGGCGAGCAAGCGAAGACACCTGAGCAGGTCCAGTACTAGCTGACTGAAGCGAGTACACGAGAGGACACAGGCTCCACTCGGAGATTATAAAATCTGGCGAATGTGTTGGGTGTCGCCCAGCCTGCAGCTCTGCAGATGTCTGCCAGCGAGGCGCCATGCGCTAGAGCCCAAGAGGAAGCCACACTCCGGGTGGAGTGCGCTGTCACACCAAGGGGGCACGGTCGGCCTTGCTGTTGGTAAGCCAAAGCAATGGCGTCCACTATCCAGTGAGACAACCTCTGCTTTGAGAGAGCCTTTCCCTTCAGTCTCCCACCATAACAGACAAAGAGCTGGTCTGAGGTCCTGAAACACTGCGTCCTGTCTACGTAAGCACGGAGAGCACGTGTACTGGATGGAGCAGTGCCAAGGCTGGGTCTGCCTCCTCCCGGGGCAGCGCTTGCAGGTTCACCACCTGGTCCCGGAAGGGAGTGGTGGGAACCTTGGGCACATATCCAGGCCGGGGTCTCAGGATCACGTGAGAGTGACCCGGCCCGAACTCCAGGCACGCTTCGTCAACGGAGAATGCGTGCAGGTCCCCTACCCTCTTGATGGAGGCCAATGCAACCAGGAGCGCTGTCTTCTTTGACAGGAACTTAAGCTCAACTGATTGCAGAGGCTCAAAGGGAGCCCTCTGCAGGGCATTTAACACCACTGAGAGGTCCCAAGAGGGAACGAGAGGAGGGCGAGGAGGATTCAGTCTCCTAGCTCCTCTCAGGAACCTGATGATCAGGTCGTGCTTTCCAAGAGACTTACCTTCAACTGCTTCGTGATATGCGGCGATAGCGGCCACATACACCTTCAGGGTGGAGGGAGACAGCCTTCGCTCCAACCCATCTTGCAGGAAGGAAAGCACGACACTGATCGGGCATCTCCTGGGGTCTTCTCGGTGAGAAGAGCACCAGTTGACGAAGAGGTTCCACCTTAACGCATAGGCATGTCTCGTGGACAATGCTCTAGCGGAAGTGGTGGTAGCCGCCACCGCAGGTGGCAGGGTACATAAACCTGCCTCACCCCGTCCAGGAGCCACACGTGGAGGTTCGAAAGATCGGGACGAGGGTGCCATAGGGTGCCCCGTCTCTGAGAAAGGAGGTCCTTTCTCAGAGGAATTGGCCAAGGAGGTGCTGTCGCGAGGAGTATCAATTCGGAGAACCAGGTCCGGATGGGCCAGTACGGCGCAACCAGAATGACCTGCTTTCTGAGAAAGGAGGTCCTTTCTCAGAGGAATTGGCCAAGGAGGTGCTGTCGCGAGGAGTATCAATTCGGAGAACCAGGTCCGGGTGGGCCAGTACGGCGCAACCAGAATGACCTGCTCCTCGTCCTCCTTGATCTTGCACAGGGTCCGTGCAAGAAGGCTCACTGGGGGAAACGCATATAAGCGGAGGCCCCGCGGCCAGCTGTGCGCCAGTGCGTCCGTGCCGAGCGTGCCCTCGGTCAGGGAGTAATACAGGGCACGGTGGGATGAGTCGTGGGAGGCAAACAGGACTACCTGTGCGTCCCCGAACTGGTCCCAAATCAGCTGGACCGACTGGGGATGGAGTCGCCATTCGCCGGAGATGGGCCGAAACCGTGACAGCTCGTTGGCTGCAAAGTTCCGATCTCCCCGAATGTAAATAGCACGAAGGGACCTCAGGTGCTTCCGACTCCATAAGAGGAGGTAGCATGCGAGTTGCGACATACGGCGGGAGCGTAGACCACCTTGACGCTACTGTCGCGGTATTGTCTGAACGGACTAGTACGTGTTGACCTTTGAGCAACGTTCGAAAACGGTGCAGGGCAAGGCGTACTGCCAGCAACTCGAGGCAATTGACATGCAGAAGGTGCTGGGGTCCTGTCCAGGAGCCCGCGGCAGCATGTCCATTGCACATGGCGCCCCAGCCCATGGCAGAGGCATCTGTGGAGACAACAACATGCCTGGAAACTCGTTCTAGGGGAACTCCAGCCCGTAGAAAACTGAGGTTCCGCTACGGGGTGAAGGTCTGGCGGCAGGTCGGAGTTACTGGAACTCGGAACGTGCCATGATGCTATGTCCACCTCAGGACTCGATCGCGAAGCCACAGCTGAAGCGGTCTCATATGAAGCAATCCGAGCGGCGTTACCGTGGCTGCAGATGCCATATGCCCCAGGAGCCTCTGAAATAATTTCAGTGGGACCAGACTCTTGCCCTCGAACTGTCGAAGACAAGTCTGCAGTGAGTGTGCGCGCTTGCTCGTAAGCTGCACGCACATGGCGACCGAGTCAATCTCCATACCGAGAAAAGAGATCCTCTGCACGGGGCAGAGTTTGCTCTTCTCCCAGTTGACCCGAAGGCCCAGACGGGCTAGGTGCCGGAGCACTAGGTCTCTGTGTTCGCAAACCTGATCTCGGGAGTGAGCTAATATTAGCCAGTCGTCGAGATAATTCAGGATGCGAACCCCGTGTTCGCGTAGGGGAACAAGGGCTGCCTCGACAATCTTCGTGAAGACGCGAGGAGACAGAGCCAGCCCGAATGGGAGAACCGCGTACTGATATGCCTACCCCTCGAAAGCAAACCGAAGAAACGTCTGTGTCGAGGTAAAAAGGAGACATGAAAGTAGGCGTCCTTCAGGTCTATCGCTGCAAACCAATCCTGGGCCCGAACACATTCGAAAATGCGTTTGGCCGTGAGCATCTTGAACGGCAGCCTGAGAAGGGCGCCGTTCAAGACGCGCAGGTCCAGGATCGGCCGTAACCCACCGGTTTTCTTGGGGACAATGAAGTAAGGGCTGTAAAACCCGGACTTCATGCGGGGGCACGGTCATGCTACGCGTCCTGACAGAGGAGACCAGGGAACGACCAGCGTTCCACGGTGGTCTGCTTTGCCAGGGGTCTGGCGACAAAGGGGGACGAGAGTGGTGAGCTCCGGAGACGGCACACACTGTCATCCGCGCCCTCTGGGACAGAGGGGGACGGGAGTGGCGAGGCCCGGAGGCGACGCGCACTGCGGTCCGAGAACTCTGTGACAGAGGGGGACGAGAGCGGCAAGCCCCAGGAGCGTCGCGCACTGACGTCTGGCCCTCTGGGGGCTCAGAGATGGGATGCAGCTGGGGGAAGGAGTGGCCCTGCAACCCCTCCCTGAAGAACTGCAACCCACATCTGAGCTGCCCGTGACGGGAGCGCCGCAAGCCTGGCATTCAGCGGGGCTGCAGGGCTGGTACGGGCAGGGGCGCCTTCCTGCGACCACCTCCGCGGCCAGGCACGGTGCTGCTGGCGGCCGGGCGGGAGGGGGCGGAAGTCGCAGGAGGGCGCATTCGGCAGCAAGCGGACTGAGCCGGCGGCTGGAGGCAGCAGATAGCCGCGGGGTCAGACAAAATAGCCACAGTCCACTTCTGGGCGGTCGAGAAATGTTGGGCAGAGTCCTCGACCGCGCCGCCGAAGAGGCCAGCCTGGGATATGGGGGAGTTGAGGAAACGTATTCACTCAGCTTCGCGCACATCAACCAGGTTAGCCCTCTGGGGACCAGAGTGTTTTTGGGGCCCCTGGGATGTTTTGACATGCACTGACATTTGTGCTTTTTTCAGTGATTTATAAACATGTTAATGGCAAAGGTGTAAATTCACTCTATATAGCACAGACGGGACTACCATGATAAGTGAGCAACATGCATGTACATGTTTGTATTTTTAATAGAATAATGTTTATGCGTGGTTATTGAAAAAAATAAAAATGAAAGTTGCTGAAATAAGACCACAAAACACATATTGATTATTTCTTCACAAGACTTTTGAAAATTGTATCACATAGCCTAGAATATTTGCTCCAAAACTATGTGAGAATCATCCTGACTGCTCATTCAGATAAGTCAATAAAGTCTTTTACATTTTTAATGACGTGTTTTGTTTGAGAAAGCTTTTATGCAGGAGGCTTGATCTCTCATTAATATGTGTGGCATTCCACACCTGAGAAAGACAAAGACCCTCCCATAATGGCCCTATTAGGTGCTATCAGGCCATATCATTACAGGAGCCTTGCACAAAGAATGAGGAGATTTAAAAAAGAATGGCTTTTAGATTGTTTGGATTTATATAAGGAAAATACTGGGTGCATACGTCTGGACACTTCTATCACACACCCTTCACCATATAGACATGGTTTTATTTCAGTTCAAAGTTCAAACTTAGAGTTGGAAACATCTTGAAAAGAAAATAGTCTTTTTCCATAAATGTCTTAGTTTGATCATACATATTTCAAAGTTGAGGATTCATTATTTTGATATAGCTTGCATTGGCACAAACATCTTAGTTGATTAGTTTATTGACAAAACATAAGCTTATTTGATGTCTTTATTTTGAATCTTATTTGATGCTTATTTGATTTGAAAAACTTTATCCAAAACTAGTCAAAGAAATGTTCTTTTATTTCGTCTGTAACAGTGCGTATCTGTGCGTTCATTCATTCACACACACACACACACACACACACACACACACACACACACACACACACACACACACACACACACAGAGAGAGAAACATAATTCACATTTAAACAGTAGGATATGCTATTTGTACGTTTACAGACACTAACGTTATTCTATATCGCGATTAGAACAAAGCACAAAACACTTACACTTCTCAGCTGAATCTGTTGCTCCTCCTCGAAGTGAAACCAGCACTTGTTCTGTGGTAAATGTCCCAGGATTATTCCTCATAGCCGCGCAAGACGAATCTTAATCTGACTAAAAAATATTGTGTGTTTACAGCATTTGCCTGGGGGCGTTTATCTATTTTGCAAATGGCCTCAACACATTATCTTATCAATAGCGCGCTCTGCGAGTGGGTGTGAACAAATTAACGATAATGAGCTGAGACAGGAGAAACTGTACTTCTCTTTAGTTTTTGACAGATTACATTGCAGGAGAATATTTGTTTTAAATGTGAATTGTTTTATTTAAAAGTAGAAATTTAAAGCGTTCTTTAGACGTATGTTTCATGTTTGTGTGATAAGTATTAGCGGAGTTTCCGTTCATTTTCCAGACATGTTTCAGAAAGATTTTTGCGGAGACAGAGTGAGCTGAAAGCGCACCCTGTTTATTTTATTTATTTTAAAAAAAGCACAAGGTTTTGATGTTAATGTGAGTGTACACAAAAAAAGAAGACCCTCTATAGTTTATAATCATGTATTGATTTTATTTATATGACCATAAATGACGGAGTATTTTATGTCTATGTTGCTGCTATGTGAAAAAAAAACAGCAAAACGCGCGGGCGCGTTCTTGGTCCCCAGAGGGTTAGCCAGAGATGTCTGACCACCTATGTGGACATCACCTGACTCAGGGAGCGTGCGGTCACCTTCGTCGCTCGTAGAGCAAGGTCGGTGACGGCAGGCAGCTCAAGGATGAGCCCTGAATCAGCCCAACCCTCGTGCATGTCACTGAACACCCAGAAGGATGGCAATAACACGCAGTGAGGTGGCAGCCTGCCCCGCAGCTCAATAGATCCCCGCCATCGGAGTAGACAAGAACCTACAGGCATTGGAGGGGTGCTTAGGGTCGCCACACCAGGTGGAGGTGCTGTGGGGACACAGAACACTCCACAGGGGGAACCCCAGTTTACCCAAGGCTGCGGCCTCTACAAGGGCAGAGAAGGTGGAAGAGGCCACTGAGCAGTCGCGAAAAGTCAAAGGAGACTTCCACGATCTCATGATCCCTTCATGCACGTCCGGGTAGAAAGGATTTGGGTTCACCACCCCCAAAAACCAATCATCAGCCCTAAGTGCTCGGGACATGGCAGAAGGTTCCACACAAGCCCGATACTCGCGGCAGGCTGGGAAAGCATAGCTGTGCACTCTGGATCAAACTCGTTATGCTAGCACATCCGAGGACGGCAGCACAGACGAGCCATCATCTCTAGAGGACTCCAGCTCACCTTGTGATGCAGCGATATACATGATTTCATCAGCGAACTCACTCGGGACCACGCGGGTTGCAATGTGAAAGACGGGGTGTGGACCGAGGAATTTTAGTCGGTTTAGTTCCAGACCTGCCGTCTTAGGTCACCCTGGCCACCAGCCAAAGTATTATCTCACGTGGAGAAAAATAGATCGGGGTGTGGATGAGGAGACTCTCACTCTATTGAGCTCATCGAGTCTCGACCGTTACATTGCGATGGTCACGTTCCCACTGAGAGAACGTGTCACACCCACGAGCGCTGTCTGAGCGCGATCAAAGCCCAAACACTCAAAACAGCGCTCGTGCCCATCAGCTGAATCTATCAGAATACCGCACTCAGAAATACATGGGCAGATCGTCTTTAGAAAGATGCGTCTGTCTTTAAAAAGACGCGTCTCTAAAAAGAAGTGCCGCATGCAGCTCTTTAGTGAGAGGAAAAACTCAGCGGACGTTGAAGCGACCAGGGAGAACACACAGACTGGCAGACCACTGCTCAAATCGCAGGCAATGTGAAACTCGCTGGATACCGCCATCACACCGACACCGGAGAGTTTGCTCGTCTCGAAGAGATGTAGTCACTGAAGAAAACTCAGGATTTGGCTTGTGGAGTGAAGAGATGCTCTTGGCTCCGAAGGGAAAACATGATCTGCCTTTGCCGGTGTCTCTCCTTATATACGCGGTGGGGCGGAGATACGCTATGCAAATTCCGCAGACCCATGGCATTTCATCGCCATTGCCTCGTTTTATGATACTCGAAGATGTATTTTCTGGCGAAACCCCCATTCTCCGTCATCCGAAGTAACTCGGAGTGACTACGAAAGGGAACTATAACAAAACCAGGTGTCAAGACTGTGTGCATCTTTTTCCATTAAGTACATTTCTCATATGTCAGCCCAAGGATTTATATTGGTACGTGATGTCACACCATACGGAGCAGAAGGTAGTGGTAATGCACCAAAAAGCTGGTTTGTAGAGCCCTATGAATTTTTTTTTTTTTTGTTATTTTTTTTTTTTAAATAAAATACAGTTTATTTCCCCCCACATTCCAAATTCAGTTTTATTTTGTTTTCATTTTTCTGGACTCCCATTTTAAATTTTATAAAAAATTTAGTAATCAAAAACGTGTAATTAATTGAAATCATGAAACGTATACAATTTAATACTAATGTCTTAATTTTTTTTAAATAAATTACATTTTAAGGGAACTATGAAATGTTTTTTTTATGGTTTAAATTGTAATGACCAATTTATTTAAAATGTAGGCCTAATGATTTAAGCAAAACTTTCTTCAAAGGTTAAACCGACCTTTTATTTTGACAGGTTGCCATGTAGACCTTTGAGTCTCTCTGTGTTATTTTTTTTATATGACGATAGTTTTTCTCAAATCAAGCTAAAATGGTTCTAAAGTGATTCTCAGAGCGGCTGTGTAGATGAAGTGCACGCATTAATGTCCTCATATAGGCTGAAAACATCGCGAGCGTGCTTCAGTGTGTGTGTGGGTGTGTGTGTGTGTGTGTGGTAAATGAATCCGCGCATCTGAGCCATTCATTCACAGAGACACGCAGAACATGCATGATTCCTTTTTAAATCATCTTTATGCATCAGTGATACTTAGCAGTTGTATTTTCGATTTGAGCTCGAGCTTTAGAAATGCTTGGGGAAATGTAGCTTGTGTGGACGCTGAAAATCTCTACTGAATCTTCGCTACTGAAAATCTATTTGATTCAGAAAACAGCAACGCTACCACCACGCTACTGAGAAATGCAGTTAAACTAGTAGTGTCACTACTTGTAGCGACGCTACTGCCCAACACTGTATGTGTACAACACGTGAAGGAATTTGACATTGGATTTAGTAGCCTTGATAGTGACGTCATTGGAATGTATGCTCGTCAGAGGCTATAATTAGATGTGCCACAGGTGCATCCTCAGGTATCACTTTGTCTGAAGAGCGGTACTGTGACATCCTCAGTGCGACAATGAAGCGCAGCATCTCGTTCCCACTTTTTCATAGAACAGGGTTGCAGTCATGTAACCCCTTTCAAAAGCTACTCTCAATAATGCGATAACCGCTATGGGAAAAAGAGTACCCACGCCGCTACACCAGGGTTGTCTGGACCCCTCACACTGGCTCAGTTGGCACTGCAGCAGCAGCAGCGAGAGGGTATTCAGTGTGGCTGGCCGTACCATTGAAGAGAGGAGAGCACACCTCAGTCCATCCACTGTGCACGCACTACTGTTCCTCCACGATGCCTTATAAGCATATAATTATGTTTGTAGGCTAGGCCTTTTGTTTCAAAACTCTTCAAAAATTGTGTGGTGTGAAAAGTAGCCCGCCCGCTTTTTTTTTCTTTCTTATTGTATGAAGATTTTAATTTAAGGCATATTTATATAGCCTATTTATATATTTAAAGAGTAGTGTTTCAGTTGTTTGTATTGTTAAAAGGCGTGAACATTAAAGGTTGATTTAAATTCCCGTCCGCTGGTCATGATACGTGTATGAGAAAAAAATAATCGGCGTTGGGCCGTGGGCCGGGTTCGGGCAGATAATTCATGTAGATGTGTCGGGTTACATCGGGTCCGGGCTTTAAAAGCCACGGGCCGGGTCGGGTCGGGTTGTAATTTTCAGGCCCGTTGAGAACTCTACCACGAAGCACTCAGCACGTGCCCTTATTTGCCTTTGGGCATTGGCCCCAGGATGAAATCCCCTGGCTTTGAGCCACAACTGAAGCGGTCTAGGATATTCTGAAACTGATGACCAGTAATGTCCTGACCTAGCCTGATGTTGCATAGGGTGTTTAAAATGGTCTCGACCTGAGTTGGAGACAGGTGTGCCCCCGATTGTAACCGATTCCCATATAACCCCTAAACATTCTTGGTCCTCTGGGCCGGAGAGAGAGCGTTTTTCTTGTCATCGCATCTAAACTTCAGAGAGACAAGATGAGCGAGGATCGATCTCGATGTCGAAGCGCAAAGTCTTGAGACTGGGCCGGTATCGGCCAATCATCTATGTAATAAATGTGGATGGCCCTCGTGTCGCAGCAGAGCCAGAGATGCATCCATGCATTTTATTATGTGTGGGGAGGCTAGGTCGAATGAAATAATCCAAAATTGGTAAGCTCAGCCCCGGAAAGGGAACCTTAGGAACTTCCTGTGTTGTGGCAGGATTTCTAAGTGAAAGTATGCGTCCTTGAGATCAATTGTGACGAACCAATCGTGATTTTGGATTTGCAACACAATCATCTTGATAGTTCTTAAACTTGTGCGTTATTAGGGAATGATTCAATCCGCGAAGATTTAAAATCTTTCTTGGGAACCATAACGTACAAAATATAGTAGCCTGACTCTCTCTCTGGGTGGGGAACATGTTCTATGGCCCCTTTTCCCAGACGACATTACAGCTCTTTTGACATTAAATGCACCTGCTCTGGTTTAACGGTAGTGGAGACCACGCCATTGAAATGCGGAGGGCGGTGCAATGAAATGTAAGTGTCCCCAACTAAACAAGCCAGAGGCGACAGTGGCAAGGAACCAAAACTCCATCAGCACAATGGAGAAAAAAACCTTGGGAGAAACCAGGCTCAGTCAGGGGGTCAGTCCTCCTCTGGCCATTTTTTCTTCTTTTTTTTTATTTTAAAAATAACATTTTTAAAACGTCTTTAGGACCCAAGGAGAGATAACCAGCAGTAACTTTCACACTACCAAGTTCTCTAAAAGGGACAACAATTTCTATACTTCCTGTTGGGGGATGTTAAATGTTCTGGGAGATAGCAGGAAGCCACATAACATTCAACATGTATTCTGCGCTTCATTGCTGCACTGAGGATGTCCCAGGACCGCTCTCCAGACAAGTGATACCTGAAGATGCACCTCTGGCACATCTAATCATAGCCTCTGACCAGTGCGCATTCTGATGACGTCACCGTCTGAGGGTACCAAATTCAATGTCAATGTCATTGACGTATTATACACATACTGTTTGGTTTACGTCAGAGATGCTCACAAGTCTCTGAACTAGAGTCCAAGTCAAGTCTCAAGTCTCTGAAATGGAAGCTTTAGCGTTAAGTTCTGCCAGGAAGACTCAATTGCTACGTCACTTATTACCTTCTCATCTATCCAATCGTGTCTAATACTTGCGGTATAAAAGACCAGTACTTACACATGTTTGACTTCACAGATGCTGACGCTTTCATTCATGCTCTCGTTCAGTCGCCAGCCAACATGTTTTAGGACACGCATATTGTTACTATTATTGAGTTCCGACGATGGATATGTCCCGCCGTATCTCCTGCTACACGTCGAGGTTCCCGCATTCAGTGCCGCATCTCCCCGTAGGCACAGTGGTCTTCGGAGAGTTTTTGATCAGCCAAGGCCTCTCATGAGAAGTTCTGCTCCTCTAGGCCTAAAACACTCCGGGTAACCAATCAGTTTCCATTTCACGTCATCAAAAGCCTCAACAGCGTCAGCTCAGCCAGGATAATCCGGCAGGAAGAGAACTATGTCATCCTCAACAACTTGTCCAGCAAAAGAACCTCGCTGTCTGCACGGGTGCATTATCCCGCAGATCACCGATCCTCCGTCATAAATCAACAACTCTGCAAGTCACGAGAGGCGATCTTCTCTCGCTGGTTCAAGTTCAAGCTCCACTTCCAAGGCTTTCAAGTCGGTTTTCAAGTTTTGGTAGGCGCTTCCATCAGCCACTGTTAAAATGTCCCCTCTTTCATGATTAAACTTCATCCAGGTAAGTATTTCTCCGTTGCTTCCTACACCAGCGGCAGAGTTCAAATTGGAGTCCACGGTGACGTGGCGTGGCGATACCACGCTCTCGTGGGCAGTTTGCAAATACCCACTAACAACTGAGTAACTGATTTAAAAATAAATAAATAAATAAACCTGAGCTAAAGAGATTAAGTTGTTCATTTGGCTGTTATTCATACTGTAGTGGATATCTCTGTTATGAAGTTGGAAGGGTGAAGAAGGGAATGAACCCAATCGCAGACAGCAGTCACAGCACACGGTTTATTATGAACAAAAAGGGAAAACAAAGCCCACGAGGGGGCAAAACAAGACAGGACTAAGGTGACTAACTAGACAAAGATACTGACAAAATACTAGAAGACAAACAACTGATACAAAAAGTAGCTCAACAGGACGATTACTCTTGACAGGTTACTCAAAAACTAGACACGGATTGACAATGAACCGACACTGGACAGCAAACACGAGGGGATTAAATAGAGACAAACTAATGAGGGAGACAGGTGATAATGGGGAAGCAATAATGACTAAACAAGGATAACAAGGAGGGCGGGGCTAGATGACGAGACAACACAAGGCCATGTGTTTGCACATAAAACATGGGTCTGTCATGATCCTGCCTCAAGACTTAAAGAAAGACAAGAACTAGAAGGCAGAATCATGATAGAACCCCCACCTTAAGGAGCGGCTTCCAGACGCTCCTCAAGGGGACATCAAACACAGGACATGACAGACTTTGACAAAGACACAAACCAACAATACATGACAAATAACAATAAAGGCATACACGAATAAACAATAGCAGGGTTGGGATGACAAATCAAAAATAACTGACAAGGAAGGGGGGGCGGAGGGAACACAGAGTTCATGGAGAAATGTTCAGAGTGGATAGGTGGACTGGGGCTCTTGGGTTCATGGGAAGGAAGTTTAGGACATGGAACACAGGGTGATCTGGTTGCGGAGTCACGAAGGGAGGCTTTAGGGAAAACAGTCCGGGATCGAGTGCGAACAGGGCTGACCAGGGAAACACACAGGGTCTTGGGAACAGTGGAAGTCACAACAGGGATAGCAACTGGGGGTACAGCGAACGACGGAGACAAAGCAGGACTCATGACGGGAAGTGTAGTAGGAGATCGTAGAGGGGAAACTGGGACAGAGCTCACCGAAGATGACTTTGATCCCACGTTCAACATCTCCGACTTGGGTGCGGTGTTCTCAGCTGCAGTCTGGGGCTGCAGGGGCTCACTGCAGCTGTCTGGGGTACGGCACTCACTGCAGCTGTCAGGGGCATGGCACTCACTGCAGCTGTCTGGGGTACGGCACTCACTGCAGCTGTCTGGGGTACAGCACTCACTGCAGCTGTGGACTCGGGCAAAATAACAGGACTGACATGGACTTCTAGGATCTTGACAAGGGTCTTTAGGTATTTGGACAAAGTTTCAGCGGCGACGAGGACAGGCATGCCTTGACGAGCAGAAACAGACCGCAAAACACTTTCGGCAGCTAAATCAGCCTCGGCCCTCTCTGCAGCGCTCACAACTGTAGGTTCAGGAATAGCTGCAGTGGGCTCTGGGACCGCGTTCACTGCTGCAGCGGGCTCTGGGACAGCGTTCACTGCTGCAGCGGCTTCTGGGACAGCGTTCACTGCTGCAGCGGGCTCTGGGACAGTGTTCACTGCTGCAGCGGGCTCTGGGACAGCGTTCACTGCTGCAGCGGGCTCTGGGACAGCGTTCACTGCTGCAGCGGGCTCTGGGACAGCGTTCACTGCTGCAGCGGGCTCTGGGACAAAGTTCACTGCTGCAGCAGGCTCTAAACCAGGCAGAGACGAAGGACGGGAGGCTCCCTTCCTCCTCCTCTTTCTCCTAGGTCGCGGTGCCGAGACCGTAGTTGGACTAGTGACCGGTTGAAGGATCTCCGCGAGGACCGTAGCAGTCTCTGGGAAGACAGTCCCAGGAGGGGTAGACTCCGTCGAAGAGGACTCCGATGCCGATTCCCATGACAGCCGTCTTCTCCGCTTTCCGCTAAGAGTTGTAACTGCGGATGACGCCTCGGGAGTCGAGGTGGAAAGAGTCCGGTCCCCCAACGTAGCCACGACAAGAACGTGACCCTCCGGGTTCACGGGGAGCAAGCCAGGTGATGGCGACTTGGTGGCACTCGGCGGGTCTTTCCGCGACAAACAGACCACCATCTCCCTGAACGGACGACGGACCACCTACTCCCGGCACAGGGGTCGGAGTTTCAACAGCTCGTTTTGCAGCTTCGATTACCTCTCACCAACAATTTTAAACTTTTCACTTTGTTCAACCAGAATCATTCAAGATGGAGAGACTCAAGAAGTGTCAACATATAGACAACATTCCGAATGGTCGTTGATGAATTATATAGCTCATCGTAGCTATCTCTAGTCACTAATTAGCTTATTCTGTCTCGATATTCTTTAAATCATGTCCCGTGGGCAGAATTCATGTAAATTTAGGTTGTGATGCACTAACCCAGGATGAATTTCGTTTGCTCCTCTCAGCGCTGTTGTAGTCTTTAAAAAGCAATTCTTAAATTAATTTCTTCCATTGCTCGAACTTTGAGTGTAGTAACCTTGAAGATGTTGGTTATGCTTATACGGCAACATTTCACACTAAGTAAGTAAGTTAGTAAAGCAAAATCCATCCAACCCCCTTTTTATTACTTCCTGTCCGCAATGGTCTCTTTTCTATTGGTATTCAGATTGTAGCTGTCTGTTACAGCGTCATGGCTCATGCATCCAGGGGATTCACTCCAGGAGCTAAATACTCCGATTTCCCCATGGTCTTTTTCTGATTTGTGTTTCTCACCTAATTCTTTACTCTCTTTCTTAAGAACTCTAAGAATGACTCTCAAGGCTCTGTTTCACATTATCAATTTATTAATTAGTAATAAATTCTGTCCCTTCTCATCTATGATTAATTTCTTTAAATTCCCCTCCATTTATCCTAACTAACGGAACACTTCTCTCTAAGCCTAGTTCAGGACTCATCAGTTTCTGTCCTCAAAAGCTGAAGTCTATCTCCCTCCCAGTATACTGGTTATTCCTTCAGGATCGGGGCAGCCACTACAGCAGCTGATCATGGAATTTCTTCTTCAGCTATTAAGATTCTGGGCAGATGGTCTTCCTCTACATTAGAGTCTATATAAGAACCGATTCAAAATCATCCTCGAAGCTCAGCAAGCTCTTCACTAAAACGGTTCAGGTAAATAACCTTTTCAACTACTGGTGGTGGTGCCATGATAATCCATTCTCACAATTGGTCTTAAATTCTGCTTGCATTTACAAATGGTCAATGAGTCATCGTCTATATGTGGCCTAGTGGCCTTGTCTTAATGTGGCCTTGTCTCTATGTGGCAGTAGTAGCCGTTGTGGTCTTGTCCCATGTGGTCTTTATGGTCTTAAAAAATTAATAAAAAATAAAAATCATGCAAGTGCATGATATACATGTTCAGTGTGGTCTACTGTGACCGTGTAGCCTAATGTGGCCTTGTCCCGTGGTCTTGTTGCCAGTTATGGCATGGTTCTGTGTGGCCTAGTGGCTGTGTCTCGTTGGCCTTGTGTCCGTGTGGCCATAGCAGCCTTGTGGCCCAGCGGGCCTTGTCTCTGTGCGGGTCTCAAGACCTTGTGGCATAATGTTGCCTTGTCCTATGTGTGGCTACACGGTCACAGTAGACCACACTGAGACGAGGTCACACAGGGACAACGGCCACAAGGCCACACAGAACCGAAGCCATAAGGGCCACAAGACCATGTAGGCCACACATAGGACAAGGCAACATTATGCCACAAGGTCTTGTGGCCCTTATGGCTTCGGTTCTGTGTGGCCTTGTGGCCGTTGTCCCTGTGTGACCTCGTCTCAGTGTGGTCTACTGTGACCGTGTAGCCTAATATGGCCTTGTCCCGTGGTCTTGTGGCCAGTTATGGCATTGGTTCTATGTGGCCTAAGGCCTTGTCTATGAGTGGTTCTGTCTCTGTATGGCTTTAGCAGCCTTGTGGCCCAGCGGGCCTTGTCTCTGTGTGGGTCTAGAGGCCTCGTGGCACAAAGTTGCCTTGTCCTGTATGTAAAAAATGGCCAGTGGTCTGTGGCCCTTAGTGGCACGGTTCAATGTGGCCAAGTGGCCGTTGTCTGTGTGGCCAAGCGGCCTTGAGGCATTGTTGCCTCGCTAAAAAATGGCCATGTGGTCTTGTGGTCCTTGCGGCCTGGTTTTGTGTGGCCTTGCGGCCTTGTCCAGTCTACCTCGTTCTATGTGCGGCATTAGAGGCCGTTGTGGCTCATTGCGGCCTTGTCTCTGTGGTCTATCATGGCCGTGTGGTCCAATGTGGCCAGTTTGCGGTCTAAGGAGGCCTGCTCTGTGTATGGCCCTAGGTGGCCTGCTCTGTGTGGTCCAATGAGGCATGGCCCAATTTAGCATTGTCTGTGTGGTCCAATGAGGCCTGGCCCAATGTGGCTCTGTTTTGTGTGGTCCATCGCGGCCTTGTCTCTGTGTGGTCCATGAGGCCTGGCCCTATGTGGCTGTTCTGTGTGGTCCATCGCGGCCGTGTCTCTGTGTGGCCAAGGTGGCCTGGCTCTGCGTGGTCCATCGAGACCTTGTCTCTGTGCGGTCTGTTACGGCCTTGTCCCATGTGGCCGGTTCTGTATGGCCAAGGTAGCCTTTTCTCTGTGGTCCTATAACAGCTTTTGTTCCAATGACCTGTCCCTATGTCCTAAGTTAGCCTCATTCTCAGTTTAAGTTCCACAACACTTGCTTCCCTCCAACTCATTCACAGGGAAACTGGTTTCGATCAGACGTAAGTACGTCTCAAAACATAAGTCGCTCTGGATGAAAGCGTCAGCATGGATAAATGCTAATGTACATACAGCAGCAGAACAAAAATGTATTATTCACGTCTTCTCATAGTACCTTTCAGGCTTACTATGAAGTCGTCTCTTACTAATTAGTTATTGGCTACGAGGCTTTCCACATTTCATGTTCATGCCCATTATTAACTCCCTTTTCTTTCTATTTTAGGCTCTACAGGATACACGACTGGTGGGTGTACTTTTCTTTACCGCTCTTTGTTGGTGGGCTCCGTCCTGGTGGAATTATCTTCCACCTATTTTTGGGGGTCGGCTGCGCCCCTGCCTTCGTCTTCAGGCAGGAAATGCAGAGTCCGGACCCTCGGATTGCGAGCTATGGACGGGGCCTACGCCAAAGAACTTTATTGCTTGCTGGGCTGTCAATAAATGTATTTATTGTTACAGTATTTATTCTCCCAAGTCTTTCTGGTAGAAATGGAAGCTTTAGCGTTAAGTTCTGCCAGGAAGACTCAATTGCTACGTCACGTATTACCTTCTCATCTATCCAATCGTGTCTAATACTTGTGGTATAAAAGACTAGTACTTACAAATGTTTGAGTTCGCAGATGCTGACGCTTTCATTCACCTCCATCCACCCCACCACCACCAGGATGGTCCCTTCCCCTCCATCCTCCCCACCACCAGGATGGTCCCTTCCTCTCCATCCTCCCCACCACCACTAGGATGGTCCCTTCCTATACCCCACAGGGGGTCGGCTGCGCCCCTGCCTTCGTCTTCAGGCAGGAAATGCAGAGTCCGGACCCTCGGATTGCGAGCTATGGACGCCAAAGAACTTTATTGCTTGCTGGGCTATCAATAAATGTATTTATTGTTACAGTATTTATTCTCCCGAGTCTTTCTGGTAGAACTAAAGTCCAAGTCAAGTCTCAAGTCTTTGAGCTCGAGTCCAAGTCAAGTCTCAAGTCTCTGAACTAGAGTCCAAGTCAAGTCTCAAGTCTCTTGTGGTTATAATAAGTGTTGCATCCCGTACAGCGACCCATCCAGGCTGCTTAGAACACTTCATAGCTATATATAAGGAATTCAAAGCATGTAATATTATTATGACTCCTTTATCTATTAGCATACAGTATCAGCTTTGATTTAGGTATATAATCAGTGTAAACAGGCTATTTCAACATGACAAAAACACCAAGAATGCTTTACTTTTAAGTTAATATCTGTATGTAAAAATTGAGGTTCTGAAGAAAAAGGACTCTCATGTATGTTGCTGAATTATAATGAAAGGCCTTGGCTCCTATTGTGCTGGCTCTGTGGAGCCATAAGACCAAATATAGAAAATGTTATAGCCTACCTCACAGCACTAAAATTGACATCAGTAAAAAGGCAAAAGATCACAGTGTAGCTAAATGCAAAACACTATTGGAACCAAATGATGTGAAATACATGGTTCCCCATACGTTCCATAATTTGTGGCGTCCCGCCACAATATCAACACTGGCTGACCGCCACACATTGATTTTTTATTTTTTATTTTATTTTTACTAAGCCTATTTAAAATCGTATTTGATTGCAGAGCGTCGTAGCGCATTCGCGCCGCACTACCTCTTGCACGTCCCTCTCTCTCTCTCTCTCTCTCTCTCTCTCTCTCTCTCTCGTTCACCCATACCTCTAGCGCTCTCTCTCCCTCATGGAACACTATGAGGTGCGCGCGCGCAGATACCGCATATTTTGCATTGAGCGCTTCTTTTATTTGGCCCGTCTTGTTTGAAGTTTTTAAACCCAAAGCTTACGATGAATGGCACGGCAGCGGCCGGTGGAGTCGACATGTTTGTTTGTTGTCCTCTCATGTGTGGCCACGCACACGTAGTACGTGTTATGTAGGCAGGTTTTAGGTAACGGGTCGGAGGGAGGGGAATAACAGCGAGCTCATCAGACGTTTCCTAAAAATAAACATTGTTCACGAGTCCCGCAGCTCAAGTCCGAGTCGAGTCTGAAGTCTTTCGAGGATGAGTCTCAAGTCGAGTCTGAAGTCACTGTGTGTGCGACTTAAGTCGCACTCGAGTCCGAGTCTCAAACTCGAGTCCCCATCTCTGGTTTACGTTACAGTGATGAAGTGTACAAAGAGGGTCTGGGTGCATGCAGAGTTTTACTTTAGCATGAAGATTTATTAAACTCTTTTTCAGGTTCGGAACATGAGTGTTATCTCTCTAGCAGCAAGTACACAACTGAATCTACTACGGCGAATTTGCATGAACGGTAATGACAAGTGCTATAGCCAATAAGAACACAGCATACATTGTCACTGGCATGTGATTGGTCCATAGCAGACTACAGCAATACTACACATACTTCACAGCTGTTTTTCCCATAGCACTCAGCGCAGCATTGTGAGTAACATTTGAAAGGGAACATTTGTGATTGTTCAGATTAAAAAGTATTTATTTAGGGATATATGTAGAGTCCATGTAAAAGTTTCAACATTTAACCAAGCCTGACATAAGAAATAATAGTTAGAATTTTTTTTGAAAGGAACTGTTTATATGTATATATGTATATAGGCTATATATATATTATTGCCTACCCCCATTTCTTAATAATAATTTAGATTAGCAATATAATTGTGATTATTATATTATATCAAACACTTCCCTCTGTTAGTCTTTTATTTTGTTATTGGCACCATTTGTTGTTGATAAACAATCAACAATCACCCCCCCCCCCCCCCCCCCCTTTCAACACCCCGTTCCAACCCCCACCCCACCGCCCTTTTCTTCACTCAAAGATACAAATTAATGTTTGACGATTCTTATGCCAATACAAATTAGGTGCACAGCCTATTTTTTTTTTTCCTTTGAACTCTTTCCCCTTCATGCACAATGGATGGGTTTGCTTAGGATTCCCCTTGTCGTGTTGGGATGGTGTAATCTAGGTTTAGATTTCTATCGACCCTTTTAAATATCCAATTTATCACCTACACCTCCTCGAATCATGGACCAACAGAAGTCAAATTAAAGTCCTAGTTTATTATTATTATTGTGTTGTTGTTTTTTTACCGGTAAAACAAGCCTCCTGCTCCATCTTGTGTAAGACTAATTACTTTTGAGCCTTACGTCAAATTTTCAAGACAGATGAGAAAGAACACTAAAACTGCTCATGAAGTAGCTTTTAAAGCCCACTTGACAAGACAGGGCTCCTTTTTTGCATGATGCACAAACAATGCAGATATAATGCCATCTATTTTACTGTTCACTCTGGTGTTATCGTTGTTTTCCCTTAAATATTTCCCTGTCTCTGGTCGGGAAGTGCTCTTCTAGCACCATCAGCGCCATACCGCTCCTGGATGCTGCGCTGGAGTACGCATGCGCACCACAGTGGAATTACTGCACAGCGCACTCTAAGTTGGATTTTCTCTGTCTTCACGGAAACCAGAAAACATAAAAGTATGGAGATCTTTAGAATACGAGAAAAGGGCTTTATGCGCGTCTGGACGTTCCCCGTGATAATGGCTGTGGTGTGTGCGCAAAGGTAAGTCTGATCCAAAAGCTCTCCTCACTTCATATGGCTGTCTGTACTCTACACACATACACACACACGCACGCACGCACACACACACACACACACACACACCTAAAATGATCTCTAAGGATACATCTGAATCTAACGGTGTATTTTCCCTCTTTACAGTGTCAATGATCCAAGCAATATGTCTATCGTAAAAGAAACTGTTGATAGACTATTGAAGGGATATGACATTCGCTTGAGGCCAGATTTTGGAGGTAAAGCACGTTTTTAATTAGGTTTATTATGTCAGCCTTTTAACATCACCTCTAAACTTTCATAAACGCGCCACGATGAAGAATTACGCTCTAATACGACCCAATTATTTCAGGTTTGGATATGATCTGAACACTTGGTTTCACTTGTTTTAAAATAATCGCTTATCGACGTTTGATTAGTGGTGCTTCGCAAAGTTGACGAATTATTTTATAACATGTACGTTTTATCCAGTGCTACCTGCATGTGGTTCTTCTGATTTGCACATATTAATAAGTAAAAGCAATATCAGTAAACAGTGATGATCATGATGATGAATATAACCTGGGAACTTGCCATACTGAACGATCATTTTGAAATCAGTGTGTTTGAGAATCTTTGGTTAAGTTTCCACCACATCCTGGATGTTATCAGGCTGACATTAAGTTAATAATGGCTCATGGAATTTATCTCAGTGTGCAAAACAAAATCAAATAGCTGTATACTCATTGATATGATTTGGTTTGGTTTATAGGTCCTCCGGTGGGAGTGGGGATGAATATAGACATTGCCAGCATAGACATGGTATCAGAAGTGAATATGGTAAGTGTCATCATGCTGTCCTGTTTGAGACACATTTTTGTAACCCCCCCTTTCCCAAGCTCTCTGTTCCAGGTAAGTTATGTTTCATTTAAAAAAGTTATCGATTATAAATCCATTAGCTTTCATCAAATTATTTTAATGAACAGTTTGCCACTACATCCGTGAGTGTGTACTTCATATATCAGTGGTTCTTGTATGATAATTTTGCAGTAAATGTTCTGCAGTATGCATCAGAGATTTTGCATAACACAACTTTTCAGAGCATGTATAACCTATTATACTCAGTATTCACATATGGACATGAATACTGGCCAGGAAGAGCTAATGTGGTTTCTATGGCAACAGAATTCCTTCTGCAAATGAACTGAATGTTTTTGCTGGGATTTATGAAATAACAAAACAAGTAGATGCCAACAAAAATGTATCCATCTTGGGTTTTTTTTATACTCTTTCTACCCTTATGGTTATCTGGTAGAATTTCCCCCCCCCTTAGATACAAGAGCATCCCCTAGTGATGGCTCTGAAGTACAACATGAAGTTTTGTGTTTGAGGTCTGGTCAAGTGAGGTGATATTCATAACAATAACTGAGAACTGGTAGTGTATTTTCAATACACCAGGGACCTGCCTGCATTGTATTTTGAGTTATTTGTACTCTTAGCAGGATTTTGAGGAATTGTTTCTGTTTTTCTCAAAATAGCCCAGTGATATTCACTATGAGTTACTTGTATTGATTTTGTTCACCCTGCAGACAGAGAATACGAGGTTTGAGAAGTGAACGTGTGATCATGTGCCTGCTTGTAGTCTTTGCAATTCCATCACACGATAATTATTAATGTTTTAAGCAACAGTGCACACATTCATTAGTACTGTCAAGATGTCTTTAGGACAAAACAATGATTACGATTTATGCAGTTTATGTCTGAGTCTGAGTGTGTTTGTCTGAGTGAGTGCATTTGCGTGTGTCCGCAAGCTTAAATGATGTCATTACTAGGCCAAGAAAGCGAAAAATGCACAGATCACTGCTCTAAACCCTTTCACATTTTCCTGGCGTGGAACTTGCACGCATTCATTTGGATTAAACATTCTTTTCCACTGGATAAATAGCTAGAGCGAGTGTCCAAATCACCATGAACCTTGATGTCATGCAGCTCCCTGTGGCAATGGGGAATTATTGGTATTGGCACTTGAAGCAATGTGTCAGCCCATCTTCATAATGGGAGAAGAGGAGTTGGCCAGGCTTTCCTCTGTGAATAAAAAATAAAAGCTTCAATTGCACACATCGGCCGAGATGACAATATTTTGCCTTTGTTTTAGAGAATTTTTTGTATGTTCTCTGACTATTTATATCTTTCCCTTCTTATCTGTTAAGCCTGATTTTGTGTAATCTCTGCCTGTCCTATAGACTGTAAACAATTTCAACCCTCTAAAATTGAAAGTTGAATTGGTGCCTTGATCAAACTGGTTTTACAACCTGCAGTGATGAGGTAATTGCACATTACTACTATTGATTATACTGAAATCATATTGATTAAACTCATAAAACCCATTAAATGTAGTTGAAATTACAGAAAATATTCAGTAATAGTAATGTATGGAAACACAACGTTGCTGAAACATAATGAAAGTATGTTCACAGTATATGTTGGTGCATTTTGTATTGTTTGATAGGCTTTAGGTCAATGTGGCATCAAAGTTCACTAGATTAAAATGTGATCTCTCCCCCCTTTGTAAGACTTAAGACATTATATCATAAGACATTAATGTTTATTACATCACATTCTCAAAGTCATTCCTGAATAGAATAACCAGCTATGCTCTTATGCTGTTCTTCCTTGTTCTCTGTGTATCTCGGTTACAGGACAATATTAGCAGTGTGAATAATTAGAAGAGGCATTTATGATATTATACACATACTGTATTCATTCTTGCAACTCTGATCTTTACATCCTTCATGCCATTACACCTACTGTATCTCACCATGAAGTGCATGAGACAACATGTGACAACAGAAGCATTACTGTACTATTTACTCATTCAAGCATATACAGTGTCACAAAACTGTTCACTCATTCACTATATTGTATGGTGCATGTCAATGTAAGTGAGTGAATTCATGGAAAATGAAGGAACTCTTGCATGTTCAAGACGTCACACTACTTCAAATCTAGTCTCACAGTTCAGACTGGAATTCAATTCCAATTTTTTTATTAGCTTTTCCGATTGAATTTCAAACCACATATTAATGGTTTTGTCATATCACAGCTACGTGGATTAGGGTCAAATAAGCAAAAATAAAAACTCATACCTCAGCATGTTTAGACAATTTTTTGCTTTCATTTAAAGACCTAGCAGCCTAATCTTCTCCACTCCAGTTTATTCCCTTGTGAATCATTGAACTTAACTCTCGACTCTCTTAAGTTTGAAGTAGACTTTTGAAATGTACCGCTTCCACCTGTGTTTTTTTGTTAGCAGAGCAAACATTTTCTTCATTGCAATAGGCTTTATGCCCAGCTGCACTACTTCCTGAACTTCAGCCAGCTCCTTGTTTCCTGTCTGACATTATTGGACAAACTGATTAACCCAGGTGTGTCTGGTATTTGTTACTGGTCAGGCACACCTGGATTAATCAGTTTGTCCGATAATGTCAGACAGGAAACAATGAGCTGGCTGAAGTTTAGGAAGTAGTGCAGCTGTGCATAAAGCCTATTATATATGAGCTTATACACTCACCGGCCACTTTATTAGGTACACCTGTCCAACTGCTCGTTAACACTTAATTTCTAAGCAGCCAATCACATGGCGGCAACTCAGTGCATTTAGGCATGTAGACATGGTCAAGACAATCTCCTGCAGTTCAAACCGAGCATCAGTATGGGGAAGAAAGGTGATTTGAGTGACTTTGAACGTGGCATGATTGTTGGTGCCAGAAGGGCTGGTCTGAGTATTTCAGAAACTGCTAATCTACTGGGATTTTCATGCACAACCATCTCTAGGGTTTACAGAGAATGGTCCGAAAAAGAAAAAACATCCAGTGAGCGGCAGTTCTGTGGGCGGAAATGCCTTGTTGATGCCAGAGGTCAGAGGAGAATGGCCAGACTGGTTCGAGCTGATAGAAGGGCAACAGTGACTGAAATAACCACTCGTTACAACCGAGGTATGCAGCAAAGCATTTGTGAAGCCACAACACGCACAACCTTGAGGCGGATGGGCTACAACAGCAGAAGACTCCACCGGGTACCACTCATCTCCACTACAAATAGGAAAAAGAGGCTACAATTTGCAAGAGCTCACCAAAATTGAACAGTTGAAGACTGGAAAAATGTTGCCTGGTCTGATGAGTCTCGATTTCTGTTGAGACATTCAGATGTTAGAGTCAGAATTTGGCGTAAACAGAATGAGAACATGGAACCATCATGCCTTGTTACCACTGTGCAGGCTGGTGGTGGTGGTGTAATGGTGTGGGGGATGTTTTCCTGGCACACTTTAGGCCCCTTAGTGCCAATTGGGCATCGTTTAAATGCCACGGCCTACCTGAGCATTGTTTCTGACCATGTCCATCCCTTTATGGCCACCATGTACCCATCCTCTGATGGCTACTTCCACCATGTCACAAAGCTCTAATCATTTCAAATTGGTTTCTTGAACATGACAATGAGTTCACTGTACTAAAATGGCCTCCACAGTCACCAGATCTCAACCCAATAGAGCATCTTTGGGATGTGGTGGAACGGGAGATTCGCATCATGGATGTGCAGCCGACAAATCTGCGGCAACTGTGTGATGCCATCATGTCAATATGGACCAAACTCCCTGAGGAATGCTTCCAGCACCTTGTTGAATCTATGCCACGAAGAATTGAGGCAGTTCTGAAGGCAAAAGGGGGTCCAACCCGTTACTAGCATGGGGTACCTAATAAAGTGGCCGGTGAGTGTATGAGGCTTGCTCGGAATAACGCTGCTGGAGCTGTGCCGAAGCAAAATGGCTCAATGCTTTCAACTTATAGCCCTATATTGCTTCTGGCTCATCCAATTCTGTTCACGTACATGGTCACATGTCTCCATCATCAAAGGTCCTCTGCACCTCCCACAGTTGGTGTTAGATGATATAGTAGGTCTGTCCAGAGAGGAGAGCAAAGGTCAGACATGACCGCAGGCAATATGACTCGCTGACATAGACTTGCAAAAGCTTCTTGACATTAACAACCTGCCATTTTCTTGGAGGCAGTTAGGGGTGTGGTTGTAGGGAAGGTTGTGCTCCTCACGGCGCCTTAGGTGTGTGTGTGTGTGATTCACCAAAGGACAGATGAATGCAAACAAAGGGTGAAACAGAGCCTGAGTGCTGATGAATGGTCTCGCAGCTTCTAGGCTGAAGTGAAGCCTGATGCTTGCTTTTTGATCTTAGGTGCAGATTGATGTTTGCAGTGCAAATATGTGATTTCTTTTTTTCTGTCTGTCTTCACTGCAGTCTTTGTTCTTACCATGACCTTGACCCATTATAGGAAAGAAAAAAGACAAATGAGATCTCAGTTGTTTCTCCTAGAGAGTGACTATGAAGTCCCCCAAAAACAAGTCTCAGCAATGAGCTTCTCACCAGCTTCTCTTCCAATACTATATCCACACGTTCTGTTATTTTACCAATACCTTTTGTTTACAACTTTATGATTACAAAAACAGAATTTCCTACTTATCAAAGTTAAAAGAGAGCAAATGGACCCCATCAGTCCATAACGGTTTCCAGAACAGGTTAATGGTTTTATAAGCACATCAAAATATATTTAGGAAACCAAGAGGCTGAAAGCTTAGTGTGAGTGTTTGTGTCAGGTTGTTGCAGGAAGCTGAAGACAAGGACACAGGAATAGCAGTATAGTTGATTTATTTACAAATTGAACTTTCTGGAACATACAAGAACAAAAGAACAAAACTCCAGGACTTCAGTGAAAACAACCATACAAGGACGACGATCAACAAACACTGAGGGAAAACACAGGGCTTAAATTAACGGGGACTAACGGGATAATTAACTGAACTCAGGTGTTGGGGATTACTAATTAGACAGACCGGGAAAACTAACAGGACTGAACCAAAATCACAAAGACAGGGGGAAACAAGAACGCAAAACTGAACTGAACACATATAAAACGTGACAGTTTGAGGATGTTGGAATCCATCCCAGTCTTTTTTAGTCTATTAAAAAAAAAAGAAATGCATAAATCCTCAGATTTTCAAATGTTCATCTTTTTGTAAAGGAATGCTGATAATAACATGCTAGATTGATGATATAATGTGCCACATATCCTGTGACATGCCATTGTGGTGACCTCTGCCTTCTCTGATTGAAAAACATGATCATTTGTGAGCATGAAATGGGTAATGTTGTAGGATGAGTGGCGTATCTGTTCTCACTGAAGCATGCACTGGTTTCGTGTGTGCTGTTGACCCAGCTGGACTGTGCTGTTTCAATACACTTGAGATAAGGAGCATATTTGCCTCTCTAACATACAAACTGCAGGGCACTCTGTATGTTTTATTATTTTTGTATTCGATTAAGATAGCTGTTAACTATAGAAAAACTTCAGATTATAGAGCTGCATTGTCCTGTGTTGTAATGAAAATAAATGAAATGCTCTTTTCAAGCACTTATAGAATCAGCTTCAACCTCTCAGTTCTCTTAATTCTCTCTTTTTTTTTTTGACGGCCCATGGTCAAGCACTAAACAACTTGAATTTTGGCTTTTAGTTGTGGTTAGTGATTTCTAGTATATGTTTGTTTTCTAAAACAGAATGTCCATTGTGAAGACAATGAAGTCCAGCAGCTTCTAATGGGCTTGCGTTTGGAAAGAAGCTTTGCATTTACTCTTGAAATATTCTTTATAAAGTTTGTTTTAAACTTCTAACCCTGTGTATTAAACGTATTTACTTAATTTAGTCGTAACCACTTATTGTACAGAAGTATTCAAACTTTTAAGGGCACATATTATGCAAAATTCACTTTTACATGGTGTTTGAACATAAATGTGTGTTGGCGGCGTGTGTACAAATCACCCAGTGCTTTTTTTTAAATACCCCCATATACCATAAGCGCGGTCTCAGAACAAGCCCTTCTCAGTTTCTGGGCAATGTGACGTACTTTTGCAGAAGCCCCTCCCACGACTGTTGAGTGACACTGCAGTTTTATCATAGACCCGCCCTGATTGAGCTAAACACAGTCCAACATTGTATCGACGCCGGAGCAGCTGTAGACAAGAATGTCTCCTAAGCGATTTGGGTTTTTTGTTGTTGGATGTAAGAATGAACATAGCAGTCTTCATTTACTCTCGTTGTTACTCGAGGATGGATCTGTACCAACAGTTCGTGACCCAGCTTATAGTCTCCGGAACGATAGGCCTAACGTTACTGGTCACGGCAGAAATGAAAGTGAGAGCGCACATTTTATTACTGCTCATCAAGTCGTTTTACGGATAGAAAGTGTACCATTTTAGTAACACCCCCTGAAAAGGTGTGTATATATTTGTTTACTGTTAGCTGTAACGAGTGTTTTGTGTAATTCGCTGTGTATGTTGATGATAATAAAAGAGACAGGGAAAGTTTATAAAGAATAAAGAACCCTTAAAGGGATACTTCAGGATTTAGCATTAAGCTTTGTATTAGTAGTATGTAGTAGTAGTAGTAGTAGTAGTAGTAAATAACCTGTAGTATTTTCAAATTACCGTGCTTTCCACCCTCATATCCCCCTGAGACGAGAGATTTATGTATTTTTTGTCTGGAAAAAATCCTCCGATGACGCAAAAATCGTCATTTTGCGTCATCGGAGGATTTTTTGGCCAGAGGCTAAAGACTACAGTCAGTAGTAGGGGCTGTCCCACATGTTCTCAACCCGCCAATAGAGGGTGGGATTTCACTCATAGAATGTACACATAGTGTCAGCCATCTTTTTTTAGAAGCTAAGCTAGCAGGCTCTTGTTCTGTGGAGAAAGCTGAGTAGTAGGGGTTACCATCCTCTTTTTCCCGGACATGTCCGGCCGTCAATGTCAGGGATTCAGCTTTTGCTTTCTGCAGTCGCCATTCATTGTTTACATGCACACCTTTTGTTTCAATCTAACTGAATTCATTCCGATTGGTGAATCTGAATGTAGTGTTTACATGAACGCTAAACAAGTGATCGGTTGATGTGCGTTTTAACATTGCTAAGAAAATTCCCGCTCCTCCGTGAGAGATACGAGACCGGTGCGTCTCACAGGTGTCGCTCATCGGTAATCACGCCACCGGCCTCGCGCAGTTCTCCCGCGGCCCTAGCCTCGTCCTGCTCGCCACAGTAAACATAATGAATTGCGACTGTAGAACGCAAAAGCCGAATACCGGACATTTTGGGCGATCTCGAAACACATTTTCGGAGTCATCACGGAGACTCACTAGTAGCCTAGACTTGTTGTTTAACTACTGCGCTCTGTTACCGGTAGGCGTGGCCTCCTAGGGCAGCGAAGCAAGTGCATTCTGGGAGTTGTTGTCTTTCATCCACATAAGCCAAAAATACATTTTCTGGCTTTTCTCAGTCTAGAAAGCTCACATTTCTTCTACATAAATGACCCATTTTAAATACACATTCATCTTTCCAGAGGTGAAGTATCCCTTTAACTGAACAGAGCTGCTCACACTTAGGGCCTACGTGTTCTGTTAAACTAAAAAGAGAAAAAGACAATTTTTTAAGTTATAATTTTAAGAAAGAAATCATTTACCTGTTGAGAGTATGTTGACAGTCTGTGTAGTAACTGTAGTTGTATAGCTGAGATCCAGAAAATCAGTAATAAGGAGGCTTTGACAGTTTGAAAAACAAAAAGGCGGGAATAAAGAACCCTAAACTCTAACACAAAGAACCATTTCAACATATAAAGGGTTCTTCAGGACGATACAACACTAAATAGAACTGTTACTACGTGTAAAGAACCTTTAAAGAACCATCTTTTTTTAGAGTAGTTCAAATTTAGCAGACTTTAAGTGTACCAATTTAGTATAACAAAAGTACAATTGCAGGGTATTTATTATAAGTACATAAATATGTAAATGTATTTGTAGTATACTTAGCATAAAATAAATGTATTTCAAATACATTTTAGTATATTTATGTTTCACTAGGGTATGCAGCTTTGTACCATCAGGTTGATGTAAATTCAGCATCAGTTTAAAAGACAAACACTTAAGTTCAAATCACCTAAATGGACGACTATTTTCTGAAATAATAGGCATTAAACAGCACAAAAGCTATTGAGAGCCAATTAGACATTGCAGATATTGTGAACTATGTGCTTTGGGGGTGTTTTGCTTCCCTGGATTATACAGTAGCTTAATATGGTCATATAATTGATCCCTTCTGTATAATGTATTTTTGATTTATACAAAAGGAGTGGTGGTTGGACTGTGTGATGGGCTGTTGGTGTTTGTGTTGGAGAGTAGGCGTTACGGAAAGAGAAATAGGCTGGGGAGGACTGCTGAAGAACAAAATATGGAGATCAGTAGTAAGTGAGGAAATTCAATTCCAGAGAAGAGAGAGAAACCTGAGAAACTTGAATACTCTTATACCATTTATACTGTTCGGTATCTAATGACTCTCTGCTCACAAGACTCCAATATAGCCATGTAGTAGATTACTGTAGTATTAAATATACTTTGAGCTTGGGAATCTGTTATGGCATTATACTTGTGATGGCCTTTTAGTAGATTAAAAAAAAAAAACCCTTTCATTTCTGAGTGAGTTTGGTTTGTAACTATCCTTCATAAGCACCATGTGCAAGAGGGTAAAGGCAGCAACATATAGGGTGAATTTCAAGTAAAATGCATTATTTAAAGGGATTGTTCACCCAAAAATGAAAATTCTGTTATCATTTACTCACCCTCAAGTTGTTCCAAACCTGTGTGATTTTTTTTCTTCTTCTGCTGAACACAAAAGAAGATATTTTTTACATTCTTTAAAATATATTCTTTTGTGTTCAGCAGACGGAAGAAATTCATACAGGTTTGAAACAACTTGAGGGTGAGTAAATGATGACAAAATGTGCATCTTTGGGTGAACTATCCCTTTAAGCTTGAATGCACTTTGCTTAATGAGTTTACATTTTAAGAGCATAACAGTGGTCTTTAATTAAAGAGACACTATTTCTTTAAATGATAAAATAGGTCCCTTTCGAGGAACAACGTTGTGTCAGTTGCTGAGGCTATGGGAACGCCTTCAGCGTGACCGGTGTCTGAAGCACATGTGAAGCAGTCGCATGACCAGTGTAGTGCGAGTTACGTAATCAGAATACATTTTTTCATGTAACTATCCTAGTGAAAAAAGTATACTTTATTGTATTTGAAATATATTCCCATTTTCAAAAGTATATTGCAAATATACTAACAATTGTACTATCTTTAAATATATTAGCATCACGCTTTTACCTATTTTCACAATACAACTTTTAACACACTAAATAATTGTACTTTAGTATATTATCTCAACATATATTTTAGAAAAGTATACTTGATGTGAAAATTCTGTTTATTTTTTAGAAGTGTATTTGTTTGCACTTCATTACAAATATATTTTAGGTAGGCTATATTTTAACTGTGTGCTGGAAATGATCATTGTAACAATGTATTGAAAGTATACGTTGCCTCCAGAGATCATGACCAGTGCCACAGCTAGACTCAGGGTGTATTCACACCAGGAAAGTCCGATAGTTCACTTGCTTTGGTCCGGACCAAATAAAATATATATTTATTTTTTTGGTACGGTTCGCTTTCACACTGCTCTTTTTGCAAGTGAACCAAAATTTGTAAACAAAACCACACGTGTGCTAAGGTCGTCCATTCATTGGACAAGGATTCTTAAGTAATGTTGCGGAAGTTTTTTTACTTTAACGGGGCACTGTGCGGGAGACCTCTCATATCCCCTCTCCTTCATCCGTTCAGTAAACATGTTGAACACATCAGTATTTTTATGTGTCCTCTCCAGCAGCTGTGCTACATGGGCATCTGCCCAAATGTTAATAAGGCAGCTCGTCTCTTCGAAGCTCCAGGTCAAACCACGACTCATTGTATCAAATGTAGTAGCCAGGCTGCAACAGATCACTTTCCCATACCGCAACTCTGACTACGAAAGCCTGTTAACTCAAAGGCACAGTGCTTTCTTGCAATTGGGTCGGTTCATGTTCACACCGTAAACGAACCGTACCAGAGTTCGTTTGGAACCGTACCGAGACCACCTCTTCAGCTGGGTCTTGGTTCGGTTGTTTGGTCCGCACCCGAGTTCGATTGCTGTATTCACACCTGCCCAAAAGGTCCGCACCAAGGGGGGAAACGAACTAGAGTTCGATTCAATCGAACCAAACAAGGCAGGTGTGAATACACCCTCAGTCACTCCAAGGAATTCACTCAAGCAGACTCTCCGCTTGTTAGCCTTCCATTTCTCTCCAATCTCCATGCTGAGGTGTCAAGATCATGGGGGTAACCTTATTTTCTGCACATGGTGACCTCCACCACCTTGAATTATTCAAATGTGGAGGGACTACGTGGTGGCAGGTCAGGCTGGTGGAGCTCTGCACACTATGGCAGTGTTGCAGGCATACGAGGCTGACCTCCTGAAGGACTCGGCTCATTTTTCTGACAGTACTTTCTCAGTTCTCTTCACACAAATGCTCAGGCTGTGAGGGCAAATGCAATAGGTCACAGAGTCAACTGTACAAATGTGAGCATCAGTGAGCTGTATAGCTATATTGGATTACTATTCTACATGAAAATGGTGAAGGTGAGCTCACTGACTATTCATGATCATTCACGCCCCTCGCATATGACGCGTATGGCCTTTCTAAACAACATGAATAATGACTTACATATAAACAACTTACAACATTTCAATAAATGTATTGTTATAATTAGTGGGCAGGATGATTTTCGCATCATTTTGTGACAACAAATCTATTCTACAAGATCCAGGAACATCCAAAATGTGCCTCATTGATATTTGGATTATATTGGTAACTATATTGTAAATAAAATACACAAATATTTTGCCCTCACATTATTTCTTGTATTTCCCTCTCGGTCTCATTCCTCATTGAAAGGCCCATTAGGGGAGGGGTCTTTATCTCCTCATGTGTGAATCACATCATTATTCATTATCATTCATGCCTCCTCGCATATGAAGCGTATGGCCTTTCTAAACAACATGGATAATGACTTACATATAAACAAATTACAAAATTTCAATCAATATATTGTTTTTTGTGAATTAGTGGGCAGGATGGATTTCCCATCATTTTATAACAAAAAATTATATTCTACAAGATCCAGTATATCAACAACTACGCATAAATGTTTTTTTCCCCCTCAAAATTAAAAAAACGTATCAAGAATGAGTCTGGAGGTGACAATGCATATGTGGGTAGAACTATGTAAGTACACTTGCTGAAGGCTCACCAAGAATAGATAATTAATAGAGTAGATGAGTTGACTTTTCACTATTAGCATCCCACTTTTATCGTTGTCCCCTCCAGCACAGTAAAGGGGTGAAGGTGCAGCATCAGCACGCTTCCTGGCTGGAACCAAAATCAGAATAAGCGACCATTAAGCCGAGATGGGTTACTTTGCAGAAGAGTGGTGGACGATGTTGGACACTGTTGTCTTTCAGTTGCCCCTCCAGTCTATAGTTAGATTGGAGATAATAGCTTAGTGAAATATACATTTATGTCAGCACACTTCCTTAAGGGACATGTTACTTAGATAATGCACTACCTGGCAGATCGGCGGCAGAGGTCTTTAAATTTGTGACGGCCAGGGCAGTTGACAGAGAGGGCAGCTGGCAGAGATGTTGTGGGCTTTACTGCTATTAGCGTCCCATTTTTCCTCTTTCGGCCCCTTGCAGCTTTAGCAGTGGTAGTGTAGACTACATACATCGCCATGTTTCCCCGATGGTCCTCTGGAAGGTTTTCCTGGCTGGATCTCCTGAAGGTACTGATACCATTTTCTGAGGATAGAGTGGACAGTTGTTAGAGCAGACAGTCAAACTATAGATGGAGTCCCTCCACTCTCTCGGTCTGCACAGTTTATTTCACTGGAAGAGTGTACATGCTCGCCTCGGTTGGGTTGCTTTAAAGTATGGCCCATGAGAATGGGGATGAATGCTATTCCAACCAGTGATGTGCCAGGATGACTGTGAAGTCCTCCAGAACCAGAAGTGAAGTGTTCTCTAGGTGAGTACAACCGATGCGTAGGAAAACAGGTTCATAGCGATGTTATAATTCCTCCTCCAAGTGGCTTTCCCACTATTGAGAGGATGAGAAGTGAGATTGAGAAAGGAATGGCCTGGAGGTGGAGCTGATGGATGAGTTGTCCAGAGAACTGGAGAATCCGTCCGAATCAATGAGGGCTGTAACTGCAACAGAAAAATGGTCACTGGTCACTGTGACTTTGGAACAAAATGGAGAATGAGTGACTGTAACAGTATGAACTGAACTCACTGATGCACTAGGTGGTTTCACTGGGCACACTGTGATTTCATTGAGCACACTGTGATGACTGTCAGCTCCACAGTAGAGGCATAATCCCCTT
Organism: Rhinichthys klamathensis goyatoka; assembly: GCF_029890125.1. Lineage (NCBI taxonomy): Eukaryota > Metazoa > Chordata > Actinopteri > Cypriniformes > Leuciscidae > Rhinichthys > Rhinichthys klamathensis. The sequence goes on from NW_026607030.1 coordinate 269,332, forward strand.
TGCATGCACCAACGAGAAAAATTGATCTGGATTGATTCGTCTGCTGGTTCTGGATGGTAGAACGTGTTTCCAGATGAAAAGGATTGCAGGGTTGGAGGTTCATGGAAACAGGAGTAAAGATGGGAACAGTAATGGAATGATTACGTGTCACAGGTTGTATAAATGCTCATTGACTGAAGAATTACCAAAATCTTTACCGAAGTTTGTGAGGAAGTGTCCAGGGATTAAGTGACTGAGCCAGCCTGAAACCAATTGGTGTTGGCCCATTGAAGAACAAATTTGGTGAGTAGAAAGATGATAAATGCTATTTTGGAGTGATCAGTAGGAAATCTCTGAGACTGCATCTTGAACATTAATGAATATTGCAAAATAAATCCTACTGCAACCTTGATCTGGAAAATTATGCAGGATTGACCATGGAATTGGAGGCATATGAACATGGTGCAGGCGGGAGTAATGGCAGCTACATGGTCAATGACGAAGAACTTGTGGCTGCCACTCCGGAGCGTGAGGACTCAGATAACGCTCAATTAAGTCGATTTACCAGTTCCTCAATGGAATCAGAAGTGGATAGATATCCCGCTGAGTTCATGTTTGTAGTCTGGTCTACTGTCACCTGATTACGCAGATGCAAGATATGGGATTGAATCCAATCGCAGGTTTATTGTATTGCTGACAAAAACAAACAGAAAACAGGTGAGGAAAAATCACAGGTAGTCTTTGTAAATCTGTATGATTAAATAAATAAATAAATTAGTAAATTATGGACTGTAACAGCAGAATAACTATGACATTCAACCCCTGATTGACTGATACTAGTTGATGTCACTCAATACCATCATAAGACACTATTAAAGGGTGAGTTCACCCAAAAGGTTTCTGTCATTAATAACTATTACTGACCATTTAAGGCACCAGTAACCAGTAATTACCAGTAATTTGGTATAAAAAAAAAGGTTATATGTAAAGTGTCCTTGGGTTCTTGAAAGGCGCTATATAAATAAAACATCATTATTATTATTATTATTATTAATAAAACATTGTGAATTGGAATGCTCTAATTGTAATCTTGCACTATGTAGGACTAAGTAGCATACACATGTATTAAAGCAATACCAAGTAACTTTTCCTCAGCGGTCGCCCTACAGGTTGGAAGCAGAATTATGCGGGAGACTCCCAGGCCACAGACAATTTGAGGAAGTGGTGGGGGAAGTGACATATGCCGTAAAGCAGTCAAATTTTGTAGTTCTTTTTGTGCTCGGGTTACTACCCGAAACCCGAAGTTACATAGTGCAAGTAAAAGCGATACAGACCACGTCAGGCTATGGCACACGTGTCATTTAACCTATTGTAATGCGATGTACCATCACAAGGGTCTTGGAAATATATTATGAAGGTTGAAAAACTACATAGTGTTACTTTAATTTATTCATTCAGATTCACCTGTGTAATTACAGCAGCACCGCAGTGCTTCCCCTCAGGATTTGATCAATATTTTTTTATATATTGTATACAAGCCTGGATGAAAGTATTGATCATATGCAAATACACTTAAGTGTTTTTTAATCCTTATTGAGCAGGCACAATTGAACAATGCCATTGTTTGAATCATTAGAGAAAGCTACCAGAACATTCTCTCATTTAGAAAGATGGCTAAAATTCATAGGAAACATTTCAAGACATTGACTTGCAATGGTTAGAGGCACGTATTTGTCTGAAGTGTTTGAGAGACCTGTCAGTCGCACTTAGCAACAGAAGAGAGCATATTTGCTTGATACAAAATATGTTATACAAGTAAAACACTAGAAATTCTTTCTGTCTGGATTTCAAACTTAAGTATTATAAAGAAGTCAAGAATGGGGATAAGACAAAGATGCCAAAATGTGTCATTTTGTATGTCCCATCTAGGGGTTGGGATGTGACATAAAGGTGACAAAGCCAGCAGTGCATCTTACATTTCATTTATTACTCTAAAAACATAACTTGGTTTAGTAACATAAATAAATTAACAGATTTTAAAAAAATGAGAGAAAAACTGAAACAATGGAATAAACTAACAGGAAGCAATAACTTCAAAAGTGGGTTAAGGCAGACCATAACGAACAAAAGTAATCTTAACTAAAACAGAAAGATAGGCGATTACACCAATATCACTACTACTAAAAGAAAATGTCAAACAACAGCATTTTCTAGTAACAGTAATATTTTGGAGCAGCAACACACAATGCAAGCAGCTCAGACTAGCCAAACACATGGCCATACATGGCTCTCTCTTCTGGTGAGCAAAATGAGGAGAGTATCAACAATCGACCAGTCCTCAGCAACATTTACTCCACCTCACCATCTCATTAGCAAATTAAAAGAAAGGAGACTTGGACAAAACAGACATGGGTAAAGGGAGAGAAACACACAGCCATCTTAATTTATCATACGACATAACAATTTATTGCTATATTTCTGGGAGTTTTCTGCTAATTTTGCTGAAAATATAACAAGTGTGTGGAAATTTAATTCATTTGAAGACTGGAGCAGTTACATAAGGTGTGATTACTTTCATTTGATTACTCATAACATGTGAGCTGCCATTACATTACTTCACAGCTCTAGCAGTGAAATGTCAGCTGGTACATGACCGGGACCAGATCAGACTTCTTGCACTTATGAGGTTTATGGTTGCTAGGAAACAAAGTTGATAGAAACAAGTGTCAGGGAGATTAAACATTCTGTTACATCTTCAGACGCCATCCACTCAGAGTGGAATGATTTTTTGGAGAATCATTGTCTTGAGAATCTCCCTTAATTAAAAGTACTTATTTGTCTGAATTATAAGACAAATACACGAGTGGACCTCAATTATTTGTCTCCTTTAAAAGCTATTCTGAAAAAGCTATAAGCTAAAAAAACTATTCAAATAGTTCAAACTACAATCAAGTTAATCTATTATAAAAGTTGTTCCCTTTTGAAGTGGAACTTTAATGCTGCCACATGGAGTTGATATGATATTGGGAACGCCATCAGTGTGACTGGTGTCTGAAGAACATATACCAAACATGTCATTGATGTCACTAGTGGAGCGTTGGTGAGTATAAAAAGGCACCTGTAATACACGTAATCAGCTTTTTGGTTTCAGCAAATGGTTTGTTTGTAAATCCCATGGTGAAGGCGATCAAAATCAAGTCAAGCAACCAATGTTTCAGGTATTCTGTGCCTCCTTGTCCTCATATTCTGAGCCCTCTCCTTCTGTTAGCTCTGCATACGGGGGAACTGCTGGATTTGGCCCGGACCACAGACAGATTGGATCTGGCTTGAAGGCATGAGAAACTGGAAGTCGCTTTGGGTAGACTTAATGAGTGATTCTTGTCAGGCCGTGAATGTCCCTCCCCATGGGCCTTCCATTTCTTCCAGAGCTTCACACTGAAGTGGAGAAGTCCTGGAAGAAACCTTATTCAGCTAGTGTTTTTCCATTCCAACCTTCAAATTAAAGACACGCTGGCCAGCTGTTGAAAAGATACTGGCCAGCTATCTCTCGCAGGGCGAGACGTCTTCTCTGAAGTCCTTTAGGACTTGCCATCTAAACCGCTACAGACCACCAAACGCTTAATTGACAATGGCTTTGTTGCAAGCATACCAGGCCGATCTGCTGAGAGATCTTCACATAACTAATGATGGTGACAGGTGACAGAACACCACTTCCCTGGTGAAGAAGGCCCAAGCTGGCATGAGTAAGGTCCTTGATGACGAGAGTTCTGGAAAATGGCATTGTGCCCTGCTCTTGTTGCCTCCTTTTGTTTAACCCTCTGGGGTCTACGGTGTTTTGGGGGTCCTTGAGATGTTTTTTTACATGCCCTGACATTTGTGCTTTTTTCAGTTGCTTATACACATATTTACAAATCCTGTTCAAATAGGCTATATGGGCCATTCTACATAATTGGTTCAAAGTCAGAGTTGCAAACATCTTGGGAAAAAATAGTCTTTTTCCACAAATTTTGTATGCATGCAAATTGTATAAAATCCAAGGAAAACCATTTCTAGTAATTGTGCAGATAATTCACATACTGTATTTTCAGAAAGTTTTGAAATCCTCTCCCCAAATGTTTCACTAATAAAAAAACAATAATAAATAATTTAATGAGAAGGCTTATATTGACCTATTAAGATTTAGCTTACATCTACCTTGTAAATATATATTTTTGCTATTTTATTAAAAAGTTTTCACATGTAAATCAACAATAATTAAAATTTTAACAATATTTCAAGTGTAATCTTTCTTTTTAAAATATTATACATTTTATCATACGTATTTCAAAGTTAAGGATTCATTAGTTTGAATATAGCCTACATTGGCCACACTAATAACATCTTAGTTGATGACTTTATTTTTGACAAAACATACTATATATTTAACATATGAGCAGAAATTGGCGAACAAAAGCTTTTTTGATGTGGCAGTAGTCTATTTTACAATAAAAACTTTATAATCTATCCAAAACTAGTCAACGAAATGTTGTCTTTCATATTTCGTCTGTAACATATCGTTTTTTTTTTTTATACATTAGGCCATATAAATGTTAATTTGCAGTTTAATACGTTGCTTATACAAATACATTTTATTTCAACATATTTCAGTCGATTTTTACTCATCTCAGTATAGCAATATAGTTTGGTAAATGCTAAACTAGTAGATGTTCATGTAAAAATAACGTTTACTAATGTAAGTGCCTGTAAACAACAGCGCACATTTGTGCAGTTCATTCATTCACACACAGAAACACGATTAAAATTGAAATAGTCTTTTTGTGGTTTACAGACACTATTCCATATCGCGATTAGAACAAAGCACTTAAGAATAAAGAACTTACTATTCACAATACTCAGCTGGATCCATTGCTCCTGGAAATGAAACTAAACCAGCAGTTCTGAGGTCAATTTCCCAGGATTATTATTCCTCACAGCGTCACAAGATGACATAAAGTACATCAATCTGATTAAACTTGATGTGTTTTATTGAGTTGATGTGGGCGTTGACAGGTTTGCATGGATTGCCTCAGATCATTTGTGTTTGAATAGCGTGCGCTCTCTGTAGGCGTGTTCACATTAGCAGATAATGAGTTGCCATGAGAACGACTGACATCTCTCTCTTTTCATACAGATTACATAAACAGAGAATATTTGTTTTCGTTTGGATTAGATAATTTAATAGTAGACACTTAAATGATTATAAAGATATATTGCTCATGCCTGGGTGACTAGTATTCACTGAGTTTTGTTTAAGTTTAGAGACGTGCTCCAGAAAAAAGTTCACGGAGACGGAGAGGCACAAAGCACAGCCTGTTTATTTTATTTATTTTACAAAAGCACAATGTTTTGTTTCGATTGTAAGTGGACACATAAAAAAGTAGATATTTTACAGTTTATTTTTTCATATTTCTTAAGTCTGTATGACCATACATGACGGAGTATTTTAAGTCTATTTTGCTGCTATGTGAAAAAAATCCCGCAAAACGCGTTTGCCGACCCCAGTGGATTAATATGTAAGAGGATGTAAACTGGCAAACTGCAGACGGCCTTTCTCTTATCTGGGACATATCTTCCCTTTGGCTGGCACTAAGGGTCGATGTTAGGTAAGTGGAGTTGTGTTGGGCCGTTTATATTCCCTCTACTTCATTTACCTCCCTCCATTATTACTGTTTGGTCTTCAAGTAGGGATGTCGCTCCCCTTTGAAATGGGCTCTACTGGGGCCTGGTTGGAAAATGCTTACAAGTAATTGAAGTTCACCTACGGGGTGTCCCTCTTTGTCATCTGTCACATACTATGGTCTAATGCTCAAAGGGAAGGATGGAACACTAACCCATAATGGGACTTAGGTAGAGTGATTTTAATCAAGGCAGGGTTGAGCTGCTCTCCCCCAGTTACATTGGGGTCAGAGGTGTAGTGGTAAAAAAAGAGGTGGGTAAACTATAAATTCTGGTGGACCACGACGTGGTCACCCGGTAAGGTGGGCCACTGCCTACCGGTGTATGTATATCCTGTGGCAGGGCTCGACATTAAGCCTTTTCATACGCTTGTCCTTCGGACAAGTAAATCTGTCATTCACTTGTCCGAGTAAAAAAGTTTCTCGTCCGGATTTTTTTTTTTTTTGTGTGTTAATTTATTCTGAAACAATATTCTCATCAGTGTTCAATTAGCTTTGATATTTAAATCGGCATATTGTAATATTTGCACCTTTAAAGGGCATCCCCTCCCCCAATATTATTAAATGTATGCTTCATCTTTCATTTTAAATTCCTAAATTTGATCAATAAATTCAATTATTCCGAATAATAAGACACTATATGGCTGATCAAATTAAATAATTTACACTGAAAAATTACAATTGCATAAAATAATGTTATGAAATTGATTTAAATTTACAAATAAGAAACGTTGGAAAGAATGATCTACTTTTAAACATAACACTAAACCGCCAGTAGGTGGCTGCAGGCGACCGTCTTAATGAGTGAGTCATTGATTCATTCATTCAAACGATTTGTTCAAACGGCTGATTCATTCAAGATTGAGACCTATGATTGAGACAGATGTTTATGAATGGGTCATTGAATCTTTGACTTAATCGATTCGTTCAAAATGCTGAATCATTCAGTAATGAAAACAGGTTGAGTTCCTGTGAGATGCGCCTTGGTTCTGCTGTGATTTTTGTTTGGAACTATTTTCGCTGCTGAAACAGAACAAAAACAGGCAATATTGCATCTAAAATGTAAGTGACTTAATTTTAACTGTTTATTGAACTGTTGTAGAAAATCAATGTCACATTTTCAATCGTGATGGTGTTCAGGAAAAATAATTGAGGTTGCTTAACATATGTTAAAAATATAAAAACTCCACATTTAGATGTTTTATAGGCAGTATGTTGTTAACTGAGTGTGTGTGTGCGCTCATTTGTGTAGATTTCTCCTCGAGAGGCTGCGCGAGCGTCAACAGCGCAACCTTACCGTCAGTAATAGTCAACAACACTGACAGTAATACAGCGCAATATGAAAGAGTTCGTCTTAGGTTTAACAACCTATGAAACTAATAATTAACAATATGCAACTAAAACGACATAAGCTTAATTTATAGCCATTTAGAGGTGGATAAACGCAATTTAGAGGTGGATAAACGCACTTTGGAGGTGGGTAAACGCTATTTCCGAATATTGGGAGGTGCGTAAACGGCGTTTACGTGCGTTTAGCCTCCACTACATCCCTGATTGGGGTCTTTAAGTAGACTCCCCAATGAATTCCAAGATCCCCTCTGGTTCCCTTGGAGTTTAGAGTCTGGGTGATGAGAGTTACTGGGCACACTACATTACCCTTCTCTATTTTTTCTCCTTTCCCTGAGTATGAATTGGGATATAGACTCCTGCTTAGAGAAGTGGCGAAATCGGAAGTTGTAGTCTGAAGAGCTAATCACTGAGGTTTTAGTGCCATGCATGCTCCCTTTGATAAGCTACACTTTAGTATACCCCTTACGGTTGAGTAATGTGAACTGAAGTATGGCAGACAATTTGTATGCCCCTGTTTAGTTACCTCCCTTTCCCAACTGTTGTTGGCTCTTAAAGTAGGGTATTTTGTACCCAACCAAAGGGGACCCTTAGTCCCCTTTGGTTGGGTACTCTGCAAATTCTCTCTAATAATCCATGTTCAAAGAACCTGACAAGTAAAGGTAGTTTTCCTGATAGCATCCCTCCTAGTTCTTATAGCACTCTATTTCTTAGATGAGTGAATGGACTCTTTTTGCGTGAGCACTCTCCCCTAACTGCTCTAGGATTTTTAAGTACAGCTGAAGCTCTCCTGCGGTTTCCCTAGGGGTTGAGTTTTGAAGGCGAGATTCTTTGGCAATTATATTATGCCGCTCTCATGTTTGCAGCCCTTTTGATCAAGTTATGGGTTTCATTCTCTCCATGAAAGTAGTGGTAATATGGAAGGTTATAGAATATACTCCCTTTGGTAGGCTACTCCCTAAGAGTTTTGTCAAGGTGCTGACATAGCTGAGCCATTTTACCTCAGAGCTCTGCTCTTTGTCGGTGCATCTCATTGCCACGCCTAGGGTTTGCCAGCACATCTCCTTCAGACAAAAGAGTTTATGACGTGTAATTTCACGTCTTTTAATTTCACGGGTGCTCCACTTCTGACATCATGGACTGTCATCAGCCAATGAAAATGGCATGTTTGGTACACTGATGGCATTCTCAATAATGTCAACTTAATGATGCAGCGTCTCGTTCCCCTTCTCCGGGAACTAGGCTTACATAACCTAGACATTATCTATCTAACAATAGACTATCTAACAATTGTTTCCCGAAAATCTAGTAAATTTGTCGCACATCTATCGTTTGAATGATGGTTCAACAATAGAACTTAATGAAATGTAAAGTGGTGGTAATGAGGTGATGGAATAATAACGTATACTAATTAATTGGTTCAAAATGGAATGAATTATACCTCATTTCTGTGAACAACGAATAGCCATTAATTTGTATTTTTTATCACTTTTATATGCAACTATATATTTGGTGTACACTTTAATCGCATATATGTGTTTTGATCAGTAAGCAGCTTTGTCCATTAAATTTCTCTGTGATTCTGCTGTAAATAATGACTATGGCATCTTTCTTTATTGTAATGCTATGTTTATAGATATTTGAGTCCATCACATGTTCTATTGTACGTTATACTCTAAGGTTCCACCAGAGGTAGAGCATATACGCGCATGTGCACTTTAAAAATGGTGCTTTCATTCTTTTGACACACCAAAATAATTACAAATCTATATGATTATACTACATGTTAGCTTGGTTAATTTGCTCAAGAGCATAATCTTTTTAAGTCCACATGTCATACTAACAAGAAACTAAATGTTATGTAAATTATGTAAATGTAAATGATCTAAATGTTCTAAATGTTCGTTATTAACGTCAACTGCGAGAGCAGTAGAGCACCCGGAGAGTTTAGACAGCGCTCAGGGTTTGCAACGGTTTATTATGAATGAAGCTTACTTGACAAAAACAGTTCTATGCTTACCTCATTAATACGATCACACAGCGACACCTAGTGGGCATTGTGATATTGCAGTGCTTACTAAGTGTGTCCTTCTAGATTTGCCGTGGTTTAGTGTTTTCTAATATCTTATCAATATCAATATCTTAACAAATAGAAAATAGCCTTAAATAATGTATTATTTATAGTGTACCTATGAAGTACTTGCATGTAAGTATAATGGAACAATATGTAAAGTTTGGGGAATAAAGGGGTAACAATCAGGAGAATTTAAAAAAAACTATTTATACTGTAAGTATTACAGAACTAAGGGGTACTTATTCTACTATTATGATATAACAATCTTACATTTAGGTGAAATTTGGTGAGAACATACACTGCGTACCTTTTTGTAATAATTGTGTACCAATACATACTGTATGGCTTTTTTAAAATTACGCCTCAGCACTTACTCACGATTATTCTCAACATGGGGACAGGAGAGCTGCCAGTCAATAAATGGGAAAACAAAGTAACTTGCGTTACTTATTTTTTTTTTGTAAATTTAAAAGTAATGTTACTTTAGTTATTAAAAAAAGTAATCTGATTACGTAACTTGAGTTACTTGTAATGCGGTACCCTCAACACTGTTACTGCCAGTGCCAACAATTACATCATGCCTATCTTATTTTTACTTCAACCGTCCATAAAACATACATGATAAGGTCCAGAAATCTAGAACAATCAGAGTAGATTACTGAAAAAAAAAAGAGTATGTTTTGTTGTTGTTGTTGTTGTTGTTCAATCCTCACTGACCCCCTAATGAATTTAAAGTTCCTTCACAGAATCAGAAATAATCCTGTGGTATTGTAAAGTCTCCATTTTTTATGTAGTTCTTTATACAATGCAGATTGTTTCAAAACGGTTTTAAAGTGATAGAAATTACTAGAAATTAAAAATGTCATTATCTACTTTCAAGTATGGGCTTATTTCCTATGTGTAACACTAAAGAAGTTGCATGTATATAATGAAAGTAAACGGGAGTGAACATTTCCCCCATGCCAATGGCAATAAAAAAATTGCCTATATTACATTTGTCAAGTCTCTGAAACCATACAAGAGCATTGTGTGAGAAACAGACAGATAAAGTCATCCTTTATTCCATCCGTTATAAAAAATCTCGCCTTCCATCATAGCTCTCAATTCTCATTTGGTGTTGTGCCAGGTTTGACAATGTTGGGTAGTGCCTTGCAACTATTTACTTCTCCATTGTTTGGAAAAGAGAACTTAGACCAAAAACAGCTAAAGATACACAGTTTTTTTTTTCTTTTTTGTATTCCACAGAAGAAATCAATGACATAGAGGTTTGCTGTAACGACATGAGGGAGTAAATAATGACAGCATTTTCTTTAGGTTAACTAACAATTCAAACATTGAGCAGAATGTGACCATATTAGAAAACATATTAAGGTATGCATAATAAGTTGCAGACTTTTTTGTTTCAAATGTGTCACTAACATGAATGCTTAAGCATCAGTGGAGGCAGTATATGTTTTTTCTCTCTCCCTATGGTGTATTAGCCAAATGTTTGAATTTAGACAGCCGTTCTCAGAGAACAGAAGTCAGGGGATTCAAGACACTTTGTTTGCTGAGACAGCAGACTTGGAGACATAAGGGACATTGTCCAGAATCAAATATGCTCCTCTACTGGAACACAAAAGGAATGCTCTAACACAGATCTGCTGACATTTTGCCTCTGTGCTTTTCACTGGTGTTTCCTAAAACCTTGTTCTATCACAGGGGCAAGGCAACATGTCGAATAGTCCCCAATCCCAGATAGATAACTAGTTTTCCACTGGGGTTGCATTCACACAACAAAAACTAGCAAAAGTCACTCTCAAAATTCAGTCGTGAGTCTTGAAAAGTCACTTTGGTTATATATGTATCTCTAGAGAGAGAAAAACTGTATGAAAAAACATATTCCAAAGTTTACTGACAACCATATTCTGCTGCTGTGCGAAGTTGCTTTGGAGATTTCGGTCTTCACCACTGGCCTATCAACTGGTTTCCTCACAAGTCATTTTTGTCCTGAAATATCTTTCTATTGCTTCCCCGTCTTCCTCTGGATGTTTACCACAACCCTGCTGTTTCTCTCATCACTTCCTCTGCCTCTGTCTTCTTCTCTCTCTTCATCATCCCCCCAGTCCCAGTCTCGAGAGCTCTTTGATCAGCAGCATCTGAAAGCACTCATGGATTTTCAGCTGTGAAATTAAGCCGCCTTCCAAACCATGTCCAGGGTTAATTAAAGATTTAAAACGAGTGACTTTCCCCCCCACATCATTTGCATGAAACATTGAAACAACTGTCATACTTAAAAAAAAAAAAAAAAAAAAAAAAACTTTGACTTCCTTTTACAGAGTGGAGTCATACACACACCAAAAAAAAGAAAAAAAAAGAAAAGGGGGATAAAGAAAAGAGAATTCTTTTGATTTTATATTAAAGAAGATGCATTCGAAGCATACTTTTATTATTTGGCCACACTTGTTTAAATATTGTGATATTTATTTCTTTTAAATTTCTAATCAGTCCAATGAGGTTAAATAATTATTGTCACAAGTCAATGCAATTATTTAACCTCATTAGACATAGAAAAGAAAAAAAAGAAAAGAAAAATATTTAAACAATTGTGGAAAAGAATGAAAGTAATATGTGGATCCAAATACACTATAAAGTGTCCAACAGATCAACCCGATCTCACGACCAATTCGTCCGAATTTGACGAGTGATTAAAAGATGGCTAATTCGTAACAATTCGTACGACCTCACTCGTACGAATTAGTATGATTTTTGCTAAATCGTACATATTTGACGAGTTGCCCAATTCGTATGAATTCGTACGAATGACCTACCCCTGACCCCGCCCCTAAACCTACCCATCACGTGGGTTTAGACAAATCGTACAAATTCGTACGAGTGAGGTCGTACGAATTCGTACGAATTAGCCATCTTTTAATCACTCGTCAAATTCGGACGAATTTTTGCTAAATCGTACATATTTGACGAGTTGCCCAATTCGTATGAATTCGTCCGAATAACCTACCCCTGACCCCGCCCCCTAAACCTACCCATCACGTGGGTTTAGACAAATCGTACAAATTCGTACGAGTGAGGTCGTACGAATTCGTACGAATTAGCCATCTTTTAATCACTCGTCAAATTCGGACGAATTTTTGCTAAATCGTACATATTTGACGAGTTGCCCAATTCGTATGAATTCGTACGAATAACCTACCCCTGACCCCGCCCCTAAACCTACCCATCACGTGGGTTTAGATAAATCGTACAAATTCGTACGAGTGAGGGCGTACGAGTGAGGGCGTACGAGTGAGGTCGTACGAATTCGTACGAATTAGCCATCTTTTAATCACTCGTCAAATTCGGACGAATTGGTCGTGAGATAGCGTTGAACAGATTGGCAAATATAGTTTAGCCTTCAGAACCAGATGGCTGTGGGTTTCCTCTCCCTTAATTCCTATGAATGAATGAGTATATTGTGAACACAAAGTGCACTAGCAAAGTCCTTGCTCCACTAAACACCGGGACACTGATGATGCTTGTGATTCGATTGTGAGGTTGCACATCAAAACATAGGCCTATATCTTGTATTTAATTCACAACATTAAAAGGGAGGGACGTAATTTGTCTTGTTTACATATTCCGTGATAAAGAAAATTAACAAAATAAAATAGATGCACCATAAAAGTGTTTATAAAGTAAAAATAAATAGTATAATAATATTACTCCATTTACTAATAAAAGTTTGAATACGATATTCACCTGTCCTGCCTTCAGCTTCTGACAGTTCTTTGTCTGGTGTTGTTTGTGTTTAAGTGCACACTGTTACTTCGCTTCTCATCTTTTGTGTTGTTTAATTAAAGTTACTCTACTATTTAAACGGATACAGAGCGTCATCCTTTGTGGACCAGATCGTGACACGACCATTATTTTAGAACGTATCACCTTATTATTTCCATGGCGAAGCCCCGTGCTTGTCACGTGACCAACTGCAGCTACAATCGCTTTTAGTTTTTCCTTTCTTATTAAAAATATTCACACTTGTTAACTATATTATGAACTATCTGATATTCAGATTTTCTAATTTGTGTAAGAGAATGTGTTTTGTCATTTAAACACCTTTTATAATGATCATGATTGCTAATCTATAACGCGTGATGGGTATGAGTTTGCGCCGCAGAGAATCGGATCTGTCGGATTTATATCACTTAAATTCATCGACAACTTCTCCCAAAACACATGAACGTAAGTGTCCGGTGAACTGGGATAAGAATAGAGTGAACTTTATAGTTATCTACACAGTGTGTATCTGATATGAATAAAACACGTCATCAAATTATAATTGAAAAGAGTTATTATTGCCGCTTCCATAGACATCCGTGTGTTTTTAACAAACCATAAATGTATTTTTTGCATGTATGTGTAATTAAATGTCTGAAACCTAAAATAATACTGCCTAGATCTAAGATCCAGAGAGTATTCAGGACATGTTAGATGGCTCCATTAGAGACCTCTTTTGTCTTCAACCACATGTGGAGAGTGTAAGGGTTGATTTTGCTTTTGGTGTTATATAACTCAAAGTGGATGATCTTGCTGGGACTGTGAGTTTCAATTCTTTGGGACATTCGTAATAAGCACGTCAACTTTCTGATGTACATGTGGTACGAACTGGAGACAGATGCCACAGTCGCTTGATGAGAAAACACTAACACCCTAACAAGAGTTTATGAGGCCTCGTTACCCAATGATTCAAATGAGCCGCTTCTTGTCAGTCAATTAACTCTAAGCACTTCCACCACCCAGGCAGAGGGGTTCAGAAATAATCTCGGCATGTCATTTGGCAGTGTGGTGTCTGCTTTTTGCTGACAGTGAAAGACGAGTACAATGTGCAGCCATCAGCAGATCGTAGACTCGGGCTTGTTTGTTTGTCATGAGGGCAAACTGCGGGATTGACAGCATATTGTGGCGTGTTGCTTGTTATGCTATGTAAATCTTCCACATGTCTGGTGGATTGCATGCAGTAATGATGCAATGTGTTAGCATATTGTATAAAGTCCAGAATGACAGATATTGGTTATTTGACAACATCAGTGTTTGTTTCTGATCATTGGATCACTCTTTAAGGTGTTCAGTATTACATCATTGCTTGGCTATGTGCAAGTTTTTTTTTCTGCATTGAAAAAAAATGTGGACCTGTAAGATGTTTGCACGTTCAACTTTTGTTTGGTACTTACTTGGTACTAAATCATAATTGCTAGTCACTCTCTGCAACAAAAAAAGAAAAAGAAAATGGATCAATTATCTGTGCAACAAACCATACATTGCAAATCGATAGCACAAAGTGTATCGTTTCCACAGCCACTGGATAGCATGGTACAGTACACAAATCTCGTGCAACCCATTTTAATACTACTGAGAAGTTTTTGCAAGCACTATGGAGGAATGTAAGCATCTAAGATGGCTTCTAAACAGCAATGATAAGGAAATGACAAAGCTTCCTTGGAAAAGCTTGTGTTTCGAAATAGCTTTTAAGCATGTCTGAGGCTCAGACTAAGGTTAGTGAGACATTTTTAGTTGTAGTTCCAATAGATAAAGAACAAATACATAAAAAAGAAAACTCATAGAGGTAGCATTTCCACATTGATAATGAAGTATATCATATTCCAATATTTAATCAAAGGATGGATGAATCCACAAAGGTCTGGGCTTAGCCCTGAATATTCATTGTGATCCCATGAGTATTCCGATGTACTTTACATAAATTGTGGTTCTACCACATGTACATTTACTTACGTTTGCATAGACATCAAAACATACAATAAAAATACTACTAAAATGTAAATAATTTGGTTACACTTTAGAATAATGGTCTGTCATTAATAGTTATCTTTTTTACTCTGAACATGGCCATGAAATGCATCACTAACTAAAGCAGCAAAGAACGGGCCCTCGCACCGGTGCCACTGCAACCCGGCGGCATTACATCGTGTGTACACCAGACATGCGCGGCGTGATGTGACGTGACAAGGGCAAATATAAACCATTATAATCAGTGATACTGTCTACACTGGATGGGGCGCAACATAACACATTTCCGAAGGTAAACCGATGCCCTGTTTTATTTATTTTATTTATTTATCTCGCCTGGTGTGGTCAGCTTGCAGCTGTTGCGGCATGGAGCGGTGTAGACACAGTGTTTGGAAATTCAATATACCAATATGCATTTAAAGGGTTAAATATAGGAGGATTATATCAAATATGTGACTCATTTGCTGCTACTAGCTGGTGGAGCTATAACTGTAACTGAATATTGGCATGTAGATGTCTTTAGGCCTGGACTCTTATCAAACATGTAACGTTTGAGGCAGATTGGACATTGCATTTTTGAGTTAAAACATCTCCCCATTTTAGGGCAAACTCTAGCTGGTGGAGCTATAACTGTAACTGAATATTGGCATGTAGATGTCTTTAGGCCTGGACTCTTATCAAACATGTAACGTTTGAGGCAGATTGGACATTGCATTTTTGAGTTAAAACATCTCCCCATTTTAGGGCATGCTTTAACACTTAGCTAAGTATTGCTAACATTGTTTAACATGTTTTAGCATGTTTAACACTTACTGGCATATTTCAATATGATGATAGGAGTGCATGGCAATGTTAAACATGTCACTTCCTGTTGCCAGTAGGTGGCGAGAACTCAAGATCTTTGCAATTTATCATAGCAAAGGCCTTTAGATGAGACTGACCAAATATGATGGTGATCTGATTAAAACTCTAGGAGGAGTTTGTTAAAGTGGCCTCGAAATGGCAAAATTGGCACAAAAATTTCAGTGAAAATTTCAAAATGGCTGACTTACTGTTGGTTTTAGGGTTTAGCAGTAAGAGACTTTTTTGTAGGTATTAGGATGTTGCATGTGCCTACCGAATTATGTACAAAATAATGTACGTGACACGTAGTGCACTTTGTTGAAATCTTGTAGGTGGCTCTATCGAGCCATTTTTCCACACTAAATTCTGAAACCCACACCAGATACACAGTAAAAAAAGTACATGTGTTATTTAACATCATTAATTATTGCAGGTTTGCATTATATTTTGAGTTTGCATTTTAATGCTTTTATTAATTTTGAGGAATACTGAATCTCTTTTGTGCTAGTGAGGTGAGGAAATGCTTGCGCACATTTAGTCTAGAACTACAATAACCATCATCACCAAAAGAGGTGTCAGTTAATAATTGGGAAATCAAAGTAACTTGCGTTGCTTATTTGAAAAAGTAACTCCGATATTTTGTTGTAAATTTGAAATTAATGCATTACTTGTTACCAATGTTCCCTCTAATTTTTTTTCTTGCTGAGCAAAACTTTTTTCTATTGGGCGGACATTTTTCGCCACCTGAGCAAAAATATTCTTTATACCTGACCTGTACAGCATGTAGAAACACAATGGTTTCAACATTCAGTTGTAACTTTTAACTTGAATGTGCCATTTCTATTTTATTTGACCCTTGATGTAACTTATTGGTATTAAATCATATTTTCGAAAAACAAGCTTCTTAACAAATTAAGAAGTCACTAAATGAAGCACATTTTAGGTTACCTGATATTTTTTTACAGTGCTGTTAACTGTACAGTCTTTACCAAGAAATCCTATGAAAAATAATTTACAAAATCTTCTGCAGGACAGTTCAATTCTTTACAATAATAGAATATAGTATAAAAGAAAAGCAAGCTGTTACACCGAGATGGTTTGGGAAAACCATAAAGTGTTTTTGTACAGTGAATTAATTGTGTACAGGAAGCATTAAACCATCAAAGTTAAATGATTGTTTATTGCTTATGAATTTCCAATATTTTCTTTAGCAGGGTGTTTCAAACTTTTTAATGGCAAGGAGCCCTAAACAATACCCTTGTGAGATTCTTTATTTAGGCTTATAATATAATAAAATATAGGCATAATATAATATAAAAAAAAACGAATTGAAGTATTTGAAGTGATATAATATATCAGTTTAAATGCTTAAATTTGTTAACATATTAAATTATTATGAAAACAAAGCATTTAAATAGATCTAATAGCTAAATATTTTCAAGAAAAATTAATATAATCTAATCTTTTATAATCTAACCATCCCTGAAACTCCCCCACAGACAAAAACATCTATTTAAAGTATGTATTTTGAATTTGCACGCGGGTGGGTGTGTAATTGTTACCGTTCTGTGTCCATAACCGTTATTTCCACCACTTTAATCAAACCACTCTTCTTTAAAACATTATGATTTGATTTTATTTCACATGTCTTTGCGTTTCTCGTTGCCTCTCGTATTGAGCTATTTGGTCCACACACACGGCTCACTGCCAATCACACGTGCTCACATCATTCTCTTTCTATGAAACCTGTAAACTGCATTCACCAGTTTTCTCTCTATAGCGGTGGACCAGAGCACTGCAATTATTTCTCACTTAAACTACAATCAAATGGATTTCCCCACACGTTTCGCGTCAGTCCTCTGTGTGTCATTTTATTCTTTTCTGCGCGGCCGCCGCTTAGAAGTGCGCGGCCGAGGCATCAGAAGTGCGCGGCCGCGCACGCGCGCAGCTTAGAGGGAACATTGCTTGTTACTTGAAAAAAGTATTCTGATTACGTAGCTCTTGTTACATATAATTATTTACCCCCAACACTGACGACGGACCATTAATCTAAAGTGTTATATTTTTTTAACATTTCATTCTGTTCTGTGTTACTTCTGATTCTAAATCGTAAGGTACTCAGTACCTTACGCAACACTATTGTATACTGCCAGAGAGTACAATATCTGTTAAGATTAGGAAACAAGCTTTTTTCATTAGAAGCACAGTCTTCACAAAATAAATTGGTCTTCTCATATAGGCATGCAGTGAACAGCACATTCCAGGGCCCTTTTTTTTTGCCGGGGCCCTTCTCTGAGTGCAACAGTGGAGAAACGTGTGCTACATTTTGATTGGACATTTGTTGGTGCAAGTCCACCAACATCCAATGCCATCGGAAAAGGATGCTAGGAAAACTGCCATATATCTCTTAGAGGGCAATTAAAAGGACCATAGTAACAGGACTTCTTATTGGTCGACATGCAGTTTCTGCCCTTCACCTACAGTATCTTTAGACTAATTCCTAATGTTTAGGCCCGTACCGCCATAAAAAATCCTTTTGGATGCAGCAGCTGTGATTTAAACAAAGAGAGCCAACAAGGATCCATCTAGATCCATTCATACATATGTTTGAAAACCTTCAAATTGAAGTAACCTATAGCACATCCATTTCATACTTAGAGAAATACAACCCCAAAAAAGTTTGAACATTTTTCAAAGTGCAATAAAATCAAGAAAGTGAAGAATATTTAACTGACAAAAGTACAAAGAAAATATTTGTCCAATGTTTTCACTGACCATATGTATATATATATATATATATATATATATATATATATATATATACGTATATATTAACACATTTTAATTTTGTTGGGAGAGAGGCAAAATAAAAGTGAAAAAATTATAGAATATCTGAGTTAAACAGTTTTGAAACAGTCCACAATAAGTATGTCAATTATCATGAGTGGGTATAAAAGGAGCATCTCAGTCTTTGCAAGCAAAAATGGGTCATGACTCACCACTTCGTGCCAAATATCATGAGAGAATTATCAAACAACAAACAATTCAAAAATCACATTTCTCAATGCAAGATTACAAAGAATTTAGGTCTTTCACTATCTAGCATGTACATAATATTGTGGAACGACTCAGAGAACCCAGAAAAAATCTTAGGCTGTGTAAGGCAAGGCAGGAAACCTCTGTTGAATGTGCGTCACCTTCGAGCCCTCAGACGGCATTGCATGATAAACCGTCATGCCTCTGTGTTAAAAATAGCCACATGGGCTCGGGAGTACTTTGGAAAATCATTGTCACTTAACAGTATGCTGCTGCATCAAGAAATCTCTGTTACGCAAGAAGAAAGCTATACACCATGCAGAGATGCTGCCGAGTTCTCTGGGCCCGAGCTCATTTTAGATGATCAAAAAGGCAGTGGAAATGTGTGCTGTGGTCAGATGAGTCCACGCTTGTTTTTGTGAAAAACGGATAACAAGTTCTCAACCATCCAGACTTTCATCAGCGACTGATGCAAAAGCAAACATCTGTCATGGTATGGGGGTTAATCAGTGCGAACAGCAATGGTGATTTGCAAATGTGTGAAGGTATCATTGACGTGGAGATGTATTGGGATTGTACAGAGACTTACACTGCCATCAAGATGACATCTTTCCTGGGAAGCAAGACAATGCCAGGAACTCATTCTGCATGTGCTACAACAGAGTGGTTTCGTAGATAGTCTACACTTTCTGCAGCGTTTCACAAAAGCATCGCAAGTCTTAAGTTGATCATAGAACCATTGCCATCAATAGTCTATGGTTTACGTAGCTCACAATGCTTTTGAAAAATTCAGCCCAGATCTGTCTGCTATTGAAAATCCCCATCGTGAAAAAGAGAATAAAATAATAATGAGCATGGACGATTGAGAAGCTGTCTTGTGTCAGGCAATATTGGGCAAAAAAAAAAATCCACTTGCAAAACTGCAATAATTAGTCTCCTCATTCCCCGAACAATTAAAAAGTGTAATTTAAAGGAAAGGTGATGTGACACAGTGGTAAACATGCCTCTGTCCCAATTTTATTTGATTTTGGTGTAGGAGCCATCAAAATAAAAATGTGTTTATTTTTACAAAATACAATTAAGTTCAGTGAAAACTTTGGAAATCTTTTCTTTGTTCTTTTGTCAGTTAAATAAAGGTTAAAGAGAATTAACAAACCACAGATTCTTGATTTTATTGCATTTTTCAAAATGTGGTTGTAATAATTCTCAGTGACAGCTATTTGTAATGCATAATCTTACACAATTCAGCTGTTAATACAGATTAATGCATGCATGATATTTTCCCATCATATTTAGACTCTGTGTGTTCAGAACATTGCCAAAGGTATTTGGTAACTTTTTGAGCAATGTTGCTGAGCAATGTTGCCGTCAATGGGCAACCAGGTGAGACACAGGGTTTTGTAGCATCTGGACCAATCAGACACACACACAAATGATTCATTATATGTAATGAATAATCCAGCAAACTCACTCTCCCAACAAAGGTCTATTAAACTTCCCCCCAAAACTAACATCCCAAATGAAGCTAACACTCTAGCTGAACCCGGTATCCTGTTACAGGACACAATAAGACTGATTAGAGTTTTTACGACCCCAAAAGGAATTTGCAGAGAGTTGTGACTCTCACTTAATTCTTGCTGAGAAGGAGAAATAAAACCTTTTAATCCTATATATTCTAAATATAACCACTTGAGAAATGTATAAACATGTATCTAATTTTCCCATCTCATGATTTTCCTTTTATGTGGTTTGGCCTATGTATTCATTCTCTCTTTTAAACTCTTTTGGATTAATGTTTCAGACTTGCATACTATGGTTAACCAAAATCATATGTGTAGCATGTTTAGTCTCTATAAACTCCAATCTTCGTCCCCCATTTGTTAATTTACATTACATTTTGCTAACTTTGTGACGTATTATAAGAGTCTTGAAGATTCTTTTGTTAAACACCCAATCAAAAGACCTGTTCGAAGGCCTGCTTGAACAAAAGGTCATAAAAAAATTCCCTCCAAAGGGAACACTTATTGGCTCACAACCCTCCAGATGGGTTCTTCACGCTTTATCACTGATCACAAGATCAAGCTCTTAGTCTTTTAGTCCTTTTCTGAAATCCTGATGTGAAGATGAGGCTGAACTAGAAGTCCCTCAAGGACTCCCAAGCTTGCGCCAGGCTGCGGCCTTGTCTTTCCATTCACCAAATATCCTCTGACTCCCACTGGTTCTCGCTCATCAAGACAACATCAGCAAAGATCAACTGGAGCCTCAACAAATTTCATCAGGACAGTTTAATTCAAATGTGCGAGACATGCAAGTATCAAACCCTTTTTAAGAAGGGCATATTAGAACTAAACTGATGGTTTGCTCAAAGCTGTTGATCTGCTGAACATCAAACAATGCTATAACTTCTTGCTTTCCTGTATTCTGCTTCAGCTCTCTTTCCCTTGGTAAACTGTATGCATGCATGTGTATGTTAGAGTAGTTTAAGTGTTTAGTCTAGTTATTAAAATCTTGTTCATGTCACACGTAAGGTTGTCCATGTTTCATGCTCATATAGTGGAGTCCCTAATCATAGATCTTGACTACTTGCTCTTAGTAGTGCTATACAGTAAGAAAGACATTTCCCATGCCCCGGAAATGTAAATTTCGTAGAATTAATAAACAATTAACACTGAGTGTTTACGGCACACACAGGTTAATTGATTGTAATATTAATTTTACTACATTAAGTTAATTATATTAACTGATCCAAATATTCCTAATCAATTATAACAAGTTATGATTGATTAATAATATTTCTTTTGAGCTAATTTGCTAGTTTCCAGATAGAAATTAGTTGAATTTGTTGCCCATTTTCAATAGGAAAGTGCCCAAGCTCGGCAACATTGCCTGGCAACATTTCTCAAAAAAACATTGCTCATCACCTTGAGTCTCTCATCAGGTAAAACAGTAACAGAGACATCGTTCTGTTCTGAGTCTCTGGGCCATGAAAGTGGAGACATTAATAGATTTTCTGAGTCGCTGGCCTGTAAAGGAAGAGTAAGAGTAAGTTTACAACATTTTGTCTTGAAGCACTTGTGAAATCAGTCCAATGGGGTGACGGAATGTCATAGGTGGGTGACGTCACTACATGGAAGGAATAAAGCACGCCTGAACCAAAGCTTTTCTGTCAGAAGAAGGAGAATGCACGGTCTGGATTTATTTTCCTTGCCAGCATCAAAGTTAGAATACAAAAAAAAAAAAAAAGACCCTGCTAATAACTGCCAGATCATCTCATTAGGACTGTGATTTTCCACAGAATGCTTAAATGATGATCTAATGTAATAGAGGCAGATGCTTGGATAGCTTGTACCTTAATAGGCTCATTTTACCGCTAATACTTTTAGTAATGGTTGTGATGAAATGGTAATGACACAAACAATTCAGAACAGCCTTTTGGTTACTGCAAACAGTGCATCTTAATGGGATATTACGGTATGATTAAACATTAGTTTTGATCCAATTTCCACCTGACTAATCGTGAACTGCCCTAAATATGTATACACAGTTTGTCAATTTTGGTAAATGTAACATTTTATTTTAGGAATCTGTGATGATTTCCCCTCTCCTCATAAATATATACGGCTTAATCCTCTTGTGTGATATAAACCTGGTTCGCACAGTTACTGTGATGATAAACTGAGACCCGCCACAATGTATCTTTTTGTTAAACCGATAGAAGGTAGGAATTGTATCCCTGCCTGTGTTTATTTTAGCAGGTTAATAGTAGTTGCATATGAGTGAGAAATAAAGCTCTCCGTTGATCTGTTCACACACTCCTGATGGCACACACTTTCATTTGTTCTCACATTTTTCAGATCTTAAATGTGTTTTTTTTTTTTGAGTGGGATAAGTTACAAAGGATATAATCATGGTGTCATAGTTGCCCTAGTAAGAAGTAGTACAGTGTATTGATACTGCAGAAAAAGAGTACTGAATTTAAAAAACATATTCAGAATCCTACGTATTGAAAAACTTATAACACTTTGTTCTAAAAAGCATCTTTCTCCATTTATGAGCAAATTGTGCTTAGTTAAATGTAGTGTCATTAAAACAAAATACTAATCATTGCCCATATGCTGATGTTTCTTATCTATTGCTTTAGCACCCAGTTAAATATGAACAATTATAATACTACATTTCATTAAACCATTGACAACCTCTATGATTTACATGATCTATGTAAAAAAATAAAGCATTCTAAATGCCAATATCCAAATCACCAACTCATCTAGAAGTGAGGAATAACACAACTCTATGAAACTTAGGAGAATGCAAGTGTTTGCATCAGCAGTTATGTTAAAGCCAAAAAAAAAAAAAAAAACCTAAGGGCACTTAATAATTTAGTCCTACAAGCACAGTTAAGGGAGCTAACTGAAAAAAGGGTAGAGAGAGGAGGGCAAAAAATGCAGGCATAGAGAGCTTTATGCACTAATGCCTTAGTGTCAGTCTGTTGACACTCACTCACTCTAAATCATTGCCTGCCTTTATTACAGTGAATACACCACATTATAACATTTCTCAAACATTTGTAATTTCTTCTGTGTTAATCTGTGCATGTTCACAGTAGCTACTATTTGATGCCGTTCCTTTGAACCTCAGGATTTTAGCTACATTGTATGGTGCATCATTGTATTATTGCATAAAGCATTCTTTTTAACTGCAAAATGGTATGGTTGAAGGGGAGAACTTAATATTAATAAAATATTTAAGAAGAGCTTATTGTACACAAACACACAACCTTTGAAGCATCAAATGTTGTACTAAATGCATAAAGTATGCCAGCCTCTCTTGCCAGTTTCTTTGTTAATTGGCGGATACAATAGCAAACTTATTAAGTGACTTAACACTGTTCCGCTTTCTTCACTTTAGCAAACAAGAGAAAAACTGGACATCGATGTTACGAGTAATAATAGCCTGAAGTGTTTTACTTGTGGGTGTTTTTAGCTAAGGGCCATTTTAAGCAGTGTGTTTTATAGAAACATTATGTTTAAAGACGACATTTTAAAGGAACAATTCAACCAAAACTGAAACTTCTGCCATCATTTTCTCGCCCTTGTCACAGTTGTGTTCTGTTTAGTTTGGTTTCATTGGACTTGTCTGCCTGTCATCACGTCACGTGTCGTCTTCTCTGTCATTATAAGTTCAGCTGTATCACTTGTGTTTAGTTAATCATCATCATCTGTATCACCTGTGTTACGTTAATCAGTTATATGTCATCATCAGTTACGTTAATCAGTCATATGTGTTTGTATTTAAGTTCCATCTGTTCAGTCAGTCTTTGTCCGATTTCCGTTATATTTAGTGTGTGTTGCTGCCTGTTCTGCTGTCCTGTGTTATATTACCATTAAACCTTCGTTTTTGGAATTATATCCTCGCCTCCGTCTGCCTTCCTGCAACCACCAGTGACAACCCTCATGTTGTTTATGAGATTTTTTTACTTTGTTTTATTGCATTACACATACAATAACAGATTTTGAAGAATGTTATATTTGCATGTCCAGTATACTGTATAACAGGCAGTCAAGCTTTAAAAAGTATTATAACTATATAAATGTCATTAAAAAAATGCTTTTTTGGTGTTTACAGTGGGGATTGGTTGGTTAGCTGGTTAGGTGGTTCTGGCAACGAGACCATAACATGTTATTAGACCTGCCGGTATAAAGGAACAGTTATTTATAATGTTGGTAACACTTTACAATAAGGTTCCTTAGTTTAACATGAACTAAGAATGAACAATACTTCTTTAGCATTTATTAATCTTATTAATATCTTATTAAACTTCCCTTCTCATGGAACTAGGGTTACAGTCGCACTGGACATAGAAGATTCACCTTTTCCTGGTCCTGAATAGTAAAAAGAGGAGGACAGAAAGCTTGTAACACGATAAGCCTTGGTAAATTGGTCGGCACTTTAGGGACGTAGTTCTGCATAGGGCAAAGAAATGCCTTGACCATCCCAGGTGCGAATTCAAGGCAGGTAGGAGATAAGCCGCAATGGCCGCCACGTAAACTTTAAGGGTGGAAGGAGCTAACCCTGCTGAAAAGCGATCTTGCAAGAACTCAAGCACTGTACCTATTGGGCAGTTAACTGGATCCCACTGACGCTGATTGCACCAAGAAACGAAAACCTTCCATTTCAAAGCATATCATTTTCTCGTGGCTGGAGCTATATGGGGGTGAAGGATTGTACCCTCCGCCTAAGATAGAAGGTCTCTCCTGACCGGAATTTTCAAGGGACACCCGCCGAGGAGAGAGATCAGGTCCGTGAACCAGAATTGGCTCGGCCAGCATGGTGCTACCAGTAGTAGGCTTACTCAACCCCGGCGGACTCTTTCCAGAGAGCAGAGCAACTGGGGGAAATGCGTACAGACGCAGCCTCGGCCACCAGGGGGGCTGGAAGTGAGAGGGGAAACCAGAGTGGACAGTGCGTTTCGTTCTGGGACGCGAAGAGATCCACTTCCCCTCGGCCGTAAACTTCCCATACTCCACCACCTCGGGGTGGAGTCTCCAATCCCCTGGCCTCAGCCCCTGTCTCGACAGGATGTCTGCTCCTATATTTTGGTACCCTGGAATATACACTGCCCTCAGGGAGAGTATCTTCCAAAGGGACCACATGAGGATCTGGTGCGTCAGTTTGCATAGTGGACGCGAGCGCAGACCCGCCTGTTGATTTATGTAAGAGACCACCGATGTGTTGTCTGATCGGGCAAGCACATGATGGCCTCTCAGATCTGGGAAGAAGTGTCTCAACACATTGAAGACCGCCATCATCTCCAGGCAGTTGATGTGCCATTACCGCTCCCCTGCCAGTGAGGGAAGCATCTGTCGAGAGTGCAACTCAATGGCAAAGAGCTCCTAACACTGGACCATGGGATAGGAACCAAGGTTTCCTCCATATAACCAAGGCGCGGAGACACCGCCGCGTGATCTTGATCATACGAAGTGGGTTTCCCCTTAGGGAGAACCCTTTGGTCCTGAGCCACCACTGCAAAGGTCTCATGTACAGTAGGCCAAAGGGTATCACATTGGACACTGCTGCCATGAGGCCTAACAGTTTCTCGAACTGTTTCACAGTGCGTGACTGGCCTAGCTTTAACTCTTTCGTGGCTGTGAGGATAGCAGCTACACGAGCGGGCGATAGGAAGGCCCGCATCGTGATCGACTACAGGACCACACCAAGGAAAGTGGTTCTCTGTACTGGAGAAAGCACACTCTTCTTGGCATTGAGTCTCAACCCCAATTTTTGCATGTGTGTGAGGACGACATCTCGAAGCCGAACCGTCACTTGCAACTGCCAGTCGTCGATATAGTTCAGAATGCGTATGTCCTGCAGCCTGAGCGGGGCCAGAGCTGTATCTACACACTTCGTGAACGTGCAGGGTGATAGAGCTAGACCGAATGGAAGCACCCGATATTGGTATTCTTTGCCCCCAAAAGAAAACCTCAGGAACTTCCTGTGCTGAGGGAGGATGGAGACATGGAAGTATGCGTCTTTTTAGATCTATCGTGACAAACCAGTCCTCGGACCTGATTTGAGTCACGATCTGTTGTGACGTATTAATCTGAGTGTCAGCATCTTGAACTTGAGTTTCTTGACTGTACGATTCAACTGACGAAGATTTAGTGTACGACACAACCCCCCATCCTTTTTTGGAACAATGAAGTATCGACTGTAAAAACCCGATTCTCTGTCGGGTGAGTACACCTGCTCTATAGCTTCCTTCGATAACAGAGCTTTCACCTCTTGCTCCATAACCAGACCCTGCCCGGGATCCACTAACGTGAGCAACCCCCCGTTGTAGAGTGGCGTACGAGAACCAAACTGGATTCTGTAGCCTTTCTCTACGATCTGCAGGACCCTCTGAGATATATTCTGTAGATTAGATCAGATAATATACTAAGGGTACCAGTCTCTCGAGACTGGCCTCTGGTGTAACTGGAACAGCCACTTCGGTGACCTGAAGCATACTGGCAGGAAACAGCGTCGAGTTGACACTGTGCTGTGTACTCGCTGGAGACCGGTACCAAGGGTGGCGGGGTTGGCAGAACGGCCCCCTGAGGACCCCGAGGTGGAGTAAGCACCGTATACTGAGGTGTATACCACTCCAACCCGGTTGGGGCTGCCCTCAGAGGTCTGACACCGATGGTGTCAGGACCTTTTTTGAGCCAAAGCCTTCTTAGCTTGAAGAACGGTCCTCAGATCCAGCTTCTGCTTCGAAGGCTTCGGCTGAGAGTGTCGGCCCTGCCCCCATGATTTTTGTGGAGGAGCACAGGACGCGACACTCTCCTTACGTTGCGCCCTGTATGAGGAGCTAGATTGCAGGGGCTGAGCGGTGAGAGAGGTATTTTTTGATTACCTCTGCTTGTCTCTTGGCCTCCTGGAACCTCTCGACGACCGTATTTACGGAGTCGCCGAAGAGACCAGGAGGCGTTAGTGGGGCATCCAGCAAAAAGGCTCTATCTTTATCTATCTAATTTCAGTCAGATTGAGCCATAAATGCCTCTCAGTGGCCCACAAGGCTGCCATAGACTGCCCTATTGCTTTGGCGGTCTCCTTAGTGGCCCTGAGAGAAAGATCTGTGGCCCGACGCAGCTCTCGATCTGCATCGGACCCAACCCCCTCGCTCTCATCCAAAACACCCAGCAGTTCAGCCTGATTTGCTTGCAGGACTGCCATGGTGTGTAAGCAAGCTCCTGCCTGACCTGCTGCCATATATGCTTTCCCCACGAAGCTAGATGTTGTTTTTAGTGGCTTAGTGGGTAGCACTGGGGCCTTCAGGGACAATGCTGAACCAGGGGCCAGATAGCTTGCTAATGTCTGTTCAGCCCAGGGCATTGTCCCATAGCCGTATTCTTTCAACCCCCTTATATCAGAATAAACAGCCCGTTCTCATCCTTTGGCGTCATACATGTGATGCTTTGTACATTTCGTCGAAATCTTACGCACATGGCATCCTTTAGCATCAATATGAGACGCAGATCCCAAGGCGTCATAACCGTACCCTACCCCAGACCTAAACCTACCCATAACAGTGCGTGTTATATTGACGCTAAAGGATGCCATGTGCGTAAGATTTCGACGAAATGTCATATGGCGTCACCTATATGACGCCAAAGGATGAGAATGCGTTGCATGAACTAACAATGTTAACAAATGTGTTCACCCAAAAATGAAAATTCTGTCATTAATTACTCACCCTCATGTCGTTCCAAACCCGTAAGACTTTCGTTCATCTTCAGAAACACATCTTCTAGCTATCTATCAGAGAGCTTTCTGACCCCTCCATTAACAGCTACGCAACTACCACTTTCAAGCCCCAGTAAGTAGTAAAGACATCATTAAAGTAATCCATGAGATTCCAGTAGTTTAACCTCAATTTTATGAAGCACCGTGAGTGCTTCGTTTGCGCCAAAAACATTATTGACCACTTTGTTTACAAAATATTAATCTCCAACATGCGTTCACACACCAAATGTCTGCTCTTGCAACATGACATCATGACTTTGCGTAAACATACACGCCACTTTCAAGTCAAGTGGCGTGTTATCTATACGCATTTTGAGCTATCCGCGTGTGTGTCCACGCCGAAACGAACCGTCATCTTTTGCGTGTATGTGTACGCCGTTAAATGTCTGAGTGATTCTGCGTGTATGTGTACGCCGGTAATTGTCCGAGCGAAACGAAGCAAAATGTATATTTACATCTGTGGAGCAATATTTTTTTTTTCCTAGGATGGTAGGGGAAGACTCATAAATGGTATTAACCCCAGTGACGGGTAGGTTTATGGACGGGGTTGGGGTAGGTCATATATTTATATATACAGTAATGTAACGTTAAGTCAAGGCGTTGATAAACACGCTAAAAAGCGATTATGCATGTTGATAGCACGCCAAAAATGGAAATACGAATTGGCGTGTCATACATACGCCATTTCATGAGATCAGTCTGGCTCTTGGGTCAATAAAACACCAATGCGTCGTGGCGCACTCGTGAACCAGAGTTGGAGATTCATATTTTGTAAAAATGAAGATGTCATTTATGTGTTTTTTTTGTCCAAACAAAGCACTAACGTCGCTTAAAAAAACTGAGGTTAAATTACTGGAGTCACATGGATTACTTTAATGATGTCTTTGGTACCTTTCTACGGCTTGAAAGTGGTAGTTGTGTTGCTGTCAATGGAGGGACAGATCTTCATTCATGCTCCTAAGATGAACAAAAGTCTTACGGGTTTGGAACAACATGAGGGTGAGTAATTAATTACATAATATTCATTTTTTTGGGTGAACTAACCCTTCAAGACATTACAATATGTCAATGCATCATCATCTCATGCAGACCCTGCCGGTGGAGTTCACTCCTATAGAGGTGGGATATTGCCTCCTCAGGGGTGTCCTTGACCAAGGGTGTTTTGTGTGTGTGTGTGCGCGTGCACATACCCCACCCTTAAACATGTACCATTTCCCCTGAGGCAATGAGCCCTGAACAAATGTGCTTTCATCAAAAACAACACACACACACAGACAAAAATCATATCCATTATTTTGTCCAATTCTGCCATCCATTTTTTTTCAACAAAATGGATCAATATCGATCCATGGATGTGAAGAGGGTTCTGTTATATCTCATTTTCATCAATAGATGAAGCTGGAGGAAAGGTGGACAGCATAATAATGGCTCCCAAGGACGACAGCTCGTCCAGGCAACAGCAGGGCCCAGAAATCGCCCACAGCGACATGTAGAACGCCCGCTGCTCTAAGCGCATGGTCATGAATACATCAACACACATATTCCCTCATACCTGACACCCACTACATATAATAATAGACTGCACAGAGCGTGCATGCAAAAGACATTAGTGGATGCTTCACACAGGCACAGAATGTAAGAGAAAAAGATGAGACATTAGGCGCGTTTCCATTACAGATTTGCCCAAAACTTTTGCGATTTTTTTCTAAATGTCGCCAGAAAACGATTGCGAAATGACGATTAACCGATGTCATGCGACTAAAACTTCATTTCTTTCCTCTCGCGATAAGTCATTCCAAAAATAATGGCAATGGATGTTGGTAGGTTTATGTATATCCCAGCCACCGCACTAGCCATTATTAGTAATCGAAGGAGACGTATGTGTGTTATCCAAGCATTAATGGCAAGGAAAGACCCTTATACTTGGAGCGGCTGGTGTCTCTGGGTGTTTCTCCATCATATCTGCTTCAAGGTCTTGATTGTGGCATTTCTTTGAGGTTTAGAATCCAGTATTCCTGTAATTCCTTTGTCTTTTATGAGTTTAAAAAAGAACTCTGTCTCGTATTCTGTCCAAACATACCGCGTCATCTACGTCAGGTGACCTGTTAATGCGCAAAAACTGTTTCCATTGCAGTTTTGCGCAATATTTATTTTTTGAATTGCCTGAAAAACCACCTCATGTGAGCGTAAAAACATTTTTGTGAAAAATGGGAGTTTTTGCGAAATTCATGTGTTTCTATTGGGCGTATTTTCAATTCGCAATATCAATTTGCGCAATTTGAAGGGTAATGGATACTTCTATTTAACTTTAGTCATTCATAGGGCGAAGTGTCAAAAATGTGTCTTAGCAAATAAGAGTTTCACAACATAGTACTTTAATATTCAAATGCATTTGCTCAGAGGTTGCCATTTCATAGCTCAGGAAAATCTCATGTACTCATGTTTTGAGTACATTTGTTGACAGTTAACTGATTAGAAGAAATAAAATTAGAATATGTGTAAAATATGTTTAAAATAAATATTAAAATATAACACATATCTTGAGCACCCCCTTACGTATTCTTACTTGTGAATATTAAAATCATGGCATTAATATTTTGATTCTATTGCATTCTATTGTCATATCAATGGTATTATGTTTTCAGTTGCATTTATTGAATGCAGTTTACTCATCTACTTAATCTGAAATGCTCATTCATTCATTCATTCATTCATTCATTATATTATGTTAATCAAGACTACACTTAAAAACCTTAAAATGAAAAAACAATCCTTTAAAACCAATTTATGTATCATGGAATATTTATTTTGTTTGCTGTGGGACACAAAAGCTGTTTTCCCAGTGAAGTCCTGTGCTGTAACTGACAATAAAATGCAACATAAATTCACAAAAGTAATCAATATTGTTTGTGCGCTATAATCCAAATCTTTAGAATCCATACAATTGTGAACAGACCCAAATTCAAGCCTTTATTCGGAGATCTTCTTCTCCATTCTCAGCAGCAACCGTAAAATCCCAGCGAACTCGTTATAAAAAAAAAAAAATGCCGCCTCAAAAAGCTTTACGACACGTTTTACAGCAGTGATATCTTGCTTATATGCAATCCAAAGCATTGAGAATTGTCTGTATAACTCATTGCGAACCTAACATAAGACATAGATGTCTCATAATACTACACACAGTAAAAAAAAAAAAAAAAAGGAGGATGGATTCATAAAATTGAGGGCACAAATTGATTAAAAATGTCATTATTTAAACTCGAGAGAGCAAGAAAGTAAAACGTGTCCACAATTTAACTAAAATGAGATCATTAATTAATCTCATTTTAGTCAGATCCAACCCCCAATTCCTCCCGCCCGATAGATAAATTCAGATTTTATATGCATGAATATGCATCAAAAACACAGCTGATCAGCCTTACATTCCAATGGCTTTGTATGTGTTTTTTTCTCACTTCAGAGACATAACATTTGTGAAATGCACAGGGGAAACATATGGCATTTCATTATAGAGCCAAGGCATAGTGTGTACAATCTGCTCAAAGAGTGTCTAAATCATGTGGCGGCCAGCTACATCTTTATCTACTGGGACACCCTCCACAGAACTGCCCAGAGATCTAGTTTATATTCCTTCCCTCTTCTAGTGCTGATACAGCTCTGATTGTATGTCTTTTGAGTGTGATGCTCCATTCGATTGTGGTGCTGCTGTGTCTTCAAAAATATCTAGGGTAAATCTCAGCTGGTGTGTGAACATCTGGTCTTTTTTTCCGTGAGTTTAATCTAAGGGGACGGGGATGTTAAACATTTTCCAAAAATCAAGCTCAAATGGAGTTACGAGGTTGGTGAACATGTGTTTCAGAAACACATGTTCTGTCCATCATTAGAAAGGGTGCATAGCATTACGGTTTCATCAACTTATGAAGTTTACTTTAGCTCTGTGGGCTCTTAGCTTGTTCTGTCATTTGGCCAACATTTCATGTTATAAAAGATGAAGTTAGGCTATTTCAGACAATACTGGCTATGACTCGAGGACAAATGCAAGACTTAGACACTGTTCTTCGCTCCTCAAATACATAAAACATTAGCCTTTATATATTTAGTGTTTCCTGAGTAAACGCTGTACTTATTCTAAGAGCCAGGAGTTCTTTATTCATAGCTCGCTTTATACATCTGAGATGATGTGCCAGATCTTCTAACAATATCAGGATTAAGTTGTCTGAGATTGCTGTGCGTTCTTGTGTTCTTTGGAAAGGGCAGATATATTGATACTCTAAGCCATGATCAGCAATGCTGCGATTGGCTGGCGGCAAGACAGCAACATAATGACACATGATGAAAAAATGACACATTTCTGGACCTTTATGGGGAAACAGAAAGAAGATGTTTCTCATAGCACAGACTTAGCACTTAGCACACTGATTCTGCTGCTACTGATGTTTAATAAATAGAAGCCTTGGGAGCAAAAAAAAAGTTAGCAGAGAAGATTAGAGGCTTCACACTTTTCTCAGTAGTCATCAAGATGCTATCATTTCTTCCCTTGGTCAATGCACACAAATAAACAAAAAAACCTCCCTCAGAGAAAAGACACAGTGTGACAGAAGCGAGAATAACAGTCATTTACATCACAGCCGCTCTGAGCTTCCAGTGGCTTTTATATTCTGGCCCCTCCAATTCACAGAGCACTGCCATGAAATAGAGACGCTACTTCAAATGTTGATGGGAGGAAAGGATATAAAAGGCATTTGCAGAGTTCAGCCTGCCCTGCTTTCATTCTAAAACTACAAAGGAAAACACCCACTAATGCATGTAGGATGATTTCTATTGATAAATATGCAAAAAAGACCCCTTAAATTCTGGCTGCATCAAATATCGAGTCCCACAGATTCGTTATATTTTAATGCATTAC
The DNA here is from genome assembly GCF_029890125.1 of Rhinichthys klamathensis goyatoka. Taxonomy (NCBI): domain Eukaryota; kingdom Metazoa; phylum Chordata; class Actinopteri; order Cypriniformes; family Leuciscidae; genus Rhinichthys; species Rhinichthys klamathensis. Next base: position 302,300 of record NW_026607030.1, read on the forward strand.
AAACAAAAGAACTGAACCCTGAAAAAAGTCCCTTCAGGTCAGCTGGTTCTGAGACTTACGTACCTGACTAACTCTACTAACACTAACCAGTCTCAGACCAGCACTGCTTCTCACCCAATACACACATGTATGTATATATATATAATATGGTGTGTGAAATGGTGACTATTGTGAACTTGTTGGTCCATTGAACTTGCCGTTGTTGGCATTTCCACATAGATTGGGAAATGTCTGTGGATCAAAATATATCAAGGAATTATTCTGAAAGGAACTCTATTGTACCCCACTTTTATATATTAGATCTGTATACTTCAAGTTCATTTTATGAAGTATACTTAGGTAAAGTACATTTTAGGTATACTTTATGTAGTAAGTATACTAATATCAATGTACTATGAAATAGTACACAAGTTTACTACTATTTCAATATTTTTTATACTTGAAATATACATTTAACTGTACTTTATCTCTTTCCATTTTAAAAACATTGTAGCTTCATGCATCTTTTGAATGTGGGTAAGTTTCATGATGATCAAAACATAGATGGAGTAAATCGCGTCCATCAACACCCCCAAAGCTTCACAGTCGTTTCCTCGTCATGGGTTCGACATTTCTTTTGGTAACATTAGGCAGTTTTGATTTACAGTATATGCTGTTTAATGTTTGATGATCGCGTAGTTTTACATTTGTGCAAGCAATCTTCTATCACTTGCATCTGCTTCTTCTTCACCTGTGTTTTGATCCGGAGATTCTGTACTAAAAAGATGCATAACAGCGCCCCCTACTGTATAACAGTGAAAACACGGATAGCTGAAAAATTCAGTCAGTGACGGGGAGAAAGTAAATTCGATTTGAAGCATATTCCTATGTACAATACCAGTAGACTAGCCTGGTTAAAACCAGACCATTCTCAGTTGTACCTGAGTTATGGTCTGGCAAAGCGTCATAGACAAATCATTTCCAGAGGGGCGTCACCAACGGACGTCGCGGATAGACCTAAAACCAATCAGAGCGATGAAGGAGATGACGTATGCAGAGCGGCAGAAATATCTCCGTGTGTTGTTCTTTGCTCGGTTTTTAACAAAAAGGAAACGTTCAAATCGCTTAAAACAGACGCGATAGCTGATTGGAACGAGTGATGTTCGACGGCGGCATCCATCTTTGTAATGTAGGCTACAAAATCTGCTTCAAAATCCCAGCGCTGTCGTCGTCATGTAACGCCCGCCCCAACGTTTCTGATTGGTGCCTCGATTTCGACGGATTGGAAATAGGCTTGAATGAGCTCTTTGCCAGACTAACTTTCACAGCAAATCTAAATTTGCCGGAAGTTGTCTGGGTTTTCCCAGGCTACCAGTAGACTGGCCTACACAAAAATTCAGATACTCAGAATTAGGAACATATATTTTCAAATAATGTAAGTTTAAGACTGTATGTACACTGTATGCCAAGTATACTTAGAATACTTAATTATACTTTAAGTATATCTCAATCAAAAGAATGAGTACATGTATAGTCCAAATATACTTAGACCTTTTTGTCAGTGTAAGTCAAGTATACTTTAGTGCAATTTTAAGTATATTTCTGAGAAGTACATAAAACGTAGACTGAAAGTATACTTTCTTATTTTAAGTTTAAGAGAAGTATACTAATAGCACACTTTAATAATCTTCTTTTTCATAAGGATATAACTTAATTTTTGGAACAGTGTTACATTTACGGGACAAAAATATCTAAATAAGAGATACGTAAAAACTACTATAAATGAAATGGAACTTAAAGTTAACCTAGGGTGTATTCACACCTGCCTTGTTTGGTTCGATTGAATCGAACTCTAGTTCGTTTCCCCCCTTGGTGCGGACCTTTTGGGCAGGTGTGAATACAGCAATCGAACTCGGGTGCGGACCAAACAACCGAACCGAGACCCAGCTGAAGAGGTGGTCTCGGTACGGTTCCAAACGAACTCTGGTACGGTTCGTTTACGGTGTGAACATGAACCGACCCAATTGCAAGAAAGCACTGCGCCTTTGAGTTAACAGACTTCCGTAGTTGGAGTTGCGTAATGGGAAAGTGATCTGTTGTAGCCTACTACATTACATCTGTTGCGCGTCTTTCTGCGCGTCGTGTGTGCATCAGTGTTAATTTTGACAGCAAATTTTGATTTAGTTTTAGTCTTAGTCTTTTGACTAAAATGCCATTTGGTTTTAGTCATATTTTAGTCATCTGAATTGTTTTAGTTTTAGTCTAGTTTTAGTTGACGAAATACAATAAGATTTTAGTCGACTAAATCTACAGTAGATTTAGTCTACTAAAATCGAATGGGTTTAGTTAAATTGTGCATTAATTTAGAATTTATCTAAAATGTATCTAATTTATCTAAAATGTATCTAATTTATCTAAAATTTCCAAACCCATTATATATTCCCCTAGAAAACATATATTAACCTGTTAATATGAATAGAATATGAATGACATAAAATAATATCTTAAAATTAAATAAAAACACTTCTAAAGTAGAACAGTCTTTTTTTCTTCTTAATTCAATAGATGATTATGATTATATTTAGCAGACATATTTATTTGTATAAATTCAATATTATTAAATCTTATTAAATATATTAAAGAGCAGTGAATGCTTCTCACTTTTTATTATTTTGTTTGATTAATATTAAGTGTACAGACGGCATTAGGTTTATTACGCACTGTCACTTTAAGACCGAGTGTGCAGATCCAATTGCACTGATGCACATCCGATATTCTCACAACTGTACGTTCTGTATAGACATAAACGACTGTGTTTACGTGAATACTTTCCGAAACGGACATTTAGACGTGTGTATTTGTCCATTCAGACGCGAAATAGAGCTCAATTTAGTCCTCGCGCGCTGTGTAGCTGTCTATGGGGCTGCACGCTTCGGGTCGGGTCGGGTGTGTGTGTGCGCACAGAAAAACATACCGAATAAAGCTCTCTTTCGCGTCGTCACTCTTATTTAGATCTATCCATATGTTTGATCTTCTCTTTCTTCCAGACGTTTACATTTTTGAACGATTTATGAGACATGCATCAAGCGCATGCCAATTCCAGTCCCGCCTGTAGATCAGCACGTTATTCAAATGTGAGCATCTTCCACAAACACAAATCAGTTCTGAATGGATCTCTTTCCAATCGTCCCTCCCTAACATTTTCGTCTAGTTTTTATTCGTTGACGAAAATGTCAATACATTTCGTCATAGTTGTCGTCATTTAAAACTGGTTTTTATTTAGTTATCGTCTCGTTTTCGTCTGTGAAAAAATGTCGTTGACGAAAATAATGACTAAAATTATTCGTCAACGAAATTAACACTGGTGTGCATCATTGGAATGGAATGAATGAATGAGTGTGTGCATCCGGACATTCACATACAGAGCGTTCTCTTTAGTCTAATCGCGCATAGATGCAAAAAAAAAAAAAGCATTTGCAGAACATATAGGGCCCTATCTTGCACTCGGCGCAAATGACTTAGTACACTGACGCATGTATCATTCCTATTTTGCACCCGCGCAAAGCGGGCTTTTTCCTCCACAGACACACGTCGGTTAACTAAGAAATACACTTGCGCTCCCCGGGGCGGTTCAGCGCAAAGAGGAGGCGTGTTCCGGCGCAAAGTTTCCCTCATGCTATTTTGCTGTTCTATAAGACAATTGCGCCACTGACCAGAAAAAACCTAGTCTAAAGTCAGTGGCGCGTTGCGCGTTGGTCATAATGCTATTTTAAGCGCGCATGCTTGGCCATAATCAATGTAGCGTGTGCACAACGCGCATACACTTTGATTCTCTCATCTAAGCAGCAGTTTTCATTTTTGCAAATCATACATTATTACGATAGATAGATAGATAGATAGATAGATAGATAGATAGATAGATAGATAGATAGACAATTTATTATAAAAGCATACATGTAGCTTACACATTTACCCAAATTATCATACGCCTGTTTAACAGAAGTTAATTTGGGTGGGTTTCTCCATCCCCAATGTCACTTCTCTGTGTTTTACGGCCCTGACGAGAACGTTGCTCTCCTCGGCTGTGAACCGCTCCTGGCGCGCGCCTGGCAAATCCGCCGTTATAATAGGAATCCGCTTTAGAACAAGCGCGCCTGCTCTTAAAGGGAATGTGAGATGACGCTCTGATTGGTTTATTTCACGTTACGCCCAAACCACACCTATGAATAATGAAGCTACTTCAGACCAACCCCTTTTAGATTTGCGCCAGGCGCAAGAGGCATTTATCCCGCCGGGAAAATAGCAACAGCGCCGGGATCCGCCCACAAAGTTACTTGCGCTTTGCGCTTTGACACTTGCGTTTCATATCGTTAAAATAGGGCCCCTAATGTAACGATAGTTACAATACAAGAATGATGCTGCGTTAATTTACGTTAAGCCTTTTTTGCACTTCCTGATTTCCCTACTTGAGAATCCTTGTCCAATGAATGGACGAACTTAGCACACATGTGGTTTTGTTTACAAATTTTGGTTCACTTGCAAAAAGAGCAGTGTGAAAGCGAACCGTACCAAAAAAAAAAAAAAAAGTATTTGGTCCGGACCAAAGTGAACTATCAGACTTTCCTGGTGTGAATACACCCCTAATAAAAAAAAAATCTGATGCTCATAGCTTTCAGGAAATGTTAGAGCATACTTACTGAAATATAGTCCTTGGTAATGCATTTGCTGCAACTCCTAAATTTAAACTCAACAACTTAATGAGACTGGACTTCAGACAGCTCTAATTGTGTCTAGTAATTGTTGCAATCATGTGGCGACCCTCTCCATTTAATTATCTCTTGAGTGGTGGTCACCCATTGCAGAAAATCCATATGAACTCTGAAGATGATGTCAACTCTCGGATGAGGTTGAATAGCAGGTGCTGTCCCATGATTCTTCAGAAGACACTTCCCAAAACCTCTTTCCAGAGCATGTCTTTTCCGACAGAAGCACAACAGAAACATCATCCGTCCCCACCCACACTAGCTTACTGTACACCATGATGCTCATTAGCTCCAAGCATTTGACAGCCACCTCCACTGAGAAAATGTAGGATAGCAATGGTGACAGCTATTTGTATGTTGTTTGCTGCCTCATTGTAGGTTTTCTGGTGGCACACAGGATGTATATAGTTTTCCCAGACTATGAGCCACACTCAAACTTCTAGCCAGAGTAAATAAATTACAGGTATCCTAATAGAAGATAGCTCTCTTTGGTATCCCAGTACCTGGCCTGATAAAAGTACTATGAGGAGAAGATTAGAACCTTAAGAAGTCTTGCTGATCATACAAAGCATACTCTCTCAATCTCAGAGACTCAATATCTTTTAAAACTTTCCAGAACTCGCTTTAGTAATGCTAAGAGAAAGCCATGAAAGCCTGCCTGGTGTTGCATGGTATTTCATAATAAGCTTTGCAGCAAGAGAGCAAATCTGAGATTTGGTTTATCAGCGTGTAAACAGAAAAATGTCATCATCACCTTTGAGGTGCATTGGACTGGCATTTAGCACCACGTGCCACAGACATATTTTTTCAGAGTCTCTTTTAATGCTAAACGCTTTAGCAAATTTTGAGACTTAGCCATTTATTTATATATCTATTAATTTACTTATCTACAACGTCTTTAAAATGAACCCCAAACAGAAAGCAAAAGAAAGAATAATACCATCATCTAACATTTCTGAAAAGTGCATGTCTACAACATTTGCCTATTGGGTTTTAATTAAGAACTAATCAGGAACTAATTAAAAATATTTTAGGGTAAATCAGTGGGGTTCCTGGACCCCAAACACACTTCGAGTTCTGCTACACAGCAGTAATGCTATTGTGTACAAACCAGGGCCATGCCCACCACTGAGGGTGACAAGTCCCCCCTGCACTTCATTACTCACCGCCCTGCCCTTAAGTTGACAAAAAGTTGGAAAAGTTTACATTTTTAAGCTGGTCTAGAAGCTTGACATCGTCATTGTCAAAATTATTGAGATGGCCAATCAAATCAATAAAATTGGAGTGTAAAAGTGCATGAGTGCCTCTGCCATTTAATAAAGAACATTTAATTAGTTGCTCACCTTTTAAATAATATTTGTCCTGAAACTAATACATGCCATGAATACATTCACAAATTCTGTCCCTATATATTCCCTTTCTTTTCTTCATCAGTGTTATTTGCCTAAATTTGGCAAAAATGTATACACTTCACATCTTGTTTTGATTTGAATTTCAGAACTGCTAAGAAAACATATCACAATTTAAAATAAATAGTCACAGTTACAAACATTAAAAGCAAAATATGATACAACCATTCCCAGTCTCCCATATCCTGTCACCTGCTTTGTACTTTGTCATGCACGTCGGTAGCTTACTGATGAATGCTTTGCATTTTGAAATGCCTATGCAAAAAGTGTCATTGCTGTTTTAAAGGTCAGTGAGTTATTTGATAGTCCAAATCAGCATGCAGGTTTGGAACGACATGATGGCATTTTTAGGTGAACAATGCCTTTAAAGAATGATTGAAATGGTTCATTTTTGTTCAGTAGAGTCCCAGCGTGCTCTCTGTTATTATACCTGTACTAGTCTCCAGTGTTTTAACACTCATTTTTAACCTGGTGTGCAATCTTGCTTTTAACGTTTCATCATCAAATTGTAAAGCCAGTCATGTAATATTAACCCCCAAAAGGTTTAAACATATTGCCTAAAATATCTTCTTTCTTTGACTTTCTTATATTGTCTTTAGACCTGGTAATTCAGTAATCTTCTCTATGTTTATGGTTTGTTTTTTCAGGACTACACATTGACTATGTATTTCCAGCAAGCCTGGCGAGACAAACGCCTGTCCTATTCTGAGATTCCTCTTAACCTGACGCTGGATAACAGGGTAGCTGATCAGCTGTGGGTGCCGGATACATACTTCCTGAATGACAAGAAGTCTTTTGTACATGGTGTAACAGTGAAGAACAGAATGATCCGTCTTCATCCAGATGGCACTGTGCTTTATGGGCTCAGGTAACAATTCAAAAAGCATCTATTCATCACATAATAGCAATTTATTTAAAACATTACAAATCTTTTATTCAATATTTGCCAAAGCATCATAATCCCCATGACAGAATACACACAGCAAATGCTTTTTGATATTCCGAGTAAATCAATGCATCTACAACAATATTTTTATTTTATTAAATTAACAATTCGGAATGGTTATGTGCTCTAGATCTGTGCATCATCAAACTGATTGAAATAGACAAGACTATATATATATATATATCTGATACAATTACAACATCATGTGTATAATTAAAGGAACAAATTAATTAAGATGAGGATCATATCTGACACTGCTACCACAGTGACTGTTCTGAACAATCCATGATGGGAATCTCTTTATTTGATTTAGTTCACGCTTTAGGAAGGATAGGAGGCCAGCAGTACATGGAAGCTGGCTTAAATGTCAATTATAAAGGTGAACACGACGTGAAAGTTAGCTTCACCTACAATATTGTGTTCAAAATAAATGATAAAAATACAATACTGCCATCACAGAAATTTCAATCCTAATGGGTTTTCCGTTTTCAAAGAGAATCCTTATGATTACCAGCTCCTTTTTGAGGGAAATCAACGCAGTGTCATGACGTTGACGCAATGTTAACGATTTTGCTTGAGTGTGTCTTAAGCACGTGTGGAAACTAGGCAATTTTTGTTCGAGGTCAGGTGACGGAACATAGGCGATGTCAAGATAACTGTCATCAGTTTCTTTGTCATAAGGAAACCGCGTGTCAGTGTTTGTGTGGAGGATATTGCTTGTCTACCCTGTATTGTATTGAATGAGTGAAATATGGCATCTAGAAAAGAGTATATGTGAGCAATGTGTGCTGTCATGCCCTCACTATCTACTACACAGCCTGTGCCATCGTTCAATAGCTACAATGCTCTCCACGGAGAGGCATCTGTGGCTATACCTCTCTTGCATTAAGGAAAAGGAAAAAACTTTATTGTTGGACACCCAAATTCACCATCTGGACTATTCAGTGACTATTCTGTTGTCGATAGGTTTCAGGTGGCCAGAAAGCAGACGATGACAGTTTTTTTTCCCTTCCCAGAAGCCTGTGGCTTCTACAGGAGTAGGGGGAGAAAAGGGTCAGTGTGTCTGCCTGTGTCCCCCCAGTCAAGACTGGGGGCCCGGCACTGCACGTTGCCGACCTGACTCCATTGCGACTTCAGGGCATCCGTGTACTGAACTACACTGTCAACTGTCTGATTCTAGCTCAGTCTAAAAAAATAGCGTTTTGAAATCAATCTCCTTCTTGTCCACTTAAAGTGTTTAGGTTTGAGGCTAAACAGTAATAAAAGCATGTTCTCTCCAATAATTTTGTGAGGTTGGTGTTGGACTTAACATCGATACAGGCACATTTGTCACCTGCTCGGGTCAGGTCAAGTTCATCCGTACCGCCATGAAAGTATTCAGGCTATGTCAGGATATTCCTATCAGACAATATCAGAGGTTGCTGGCTATTATGGCAGCCACTCCCAATGTGATACCAATGAGGCTGCAGCACATTAGACCATTCCAGTTGTGGGTCAAAAGCAGTGGGTTTCACCCATTAGGCAACCCTTTAAAAACAATAAAGGTTATGCGCAGATGTCTTTGTACACTTTCTATGTTTAACCCTCTGTGGACCAGAGTGTTTTTGGGGCCCTTGGGATGTTTTGACATGCACTGACATTTGTGTTTTTTTCAGTTATTTATAAACATGTTAATGGCAAAGATGTAAATTCACTCTATATAGCACAAACGGGGCTACCATGATATGTGAGCAACATGTATGTACATGTTTGTATTTTTGAGAGAATGTTATTTATGCATGGTTATTGAAAAACTTAAAAATAAAAGTTTCTGAAATAAGGCCACAAAACACATATTGATTATTTCTTCACAAGACTTTTGAAAATTGTATCACATAGTCTAGAATATTTGCTCCAAAACTATGTGAGAATCATCCTGACTACTCATTCAGATAAGTCAATAAAGTCTTTTACATTTTTAATGACGTGTTTTGTTTGAGAAAGCTTTATGCGAGGAAGCGTGATCTCTCATTAATATGTGTGGCATTCCACACCTGAGAAAGACAAAGACCCTCCCATAATGGCCCTATTAGGTGCTATCAGGCCCTATCATTATCAGGAGCCTTGCACAAAGAATGAGGAGATTTAAAAAAGAATGGCTTTTAGATTGTTTGGATTTATTTACAACACACACACACACACACACACACACACACTGCTTAGAATAAATGAACACAACCATGCTAAAGTTGACTAAAAAGAGCAATAAAAAATCTTAATGCCTTAAAGCTCCAGTAGGGAGTTTTGAGAAAACGTTGACTTAGCCTGACAATTTGAACAAGCACAACTTACAGGTCCCACCCCCTTGCTCTCTGCTGCGCTACAGCCCTCCCTCCAAAGCTCGTCCTCCACAGCGGAGCCCGTCGTGAACGCGAAGGCTAGTAAACAGGGCCACCGATAACAGCGGATAAAAAGTTATATGGCACATTCACTAATAGGGACTAAACGTCAATAATATGGTTTACATTGACTATGGCCTGCCCATACTTTGACTACAAACTTGGTCCTCAAATCATTATGTATTTTGCAATAGCCTACATGTAACTTTATAACGTTGCACTCTTTCTATAAGTTATAAATCGCTAGTAAGATAACGTTAATATAACGGTAACTAACGTTACAGTATGTAAGTAATTATTCTAGCGATATATAATGCTAGATAAGGTGTGCTTGTACATTATTTGAGCAACATGACAAACCAGTGAATTAGCAGGTTTCAATTGTTGCTTAGCAGAGTGCATAACATTTTATCTACATGTTATGCGGCTAGAGTTTTGACACCGAGTCAATGGGCTCTGTGTAATTCTTTCTTTTTCACTTGTTTATCGTCATCAGTCTTTTTCCTTTTACCTCTTTGTTTTATGAGCAGGTGTCACTCGAGAATTGGCAGTTTAGGTTGTTTCTCCAGCATAAGCACAGCTGCAGCACGCCGGCAATCTTGAGTTTGAACGACGGCTCGCGCTCCGGCGCTCGCGCTGTGCAAGAGAGGGGTGTGATCAGCGCCTACATGAGCGTGATTGACACTGCTAAGACACTCCTTCTGGCTCTGATTGGTTGTTTCTGACCGGGAGCGTGTATTTCTTACAAATGGCAATAGGACCACTAGGAGGAGCCAGAGGAGCTTGATTTTTACACAGATTATCTGTCTCATATTCTACTGTCAGGACATAATAACAGTTTTAGCAAATACATTTTTTCAAAAGTTACCTACAGCAGCTTTAATTAAAAAAATGAGGAAAACTCCAACCTTTAGGGACATGAATAATGTCCTTGAATTATTTGTGAATGAATAATGTATCGCAAATAATTAAAATGCAGGGTGCATACGTCTGGACACTTCTATCACACACCGTTCACCATATACAGTGGTGTGAATAAGTTATTACCCCCATGCTAAAGTTGCCTAAAAAGAGGAACAAAAAATCATCTTTTGGAAATTGATCTTAATGCCTTAATTAGAAAAATGAGGAAAAATCCAACCTTTAAGGACACCAATTTTCTTTGTGTATGAATAATGTATCATAAATAAATAAATGTTCTTCCTTAAAATACAGGGTGCATAAGTCAGGCCCCCCCTATGTTAAATTCCCATAGAGGCTGGCAGATTTTTATTTTTAAAGGCCAGTTATTTCATGGATCCAGGATAATATGCATCCTGATAAAGTTCCCTTGGCCTTTGGAATTAAAATAGATCCACATCATCACATTCCCTTCACCATGCCTAGAGATTGGCATGGGGTACTTTCCATAAGATCATCTTTCAATGCAAATCAATCCAGCTATTAGGCTAACTGAAATAACACCATGCCAATCTCTAGGTGAGGCCTCTCTTGACTGCTCATTTGGTCATTCTTCAAGCTTTCTTCCCTCCGCCAGTTGACTTGCCAGAACAGAAGAGCAGCACTTAATGTGTCCAGTCAGGGCACTTAGGATTTATATTAACCGCTCAGGATTGTGGCAAACATCTGCAAAGGTTCTGCTGCCATTAAGCAACATTTAGCGCAATGGATTACTGTTTTATTTTATTTTGCCTATTATGCTTTCAGTTTGCACCCTTGCTTTCAAAGGGTGCGGCTTTGCAAGATGAGTCTGGTGCGGCAGACTGGTCCCTTTCACGCACATTCATAAGGTTTTCCAGTTTGGACATGGAATAAACCCCAGGTTCTAAAGTCATTTGGGGTTAATCCACTCAGGTCTGTGCGTGTGCATACTTCACAACCTTGGTCTGGCATTTTTCAGTTTGGTGACGTGGGTATTAACGTAGCATCAGGATCCTTGAAAGGGAACGTCTCAGATTACATATGTATCCCTGAGAAGGGAACAAGATGCTACGTCAGTTTGGCATGCCTGAGCGTCTTCCTTCAGACAATTAGAATTTGATTACATTTACCTCAGGTGCCCAATTCTGGTCTTGATGGCGTGTTTATGCTACATCATCTGACCTTATCTTTGGCCAATGGATTGCCATGTTTCCAACAAAAAGACTTCCAGTCACAAACTGAATTAGACCCAGACTAAAGAAGGTCTAGCAAAAAAAAAAGTGTTTTATAAACTGCGTAGTGCAAAAAAGTGCAGAGTGCAAGTGAATTAAAAAACTAGACCATCACAAGCAGGCACAAGCAAACATTTCAGCACATTGCTTTCTTCAGTGCTTCAAATTTTGCATCTTTGCCTCGGAAATGCGACTTCTCGTTTTAATTTTGTTCTGGAGGCTGAAACCGCGCTCTGCTGCCACACTGGAGACCGGAATTATTAGCGCCACTTCGGCCAAAGTTTTGTAGTCGGGAAACATTTCTCTCACGGACGTGATCAGAAGTTTGCCGTGACATTTTTGCAACTGTATGCAGCGGTGACAAAGAAGAGACAATAAAAGATATTTGTTAATTAATATGCGCACTCGCCACCAAGTGGAGAGGATTGAGAATTACAGTTACAAATTACAATAGATCACCCTCAGCGTAATCTGTCAAAATGACGGATGGCCTTCAGATTTTCCGTCACTACTAAAAAAAAAATGTCATTGATGGAAAATATTCGGTTAACGCGACCTCTGACTTATAACCACGGGACTTGAAATCTGCATATAAGGTCTGAGCTTTAACCTCAAAACCCTCTTTCTTAGAACAGATGCGATGAATTCTAATAAACTGGCTATAGGATAACCCATGGTTTCATAACCCAATAAAACTATTCCATTTCAAATAAGGATTTAGACTTAGAAAATAATTCTGAAAAAAAACTTGAATATTTAATTTATTATAGTTTGTTGTTTACTTAAAGGGCACCTATTATGCAAAATTCAATTTACATGGTGTTTGAACTTAAATGTGTGTTGGCAGTGTGTGTACACAACCACCCTATAATGATAAAAATCCACCCAGTGCTTTTTTTTAAATCCCTATAAATCATAAGCAGTGTCTCAGAACAAGCCGTTTTCAGATTCTGGGCAATGTGACGAGCTTAATTGAACTCATCAGTATATATTTGGCCATCATTCGGACGGGGTCGGCTTGTATTAATCAAGGATAAAAGCAGATGACAAATACGTTATAACCGTAATTAAACTAAACTATACCTGTTCTATCTTCATATAGCATCAATTCTCTGACTCTGTAGGCATTATTGTCCGACTCCGGGTCGAAATAAACACCGCTACTGAGAGTTTCTGTTTTGATATTATCATTCCTGGCGCTAAGGAATTGTTATTATCAATTCCTGGCACGCTCGTGGGGCTCCGCCCTCTGTGCCGAGAGCAGCAGCTCATTTGCATTTAAAGGGATACACACTATAACTGCGCGTTTTTTCTGAGCCCCAAAAAGTGACAGTTTAAACATGCTGTAAAAAATGATCTGTTGGGTATTTTGAGCTAAAACTTCACATACACACTCTGGGGACATCAGAGACTTATTTAACATCTTGTGAAAAGGGGCATAATAGGTGCCCATTAAATGTACTATTAAAACTCTTTACGTAATGCATCTTGTTTCAGTTTTTCTTTACAGATACAGTCATACAAGGATATCAAGTGAGTTTTCAAACAGCCCTGCACTTAAAAATCTCACTATTTTAGATACATCTTAGATATTGCAATCTGTTATTTACAAAAAATGCACTCTGATGTGTGGGTTTGAATCCAGCTTGGATCTTCTTTTTTTTCTTTTTTAAGTGATGGAATATTAGGAGAAACATATTTTAGATAAAATATTTAAATGAGCCATAACTTAGAACTCTATGATTTTCATTGAGGTTCAGGTGAGGAGGAGGAGGAGGAGTGGATCTCAATGCAACCTTTTCACTTTATTAAACCAAATTAATTGAGATAATAACAGGCTAAAAGGCACCAGTTTTACATGCACATATAAAGACAACAACAAAAACTCAAGATACAAAATAGGGCAATATATACACAGGGGTGACAAGGAACTAAACTAATGGTGAACATAATCAGTAACCATGATAACAGACAAGCAGTGGAACATAGGGAACAAAAGAAACCGGAATGAAACATGAGAAAAACACGAACATAACTTAGTCCATACAAACGAATGTATGAAAGAAATACAAATTTGACCCAACTGACCACAGATTTACATTTGACATGAAAATGTAACTGTTAAAAAGAAAACAATGAGGTTTCATTAAAATACTGCCTCTTCGGCTGCCTGTGGAAAGAAGTTAAATCATTTTATAGTCCCCCTCTCTCATCTCTCATTTGGGCTTCAGAATCTTTTAGCAAATTCTTAGTTGGCTTCACATAACCTCTCATCTCTTTTCTCTGGAGCAAAGAACATTTAGCCAATTGTTTTAAATCTACAAAATTAGTTATTAAAAAAGCTTGCATATTATTGTCGGGGCCATTTAGAGTGCTAAACTTAGTTCCATCAAAGGAGTTCAGCTCATTATTCTCTCTGAGCAGTTTTGTTGTTCTCAGATTGAAGAATATTCCATCAGGTTTTGTGTAACCCTATGCATCAGCTGTCATTCACTCTAAGACCCATCACCTTTTCCTTGTCAGTGCTTAAATTGTGATGTGATTTCCTCTAAACTATTCAGTCATTCTGACTTTTGGGTCATGTGACTTTTAAAAACACCTGAACTTGATAATCAAGGTCTTTAAGATTCCTCGAAACTTTGGAGCCCTCCAGGAACAGAGTCTGACACAGGAGTTTGTGCCATGGAGTTTGTAGTCATGTTCTCTGGATTACCTGTTCCTGTGTTTGACCTTCTCCTGTCTAATCGTCTGATCATCTTCCAGGTATACTCTCCTCTGTAATCTTGTTTTATATTCTTTTAGGTTGTTATGGCGTTGGTGTTTTTCAAGTGGAAAGAGCAATTTTCTTCAGATGTTTAAACTATCCCAGAAAGATACTGTGAACTTGTTACTTACCTGATGTTTGCTCTTCTATTTAAACCTGTGTTTTGGGTTCATATTCCTGTGAGATTTTACCTGATACATACACCTGTTATCAGGGACAGTCAAACCTGTGCTTGAGTATAAAAATCCTGCCTAAAACTATAGGTTAAGGCCCTCAATTTCAGACTTAAAATCACATTCTGTAGTGGAATACATTGTAAAAGTATATAAGTTGTCTCGTCGAGGTTGAGGTGAGGAGAGGAGAGTAGGATCTTGATGCAGCATTTAAATTTACATTTACTTTATTTATATTTACAAAACAAAAACTAAGAAGTCAATCCTTAAATAACAAGGAGCATCAGAGCAGAAAAACACAACAGCTCCGCATGCAAAGTAAAGACAATAGAGGACAACCAACATAATAAAACAGCTTAAATACACAGACAATAGCAAACTGAACAAGAAAAAGGTGCACAAGGCAATCCATTACCATGACAGCAAATGATGACATGAGCGCAGGGAGCTGAAATGAACCTGTGACAAACACAGAAGGGAACTAATGGACCAAAACGAAACAGAAATATACTCTGACCCTGACATGAGTGTTCATTTGTGATAAACACTAGGCAAAGCCTTCATTTTGTTTAGATGATCATATGGAATTATCAGATTGTTCCCATATGAGCTCTATTGAAAAGACCTGTACAGTCAAATGACATTTACACTAAGAGGACTTTGACCCAAATATTTGGCATCTGTTAAAGTCATGGCAGTATTTACACTGTCTCTAAAATAAACTATACTGTGTGTCCACAGAGATGACACACAGTTTTTGGGAAAATAGTTGCATGTGTGCATAAAAGATTACCTGTAATGTGTATGTTGGCTCAATCCACATCAAGGGCATTTTTAAATAGATTAAGATAGGATAATGTTGTGGCAAACATTCTCTCAAACAAGTCATTCTCTCATGACTAATTTATTTCCCAATGATTTGCCAATTTATTCTGCAGTTTGTAATGCTGTACCTCGAACTCATTCAGCATGTGCTAGACGGAATATGTATATCGTCCCTTTGTAGCATTTCACTGCACCTCAAGGTGATGGATACTTGTGGAGGCCGATCTCATTTGTCTTATTCACAAGCTCTTGCAAAGACTATTAAAGCAGCATGCGTGTGAAGTTATGTCAACCTGATACATCACACGCAGATTTAATATAAGTGCTGCGTTATTAAGGTCATAGAATTATGCATGTGGAAGCTGCATTTGTTAAGGTTTACATATTAGGACATTCTCAGTATCAGTTCTCCATCATCTGTGTGCGGCAGTGGATGTACTGTACTCTTTCATTGGATCTGTTTATACTTGTCAACGGTTTCTTTTTCAGTGGCTTTCACTTTTTTTATTTTTTATTGGAGACATATTACAATTTGGCAAAAGAGTGGTTGGGCATTTCCCACTTGTTCTGCACACAAATGGCGCCTATGTACTACCCTTTTATGTACTATTTTGTATTGTTTTAATTATACTTACAGAAATCGTGTAGTACAAAAAATATTGGTAACACTTTACTTGAAGGAGTGTGCATAAGACTGACATGACACCTTCATAATCATGACATGACATGAATATGAAGGAGGTTTTACGCATGTTTATGACAACTGTCATTAAGTGTCATTCGCTCAATTATGACATTTTTTATGCAAATATGACATTGTTTGAAATGTCTTTGTTATGACAACCTGACATAAACCAATACATCATAAACTGTCAGTGTCTTTGTCATGACAACTTGACATTACCAAGACAACATACATTGTCATAAATATGTCATAAACATGACATAGCAGATTAATTATCAAACTTAAGAAACCACTTAGCTTTATGGGTTAACATTACATTAAACTGTCATGTGGTTTTGACATTGGCTGTCATGAGGCCATTATAACTGTCATGAATATTTTTCTTGACCCCGACTACAGTGGTACACATTGAATTTGTCATTAAAATGTTATAATGGCCTCATGAAACCCAATGCCAAAACAAACCACATGACAGTTAAATGTAATGTTAACCCATAAAGCTAAGTGGTTTCTTAAAGGAGCACTTCACCCATTTCAACATTAATCTTTATTGAAAGTGGGTCATATATGTAGTCGAAATATAAAATAAATTTTGAATTTGGTGCCCTCTTGACCGAGAAAAGACAGGAAATAACTTTAGGGCGCATTTGTGTGTAAGACCACAACTCCCAGAATGCACCACGTTGCACAGCTCCGCAAGCCACTCCCACTAATCCCGAACAGCGCAAAGTCGCAAACATCAGAGAAATCACTCTTCCGTCTACTCTACAGGGCTAACGTTAGGGTCCGGGTATCGTTCGTTCATTTGTTTTTGCTTTCATATATGAAAACGAAAAAAGTAGAAAACAACTCCTTTTTTCGTTTTTTCGTTTTATTTGAAAAACGAAAAAACGAAATTATGACTTGATTTTTGGTTTTCTCGTTTTTGCACGGAAATCAGAGAAACCACTTGATATTCCGATTTTCCCCTGTGGGTGGGGCTAAATCTGATTGGCATGAAATGCATTCATTATTTTTCAAATTAAGAGTTTTCCAAACACTGTATTTGTTAGCCTGTAAAATTAATAGTTTATGCATGCTATTTGTCGCCCAATTATCTGGCTTCACTGACTGAAAAAAATCTATTGAAATAAATAGCCTCAATGTAAACATTTTCACGCATTGAAGTTGTCACGGTGGTTATCAAACAAAAGGCAGAATGGAGAGAATTCAAGGCCCTTCTTATTGTTTATATTGCATTCCATCGCAATATAGGTTACTTTTGCCTTCCCTATACTCCTGCTCACTACAGTTTAGAGGATGCCTTGACAATCATTGGCAAACACCTACAGTAGTCAACAAGAATGCCTATTCTCGCCGCAGAAAAAATAAACCAGTCGCATTTCAAGTAGGCTACTTCGCATTTCAAGTAGGCTACTAGGCTTCTTCAAGGTGGCGCAAATGGATACTGTGCAAAACAGCAGCAATTGCCGCATTTTGAAATGTAAGCGGGGTTAATGTCAATTAACAGTAAGGACGAAAAACTACAACTATGGTAAACAGAATATATATTTTTTTGGCCAGAAAACGAGAACAATATCCTATATTTCATATTGTAGGCCTATCTAGACGTCGGTTGGCGACATAAGCCTCTTCCCCGGGGGAGCAGCGCGATAACCAAAAAAAAAAAAAAAAAAAAAAAAAAAACATTAATTAGGTGCAATGAAGATGATTTTTACTATTCTATTGAGGAATGAATGAAGAGCGCTTTTAGTCCAAAAGAGCGCACATTTAGAAAAAAAATATTATGTTCACGTCTTATTATTATAAATATTATGTCTACACGTCTTAGAGAATTATTATTTCTATAAATGTGTTCACTAAATGATGTGCTCTCGAGGGGTTTGAGTGCTCTCTCCACAGCCACCACAATAGAATAAGCATAGGCCTATATGTCATCAAAATGGAAAAAAAAAAAAAAAAAAAAAAAAAAAAAACGTTTTATATAACACGAGCCTATAATATGTGAGTTATCACACCAGCAAAAGTGCTGATTTTCTGAACATCTGCACAATCGCAAATGGGAAATGATACAACAGTACAATAAAGTTACTGAGTAACTTTTTTAGATAGGCTACATTCTTTTTTTGCTCCGTCCAAGAAAACAGAACAAACAGCAGAACCGCTGCGCCTCCGGGCAACACGCGTTTTGGTCTATGGTTTTGTTCCTCAAAATATCTGCATTTTTTACAGAATTAGACGAGTAAATGATTCATGTAGACTACCCATTCATAAATACAGTCGTTTGTTAGGTTAAGCGAATTAGGATTTTTAAACGACTCGTTTGAATAAAGGATGCAACTCCCTCATTAAGATGGAGACTTGCCGCCACCTACTGGCGCCTGGCGGTGTTAGTTTCATAGTTAAAAAGTAGACGTGTAATTTTTTTTTTCAATCATTTCATATTTCTACCTACAATTGTTTTACATTTAAAACATTAATCTCTTAACATAATTTATGCAATTATAATTTGCTGTGTAAATCATCATGCCATGTCTAAACAGCCTGTGTCAATCCAAAAATGTATTTTATTGGTACCGACTTTCTTTTATTTGGTCATAGTAGCCATACACTGTGTCTTTGCATTCTGATTGAATTTGTTGACTAAATGTAAGAATCTGTCATAAGAGGACAGATATATGACAATAATCCTGCATTATATTGTATTATAATGAGATGTAATATTAGCCTACCACTAAACTTTGACTATATGCCTAGGCATGCTTATTACTTGTTCTAGGAACCTCAAACCATATTTACATTTTTGTCTAATTTGCTACTCCGTCATGATGTTGTAGGGCCCAGACATTAACTCAAGCCCAGGGGCTCCCAGCCCCCTAAATTTTAATTATTCTTATTTGTTTTGATTATTTTAATTTCTTCTATGTAAAGCACTTTGAATTGCCATTGTGTATGAAATGTGCTATATAAATAAACTTGCCTTGCCTTGCCTTGCCTTGCCTTGCCTAAATCTTGCCCCCTAAGTCCTGTATGTGCATACAGGCCATACATAACAAATAGAAATATAAAAAATATATTATTCATGAGTATTTAAGTTAATAAAAACATCTAAAACAAATAATAAATGTATATTATTTAAATTTGTATAATGACAACTGTCAGTGCGTGAACACTGGCTTGAATTTAGGCTATTTCAATAGATTTTTTCAGTCAGTGAAGCCAAATAATTGGGTGACAAATAGCATGCATATAGACTATTAATTTTACAGGCTAACAAATACAGTGTTTGGAAAACTCTTAATTTGAAAAACAAAGAATGCATATCATGCCAATCAGATTTAGCCCCACCCACAGGGGGAAATCGGAATATCAAGTGGTTTCTCTGATTTCCGTGCAAAAACGAGAAAACCAAAAATCAAGTCATAATTTCGTTTTTTCGTTTTTCAAATAAAACGAAAAAACGAAAAAAGGAGTTGTTTTCTACTTTTTTCGTTTTCATATATGAAAGCAAATACAAATGAATGAACGATACCCGGACCCGTTAGCTGCCAACAGAGTTAGAAATTCATTTCACACAAAATGTATAGTTAGTTGGCTGTGGCGAGCAGGACGAGGGACGTGAGAGCGGCGCGAGGCCGGTGGCGTGAGTGATAATGAACGACACCTGTGAGACACTGGTCTCTCTCGCGTCTCTCACCGAGGAGCGGACGCATAAAAGGAGGAGCGACAGGGCAGATCGAGAGAGGAACAGGCCTGATTTTATGGTGTGTTTTGTTTCTGTTGTGTGTGGCCAGCAGTGCGGGGCTGCTGGCTTATACTTTTGTTTTGTATTTGTTTATTTTACTATTAAAATGTTTAAATGTTCGCCGATTCCCGTCTCATTCTTCCCACAACAACGAACCCGACGCCGCCGACGCCGCCGCCTCTTGTTCCTCCATCAGCCTCAGCTGCTCTTCGCTATATTGTGGCTCGTATAAATAGCCACGAACATCAGTTTCGAGCAAAAGATTTTCAAAATCCTCGTCTTCCATATCGTGTGTCGTAAATTCAGGCATTATGGTAAATCTAACTCCTTGAGCGCTTGTTAGCTTAGCTTGCTGTCTTCCAAGCAAGATGGCGGATTAATAGTTTAGTTTCTTCAGGTTTAGTCCCACCCACTGATCTGTAATAGGCCGGTGGGGTGAGTGGGTCCCACGACCTTGAATAATAATGAGCTAAAGGCTGTAGTTTTCTTAATATGCAATGAAATTTATCTTCCGTCCTATCGTGACGCAAAATGACGATATTTACGTCACGATAGGACGGAAGTAAAACACTTAAATCCTTTTTTCTCCCATCTCAGAAAAAAAACAAGCAAAATTCCACCATCATTATAATATATGACTGGGTTTCTAACAATACAAACCTTAATGCAAATGGGTGAAGTGACCCTTTAAGTTTGATAATTAATCTGCTATGTCATGTTAAAGACATATTTATGACAGGTTGTGTTGACTTAGTAATGTCAAGTTGTCATGACAAAGACACTGACAGGTTATGATGTATTGGTTTATGTCAAGGTGTCATAACAAAGACATCTCGAACAATGTCATATTTGCATTAAAAATGTCATAATTGAGCAAATGACACTTAATGACAGTTGTCATAAACATGCATAAAATCTCCTTTATATTCATGACATGTGTCATGTCATGATTATGAAGGTGTCATGTCAGTCTTATGCACACCCCTTCAAGTAAAGTGTGACCAAAATATTTTATGAATTATACAAGGCATATTTGGTATACGGTCCTTCTCAAAAATTAGCATATTGTGATAAAGTTCATTATTTTCCATAATGTAATGATAAAAATGTAACTTTCATATATTTTAGATTCATTGCACACCAACTGACATATTTCAGGTCTTTTATTGTTTTAATACTGATGATTTTGGCATACAGCTCATGAAAACCCAAAATTCCTATCTCAAAAAATTTGCATATTTCATCCGACCAATAAAATAAGTGTTATTATGCCAGGTCGTGCTGAAAAATGAAATCTTCATCTCCATAAAGCTTTTCAGCAGATGGAAGCATGAAGTGCTCCAAAATCTCCTGATAGCTAGCTGCATTGACCCTGCCCTTGATAAAACACAGTGCACCAACACCAGCAGCTGACATGGCACCCCAGACCATCACTGACTGTGGGTACTTGACACTGGACTTCAGGCATTTTGGCATTTCCTTCTCCCCAGTCTTCCTCCAGACTCTGGCACCTTGATTTCCGAATGACATGCGAAACTGAGCAACAGTCCAGTGCCGCTTCTCTGTAGCCCAGGTCAGGCGCTTCTGCCGCTGTTTCTGGTTCAAAAGTGGCTTGACCTGGGGAATGCGGCACCTGTCGCCCATTTCCTGCACACGCCTGTGCACGGTGGCTCTGGATGTTTCTACTCCAGACTCAGTCCACTGCTTCCGCAGCCCCCCCCAAGGTCTGGAATCGGTCCTTCTCCACAATCTTCCTCAGGGTCCGGTCACCTCTTCTCGTTGTGCAGCGTTTTTTGCCACACTTTTTCCTTCCCACAGAGGTGCCTTGATACAGCACTCTGGGAACAGCCTATTTGTTCAGAAATTTCTTTCTGTCTTACCCTCTTGCTTGAGGGTGTCAATGATGGCCTTCTGGACAGCAGTCAGGTCGGCAGTCTTACCCATGATTGCGGTTTTGAGTAATGAAACAGGCTGGGAGTTTTTAAAAGCCTCAGGAATCTTTTTTGCAGGTGTTTAGAGTTAATTAGTTGATTCAGATGATTAGGTTAATAGCTCGTTTAGAGACCCTTTTCATGATGTGCTAATTTTTTGAGACAGGAATTTTGGGTTTTCATGAGCTGTATGCCACAATCATCAGTATTAAAACAATAAAAGACCTGAAATATTTCAGTTGGTGTGCAATGAATCTAAAATATATGAAAGTTTAATTTTTATCATTACATTATGGAAAATAATGAACTTTATCACAATATGCTAATTTTTTGAGAAGGACCTGTATAGAAACTGACAAACTTCTGGTTAAAATCCACATCCAGATATTGCCTCTGCTGCAAACCCATAGTAGTAACTTCATTCTGTTCTCCGATAAAACAACCTAAACATCTTTACAACAAGATAGATTTGCATTGGGAGAAAAACTGAGTAACACTTTATTTTAATGCATCCTTGTTACATATCTTACACATGTTTACTACAGTATTAACAGTAAATCAAGCACAATTACAAGTAGCCTTAATAACATTAAACCAAACCTTTAGTAAGTACATGTGTTAAGATGATAGCAGAAGAACCCAAACGCAGACGGTAGACAATTACACAACGTTTATTATAACAGAAAAACAGGGGAAAATAAAGCCCACGAGGGGGCAAAACAGAGGCAATACAAACGAGGGATAACTAAACTAGATAACACTTGACAAACACTAGACTATTAAACAGCAAACACAAGATCAAGACATTCTTCAAAGACAAGGTACTCACAGGTAGACTCTCACAAAGTGTGACACAATGAACCGGCACAGGACAGCAAACACAAGGGGATGAAATAGGGGAACACTAATGACAAAGACAGGTGAAGCAGACTAGACAAGGACAGGTGAAACTGACTAGACAATAATGACGAGACGAGGATAACAAGGGGGCGGGGTAACGTAACGAGACAACACAAGCACATGGCTGAAAACACAAGACCATGTCCTTGCACACAAAACATGATTCTGTCATGATCCTGCCTCAAGACTAGAGAAAATCAAGGACACGAGGGCAGAATCATGACAACATGTTGTTAATTAATATTACCCAGCACTTTTTGGAGTAATTACACTGCAACAAGGATACATTTAAGTAAAGTTTGACCATTGATATGACTTGTTTCTAGAGAACATGGTTGTTCTACAGCGTACACTGCACACACTCACACCCCAAACGTATCTAGTCTTATCTAGTTACTTATTAAAATTGTGTGTTTTCAGAAATGAACATAGCTTCTTCAAAATTCACATTTTTACTATGGATGTGTGTAATTTACATTGTAGTACAAAACATCAATGTATAGTGAAGTTATGTTTACCACAGGCTTTATTTTACACATAAATCGAAAACCCCCATAATAAAACCCCACATTCTGACGTCATCCCTGCAGCAATCTATAAGAATGTATTTTGTTTTTATTACAGTAATAAGAATTGTTGGGAGCTCGGCTGGTGGATGAAAATGCTTAAATTTCATTTAAAAAAATATCAAAGTACAAATGATTTTTTAATCCATTTCCTTTAAGCAAAATATACTTTAATTTCCTTTCTTTTTAAATGAGGGTAAAATGTGAGATTCATCCATGCAGTAAATTTACCATTATTATTGATTTGAACATTATAAATGCAGGGTTTGAGAGGCAGATGTCCAAAGCATGCTTTGCTTTAAACCCTGAAGCTACACGAACAGAAGCAAATCCCAGTGCACACCTGAGCTTTACATCACTTCTGCAATTCTCACAGGCAGGATTGAGAAACAACCCCCTTCATCTTGAAAGAGAAGTCAGAGACATGAGCAGGAAAAAAAAAAACCTGGCAATTTGCTGCATGACATTTGTGGTCAGGAGGCTATATCACCTTGGGCTTGTGAGAATGCAGTCTTACGGTTATCAGAAAGATTTTGTAATAGAAAAGTGTGGTGCAAGTCTAAAATCTGTATATTCCTATATGTATTCATATATATCAGTGTTTCCCAACCCTGTTTCTGGAGACACACCAACAGTGCACATTTTGGATGTTTTCTTTATCTGAGGCTCTGTTTACGCTGGTATAAAATTTTTACTCACATCTGACGCAAATCGGAATATGTTGCACACGTGTAGACACAAAAATATACACAAGATCCAAAGTTTTCGCATCCGTTCTGAACCACTTCCAAATGTAGTTTTAAATCAGATTCATATCCGATATCTGGACATCTGTCCTGCATCTAAACACGCATGTCCGATTCCCCTTGCAATTCCAAGTCACCACAAGGCGAGGGCAACATGTTTGCCCACAAAGATAGCTTTTTGATGTCACTTTATGAAGCAGAGGTGACTCTTTGTCCTCGCACTATAGGCAAGGCAAGGCAAGGCAAGTTTATTTATATAGCACATTTCATACACAATGGTAATTCAAAGTGCTTTACATAGAAGCAATTAAAATAATCAAAACAAATAAGAATAATTAAAACAGTTTAGAATAAAAAATAAAGTACAGTAAAAACAGTCGGACGAACATTGGCACAGTGCTCATTCAGTAAATGCATAACTAAACAGAAGTGTTTTGAGTCTGGATTTGAAAGTGACTACTGTAGGAGCACATCTGATCTCTTCTGAAAGCTGGTTCCAGCTGCGGCTGGCATAATAGCTAAAAGCAGACTCTCCATGCTTAGAGTGAACCCTTAGTATTTCTAGCTGATGTGATCCTAATGATCTGAGTGATCTGTTTGGTTTATATTCAGTGAGCATATCTGCAATATATTGAGGTCCTAGGCCATTGAATGATTTATATACCAGTAATAATACTTTAAAATCAATCCTAAATGTAACTGGGAGCCAGTGTAGAGACCTGAGGACTGGTGTGATGTGTTCATATTTTCTGGTTCTGCTCAGGATCCTGGTCTATAACTATAACTGTAACTCTATTTTTTATTAAGGTGGAAACTATATATATAGAAATTGCGCACTCACAGAAACTGGTTTTCAACCTCTGCCGTGTGAATTTTATAAATAAAACAGCGTCTCTACTAAAAAAAAAAAACTTTGCTGTTTTTGTAATTAAACTCATAGCTTCACTATTACATAGAGACACTGTAGACAGGTAGTTCACACTCACAATCTCTCTCTCTTGCTAATTCATTTGAATTACTTCAAATATTATCTTACCTCGCTATTGTACATGAGAATTCTAGATTTAAGGAACCGTAGATCTGCTCTATGTCCATTCAATCAGATTTTGCACTGCAAACATCCATAACAGCTTTTAACTTATGTATGCTGGCCAATGATAACCAACTGCAGATCTGCAGATATGTTTCAGGATGGACAAGTTGGTATCAAGAATCATGAAATTCCACTGGTATAAGTTGACTGACATTGTCATGAGCGAGTGCTGTCCTTTCATAAAGCAACTGACTCTTAACAAAATGCAAGTAAGAGCAGTTTACACATGGACACTTTTTGGCTCTTTACGTGTAAGATCTCAAGCTATTATATGCACTCATGCTTGATTATATAAATATGCATGAGAGCATCTACTAATTAGACAGAGATATGCTCTTTATGTATTACTAATTATAGTATAATTAGCCTTACATTGGTTGAACTATCTTGCTGAAGTAAAGAAATGCATTATTAAAATTATATGACAAGTTACCAAGTGCCTCATAAATCTGCATTAACAACAGACTTAGTATAAAATATTGTTTCACCTTTTTGCTTAAGTATATCAGAGTTTTTTTTTTTCCTGTAACTTCGGGTCAAATTAATCTTTTATGATACAATTTACACACACACACACACACACACACACACACACACACACACACACACACACACACACACACACACACACACACACACACACACACACACACACACACACACTTATATATATACATGTGTGTGTGTGTGTGTGTGTGTGTGTGTGTGTATCTTTTATGATTCAATTTACACACACACACACACAAACACATATATATATATGTGTGTGTGTGTGTGTGTGTGAACTAAGCTTGTGTACACCATTCAGAAGTTTTTGCGCATGAAAGTAATAATTTAGTTACTTTCTGATTTATTTGACTGTCAGTTTGCCATTATATATAATCTGCACTGTTAATTAAAGATCTTTTGACTTTGGCATTTTTATGGCCCTGCAGTAACAGATGGCTTTGTTGTCTACAGTGTTGGGCAAGTTACTTTTAAAAAGTAATTAGTTACAGTTACTAGTTACTACTTCCAAAAAGTAACTAAATTAGTTACTCAGTTACAAATTTTAAAAGTAACTAGTTACTTAAGAAAGTAACTATTGCTTTACTTTCAAGTAAAATTAAATTTTAAATGCTCAAATGTGACCCCACCTCTACCCCTCTTTAACGGAACTTACAATACACGTGCATGTTCAATTATTTATGATAAATCTGAATATTATAATGAAATGGACACTTAATACAATACATTATTAACAGAAACATGAAACATTGTACACACATCTAAAAAAAAAAATGTTGCTGTGGGACAAAGTGAGACTAGCCTCCAATCAAATGCCATGTAGATATTATGTTTATATAGTGGATCAATGCAAATAACACAATAGATGTTTTGGAACTTTTATTGCCCCTCAACAGGCCACAACTGGGCAAAATTAAATTAAGCTTGTTAAGCTCGTCGCCATACCTGTCTCTCGTTGACTGACTGGCTTGCTTGTGTTGTTCATTGTGTGTCCTGTCCTGTCCGACTACGCGTTATGATGGGTCGTTCGCAATTCATAAGCGTTAGCCGTTAGTGATGATGGATCGACTCGTTCGCGAATGAGCTTTTGATGGGTCGTTCGCGATTCGCGAATGAGGCGACTCTAAGAGCCGGCTCTTTTAGGTGAACGTCGGGAGCTGGCTCTCATATCTGAAGAGCCGACTCTATTTTTACAAATTTAGCCTATAGAAATTAAATAATTATGTAAAAAAAAAATATATATATTATAGTCAAAGTCATTTAAAGAGCCGTTTGTGAGCCAAAAGAGCCGGCTCTTTTCAGTGAGCTGAGTCAAAAGTGCCGAATGCCTACTACTATGCGTGCTTTCGAACACCCGCCCAACTCTACCTCTGATTGGCTTACAATGACATTTTACTCTACCTCAGCCAATCGTCAGCATTTATGCGCTTGTCTCGTGCTCTGCCCACTAACCAAGGAAGAACAGTAAAAAAAGTATTTGCCTCTCGCTCAGAGATCTAGTTGGTCTGATGAAAAAAAAAACCCAGCTTCATCAGTTATAGTAACACGCCGCATTTTTTGGCAGTAACGGGAACGGCGTTATTAAGATGAGAAGAGTAATCAATTAGATTACTCGTTACTGGAAAAAGTAATGCCGTTATAACGCCGTTATTCCCATCACTGGTTGTCTAACAGGGTTTTCTTAAAGAAGAAGAAGAAGAAGAAGAAGAAGACAACAATGTTTTTATGTCAGTGATGCAGTGACAATTAAAGTCTCATAAAAGACTGCATGAATACAGTAGCATAGAAAGTGTCCACTTTTCTCTTCCTTCATACAGTGCATCTTAACACTTTCTGAAGCACTTCATTACTGCACATTTCAGTCCACCTCAAAGCTTAAAAACAGCTAGTTATTTTTAAAGTGTAGCTCTTTACAAATTTTCAACATGCTTTGTAGTTTTTGCACTGTCTGTTTATTCCATCCATTTGTTAGTTTTGCGTCATCCTTTTGACAGCTTCGGGGCTTTTTCAAAACTATAGATTGTACTTTCCTCAGTTTTGTATCCCCGTCCATGCCACAGTCAGATTGACAGTCATTATTAACAAAACAGTTATTGTACGAGTAGGTTAATCACTGAAAATTGTCTCATTCATAATGTACCAAAGAACTAGCGGTATGTAAAGGGCCTGTTCAAACACCCACACTTGTGGTCTCTGCACTTGACCACTTCAATGGTGTTCAACAGGATGTATTTCCTGTATTTGGCCTAAATGTTTAAGTGGGTGTGAAGAATGCAAGTGTGTGTAGAAGTTTTGATTACCCGATGGGAAGAGATATTTGAAAAACGCTGTTTGAAAGTTGGTCCGACCGACAACCAGACACAACATCAAACGTGTAGCCAATCAGCATTAGAGGCGTATGATGGTAGAGGAGAGAAAACAAGCAAGAGGGAGATATGAAGAAAGACTGTAGAAAGATAAATGACTGAGAGACATTACAAAAGAGAAAAGCTCATAAGAATATCACTGGAAAATGAAGGGTTATGATCAGGAAAGGAGCTTTAGGACCCGCTCTAATTTCAGAAAAGCTTTCCAGCGATGGATAAGAGACCTGAAAACAGACGTCGAGGTTGCTTTGATTCGCTCCGTACGTGAGTAACACTGGTTTTGAGTGTCACTGTTTGTCTGGAGCTGCTGTGCTGTTGGCAACTACCAACGAACTGTATGTTAATTTGTTGTGATTCCTCGTAGTTAGTTCATCATCTTCGCTGAAGCATTATTTTGTTGCGCTTCTGCTACGATAAATAGACATCTGCTCTTGCATTGAGTATGTAACGGAGGCCGGTTAGTGAGAGTTGTGCAGGCTGACTGCTAGAGAATGCAGTGTTTACTGTTTAGACTTCTTGTGAGTGCACTCGCCTCTCATGCCATGGTTCGAGACCAACTTGGAGCAGGGCGGTTAGGATTGGAGGGTGAACATTGGAGGCGGAGCAATGAAGAGAGGGCTGTGTTTGTTTGGGTTGATTTCGAATATCAACAATTTTGAGAAATAACACACTGCACCTTTAAGAACCAGATTTACTAACAGCTTGCTCCAGCGCAAAGCCTCTTTTGCCGTTAAAAAACTATTATCAGGATTTACTAAAAAATTTTGAAAAATTAGCGCTGAAAAGCCGTGGACGTTTTTTTTTGCGGCTGACGTTATTGCATATGCATTTGTGAGAGTTTCTCTTTCAGACGCAAAATTTATGGGAGGGGAGAGTATTTAAATGATTCATGCAAGGTGATTTACTAAGGTTTGCGCTAGTCAATTTATTTGCGCCATTATTTACCATCCCAAAAAAAAAAGCATGTCTTACACCAGACGCTAATTTGCACTGCTCTCGGTAGATTGAAACAAAAGAGTCACACAATTTGGGATGTGGATGGAAATTAGCACAATAATTAGTCTAAAATAGGATTTTTTTGCTAATACAAGGCTAAATCAGAAATGTAGGTAACACTTTTTTTACAGTGACACGTTACATGTACAGTAACATAGTAATGCACTTAATCCTTAACCAAACCCTAATCCTAAACTTAACCCTATAGTGTAGTTCATTATTATTACTCAGTACTTAAATGTGTAATTACACTGTAACAATATGTACAATAACAAATTTACAAAAAATAACATTACGATGTCCAGAAATCAATTGTAATAGCCCATCAAACAAAGAACTTTCCCCCTAATGTTCTCATATGGTTCCCATTTGGTTATTTTCTTGGGAACCAAATAAGACCATTCCAGGAACATTCTCTGTATGTTATTTTTAGGTTTTATTTTTATAACAAAATTTTTAAACTAATTTAAATGTTTTTCATGTTTTACAGAAAAAAAAAAATGGATGAAAATGCACCCAAAAAAAAGGAATATGAAAGAATACGCTGAAAGTAATTGACTAGAATTAATAAATTCAAACGGTATGGTCTCTTGTCAATGCAACAGGAAACGAATATTGTTGAACGATATTATTTACTTCAAGCCTTTCTTTACTGCATGTGCTTCTCCAGAATGCACTTTCTCCTGCCTTCCACAGAAAACACTTTCTTGAATAATTACATAATTAGTAATATATATGAAAGTAAATATTGTGATTTCAGGGAGATTTGACACATCTAGCCTAATTGCAGAGAACATGATGGTACTTATACTGCTGTTGGAGTGTAGTTCTTACCTTGAACCACTCTCACTAACACCATTTTCTACCGTAACAACAGCTGCCAGTCCTGATAGCAAATTTAGCAAACTGAACAAGCTCTCCCTGAGGAATTCATATCATTCTTTTCCCTCTTTGTTCTCACCGAGGCTTGCCAGTCAGCTAACACACCCAGGGCCCTTATTCTGCTTGACTGATTTTGGCAGGTTGTAACTTTGAAAGGTGAAAGAGTACAGCCCTAGACATGGCCAGCTGCCTCGCATTGCTGTTTCCTTTCCAAAATGGATATCTCACCATCCAGAGTCAGAACATACTTTATTAAAAATATAAAAATTTCAAAATTAATAAGCATATCCCAGGAAGCTTTATAACTCAGAAGAATGGTATCTCTTTGTTTCTATGGTCAATTTGAATTACTAAATGATGTTAGGGGAATTATTTTGGTCTGAGTTCAGTATTCAGTAGCCAAAGTGACCAGGCTGGACAATGATCTGACACTGGTTACATTGGCCCTTTTACTGCTTTGATATTCATTTTTTTCTCTTGAGAAGTTTCCGATTTATCAGCATCTTTGATGAAACCTAAAGGGAGAAATAGACAAGCCCCCTACTAGAAGCTGAAAGCAAGTCTTTGTCAGATGCTCCTGGACCATTAAGTGTAATATACTGTATACGTCAAAGCAGATACTAATACCCCTCTTGCTTGCCCTCTTTTCTTTGGTATTCCCACTTTGCTATGACATGGAGGCAAGGTGATCCTGGTATGACTGGAAACTAGGACACGGATTTTCGCTCATCTATCCTTCCCTGCAAGAGGATTTCTCTTGCACCTACCACTGCAGTAAATGTTTGCAGTGCTGAAAACACATTTCCTTAGTTCAAACGCTCTTTACTGCTCATTTCAGAAGACAGGGACTATAATTCACTAAAAGTAAGAAGTTTTTAGACATAAATAAGTCATGAAATCAAAGTGTAGTGACATGGTTGTATTAATTTAGAGTAGAAATAAAGCACATTTTAGTACTCTAAAATGCCACTGAAACACTCAACACCCAACACCGATGTTACATATTCCTGAGTAAACATGATATTTTCTGTGGATTCGTTTTGTTTTGTTTTTTTTACCCTGCAATATGTGACATTGGGTTTATTTTATCCACCAGTAATTGGATTGGATGCAAAGCTGTTAGCGAAGAGTTTTTGATGGATAATTTGCTGCATGACCATGTTATTCAGGTAGCAAGCTCGTGATTTACTCTAAAACTTGGGTTTATTTATTTATTCTACTTTGGAATTTTAAAACCTTTAGTTGTTCTCATGCACCTAATTTAAATTTGAATACCATCAATTTGAATTAATTGAATTTACATAAATTTGTCCACAACAATCCTAACAGCTAAAAAACATGAATATTGTTGTTATTATCAAGGTAACCTTGTGCAGAATGCTTCAGGCATTACATTTTTAATTTCTAACCATTAATTTTACTGCCATTCAGGCAGTAAAAGTTGCAAACAGAAATGCCTTGCGCCCTTCAGAAAACTTCAAGTGCTATGTCCTTCAGCTGGAGTAAGCCAAACTGATGCTCCTTTTAGATTTTTAAAACATCATAGTAAAAATGGTCAACATTTGCCTTGTAAATACATTACATGAATAAAATATGAAATGGGTGAAAATGCAACAACAACAAAAAAAGAATGAGAAAGAATATGCTGGAAGTAATTGACTCCAGCAAGGACATGGGTCTAGAACAGGATTCTAGAGAAACAGTTGCATGTCACTAATAGTTCTACTCTCTGTGTGCGCAGGATTACTACCACCGCCGCCTGCATGATGGACTTACGCAGATACCCACTAGATGAGCAGAACTGCACACTGGAAATCGAGAGCTGTGAGTGTCCTGTGAGACTTTATCTCCACTAATTTCTCATATTCATGTGATAAAAATAAAAAATGCATATATGTGTGTGTGAAAAAAAATAAGTACATCCCATGGAAATTGTTGGTTACCATGCTACACAGTTAGGATGAGGTTCTTCTCCTGAAAAGCTGTCTTTGATCTGTGGCAAAAATGTCTGCTGTTACTGTGGCCAAACAACTATATCTTTGATTTGTCTGTCCAGAGCACATTACTTCAGGTGTGATCTTTTGTCCTATTTCAAATAATTTGGAGATATTTTTAAATCCCTTGCCAGATGCATAGGCATCCACAACCTTCTTTTTTTTTCTGAAAACCTCACAATACTCTTTAGATCGTGGCTTGATGACACCACACACCTCAATAGCAAAGGGAACACCAGACACCAGATATGAGAGGTTTAAATAGGACGGGTTCCACCTGCACTCTCTAAGCTGATTCATATATCACATTGCATAAGTATTCAGACCCTTAACTCTGTACTTAGTTGAAGGACTTTTTTAACAGCGATTACAGCCTTTTAGAATAAAGTATTTTTGGTTATAATGTGACATGCCTTGCACACCTGGATTTCTGCCATTATTTCCTGCAGATCCTCTTAAGCTCTGTCAGGTTGGATGGGGACTGTCGGTGGACAGCAATTTTTAGGTTTATCTGGAGATTTTTGATTAAATTTATGTCCAGGCTCTGGTTGGGTCACTCAAGAACATTCACAGAGTCATCCCTAATCCACTATTACATTGTCTTGACTATGTGTTTAGGGTCATTGTCCTGTTGGAAGGTAAACCGTTGGCCCAGTCTGAGGTCCTGAGTGATCTGAACAAGATTTTAGTTATGGATATCTGTGTATTTTGTTGCATTCAGCTTTCTTTCTACCATGAACAGTCCCTTAAGCCATGCTTCTGAAAAAACATGCTTTTCGTCTGGCCACTGTGTTTGTAGTCTTCCCCTGATCTGTGTCTTGACACTGAGCTCTGCAAGCAGTTCCTTTGACCTCATGGTTTAGTTGTTGCTCTGACATGAATTTTCATGAAGTGCGTATTGATGTAAAAAAAAAAAAAAGAAGCATTTAGCATGAGGTTGTAACATGCAAATGAAACGAGTGAGTGAAGGGATGCGAGTTTGTGTGTAAACTTGCCGTCAGAGAGATGAGAGAGCGAGAAAGCGCAGCTGGTATCGTGTATCTGTGGAAAATGGGTATTGGAAGCGTTTCAGATATTTCAGTATCGATATGTATCGGAAAATCTATATTTTAACCACCCTACATTGCACTTAGTTTCTTATTTCAAATGCTTTTTTAAAAGACGACAATTAAAAAATGTAAACTGTATATTATATATAAAATTCAACCCGGCAACGCGACTAGGAGTGACTGCGTTACACGCCACTGCTGAAATCCACCCACATTTAGCGGGTGTTAATGTCAAGGCCTACTGTAGTTATGACATTAGAAAACTGTGTGGGGTAAAAGTACAGCATACAATGTGTGCGCTATATTCCCAATTTCTAAAGTCAATTGATAGTGTGTGGAAAAGACCAAAATGTGTGTAGAGTTCCCTTTCGAGGGAACTCGCGCTGCGTCGAAAAGGACACTTTGGGGAACGCCTTCAAGGCGATAGTGTCTAAAGCACGTGTGCAACTAGTCCAATCTCGATTGGTGTTGTGTCATGATGTCACATGTGACGGCATACATGGAAGCTTCAAAGAGACGCTGGCACACAACAGTGTTAGCTTCTGCTCTTCAGCAAGCGTTCTATGCTGCTTTTGTCAGTCTTATTTGGTGTTGTTTGTCCTACAATGAAAGCATTCTCCCCTATTTATCAAAAAAAGAGAAAGAAAAATACTAATTGTTGATTTCCTTTGTGGTGCTCGGAGGATGAGGCCTATCGTCCAAACAAGGGATCCTGTGTGGGACCTGGTAGTGGTTCTTGAGGGGTTATCCCTGGCACATTTTGAACCCAATTGACGAGGTGGCGGACACATTTCTCGCTTTCATAGTGGCCTTCCTGCTAGCCATTACGTCCCTCGAAAGAGTGGGGGACCCGCAGGCTCTATCTGTTGCTCCCTCTTGCCTTAAGTTCCCTCCTGGGAGGGTAAAGGCCATTCTCCACCCTTGGCCAGGCTACATGCCCAAGGTGCCATCTAATGTGGCATGGTCAGTTATCCTGCAGGCCTTTTATCATCCACCACTTGTCGGCTGACCAGGTAGGCTATACCTACTATGCCCTGTCTGGGCCTTAGAGGCCTATGTGCGGAGGTCCTCAGGTTGGAGGAATTCGGACCAGCTATTCATGTGTTTTGGGTCACCTAAGAAGGGTTCCCCTGCCTCTAAGCAGACGGATGGTGGATTGTGGAGGGTATTTCTTCAGCGTATGAGGCGCGCAGTCTACCCTCGCCTCTCCTGAAAAGAGCGGAGATTGGACTAGTTCCAACCATGCTTTAGATGCTGTCACGCTGGAGACGTTCCCCAAAGTTCTTCGACGCAGCGTCTAGTTCCCTTCTCAGGGAACAAGGGTTACAGTCGTAACCCAGGACTTTTTTTTTTTTTACGGATAATTATCCTCTTCCCCATAGCCATGGAATCTTGCACATTAAAAATCGCCATGACTTGTTGAGATAGGTTTGACATCAATGGTATCAAACCTCATGCATGTCTTATGACTGACTGACTGACACTCCAAGTTTGATGTTTGCTAAAGTATTGACATATCTTCTGCACAGAGGTGGAGTATAAAACGTCACAACAGCAATGTTTCTCTTATGAGATGCGTTAGGATGAGTTCTGATCAGTAATATTAAAGAATCATTCCTTGATTGACAATTGACTTCCATCAGAAAAAAAGTAAGAATATAAAGATAAACATAAATAGTTTCAAGTATTAGCTATTTCAAACGAATTGACTCAAGCAAATAACACTGTTTAAACGAATGTCATAGCATTACAATCTTGATCATTTTGTTTGACAGTCATGACCAATTCATATCGAATTCTAAGGGTTCTTTTTTTCTAGTAGAAACACATTTGTGGTGTGAGCACAGTGTGTGTGCAGAAAGCTAGCCATACTCCACCGCTACCTTAATTGGGATGACCTTCATCTCCATAAAGCCAAGAGATAAAGAGAGCCAGTCAGCATTCATGCTACACAGCGCCATGAGCAGAAAAGGCCTAATCAAATCTAATTGTGACTCTATATATGCGGTGTACACTGGGAAATCAGTGGAAATCCAGCAGTAATCCTCCAGCGTCTACTGTTACGCATGGCCCATTGGCTGCTGTCATTAAAGCAGAAAGATAGAAAGCTGAGAGCTAGAGGAGATCAGAAGAGGGCATGTGTACACACTTGCTAATTGTGCTCTTGTGAACTCCAACACATCGGCTGCATTGTAGAGAAGAGCTAATGGTTAGTGCTAATATAAATTGAAAAACGCATGAAGCCTTCCTTGTTTTATTATGGTTTCCATAAGAGCTTGAAGAACTGCAATGTGATGTCCAACTCCATGGTTTCTCGACTGGGAAATGCTTCTTTCTTTCTTTCTTTCTTTCTTTCTTTCTTTCTTTCTTTCTTTCTTTCTTTCTTTCTTTCTTTCTTTCTTTCTTTCTTTCTTGTGTGAAATGGTATTCTGTATTGACATGTATTGACATCCTGTCAGTGAGCATAATGTGTCTATAACCTCAAATCCTGGGAGAATCCTATGATCTTTTGCCTAATTGGTTTTACCTTTTTCTTACACAAGCTCTGTCCAAGTTTTTCACAAGTTTTACTTTCTTTCAAGTAAACTCCACAGAGGTTTCTGGGAACACAGTGTGTGCTGAGAGCATCAGCTATACTCTAACATTACCTACAGCAATGCCAAGGTCATGGGTTCATTTCCCTGGGAGCACATATTGATGAATGTATACTGAATCCACAGCAAGACATTTAGCAAAAATAGTAAGTGGGGTCAGGTAGCCAGGTCATCCTCTGATGGGACTCCCAGCAGTCTATTCATGCACAATCTGATGGATATTGCACACAAAAAAAAAGAGCTGGCTGAATTGGTCAGTTCAAACCTTACTAGTAGGTGTTATGCAACGCTAACTCAGAGCGTGCGAGATTTTACCAGTCGGATTATTCTTTTTTCCAGGTTAGTTGCATGAAATATGTGTCCTGCTCCATCATTCTCAATGTTTTGACCAAAAAATCCCAGATAGTGTTGATCTGGTACATATGGATTCATAACATACCAGATGTGGGCCGGATCTGGACCGACACTAAGGGGCCCTATTTTAACTATCTAATCACATGGTCTAAAGTGCACAGAGCACGTGCACATAGGGCATGTCCGAATCCACTTTTGCTAGTTTAACAACGGGAAAAATGGTCGGCGCACTCGGGGTATGGTCTAAAAGGGTTGTCCCTATTCTCTTAATGAGTAATGGTCGTGTTTTGGGCGTAACATGCATGTCATTTCCCATTTCTTTTAAAAGCCAGTTGTGCTTGCATCATGGCCGATTCACTATTTACATGGCGGAATTTGCAAGCGGAAAGACTGAACGCGTCTCCAGAGAGCAAACGGATCTGCTCGTGCGCGAGGTTAAAGTGTGCAAGTAGACCATTTACGGGACAAGCCGGATTCCGCCGTATCTTTATGTACACAATAATAATCTTTTACATTGTAATCCTTTTATTTTTAATATTTGGCATGTTTGTGTGCAGCTGCGCGTCCCTGTGTGTGTAATAAGAAGAGTGTGTGCGCGTTGTGGACCCGCCTATAGGCTCATATTACTATTGCGCCCTTTAAATAAATAAAAAAATGCAGTCTATTTCAGTTGCCTCAAAATAGCAACACGTCAACAATGCGCCTGAACACACCTCGCTTTCAGACCAGCAGCCCATAGCCGAATAGATGGGCGCAAATGCATTTGCTATTTTAAACAACATGGCACAGGACGTGAAAATGATAACTGCGTCGGGCTGAAACTAGCAAAAAACACTTGAGTCGCGCCGGCTGCTGCATTGCGCCAGGTGTATGATAGGGCCCTATGTTGCTGTCTGGGATACAATTTGAGTTTTCTTAACTGAAAAAAAAAAAATATATATATATATATATATGTCTGCTTTCTAACAATATGGGCCTATATGATTCTACTCCCAACCATTGTCAAGATGTAATGTTTAAATGGTGGCTGTCATTAAAACAAATTTTAGAGAAAATGACCTGGAAAGATTTCAAACAATTTTGTGACAAATCAGATTAGACGATTTATTCAAACATAAATTAAATAAAGAAGACATCAATAACAGGTTAATATAGCACATATATTTAACAATATATTTATGAATATTAGTGATATGCTATTTTCTTTTTTTCCCTTATATTGAATGACTTTCCTGAGGTAAATGTTCTTCATGCTCAAAGCAACATTTATTGTTTGAATTTCATATTTTTTTTTACTTTTGATCATTTTCAAGCCAAGACTTCAAGAGTCCAAATGCAAGCTTTATTTTTCATATAACCACATTTCTTCACAAAAGGCTCACTGTATATTACTTGTCACACTTTTAGCAGGTACACTATGGGCCCTATCATACACCTTGCGCAATGCAGTGCCAGGCGCGACACAAGTGTTTTTTGCTAGTTTCAGCCCGACGCAGTTATCATTTTCACGTCTTGCGCCACGCTGTTTAAATAGCAAATGCATTTGCGCCCATCTGTGAGGCCATGGGCTGCTGGTCTGAAAACCAGGTGTGTTCAGGCACATTGTTGACACGTTGCTATTTTGAGGCAACTGAAATACACTTCGCCATTGACCAACTGAAACCTGATCTAAAGTCAATGGCGCAATATTTTGTTATTTAAAGAGCACGTTAGTAATATGCACCTATAGGCGGGTCCACAAAGCGCATACTATTTGTCCCGTAGATGGCCTGCTTGCGCACCTTGCGCACAAGCAGATCCGTTTTCTCGCTAGAGAAGCTTTAATTTTTTCCGCTTGCAAATTCATCCATAAATAGCGAATCCGCCATGGCGCAAGCACAACTGTCTTTTAAAGGGAATGGGAGAAGAGACTCTGATTGGTTTATTGCACGTTACGCCCAAAACACACCCTTTACTTAAACGCCAGAGGAGAACTGGCCCCGACTGAGCCTGGGTTCTCCCAAGGTTTTTTTTTTTCTCCATTGGGTCATCTGATGGAGTTTTAGGACACCATCGGGTCACTTGATGGAGTTTTTCGGTTCCTTGCCACTGTTGCCTTTGGCTTGCTCAGTTGGGGATATTCAAATTAAATGACCCATCATACCACTGATCAGCTCTACCAAACTTGGATGTCTTTTTTTCAGTAATAAACAAACACTGTTAAGTTGTTTTGATTGATACCGTGAAGCAGCTTTGATACAATCTGTATTGTGAAAAGCGCTATGTAAATATATTTGACTTGACTTGACTTGACTACTCATTAAGAGAATAGGGACAACCCTTTTACACCATGCGCCGGGCGAGCCGACCATTTTTCCTGTTGTTAAACTTGCAAAAGTGGTTTCGGACACGCCCTAAGTGCACTTGCGCTATAAGCTTTAGACCTTGCGCTTAGATCGTTAAAATAGGGCCCTAGATATGTTTTATTACTTTTGCAGGGACAGAAATTCTTATCATATAGTCTGCATATTTTTTTCTTTTTTTTTCTGTAGTATGATCTTTTTCCAAACAAACTGCCACTCTAATGCATATAAAAATGCAATAAACTGTAATTGGTTTATTTATATTATGTCTAAATAGGCAGTTCTTAGCCAGATTAAGCTGCAATATGGACCAGATGCTGATTGTAAAATGTCTGGCCTTGTGAAACTAGGTGGCCATTGGATGTATGGCAGATATTGGATCTATGTGTTACAGACACCCAGTGCATTCATGGACAAACTCAAATCCAGATAATTCGATACTAAATTTTTGACAACTGTGAAGAAGTTAAAATCAGGTGTTTCTCACCAAGCACTGTCAGTATTGCTCAGATGTGGTCCTGTGGGGTGGGATGACACTGAAATGAAGGGAGGCAGATCCTCAGATAACACTACTCTGGTAAATTAAACGGTATGGGAAAGATTATGTGCTAATTTTATAGCTAGAGCTAATTTTCCATCTAGCTAATGTTCCATCTAATGGTCCTAAAACATTATGGATAAAAATATAAGCACCCTATGGTTTTATTTCAATTCATCTCATTTTTTTAGAAATGGCTTTTCATCTACTAAGATCAGCTTACAGTAGTGAAATGAAAACGATCATAGTTGCATTTAACTGTATCTGCACTCTTTCACTTATGATGTATAATACTGTAATATACATTGATCTCACTAGTCTGATCTCACTAGAAACTAGTCTATGTATTTGTTAGGTTTTGTGTGTTATTCTGACACAACACTGCACAAAATGCTTTTCTTATTTAGTATTTTTATCTTGTTTCTAGTCCAAATATAAAAAAAAATCTTAAATCAAGACATAAATATTATGTCCTGTTTTCTAGGTAAATAAATCAAAATTAAGGGAATTGTTGCTTAAAAAAAGCAAATATATCTGCCAATGGGGTAAGAAAAAATAATCTTAATTCAAACAGAAACACAATTATTTTTCTTACCCCATTGGCAGATAATTTAGCTTGTTCCAGAAAACAAGATATAATATCATTGTACTCCTCTAGTAAATGCATCTTGATTTAAGAATTTTTTGAATATTCTATAAAATACTAAATAAGAAAAGCATTTTTTTGCAGTGAAATAATTGTGTTTGACGTGACAGTTTGAGATTTGTTGGTGTGTAGTTCTGAGATTGTGTTTATAGTTGTGAGAAAATGGTGAATTGAGAAAAACTGTAACAAAGCTTTGTTCATTATAGTCGACATGGAGATTGGAAATCATCTCAAAAGGGCATGAAATGCATCATCATTAGTGTAAACAAGAAGCCCAAAAGTTGCAGCATACACACTTTTCCTGCAACTCTAATTGGAAAGGTGAGATGCTAGTAGAAACCGTGCAGACGTTTGCAAAACATATCGCAGGTCACAATAAATAGATGGCCAAGATTACGCATTCTGTGTTTCTAGGAATTTCTGTGCAACTCCCACTCCATCACAGAATTGTATTGTGCTGCCAGACAGCTGTTGGCTGCTCTGTGTATGTCTTGAGAAAATGTCATGCATGGAGAAATGAACTGCGACTTAGCCCCAAAGATAGCTATAAAACGAATATTTGCCATGACGCATAACCGGATGTAACTCTATAAAAGATACGATAATAAAGGAGCTGCCACACAAATCCATCCACCCACTAGGTCACAGCAGAAAGATGCAGATATTGTAGCAGCATCGGTATTATAAGTCAGCGCTGAGAACTCCAATGACGCATAATCCATAGATCAACATGAGAACAACAAAGGCCTAATAGTACTTCAGTGGCAGTCAAGTTATGAGGTCATCTATATGCTATTGTAAATCCTAAACCATATCACAGTGGTTCACAAGCACTTTTGACTTAAAAGGAGCACCTTTTATATGAAAGTAAATTAGTAGCAAAACTCGAGAGCACGTAGATGTGAATTTGAGAACTTGTACAATAAATATTCGTACGTGTACGCGAACATTTACACTCACAGCTCCAATGTGAAAACCTGTAAAATAAAAATCTGAACTTGAACGCTGAGATTTGCACTCGCAGACAATAGTCACAAACCTGTATTCTGAATTTGAAGCTGCAGACAAGCAGTCACAAATCTGTAAAATGCCATTCACAAAGATACAACGACAGACACAAACTTGTCATACAAATTTGCACTTCTTCTAACATTCAAATTCGCAGTACAACCTCAAATTGACACTTGCAACTTCTCAAATCTGTCACTGCAAGTTCAAATTTCGCGCCTTGACTTTTGTTACTCTTTTCGCGATATATGAGGTTCAAAACTGATTTGTGCACTTGTAACTCAGTAGTGGCGAGAGAGAAAAGGGGGCGGGAGCGGGGGTGTTCAAAGGAGCCGTTTTATTGGTTGGCGCCTAGCCAATGAAATGGGACTTCTATTGCACGCGATGATGTCACGAAACCCGCCTCCTCGTGGAGGTTTGTGACTATTGTCTGTGAGTGCAAATCTCAGCGTTCAAGTTCAGATTTTTATTTTACAGGTTTTCACATTGGAGCTGTGAGTGTAAATGTTCGCGTACACGTACGAATATTTATTGTACAAGTTCTCAAATTCACATCTACGTGCTCTCGACTTTTGCTACTAATTTACTTTCATACTTTTACCACAATAATAATCCCTAGTTGGGCTCCTCCTACTTTCTGAAAAAAAAGTTTAAAAAATATATAATTAATTGTATTAACCCTATAAACCCAACCTCCTCCCCCACATTTTTGTACTATGTACTGTAAAATGTCAAAAACATCATTCAGCTCAGATAGGCATATGTCATATATCATTTGAAATGTCCTACTGAATAGAATACAACAAGCACAACTGGTTTGGGCTTTAAAATGTAGGTGATTTTTTTGTACGTGAAGCCTGTGCTGCATTTAAGTCACTAAACACATTCAGTTTTTTGCTCGTAACTTCATGAAAAATGCTCTGATCGTGGGAAATCAACCATTATTTACAGCAGATTCTCTCGATTAAAAAGAGCCCAACTCACCATAATCCGTCACGTAGATCTAAATATATTCTCTCATGGAGTTATAACACATAAAATCAAATGTAGCTTGCATGTGGCGTTTACGCTTGTAACTTCATAAAACATGCACATATCGTAGAAAATGGCACATTTACTTACAGTGGATGCTCCCGATTGAAATGAGGCCAAAATCAACATAATCCATTTGGTCAATCACAAGATATTTCTCAGGGAGGAACAACACTTTTTAAAATGCCTTCCGGTGTCAAGGGGCTAAACAAAAAGGCTACCTTGCTTCCAAATGCTGT
The DNA here is from genome assembly GCF_029890125.1 of Rhinichthys klamathensis goyatoka. Taxonomy (NCBI): domain Eukaryota; kingdom Metazoa; phylum Chordata; class Actinopteri; order Cypriniformes; family Leuciscidae; genus Rhinichthys; species Rhinichthys klamathensis. The sequence continues at coordinate 343,903 of NW_026607030.1, forward strand.
ACATTTTGATAACTTTATGCTGATCCAGATGCAGCTCACATGTAAAGAATTGTCCTCCTACATTATTTCCTTCCTGAGTTATAGCATGCCAAATAAGAAACATGTGTAAAATTTCCCTTAAGCACACTTTATTTTGTGTCTTTTATCAGTTTCTCAGCATGAGAATGTTCAAATGTAATGATTTCCCCCCCTAAATATGTCAAACGTTTTCTATCAAACTACACCTACCTTTTGACTCTCCTTGCTATAGTTTCGTAGTTATGAGTCTTTACTTTTGTGTATGTCACTCAGAAATAAAAAAAATGCCTTCAGGGCTTAAAAGGTTAATTAATTTATTATATTTTAATAAATTGTTAAATTCTAGGATGCAGGATCCAGATTTAGCTCAATGGCCTTTTACTAATTAAAATACTTCAGTGTTTTTTCACCCTCTGTCTAAACGCTCTTTTTTAGTTTCATTTCTTTAAAACCCGGCTTCTGAAAAGCTGTTTTCTGCTCGGATTACTCTTTCGGCCCCTGTCTGCTGTGATTAGTCTAGCACTTAGAGCGTGTGCTGCTGTAAATACTACTGTAAGTACGCTAACTATAGCGCCTGTTTTATCAGTTTGAGCCACGAGTGCAATAATGACAGTCAAGAAGAACTCGCTGATTGACCCAAACCACCTTCACAAGCATGACTTAGCAGGACGTTTTACAGTGTTTTTTTTTTTTTTCTTCTCTACAGATCTCATTTCTCTACAGTACATCATGGCATCGAACTGCAAGGTTCAGGAAGCAATCATTCGAAAATAATTGTGTGAATAAAAGGCTGTGTTTGTACTGCCGAGGAATAGCTTTAAAAATACATTTTAATGACTGATTCTTAAATTTCTCTGCCTTTGGAAGTCCATGTAACTATGTGTTACCCTTGCAGTAGAAAAAAAAAACAGCGACAGTGATAATCTCTGGCCTTGTAACTTATTGTGTTTGTTGGCGATACTGAATACTGAACTAGACAAAGTAGCCAGCAGGATGCATTATGCAAATGTTTAAAATGGTGACGTAGCTGCTTCCTAGAAACAATGGCAGTATGAAAAATTGTTTTATGTTGGAGAAATTAAGTCCCTTTAGTGTGGACTTGTTTACGTAGATGCACTTACAGCTATTACGTACAAAAAGCAAGGTAAAAAAAAAAAAAAACGCAACTGCTTGAGCTTGGTACTTATATATATATTTGACCTCGCTACCAAGACTCTTGTGATTCCAAGACAAATTTCAAAATAAAAGGCAAGAAAACGTTCACAAACGAAACAACACTACTTCCTGTCCGAGGCACTAAAATGACTGAGCAGCAGGGGAATCCGTCTAGCAGGATACACAATCTTACTCAACACACAGGACCCCCAGCATGTACCATTGGGGCACCATTTGCCGAAAGCACAATGTCATCGACGTGTGCCGAGGTATGACTTGTGTGTTCCAAAAGCCTTTATGCGTGGACCACAAATGAATAGATCGTTGTAACTCGTACACAGATGGTCTGCTGTTGTCCGAAGTGCCAGATGCAGTGGAGCTGACAGAACAGATTCTTGATGGCAGCGAGGAGAAAAGAGAATCCGCTTCAGCGGTTCAACACGATTTTCCATGGGAAGGGGGCTCGTCTCTGTTTCCTGACCAAGACGGTGAGAGATGGGCAACTAGAATCTCCTCGACTGCTGTCATCTCTAAATACCCCTGTTCTACTAAACCAGAAATTGTGGTGAGGTCAGAGGAAGCAGGGTTTGTCACATGCATTGAGAAAGGTTTTTTCAAGAGTAGACTTGCTGTACGCCCAGCTATAACATGCTTGTCTTGTCTAGACTGAGCTTCATGCTGGCCAACTTATAAACCATTGAAGACCATGCCTCCTGACTGCTTCGGGGGAGAGCTTCAGTCTGCCCGCTGCCAAACTCTGTTGCGTCCAAAGCGGCAGAATATAGAATATCCTCAAGGCCGAAAGAGATAGCATCATGAGCTTCTAGGCTCGGGGACAAATCCTCACATGCAAAAGTTACTGAAGACGTGCGAATGCATTCCAGCGAGAGAGAGAGAGAAAAAAGTTTGCTCACTCTCCATAGACTTGAAGTCATCATCAGATCACGGGGCAGTACTAGCACCATCAGCCAATGAATTGGTGTGTTTTTAACGGGCTTCAGACAATTGTCACATCTAGGGGTGTTCCCATAACACCAGCTACTACTGCAATATTTCAACACATTCTCATCCTTTGGCGTCATATAGGTGACGCCATATGACATTTCGTCGAAATCTTACGCACATGGCATCCTTTAGCGTCAATATAACACGCACTGTTATGGGTAGGTTTAGGTCTGGGGTAGGGTACGGTTATGACGCCTTGGGATCTGCGTCTCATATTGACGCTAAAGGATGCTATGTGCGTAAGATTTCGACGAAATGTCAAAAGCGTCACATGTATGACGCCTTGGTATGTGAACGGGTGAACAACTGTGTGATGCTGTTTGCAAATGTTCGTTAGAACTATGTTTTCAGGAAAAACAGACTCGTTGAACTGCTGATAGCGACGGAACTTGCGACCATAGTAGGCTAACGGTGCTTTCGGGAAACGCACCCCTGTTTGATTTTTAAAGACTGAAATGGAGCACCAGTACACATACACAAATCCTGTTCATCAGAAAAAAGGGGAATCCACTACATTTGGAAAGGAAAATTCATTCTTGTCTATTACTCAAGAAAATTATAAAATGTATATTATAAGACATTATGAATACCATTATGCATTGGAGGCTAAAGTGAAATTGAATCGAAATTCATTATAAGATGCATGTGCTTGTTTAGTCGTTGCCTTTATAGATGTTTAAGAGCTTCAGTTCAAGGATCAATGTAAAGTGTGTGAACTGTCATTCTGCCAGGTGCCGATCGTTACCTAGACTGATGGCAGAACAGTAACACTGGGGCACAAGAGACAGACAGGTTAAGCTCCTTATTGAGAACTGATCCCTCTCTGTTCACTTGTGCTTGTCTGCCTAGACATCCGCTTAATTGGAGACGATGTTGGTAGAGAATGTCCTGGCAAACTGATCTCATTAGGAACTTTCTTGCTGTCATGTTGAGGTTACAATTAAAGCAATAATAAATATTAGATATAGGTAGATATAGATATATACTAGAAAAAACCTCACAGAGCAACAGAGATTGTAATACGAGTACATGCATGGTTGTACACCAATCTAAGCATATGTAGCTTCGAATGACGTTTAAAGTCCTTTGGCATTTATGCAATTTGAATCATTTTTTACCATTTTTTCCCCAAACAATAAATAATGAGTTGGTTTACATACATACTTCTATGGAATAAATCATATTTGATGGTGAATTTCATTTTTTAAGATTGAAAGCTTATGAGAAAAGTGTTGGTGAAGGCATGGTTTCCAATGTAATTTCAATGTGTTACCTTCATATGACAAAAATAAAATTCTTTGATAAAAATCGATACTTTGGAAATAAATATGCCCATATTGAAATAACACTATGATATGCTTTAAAATAATCTAATAATATGTTTTTGTAATTCTGCCTAAAATGATATCTTTAAATGAGAAAAATCGTTCGAAAAGTCACTGTAATTTGTCCACAACCCGTTTATTTTGTGACATTGATTGGTTGACTGTACTGTAAGGATCACCCAATGGCATTGGCTAGGGAATAATTCTTAACCTCCAATTTTAAATGATTTTAAAATTTATCCTGAGATTATTATTTAGTTCTGTTTTAATTTGGATATTTGATTATTCGTGTATTCCATAGTTTGCTTGATCATATAGTCATGGGTCAAACACATAGAAAAACAGGTTTGGCATGGTCCATGGGTAAAGTTTGTTCTTAAATTGAGCTTTTAGATTCACATTCTTTAAATTCTTCTCTCCAGATTAGTGGGTTTGCAGTTGTATTGCATGTTGTCTGTTTTTGTGAGAAATTTTGTGTTCAGTCTTATCAGGAATTCAAACCAGCCCTATAAATCATTATCCCACTTTATACATGGCTGCTTGCTGAATAAATCAAATGAATTGGACATTAAAGTATTTGAGTTATGTAAGAAGAAAGTAGCTGCAGTGCTCAGGTTGATCTTAAATATTTTTGTTATATACCAACCCGATCACACTAAATGCGTCTCTATAGCACGCAGTGTGTTTATCGTGCAATTTATACGCGAAAATGAGTTTTTACATGCATAGGATAAGCATGGGTTGTTTAGGGTAGGTTTAGTAGTGGTGTGGGGTGCGTGTGTATTATACGTTTGGGTAGAATTAGTGGTGTGGGGTGTGTGTGTATTACATGCAAATGAACTGCGTATCAAATGCACGCGAAAACTGCGTATCACATGTACGTAAAAACTCCTTTTCGCGTATAAATTGCACGATAATACACAATACGTGTTATAGAGACGCATTTACGTGAAAACAGGCTGTACATACAGAATATATTTTACAAAGAAATAGAGGATGGGGAAAGCTTGTTCTTTTCATAGAGGTGACTTAACATAGTGTTTGACTTTTATGTTGACTTTTGATGGTCTAATCTCATTTTACCAGGCCTCTACATATTACTCAAATTTTCTGCACTGCTGAAGCACAGCATATAGAGCCAGGTAGCCGTCAGAACCAATTCTTGAACTGCATATCTCCTCTGGTGTATAAAGAGGTTTTCCTATATAGATGTCTTGTTTTGACCTATCCTGCGCTGTGTTTGTGCAAAGATAAGGAGATGATGTAGACCATGTGTGAATTTAGGGACACTTTTAATTGCACATTAGAAAAAGGATTAAAGTAGCTTTGAACCATCTGGGTCAAACTTTCTGCAGAGGCACACGTGGATTACTGGAGACATTCCCACTCTAGATATCTGTTTTCTTTTTTGTTAAATGCGCTAGTAGACGATTCTACAACATGCATATAAATAAGAATTGGAAAGTATTACTAGAGGGCCTTTTGCTCCTTCAGTCTCACCCTGCCACTTAGGGGTGAGGGTTTTATCCCTTTTTCTTTTTTTTTAGGAAGGACTGGCATATTAAGAATTGTCATGTAGTTCAGACACATTAAAGTGCATCCTAACTTCAGGTTATTTATGTTTAATCCTTATTAATATCCATAATGCTTTAATGGAGGGCAATTTTTATGCAAACATGAGAAATTTAAGCAAATTTTAAAGCGGGACTGTTCTCAGATCTTAGAAACCTTTATAAAACTTTGTGGGCTGCCTAAGAAGGAAGCATTTTTAGGTATTATACTGTAGGCCCACTTGACACAAAGGCTGAAAAACCGGTCGAAAATTCCTTTATTTGTGTAATTTCCAAGGCAGTGTCACATGCATCCATGTGTAGAAGACATTCCATAATCAATTGTCATAAGCACAGTGGAAAATCCATTAAAGATGGCAGACAAAGCAAGATATGTATTATCTTACATAAGTTGATTTTAAATATACTTTTTTTCTCAATACTGAGTTTTAAAACAGCTCAGACTAATTACAAATGACTATTTTACCCATCATTTGGGTGACCATTATGTGCAGTGTTTTTTATTCTTATTAAATCATTGCATAAACTTAGTATTAGTAATATTATTGATTTGACTGCACTGACACTTTCAAATGAGAACACAACTTGAACTGACTCGAGCTGAATAACAACACTGTTATCTTTTTAGAGCTGTTTTACAGCAGAATTTGAATTGGTCTCATATTTGATGAAGTTTGCGTCATTGATTCTGTTATTTTCTTGTTTATTACTGTGGAGATGCTTTACTTGACTTAGTTACATGTTGACAGCAAACTTTATTGAAATAATTTGTGATTTCTTGTACAGTATGTGCTTTGCAAAGTATTTGTATGATGCACAAAGTTACAGCCTTCCCAATCCGCCACTTAAGAGGTTCCATTTCAGTTAGGAAGCCTTTTAAGGCAACAACTAGGTTTTGAAACGGATCCCTATGGAATTAGTTTAACACTGTTCCTCTTCCTCGTTCTCATCCTGGAGTTCCTGTGCATGTGGGTTCACAGCTACCGGAGCGAGTGATGTAAGAGCCCTGACAGGAATGTCGGCAAAAGCTAATTTGCAAAGTCAGGCTCAATGACATAGAAACAATGGAGTTAAGTGGCTTTAAATGGCCCAACCAACCACACAAATGCCATTATTCCTTGCAAAATAATATGAAGTCATGTTTGTGTGATGTAATGGTCATTTTAACAGAAAAAAAGAAATGCAATGAAAGCTAAACCAATTGGGACTTTATTGTATGGATATCTTTAACAAACATTTTCAAGATCCTTATGTTTTAATTTTGTTAGAATTTTTAAATATGTGTCCACAGCAACAATTCTTTTCCAATGTAGGTTTGATAATGTGCTAAACTTTTTCACTCATGCACACACCTACAGACAATTTTGCAGCTCTAAATCATGAGGCTGAAGCATGTGTGCTACACATTCATTCAGATTGGCTATGGCAGTAGGATGACGTCACTGGCGCACTGGCATGTACTTTAAAGGGCACCCAAACAACCAGCTTCAGGTTGTCTGAAGTAAGACACAGCAGGCATGCCTGGAGTATGACAATGAGACGCACCGCACCCTTCACATAACCCTAGACGTTCCATTTCGAGGGAACTCTACGCTGCGCCATTACGTTGACACTATGGGAACATTAATACCCACTGAATATAACCACTACAAAGCTCCACCAAGCGAGTCAGGCTGTGGCCAAAAAGCTACCATGAAGTGTGCCAATGATTAAACACCTAGGGAGCTCACAGCTCTATCCCTCTTACGATTACCTAGTATACTGTTCTAAAGGCAGAGCCTGGGCTCAACCTGAGCATGGGTTGGCGGCCCAACCAAGTGGAACTTAATCATTCAGTCCCAGATGAACAGAAGATGCCACAGGAGAAAGCAGCGCCCACTCAAAGTTGATAACGTTTAATGCGGTGCCCTTTTACAGTCATGCAAGAGCACCACTGACCACATATGACTGAAGAGGGCAATCATCTGTGAATTCACACATGCTTCATACACTTACTCACGCTGAAGGCATTCCCATAGTGTTACATAAGTAACCCTGATTTTTTCAATTGCTCTTAGTCTTGAACAGTCATAATTTACTGATTTTCAAGTTGTTATAAATAAATAGGACTTCCTTTTGGTTCATTGTGTCATGGTTTTGTTCATGATTTTTTTCCATGTAATGAAAGTGAACAAAGACAAAGGTCTGTCAAGTTCCAAAAAGCACCATGAAGATAGTCTAAATCATGGACTATGATTGTTATAGCTTTGTTTGAGAACAGTCATTATTAATGTCATTATAGTCATTATTAATGGTCAACATTAACATTCATTGTACGGAAAAGAGCAGATTCAGCATTCTGCTTTAAATAATTTGTGTTCCAAGGAAGAAATAACGTCTAATGGGTTCAAAAGACATGAGAGTAAAAACAATTATAGAATTTTTTATTTTTTTATGAAACACTTTATTTTATCTGCTGACACTTTGGATATTTTTCTCTGATATATCATTATTTTGCATTTTGGCCCTCAGTCTGATAAGTCAACAGTCGCTCAGGGGACCATCCATGGATGGATTATGCAAGACCAAGTTTTCTGGTCTGATGCAGAGTGCTGTTTGCTCCGATACAATAAGATGTTTCTCAATCATTTATGGCTAGATGGGCTGGCTGTTCATGTTTCTGTCAGTTTCAGCAGGGAGCACTGAAGCAAACAAAATATCTCGTGTTTTGTTTGAATATTTATGATGGCTTTTTTCTGCAGCTGAGGTCAGAAATGGAGTGCCGTATGATTTGACTTGACAATGATTTTGACCCAAGGCTTGCATGTGCTTATACTCTGCTCTCTAATAACACAGGTTCAGCTCAACCAGGGCTAGATTGCTAATCTGCCATACCAGGCACTTTCCTGGTGGGCCGACGCACTTCACAAGGTTTATATTATAGTATATATATTGCCACGGACTGGCCCATCATGTAGGGACAGCAGCCAATTGGTAGTGAAAGCGAGCCCCATATTAGGCGCTGTTTTTTGTAGCGCACAAGGGCCAGATTTATTAAACTGGGTAAATTAGCCTGGGAGCGTAATTCCATAAAAGCACAGATGGAAGTGGAAAGTTCAGTGTTAATCTACTGACGACGCACAAATTAAAGAACACAGACGCAGCCAGATAATTTGCCATAATGACCAACACAATCTACCTAGAGCAGCACAAATGAACACACCTTTTTAGGGAGGTAAATAATGGCGCTAATACCAGTAAATTAGCGCAAACCTTAGTAAATCACCTTGCATGATTCATTTAAATTCTCTCCTCCCATACATTTTGCGTCTGAAAGGGAAACTCAACCCTGGGATAGTTCAACCCCAAATGCCATAATTTACTCGCCCTAGTGTCATCCAAACCTGAATGTCTATCGTTCTATGGAACATAAAAGAAAATCATTTGAGAGTGTTTTTTGTCCAATAGAAGTCAAGGGTATAGCCTAACCAAAATGGTTTGGTTGCCAACATTCATTTTTGTGTGTCACTATCAAGTGCATTTCAGTGTGACAAAAATGCAATATTAAGTTTGTTAACTGCATTTGCAGTAAATTCAATCATATCTATCATTATTTGTCCCTGTCATAGTTTTATTTATTCATTTATATACTCCAATTTAAGGCCCTAACCTCAGCAAAAACAAACTCATGGGCCAGGCGCGCGGATGGGTTGGATTTGTCCAGGGCCGAATTTTAGCCACAAAAATCAAATAAAAATCAAATAATGATTCAGGCAACAACATATGGCACAGACACTCTCCTCTGTTGTATTTAGATAGAAGAGAATATCTCATATCACGACCCATATTACAGGTCCATTTCAGAGCTCCTTTCAGATGTAGTAAATGTTCACAGCTGAACTTTATCACATTTTTCATCATTTATAATTCTTCACATCTTAGCATGCCTTGAATGATTTAACATGTTAAATTATGTATATGCAAAGTTTATAAGGAATTAAGACTCTGTTTGCTGTAGATGACTGTTCATAACCTGGCAAAGTTACATTTATCCAACCATTTAAGAGCAAACAAGAGAATTAATTTATTATAATTCAACAACTGTTTTACTTTTTTCCCACAATTTATTATTGTATTTTGTGGCATCTGCCCCGACAACATCACGGCTGCAGAAAATGTTCATAAACATCTTGTTGTTGTTTTTTGGGTCACCAACTAATCAGCTTAAGTTAGCTTTGGAAGTGTGTGTTCATTTGTGTAATGGATTTGCAAGATTATGCAAGATTTTCACAAGGTAGGACAGCAAGCTGTATCATTTCTTTCTTTCTTTTTCATTACTTATGCACTTGTAGTGATGCCAGAATATGCCTATTTATTGGCCATTTTAATGACCAAGACTTTAGAACAACCGATGATACATCAATCACATGACCACCATCCATATATGTTTTAACATCTGCCTTTGTCTCCCTCAGATGGCTACACCACAGATGATATTGAGTTCTACTGGCGAGGTGGCGACCATGCAGTAACGGGGGTTGAAAGGATAGAGCTTCCTCAGTTCTCTATAGTGGACTACAAACTCATCTCGAAAAACGTGGTGTTTTCTACAGGTAATAAAACCAAACTACACTGTAGGAAAAGCCAAGAACTGAAATAACTGTATGACTTAATAGTAAAGTTATAGTGGTATTCTCAAATGCAAAAAAAAAAAAAAAGTCTATATTACTTAAAGGTGCTCTATGTAACTTTTCTACTTAAATGAATCCTTTTTTTATTGCCTGTGTGTGAAGGGGTTGTAATCACACATTAAAATGATCCACTTGTCGAGTTTTGCTATTACCTCTGAAGGCCAGTATTCCTATTTCTATGTGAAGTCTCCGGGTCGGATTTACCGCGAAATCCAACGGATGTGACGTGCATGCGCGCTCCCGAGCCTCTCTCCTTATATACAGTCTATTGTAGACGGTCAGGGAGTTACGTCCGGTTAAAGGGGCACGTTTTTCGGCTTATATCTCGGTCAATCTTTGATCAATATTCCCAAGACTCTAATCGTTCGTAGTGCTGGACGGGGCCTTTCGAACGAGCCCACCCCCGAGGTCCAACTCGCCCGGCTCCCCGAGTTATGGCCGTTCGAAAACGGGGGTCCCAGCGAACGGCGATCCGGTAGGGGGCATCCCCAAGGCCCGCCACTCTAGCGTTCGGGCAAGGGATCCCCTGGGACCTCCTCCCCCGAATTTGAGCTCTCTGGGTCTTTGCGTTCCAGAGATACGAGCGATTTTCTTCTGAGATCGTGACGTCACCGGGGCGCCCGATGGTTTTCTGCTAATATCACGGCGAAAACACCACCAAAAACTATGGAACTTATATGGTTCTTTTCAGCTCGACTAGATGGTCCCAACGAGCTCGGTGCTCGCCGAATCCGTCTAGTATTCGCCGAGATATTTGCGTAATAGACGGTATTGTCTATGAGTTCGAGCACGAGCGCTCTTGTAAAATTTGGTTGCAATCTGAAACATCACCACTAGAGGCCGCTAAAAGTTACATAGAGCATCTTTAACTTCATCACATATTAGGACACTTTGAGGTTGAAAACCCTCTCCCGTTCAAACCCATTTACTACATATACACATATGCAGCTGGCTCTAGTGGGCAGTTTCAGAGTCAGTCAGTAAGCAACTCATTCATGAACCCTAGTAAAAAAATAAGCAACACTTCTGGGTTTATGAACCCTCTCAATTTGGCATGGCTAGTGGTGTCCCAGGCCCCAGCGGTTGTATGAATTAACCCTGGTCTGAGAATGAAAAACACATACTCTAAAAACAAGACACAGTGTGTTCTTATAAGTTATTTAACAAATCGTTGTGTGACCCCTTGATTTATTCATTGACTACATTTTCATATTCATGAATGTGTCATCCAAGTCAGGAGGTTAGCTGTAGATGCAGTCTTTAAAAATGATGTTTGGTTCACTGGGCCCTATCTTGCACCCAGCGCAATTGACTTTGTACACTGACGCATGTATCATTCCTATTTTGCACCTGCGCAAAGCGCGATTTTCCCTCCACAGAAGCACGTCGCTAAACTAGGAAATTAACTTGCGCTCCCTGCGCGGTTCAGCGCAATAAAGGAGGCGTGTTCCAACGCAAACAATCCCTTTTGCTATTTTGCTGTTCCATAAAACAATTGCGCCACTGACCAGAAAAAACCTAGTCCAAAGTCAGTGGCGCGTTGCGCGTTGTTCATTATGCTATTTTAAGGGCGCATGCTTGGCCATAATCAATGTAGCGTGTGCACAACGCGCATACACTTTGATTCTCTCATCTAAGCAGCAGTTTTCATTTTTGCAAATCATACATTATTACGATAGATAGATAGATAGATAGATAGATAGATAGATAGATAGATAGATAGATAGATAGATAGATAGATAGATAGATAGATAGATAGATAGATAGACAATTTATTATAAAAGCATACATGTAGCTTACACATTTTCCCAAATTATCATACGCCTGTTTAACTGAAGTTAATTTGGGTGGGTTTCTCCATCCCCAATGTCACTTCTCTGACGAGAACGCTGCTCTCCTCGGCTGTGAACCGCTCCTGGCGCGCGCCTGGCAAATCCGCCGTTATAATAGGAATCCGCTTTAGAACAAGCGCGCCTGCTCTTAAAGGGAATGTGAGATGACGCTCTGATTGGTTTATTTCACGTTACGCCCAAACCACACCTATGAATAATGAAGCTACTTCAGGCCAACCCCTTTTAGATTTGCGCCAGGCGCAAGAGTCATTTATCCCGCCGGGAAAATAGCAACAGCGCCCAAGACCCGCCCACAAAGTTACTTGCGCTTTGTGCTTTGACACTTGCGTTTTAGATCGTTAAAATAGGGCACACTATGTCAAAGAGGATGAAGACTGTGTTCTGATGTTAAACTTCAACAGCTCTACCAAGCCTGCTAGTTTTTAACAAGACGACTATGTCATTAAGGGCTCTATCTTGCACCCGGCGCAAATGACTTTGTACACTGACGCATGTATCATTCCTATTTTGCACCCGCGCAAAGCGGGCTTTTCCCTCCACAGACACACGTCGGTAAACTAAGAAATACACTTGCGCTCCCCGGGGCGGTTCAGCGCAAAGAGGAGGCGTGTTCCGGCGCAAACTTTCCCTCATGCTATTTTGCTGTTCTATAAAACAATTGCGCCACTGACCAGAAAAAACCTAGTCTAAAGTCAGTGGCGCGTTGTTCATAATGCTATTTTAAGCGCACATGCTTGGCCATAATGTAGCAGGTGCACAACGCGCATACACTTTGATTCTCTCATCAACACACATGCAGCAGTTTTTATTTTTGCAAATCATACATTATAACAAGGAAAAATATTAACACATGAGGGAAATCATTGTGGTGTCCATGAAGATGTAAAAATTTTTGTTTGTTTTCTCCCACGCCTGTTTAACCGACGCTGATTTGGGTGGGTTTCTCCATCCCCATACAACGTCACTTCTCTGTCTTTCACGGTCCTGACAAGAACGTTGCTCTCCTCGGCTGTGAACCGCTCCTGTCGCGCGCCTGGCAAATCCGCCGTTATAATAGCAATCCGCCATGCAACATGCGCACCTGCTCTTAAAGGGAATGTGAGATGACGCTCTGATTGGTTTATTTCACGTTACGCCCAAACCACACCTATGAATAATGAAGCTACTTCAGACCAACCCCTTTTAGATTTGCGCCAGGCGCAAGAGGCATTTATCCCGCCGGGAAAATAGCAACAGCGCCGGGATCCGCCCACAAAGTTACTTGCGCTTTGCGCTTTGACACTTGCGCTTCAGATCGTTTAAATAGGGCCCTAAGTCTAGGTGTTGATTTAAGATGGAAAACCTTTCCTCCATTATGATGTTTTGCGACAATGTACAATTAAGAAACAGTTCACCCCCCCCCCCACGTTTTTTTTTAAACGTATTCACCTTATTCCATTATCTGTACACCCCACATGATATTTAATTCCAGGTGGGTCTAATTGTTTTTATGTAGTTATCTGTAAGAAACATATAGAGATATATATAAAAAAATGTGTTGCATCTGAATTACTCTCTCACAGTATACAATATCTTTGGGTGAAGTATGGAGTAACTTTAACTTTTTAATCACTGAAAATCTTAACGTACTTTATTAAGATCCACTTATTTCATTCGAATACATACACTATTGTATGTCACAATCAGTAATGAAGCACCATGACCATTTGATATTACTGATGTAAATCCTTTGTAATCACTTTTCTTGAATTTTTCATTTTTAATGAGTTTTTCATTACAGCACAAGAATAAAATGGATTACTTTGATGATCATTTTACAGTGTTTGTGGTGCATTTTATGGTCCCTTTTGAGCTGTAGCATAGTCTAAATTGCTACTCCATTGCATTTGTAGTGTAAAGCGAATGCACTTTCTATTATTTTCCTTTTTTTTGGTACTTTATCCTCATGCAGTAACATGCTGTTATAACAAATGATGTATCTGTCGAAACAGTCATATGGGCCCTGCTCTGACATATGGCATGATTTTTTTGTGTGATATCCTTTCCTGATCCCGTCTCCTGCTATCCTCCCTTGTCTTTTCCTTTCTCTCCCTCCCTGTACTGTCTTATTAAAGACAATATACACTGAACAAAATCATAAACGCAACACTTTTTTTTTTGCCTCCGTTTAAGTGGCCTTTTATTGTGGCCAGCCTAAGGCACACCTGTGCAATAATCATGCTGTCTAATCAGCATCTTGATATGCCACACCTGTGAGGTGGATGGATTATCTCGGCAAAGGAGAAGTGCTCACTAGCACAGATTTAGACAGATTTGTGAACAATATTTGAGAGAAATAGGCCTTTTGTGTACATAGAAAAAGTCTTAGATCTTTGAGTTCAGATCATGAAAAATGGGGGCAAAACGAAAAGTGTTGCGTTTATAATTTTGTTCAGTGTATATAGAGAGAGATATATAAATATATTTAATGAATATAAATTATCTCATTCACCTGCATATGTTCATTATATATGTTCAAGCATCACTTTTATTCTACGGGCTTACAAAGCACTATGCACAAATGTGAATATTACATATATTACACAATATGATGCGTAATTAAGAATAACAGGGAACGTTTTGAGGACTTTTTCTGGTCCTATGACAAAATATACAAATCCCTTAAACTGTTCAAAAAGCATTTTATAAACGTAGCTAATGTAAAAGATTGTGATCTTGTTGCTGGGTTATTTTCATCCAGGTTCATATCCTCGCCTCTCCCTGAGCTTCAAGCTTAAGAGAAACATTGGCTACTTCATTCTGCAGACCTACATGCCTTCAATCCTAATCACCATCCTATCTTGGGTATCCTTCTGGATCAACTATGATGCCTCGGCTGCCAGGGTTGCTTTAGGTAGGCGCACACATATGGTGACATTCATTATATATATACATATATACAAACACACTCACCTATCCCTATACACAATCCTTTCTTCTGTTAAAGTGCAGCAGGGTTATCTCCTTAAATTCTACTCTGCCCTCTTCAAAAAAAAAAAAAAAAAAGGCCACCCACTATATACATGTACTGCAGCTGCAATTTTGTTTTATCAAGAAAATAATATGATGTAAATGTCATGTTCATGTCTTGTTCTGTCCTGTTTAGTTTAGTTTTATTATCTTGTTTTGTTTGATTTAATTGTCACCATTTGCCTGAGTTCTGATTCTATCTATCCCCTCTCACACTGGGTAGTAATAGTAACTTAGTTATAGGAACAAGCCACCAGGGGGGTTCCCAGAGAACTGATATGCAAAGAAAATAAACAGTATATGAAAGAATGTTAGCGTTTGCCGTGTGGTTGACGCTCAATGCCGATAGCTATGCAAAAATACATAATCATGTTTTGCTTGGTCCCCTCAAAGTTGCGTTGGATTTTCTCCTCAGCGTAGATGTTAAGAGATCCATCTATCACTGTTTTCCATGTTTATAGAGATAGTTTGTAGAGTAAATATATAGGCTATAATCTGTGTGTACACGGCTTTTTTTTAAATGGCGAGTGCTGGTGTTTTGCATGCGTTCGGCCAGTCAGCATACACTTACATCACTGGTAGTTCCTGATAGTGCTGGTTTAGATCCTGCTCTGAAGTAGGAGATAATTTAGTTTCCCCCAAAAGGCATTCCTAGAACTAACATCGTTCCCATTTCCTACGGTGCGAACATGCCAAAAAGCGGGTACTTCCGCCAATAGTTCTAGGAACTATTAAAAGGTTCCTCCGGTGCAAAAGCCCCTATGGTTCCTGATTACTATCTCCCCTGTTCCCTGTTCCCTGTTCCCTGTTCCCTGTTCTATTAATGATCTTCCCTTGTGTATGTAATATCACTGGAACATGATTCACCCCAAGTACCCTCTAATATCCTTTTTAAAATTCTTTAATCAAGCGTTGTGACAGAAATTTTTACTCATTGGATTTTCTTTTTCACCACACGTTCTCCCCTCTCTCTCTCTCTCTCTCTCTCTCTCTCTCTCTCTCTCTCTCTCTCTCGTAAGCCTCCACATTTTTCCTGTCATCACTGATTATGTAAGGCTGAGACTGGCTTCTCAGTGTGAATAAAAGAGCACTCTTTGTGATTGCTGTCTGGCTTGGCCTCGTTCATCCACTCAAGTTTAAACCACTGTTGCCATGTATACTGTAGGTCCTGAGGAAGATGAACAAGATTCAAAGGGTCCAAAACAAATGGTATTTATTAAATAAAACAAACTCAGGTGGTCCACAGATACGAAGCAGGCAAAGAAACACGAATGTGGATCGTTCTGACTGTGGTGTGCGCGGAAAACTCAAAGGAAAAACTTCTCTGTTTTAAGCATATCCTTGTCGTGTAAACTTAACCTAAAAGTCCATGAAAATTAAACACACAGGGATCATGACAACTGTAGCATTTAACAGAAGTCTGAGTGATTGTGTATAGGATGAGCAGACATAAGTGTTTAAAGCTCATACTGATTGGAATCATCAAATATTTGGATACAAATGTGCATCTGCATGGATAGATAGTGTGTGTCAATTACCACAGTACTGTGTATCAAGTGCATAACTATCTGATTTAGCCAATACCACAAGGCAGGAGTAGGAGTACCTAATCTGCTGTGCTATTGGTCAAGTTGAATCATGGCTATATTGGTACCATATGCATATTACACTTGCAGTACGTAGCAGCCAAAAAGAGATAAGAAACAGAGCAGGCTGAAATGTTCGTTGACAAAGAGGTTTCAATAACATGACTTTGGCATCTGTTATAGGGCAAATAATAACACTAAAACACAAGGATTTTTGAACAAAACTAACTTTGTACCTCATAAGCTCTGTAATACCCGTCAAAGGATCAGCGGTGAATTTCATGAAAATTGTCAGAATGACACTGAATGGATATTTCACTGCTTAAAATGACAGAACTATTTCTTAATCACTGTTGAGAAGCAGGGAGGCTTTGTGTTTCACCAATTAAGGTGCCTATCTCCCACTCTGCCGACTGAGAGCATGAAAAATCACACCATTTTAAGATTCTGAATCATCAACTGAAAGAAAAGAATTCTGATAATGCCCCCTCACACATTGCACATGTTTTTCGAACTTTCTAAATGAGGACATACTTAGGGTGATCTCATTTGGTTTTCATAGAATGCAATTTCCACACGCTGGCTAGACGTGATAATCCACAAAGATGCTTGATGCAGAAGAAAAATGAAAACACATTTAATAAACACCAGGAACGGTACAGAGAAACACCAGCACGAAACTTCAACTTCAACTCAAGACAATGATCAGACGATGACTGAGGGTTTAAATACATAAAGGTAACAAGAGAAGTGAAGGACAGGTGTAGGTGATCAGTTGACATGGAAACAAACAAGATCCCCCCTTAAGGAGCAGATTCCAGACGCTCCTAAAACTGACACAAAAAGTCAAGGAGGGTGGTGGAGCGAATGCGGAGCAGATGGAGGGATGAAGGGCCAGGTGGGGCTAGAGACCAAGGGGAGGCGGCAGTTCAGGAATCCGGGGCAGAGCTGACAGTTCAGGGAGCCAGGGTGGAGCCGGCGGAGCAGGAGACCTCCGAGGTGGAGCAGGCAGAGCAGGAGACCTCCAGGGTGGAGCAGTCAGACCAGGAGACCTCCAAGGTGGAGCAGGCAGAGCAGGAGACCTCCAGGGTGGAGCCGGCAGAGCAGGAAGAGCAGGAGACCTCCAGGGTGGAGCAGTCAGACCAGGACACCTCCAAGGTGGAGCAGGCAGAGCAGGAGACCTCCAAGGTGGAGCCAGCGGAGCAGGAAGAGCAGGAGACCTTCAGGGTGGAGCAGTCAGACCAGGAGACCTCCAAGGTGGAGCAGTCAGAGCAGGAGACCTCCAGGGTGGAGCAGTCAGACCAGGAGACCTCCAAGGTGGAGCAGGCAGAGCAGGAGACCTCCAGGGTGGAGCCGGCAGAGCAGGAAGAGCAGAAGACCTCCAGGGTGGAGCAGTCAGACCAGGAGACCTCCAAGGTGGAGCAGGCAGAGCAGGAGACCTCCAAGGTGGAGCCGGCAGAGCAGGAAGAGCAGAAGACCTCCAGGGTGGAGCAGTCAGACCAGGAGACCTCCAAGGTGGAGCAGGCAGAGCAGGAGACCTCCAAGGTGGAGCCAGCGGAGCAGGAAGAGCAGGAGACCTTCAGGGTGGAGCAGGCAGAGCAGGAGACCTCCAAGGTGGAGCAGGCAGAGTAGGAGACCTCCAGGGTGGAGCCGGCAGATCAGGAAGAGCAGGAGACCTTCAGGGTGGAGCAGGCAGAGCAGGAGACCTCTAAGGTGGAGCAGGCAGACCAGGAGACCTCCAGGGTGGAGCAGTCAGACCAGGAGACCTCCAAGGTGGAGCAGGCAGAACAGGAGACCTCCAATGTGGAGCCAGCGGAGCAGGAAGAGCAGGAGACCTCCAAGGTGGAGCAGGCAGAGCAGGAGACCTCCAGGGTGGAGCAGTCAGACCAGGAGACCTCCAAGGTGGAGCAGGCAGAGCAGGAGACCTCCAGGGTGGAGCAGTCAGACCAGGAGACCTCCAAGGTGGAGCAGGCAGAGCAGGAGACCTTCAAGGTGGAGCCGGCAGAGCAGGAGACCTCCAAGGTGGAGCTGGCGGAGCAGGAAGAGAAGGAGACCTTCAGGTTGGAGCCGGCGGAGCAGGAGACCTCCAAGGTGGAGCAGGAAACCATTACAGCATAGCAGGCAGAACAGAAGACCACCATTGCTGGAGTAGAGGATCGCGGCCAAGCAGACGGGACTGAAGACCCCCATGGAGAAGCAGAAGACCACCACCACAGAGCAGAATACCCCTACGGTGGTTCTGAAGACCACATCGGAGCCTGGAGCCATGACGGTACTGTTGGTGCTAGATACCACAGCATCACCAGAGCACAGAGAGATTATTTAAGGCCTCAATGACCATAACAGGGAGCTCAGAGAGTTCAAAATCGGTTTCCGTGACCATGAAAGGAAGCTCAGAGAGTTCAGATTCGGCCGCTTTGGCCATGACTGAGATAACAGGGATCAGAGGTGTGGCGAACAGTACAAGACCGAGGGCCGTGAGAGATATAAGACCGGAGCGTGCAGGTGGCGCTCATCACACCGGCCTCACGCCGTTCTCTCACGGCTCTCAGCCTAGTCCTGCTCGCCACAACAGGTAAAACAGAGTTCACAAGCGGTAGCAGTAGAAATATTTTTTATGACGGACGAAAGTTTCTGAGGCAGTGTGTAAACGTGATTAACCAGCCCGTTCTCATCCCAAGGCGTCATACATGTGACGCTTTGAACTTTCGTCGAAATCTTACACACATGGCATCCTTAAGCATGAATATGAGACGCAGAACCCAAGGCGTCATACAGGTGACGCTCGTCTAAATCTGACGCACATGGCATCTTTTAGCGTCAATATGAGACGCAGATCCCAAGGCGTCATAACCGTACCCTACCCCAGACCTAAACCTACCCATAACAGTGCGTGTTATATTGACGCTAAAGGATGCCATGTGCGTAAGATTTCGACGAAATGTCATATGGCGTCACCTATATGACGCCAAAGGATGAAAATGTGTTGGATTAACACGACGTGAGGTAGTATTAATTTTTTATCGTCCGAACATTTCGGACGAGAATTTCGGACTCAGTGTGCAAGGCTCTTAACTCTGTTGATTTAACACAGTCTCATCCCAAGACGTCATATGACTGACGCTTTTGACCATACGTCAACATCCGACGTTTTAGGGTACCCTTTAACGTCAGTTAGATGACGATCCTAGGGCGTCATATGTCTGACGCTTTACCTTTAGCGTCAGTTAGATGACGCTGGTAGGTTTAGGTCGGGGGTAGGGTTAGGATTAGATAGCGTCATCTAACTGAGGTTAAAGGGTACCCTAAAACGTCGGATGTTGACGTATGGTCAAAAGCGTCAGTCATATGACGTCTTGGGATGAGACTGGGCTGGTTGATTAGCCCATTATCATTCCCAGGTGTTTTCTAGTTTTCTCATTAGCCCTTGTGTACAGTATAAATGCACCTATGTTTTCTCTTGTGTTTTGTTAGTTGTTAAAACCCTTGTTTTGGGTTTGTTTCGTGTTTCTGTTCCCCTCTGAGTTCCTGGTTTGTGGTCATATTTATATTTCGTGTTTTTGCTTTATTTAAGTTTCCTGTTTCCTGGCTTTTTGTTTTTCTCTTTTACTTATTAAAACCCTTTCACTTCGAGCCACTAGTTTCTACCTCCCTTCCTTGATATTCCCTGTCTTCTTTGTTTCCAAGAATTACGGTTCCTCAATAGAATCCACTTTTTGTCATCTGCACCCTTAACAATAATTCCCTTTTGAACTTAGGCATCACCACCGTGCTGACCATGACCACCATCAACACACATTTGAGGGAGACTCTTCCAAAGATTCCGTACGTCAAAGCCATTGACATGTACCTGATGGGCTGTTTCGTGTTCGTCTTCCTGGCTCTGCTGGAGTACGCGCTGGTCAACTACATTTTCTTCGGTAGGGGACCGCAGCGGCAGAAGAGAGCGGCAGAGAAAGCCTCGTCAGCCAACAATGAAAAAATGAGAATGGATCCCAACAAAGTATGTTTGAAATTCAAACACTTAGCAAAGCTTATAATAGCTGGACAGTAAATTTAACAGTAATTATACATTTAAAGTTGAAAAAGTGAATTATAAAAATTGTGGTGACACTTTACAGTAAGGTTCCATTTGACCATTTGGTAAAACTTGGCTGTCTATGCAGTAGAAAGACACTGTTTTTTTATGTGCCACATGACTAGAGAAAACCATGGAAGCTTGTTTCCGCCACAGAGTGAAACATTTTAAAAGATAATTGCGACTTTTTATCTCACAATTGCGAGTTTACAATGCGCAATTCTGACTTTATTTAATTAAGTCAGAATTGTGAGATATAAAGTCAGAATTGCGTGTTATAAAGACTTTTTTTCTCGCAATTGCGACTCTATATATCTCGCAATTGCGACTTTATATATCTCACAATTCTGACTTTATAACTCCCAATTGCGTGTTATAATGTCAGAATTGCGAGATATAAACATGCAGTTCTGAGAAAAAAAAGTCAGACTTGCGAGTTTATATCTCACAATTCTGACTTAATACAGGCAATTGCGACTTTATATCACACATTTATGACTTTATATCTCGCAATTGCGACTTTATATATGAAAAAGTCAGAATTGTGAGATAAAAAGTTGCTATTACTTTTTTTTTATTATTATGTGGCAGAAACAAGCTTCCATAGAAAACAGATAAAAAGGTAGGTAACTTTAGCACCCATAATGCACTGGGCTTGACCTGACTACCCATGAGCAGGGAAACAAAATGTGAAAGTATGATCTGTAGTTTTTATTAAAGCCTTGGAGCTCTCAAAAGTATGGTTTACGTCATCCAGCGGACATTAGCTAACAAATATGCAGGGAGGTAACGTGGAGAAAGTGTACACAATATTCATTTACATATACTACCGACATTGTAACATACAAAGCGGGTTGAAAATCAGTGGTTACCCTTCAACTAGTTAACATGAACTAAAAATAAGTACTTCTTAAGCATGTTTTAATCTTAGTTCATGTTAATTTCAACATCTACCAATTAACAAAATCAAAAGTTGTATCTGTTAATATTTTTACATGAACTAACAATGTACAGTTGTCTTTGTATTATATGATGTTAACAAAGATTCATACATACCGTAAAAAAAAAATAAAAAAAAATGTATTGCTCGTTGTTAATTAATACATTAACCACTGGGCCGTTATTGTAAAGTGTTACCAAAATAGTATATTATTACACTGAAGTAGTTCTGCTCAGAATGTTTTTGCCAAATTTTCACAAATACAGTGTTTAAAACAGAACATTGAAAACGGTCACTGACACTCATGTTGCCGGTAATCTGTTGGCAACTCTGAATTTAAATAGGCCTAAATGACTCCAGGTGGCTTTGTCACTGCAAATCGATGTCAGTGTCAATGCCTGTTACTTGTGAATGGTTGTTTTGAATGTTCTGTCTAGTCTGTATTCATATTTTCACTGTAATTTCAATGTCTGACGTGATTGTAACCAACATGAGACTGCCCTATAAAATCTGTACATTTAGAGTAGAGTATTAGTTTGACAATGAAAGCAGTGTTTGCAGTCATATGTAAAGGCTGCTTGGCTGTTGCAGACATCAGTGTGGTTTTATGTTGAGGTAGAATTTGAGCCAAGCCTTTTTTTAACATTATGCACAGAATGCAACCACCACAACATTAGTATATGAAATTTAATATGTTGACTACAGATATTCGCATAACTTTTGCAAACAACCAAATGCAATAACCCGTCATCGCAGTGAGAATAACTCATTAACTTTTGTTTAACCCTCTATGACATCAAACTCGGGTGACATCAGGTCAAAATAATAAAAAGGCAAATAAAAAGAAAATACAGTGTCTACGATAAGCTTGTTAAGCCTTTGAAAATACAGTTAGTGGATTTCTGCATTGATTGCTTATAAAATGTGGTCTAATCTTTATCTATAAACTGTGTTACGACTTCTCCAAAAGATATTTGGAGTCAATAACTATTTCATCCGCCTATTTCTATGCACATTTGGGGATTTCGCACAAAAAATGTAAAATAAACGCTGGATGGAAATGCCAAAATGAGCATGAATAAAAAAAATAAAAATAAAAAAGTGCATAAAAAATTATGCATTCAATTGAGTCAGATAAGCCTTTTATCCGATAAGAAAACATTCGCATAAACCACGATGGAAACACATTTACTGAATAAATTCCTCGATGCGCATCAAAAAAAGACATGTTACTTTGCGATGGGACAGCATAGCTGGCCTTACCAGCGGACCGATCTCTTTGCACAGCATCTGAAATACTGTTTTGTCGTCAAAGTGGTTCTGTATAATTACCTGCAGGACTGTTTTATGAGTTATCAATGTTGAAATCCAGATATTTTGCAAGGATTCACAAATGTATTCTTGCATCTATAAGATAAATGCAAAAAAAAAGACGGATAAGAAGACGCAGAAAACAGCACTCGCGTGTTATAAGAGACGCATTTTTATTGGCATTTAGTATTGTTTTCCCCATGCTCTCTGAGACCCTATTAGTAGCTACAAATCTGTGACCTATTTTTAATATTTGAAAACTACTGAGCAATAACAGCACTCAGGGAACTGGTCAAGACTCTTGTTTGTTCAAATTTGAAGATGTTTCGCTGGTGCTCAGATATAGTTGAAGTTATTGAAGGATGGCCTTGGATTTAGAGCTGTGGTTTTCTTTGAAGCATAATCCACAAAATGCCAGCATTGCCTCACACTTCTAAACATTTTTTGAAAAGTGACTGCTTTGATGGTGATGATTTTGTATGCTTTCAGTGGTTGATGGGAAATGTAGTTCAGAGAGACGATGCTCTGTATGCCAGAATGAAACAGAGGGATATTGACGCACATGACTCCATGTGGGAACCAATCTTTGTGGATGATGCAGCATTAGGACTAGGCGATTCAAAAAATAAGGTACTGAAAACGTTCATCAAGAGAGTTATGGCGTATAGCGCGGCAAATTTATTTGAGACCCAGTCTTTTTTTTACAACATGTTCTCACTTTCAACTTGTCACATATGGACGCTTGGTCAGGAACCCTTGGCGTCACTCTCTAATGTGCAAGGGTACCTCTTTATCATAATGTTTCAATGTGCAGGGCACTCCATTGCTTTCTGTTTTTTTGCCTTATGCATCAGATCAAGCCACATTTAAATATTTGAATGCGTCTGTAAAAGTAGAGATGATTTTATAAATATTTCAACTTTCCTAGATATTATGGAGCACCTAGCCCCACCCCTACCCACTTCTCAACAATATAAAACACGTAACAGGCAAATAAAAGTAGTCACAGGAGGTTTTCATTGCAAAAACTGACCAAAAATACAGTTTAAAAGTATTTAAAACAAGCCGTGTTGAATTCCAAGTCTCCTGAAGCCATAAAGTATCTTTATGCTGAGAACAGAGTGGAACTTAAGGCTTTAAATTAATTGCTGAAAATAATCCTGCTCCTTGAACGCATGCAGTCATATCTAATTCAAATGATACACCCGAACATTAGCATGTCGCAATCAGTCGCAAGGCACAAAAAAGCCAATGGCATTTCTCAGTCAAAGCTAATGTAATGCTTCTTCTGGCAGTTGACACCGCTTTCCGACTCCCACCGTAGGAGTCAATGGAATAGACTCCCGGAACCGACTCCATTTTCTCCATTTACTTTCAGCAATGAGAATACCAGATTGCCGTCATTATTATACGGAGCACCTAAAGGGA
Source organism: Rhinichthys klamathensis goyatoka (assembly GCF_029890125.1). Lineage (NCBI taxonomy): Eukaryota > Metazoa > Chordata > Actinopteri > Cypriniformes > Leuciscidae > Rhinichthys > Rhinichthys klamathensis. Next base: position 367,852 of record NW_026607030.1, read on the forward strand.
CATGGTGAAGGGAAAAAAATATGAGATGAAGGAAAAAATATTTGTCAAAGCTTTTGCGTTCTTTCGCAAATGTTTTGCATTCTCCCGAGAAACTTTGCGTTTTTTTTGCCAAAATGTTTTGCGTTCCACTTAGAAACTTTTTGTCCGCAACGTTTCTCGGTGGTACGCAAACCGTTTTGCGATCGAATGCTAACTTTCTCAGGGGAACACAAAACATTTAGGCAAGAAAACGCAAAGTTTCTTGGGGGAGAACACAAAATCATTGACTTATTATTTTTTCTCCCATCTCATATTTTTTTTTCCACCATCACTTTATGGGCGTATTATTACACACTAAATGTTGGCTAATCTTTTTTTTTTTTTTCTGACATGAAGCCTAAAACTCATTTTATTAAGCCACACACTGTTAAGCTTGATTGGCCAAATTCGTCCAGTTTAGTCCAAAAAGCTGCTTGGACAAAGCCTGGGAAAACCCAGACAACTTCCGGCAAATTTAGATTTGCTCTGAAAGTTAGTCTGGCAAAGAGCTCATTCAAGCCCATTTCCAATCCGCCGAAATCGAGGCACCAATCAGAAACGTTGGGGCGGGCTTTACACGATGACGACAGCGCTGGGATTTTGAAGCAGATTTTGTAGCCTACATTACAAAGATGGATGCCGCCGTCGAACATCACTCGTTCCAATCAGCTATCGCGTCTGTTTTAAGCGATTTGAACGTTTCCTTTTTGTTAAAAACCGAGCAAAGAACAACACTCGCTCTGCATACGTCATCTCCTTCATCGCTCTGATTGGGTTTAGGTCTGTCCGCGACGTCCGTTGGTGACGCCCCTCTGGAAATGATTTGTCTATGACGCTTTGCCAGACCATAACTCAGTTACAACTGAGAATGGTCTGGTTTTAACCAGGCTAGCTTGGACAGGAAAGTTCAAGATACTGAAAACAATGTCTTGCTTGAATACATATAATACACATATTAATGTGTTTATTTTTTAACAGGTTTTTTTTTATTGATTAGTTTACTGGGTAACACTTTATTTTAATGTGTCCTTGTAACACGTTACATGTATTTACTATAGTAATAACTTTAAATTAGGCATAATTACATGCATCTAGCCCTAAACCAAACCATAATCCTACCGTAACCCTATAGTAAGTGCATGTAGTTAATTAATATTACTGAGTATTTAAATGTATAATTACACTCTAACAGGGACACATAAAAAAAAAAGTGTAAACGTTTACTGATTATGAACACAAATTAGAATAACCATGGCAAACCAAATTAGTATCGACTGTATTAAAAAAAAACTTTGGTGAAACCACAAAGCTGGCATTGAGGTATGTATAATTGCAATGTAATTGGCTGTTATCTTTTGTAAAGCAAGCTACATGTAGGATCAAAGTATGTGACTGTGATGTTGTTTCTGCGACAGCTCCAGCTCTCTGATGCACGATTGAGCGGTTTCAGACACAGCAACGGAGTCGACAACGAGAGTCGATTCCTGTGCTGGAGTCAACTCCGACATGAGGGTTATTACGAGTCGAGGAATCGACTCTTTTGGAGTCGACTCCCCATCACTAGGAAATGAGCTTTACGGCGGATGAAAATTGTGATCACTTTTTGGGTCTGCTCCTCATGCAAATCAATCGTTTGGCCTCAGAACCCTCCAATATATGTACATCTTGAATAAATTGTGACTGTAGTTGTATCTGCCTGTTATATCCTGTGTTTTATATGATATAATATACAAATGGGTTGGTTTAGGGGTATGGGTTGGGTTATGTGTACAAAAATTTTTAAATAGTGTAATGTAAATAAAATTATGCTGGCTGTTTAAACTGAAAATCAAACCACAATATACACTATATGCCCGGCCCAAAAGAAGAAAAAAAAGTCGCTGTTTGGGTTTAAATAGGCAAAATAGTCTATGATTGGATCATTATTGCAGTGATTATTATGTTTCTAGCGCATTATATGTTTGGCAACAGTTCTTTTAACCCTGATTGATGGAGCTTTTAATTTCTTAAGCAACCATGTAGGGAGACACATCATGGCCATATTCCAGGATGACATATCAAGATTCATCGGGATCAAATGGTGAAAGAATGGTTGGGAGGGAGAGTGCTGGACTCTTGCATTGACAATACAAGATCTTGACCAACAATGTATGCTCCTCTTGATGGAAAAAAACATCACAACATATATTTATATCAAGAGGGGCATCGATTTTTGTTCAAGATATTGTATTGTCAACACAAGAGTCAAGCACTTTGTAAAGTTTTCACAATTTGAGCCTGATTAATGTTGACATTGTCATCCTGGAATATGGCTTCATGGTTGTTTAAGAAATTAAAAGTTACATACTCCCATCAACTAGGGTTAGAAGAACTGTTGCCAAACATTTAACATTCTAGAAACATAATAATCACTACAATAATGATCCAATCATAGACTCTTAAGCATTTGAATCCAAACACCCACTTTTCTGGGAGGGCCGGGCAGTGTATGTCATAATGGCAAAATTATACTCATTCTATATTTTTTTATCATGATGACAAAATTCCCATGACCATTGCGTTTGTGTATTAATACCTAATGTTTCTCATTGAAAGCAATGGAGTTCCTTGCATGTCGAAAAATTGTGCTAAAGGGGTAGCCTGTATGTCAATGTGACGAGTTGGGATTAAGAATGTGGTGTTGTTGTTGCTTTTTACGATTTCTTGTTTCCTCTTAAAAAAAATTGCTGACCCAAATTGAAAATTCTGTCATCATTTAAACACTCTTATGTTGTCCAAACTCTGATATGACTTTCTTCAGAAGGGAAGATTTTCCGTGGTCTTACTGTGCAACTTCAGATGATTTTGCAAAAAGTCACATAAAGAACCTAAATTTGAGATTTGCTCTGCAAGTCAGTCTGGCCAAGAGCCCATTCAAGCCCATTTCCAATTTTTCCAAATCGAGGCACCAATCACAAACGTTGAGGCGGGCTTTACACGATGACGATAGCTCTGATTGATTTTTGGTCTATCCAATTGCGCCCATTTGAGCGACGTCCGTTGGTGACGCCCCTTTGGAAATGGGCTGTGAATGAACCTTCCCCAGACCCACTCTCCGTCACAACTGAGTAGGGTCTTGTGTCAACCAGGCTAATAAAGTACACAAGTCGTGCTTTTTTTTTTGGTACATTTTTTGTCATATTGGAACTTGTCCAGTTCTCTTTCAATCAATATATAGAAAAAGAGTGGGCAGAATATTTTTCAAAATCTCTTCTTGTGTTTGGATGAAGAAAGAAAGTCAGGTTTTGAATGACATGTGGGTGAGTAAATCATAACAGAATTTAATTTTTTTTTTCATTACCATCATCACCTATCTTTTCCCTCCAAACCACTCACCAAAACAGATGTTTACTATTTTAGATACTATTTAATAAAATACCATTGAAAGTACAATTCAGAAAGGGAAAAGGTAATCTGTTTTGAAAACAAGAGAGAACAATTGAACATTTTGAATCAATTAGATATTTCTACATATCGGTCCCTATTATTTGTCATGAAAAGGTCATAATTTTGTAGAAATATATGGCATAACTACTATCATGTGTACCACCATGCCTTACCTTACTTTGCTTTACATCTCTATGTGCACCAAACCCATTTCCATTATACTGTGTTACTGGCACTTTGTTGGTTTGTCTCAGTCTATGTTAAATACTGTGTTAAAATGGCAAAAAGTATAAAGAATAATTCATGAAAAGCAGTAGGTAAGTAAGCATTTTTTTTCTCTAAATATTTGTTTATGTAAATGTGATTAATTTTATTGGAAATACATATTGTTTTTTAAATACAAAAAAAGATAATTAAGAAAACCATCAGAAATCAATCTGTATTTTTTTTTGTCCAATTGATATTGTTTATAATGCGTAACAAATGTATGGAAATAATACTGTGACCATTACTAACCTGTCCATCTGTATTTATGTCTTAGATGGACCCCCATGAAAACATCCTTCTCAGTCCTCTGGAGATCAAGAATGAAATGGGCACATCCGAGTTAAGCCTGGGTTTGGGCGACCCCCGCTCCACCATGCTGGCCTTTGACAGCACCACGCTGCAGTATCGGAAAGCCGGCCTGGCCAGGCACAACTTTGGGCACAATGCGCTGGAACGCCACGTTGCTCAGAAGAAGAGCCGACTACGGCGGCGCACTTCACAGCTTAAAATCAACATCCCTGACTTAACTGATGTAAATTCAATCGACAAATGGTCGAGAATGATCTTCCCCACCGTATTTTCTTTCTTCAATGTCATCTATTGGCTTTATTATGTCAACTAACTGGATTGCGGGGCCGTCCAAGAAGCACCACTTATTTTTATGTCAGTATATTCTTCTGTTATCCTGCGTCTGATTTTGCAATACAAGCAGGACTTATGTTGACAGATTAAAATCAGGACTAACTCTCTTTAACCTTGGGTTCACCTTAATTGCTGGCTGACACCGAAACTCTAAAGAGGTTAAGAACAAATGGTGCCTATTCCAAAATCCAGTAGTCTTTAGTGCGTTTGAGAGTTTTGTTCAATATTAGGTATATCTGTTTTGTTGCAAAATTATCAAATCAGTTATTGCTGCAAATTGGTTCTCTTTTTAGCAACAGAAAAATCCTAGACTTAAAGATTAGACATCAACAGCACTTCACTGTCAGTTCTTTCCTCCTTTAGCAATTGATAAGAAAGCAGCACTCAATAATTGAATATATCTATTCCTTTATTTGTAGTTTTCTTTTCTTATGGTTTATTGAGTAAGGGGACTATAGGAATAGTTTTATCATATGGTTGTATTTTCTACTTTACACACAGATGATAGTTTATTTATTCAAGAGAATTTATTATACACTTTTCCTTAACGTCATTTATTTTGGTAAAACGTGTCACTCAAATCCTTTACCCTAAAGTTTATCGACACGGTAAAACTTTACTTGAAGGGGTGTACATAAGACTGACATGACACCTTCATAACCATGACATGACATATGTCATGAATATGAAGTAGGGTTTATGCATGTTTATGACAACTGTCATTAAGTGTCTTTTGCTCAATAATGACATTTTGAATGCAAATATGACATTGTTTAAGATGTCTTTGTTATGACACCTTGACATAAACCATAACATCATAACCTGTCAGTGTCTTTGTCATGACAACTTGACATTAAATTAAGTTAAACTGTCATGTGGTTGGTTTTGACATTGGCTGTCATGAGGCCATTATAACTGTCATGAATATTTTTCGTGACCTCAACTACAGTGGTACAAATTGAATTTGTCATTAAACAGTTACAATGGCTTCATGACAGCCAATGTCAAAACCAACCACCTGACAGTTTAATGTAATGTTAACCAATAAAGCTAAGGGGTTTCTTAAGTTTGATAATTAATCTGCTATGTCATGTTTATGACAGGTTGTGTTGTCTTAGTAATGTCAAGTTCTCATGACAAAGACACTGACAGGTTATGATTTGCATTAAAAATGTCATAATTTAGCGAATGACTCTTAATGACAGTTGTCACAAACATGCATAAAACTTCCTTCATATTCATAACATGTGTCATGTCATGATTATGAAGGTGTCATGTTAGTCTTATGCACACCCCTTCAAGTAAAGTGTTACCATTGACACTTTGGTAAGCTTTACTTTTCCAATATGCTTATATTATGTTTAATTTTGATGTTCAGCATGCTATGGAAGTTGAAGGTATTACTTCTAACTACCCCAAACAACTCGATTCAGCTGCTAACTCGAATCATTTTTATAGCTCCCATAAATCTTGTGTAATGCTAGTCTAACCATTAGCATTCCCATTCATCTCAATTGCAGTTGTTCTACTGATGCTTGAAAGTATGTGACCTGAATTCTGCCATCATTGTTCATGATGGTGAAAATGCCACATGACTGATTGTTATTCAGCAGGAAATGCCAATGCTTATTAGCTGATAGCATCAGAGGAACAAACCTAAACCCAAACCCTTCAGCGGCGATTACTCTGATGTGAATGGCAACAGACAGGGAAAAATAGAACCCTTTTTCCCGTTTGTAAGAGAACTCCAAAAAACCATGCCACTGGAAAAAAATGATAAATATTTCATATATATATAGATGCTTTTAAATAGCAAAATGGTGTAGTTACAACATCTAGTGACTGGCCAAACCTTGACACCTTGTGTGTAGTCTCAAACCGTTCTCACTCTGAAGGCATCAAAAACTGCAGCATTGACAGATGCCGTCGCTAAAGGCACACCTTTGGCAATTGCTCCACTATCTACAGACTAGGATTACCATTGCTTTTAATGAGAAACCATTCCTGTCAATTCATGGACACAAAGGACATTGGGTTTTTATTGCCAGGAAATTATATATTGGGGTATAATTTTGTCATTATGACTCAAGTGTTAAGTTTTGATTTTTAGTTTAAGCCACAATAATTTTATTTACACTACACTTAGGGCTTGACATTAACTCCCGCCAAATGCGGGTGTATTTCAGCAATGGCACTCCTACTAGCCATTTTGGCAGGTCGAATTTTATATATATCAATTTTACAGTAGTAGTTTTTCAAAAAGGCATCTGAAAAAAACCTAAGTGCAATGTAGTGTTATAGATTATAGATTTTTTGATACACATCGATATTGAAATATCCAATACTCATTTTCCGCAGAATAGATACACGAAACCAGCTGCACTTTCTCGCGGTCTCATCTCTCTGACAGTGAGTTACACAGAAACCGGCCTCTCCTCACTCATTCGTTTCATTTGCTCCGGATGAATATTTTTGCTGTTACAGGGCTTGAATTTCGGCGTGGAATTGCTCGTATTGTGCATAATTTGACTCATTCCCGCAAATTTTGTGCCACCTCTCAGTACTCAATTGAGTTATTTTTCACTGCGTATTGCACTTCAACGGTCAAATAGGCAAGGCAGGCAAGGCAAGTTTATTTATATAGCACATTTCATACACAATGGCAATTCAAATTGCTATACATAGAAGAAAGTAAAAGTAATCAAAACAAATAAGAATAATTAAAACAGTTTAGAATAAAAAATCAAATACACACAAAATAATGTCAAAGTGCTGGTCCTGGCGACTATTCACGTAAACACAGTCAGTTATGTTTGAATTGAACGTAAACAGTTGAGAAACGCATGTGTAACAGTATAATGGATACGTATGTCAGGTCTTAAAGTGACAGCAGCCTAATATACCTGCTGCCAAATTATGAGATAATAATAAAAATATCTATATGGTAGTTTTCCCCCATGGTATCGATGTCAAAATTGTGGCCAGTGAAAATGCTGAGTGGCTTGTAACTTTGGAAAACCACTGAGCAAAAAAAGTGAATGCCAATCCCTAATTTTACAATTTAGACAGTTTGAGCACCTAACCCGACCCCTACCCCTAAACCTACTCGAACCATTTCTCAATATAAAACAACATAAAGGAGGATATAACAGTATACAAGTACTGTCGCAATTATTTATTCAAAACTGGCAAATATTCCAAGTCTTGCTGAAGAAGCGTCATCTATTGAATGAGGTGTGTGACTGTCTTCACAGAGCATTAAGATTTTCAGTGATTAAAACCTTAAATTTCACTCTGTTCCTCACATAAAAATAACATATGGCTTCAGAGGACTTGGAATGCACCACACGTCATTTTTCATACTTGTATGCAATACATTACTGTGACTGTTCTTTCATCTGCCTGTTATGTGTTTTATCTTGTTGAAAAGTGGTTAGGTTTAGGGAATGAGTGGGATTAGGTGCTCAAAATATGTATAAAAGGATACAAATAATTTCTAATTTTACAGATGCATACAAAGAATTAAAAGCATAATCAATTTTATTTTACAAAAAAAACAGTAATGTGGAGACATTTTACCTAAAATTATAATGATAAGAGACACATAAAGCAAGCATGCAAATTCTCATTGTCTTAGTAGTTGCACGCAAAGCGATTGATCATGCTTCGGTTTTTGTCTTATTTTGAGTGAGAATAGATTGGTACTAACTTTTGACAAAAATCTTGTCCACAAGGTTAATCGATGGCACAGATGTCTCTGTGAATAGTTGTACAGAAACACTAGTGAAATTAATGGAAATTGAGACAGACAAGGCTTAAGACTAGTCCCAGACTAAAATGTTGGCATGTTTGAGCTGTTTTAACTCAAAGTAACTTGCACTGACATATCTCTTAAATTTAAAATATGTAAGTGCCATTGCTTTGGCTCAAGATTCACACCAGTATTGTTTTTATTTTTCTTAGTCACGTTTATAAAAGCTACTTACATGCCCTAATTGAACTAAGGCCTATTCCTGGCTTAATCTAAGCCCTATCTGTAAAACCGGGTCATTGTTTGACACAAAATGAAAGTAGGCTATACATTTGGGTAACACTTTATTTTGATGGTCCACTTTAGACATTCTACTATTAGTAACCAGTCAAGCACATGTCAACCAACTCTCATTGGACTATTAGTAGACTGTTAGTAGACTGTTTAGTAGATATTAAGCAGGCAGTCTACTAATATTCTAATGACTTGCTAGTTGACATGTTGCTTGTAGTTAGTAGAATGTCTAAAGTGGACTATCAAAATAAAGTTGTACCTACAGTCGCACTGGAAGATCTCGTTTACCAGCTGCGAACTGCCTCAAACAAAACATTGAATTATCTTCCAAAGATTCAAGGCTGTGAACCTCACAATCTTTGGCAAATCCAGCGGGAGTTTTTTCTTTCTCCTTATCTTGCTTCAATTGTCTATCTTATAAACACTACTTGCACCTCTATGTGGGCATGCCATGTCGAGAGTATTATTCAACTTATTTCTTTCTGATTGGATGTATGTTTACAGACAATATATGCGCTTTGAACATCTTGAAGCATTATACATATTCATACTGATTTTGTTTTAAAAGCCAGCAGTTAAGGAATCTCTTGGCTTCGTCAATGAAAAAATAGTAAGCAAAATGAATTCCTCTGTGTTGTGTATTGTAAATATCACTTGTACAGAATTCAGAAGAAGAGAGTAGTTATGTGTTTACATATGAAATGAAGTGAAAATGGTGAATTGTTGATATGGTGGAGGGGCTCATGGTGTTCAACCAATGCTGTAATTCCATCGTGACATAGCCCATCATCCTCCACACATGAGAAGGGCATATGAATATAGTTTCCTTATCGAGTCGGTTCCTCGACATTACGAATTGGGAAAACCATTTTCCTCGAAATGCTGAAGCCTGATTGAATCACTCTTTTGCTTCCAAATAGCCAATGGTGTCCAAGTATTCTCCTGATTGGCTGTGACAGCCACTATATAGGCGACATCGGGCGCCAAAATACCTTCAGAATATTTCTTCTTCACCTGGAGCCTGGTTTCGCCATTGACCTATGCGACTAGAGTGGACAACGTGGATTGTGATCCCCTCTTGCATTCCGGCGGATTATCATTTCCAAGAATGTCTCTTTGCCAATCAAGGAACTACCAATCAAGATCCTTCGTGCAAGGTTGGCCGTTGTTCGCAGCGGCGGCCTGCTGGCTCCCGCCTCTCCTCCGCCCACCGCCGTCGAGCTGCGGGCCGGTAGACTACAGGGAGCTTCGTCAGAGGACTCTACCGAGGGGTTAGCGTCGGCCCAACGCCCACGTCACCATCGTGCACCAGAGCCCCCTCTCACCTATGTTGAGGATAGTTCCTGCCCTCCGAAAGAAGCGCGGGAAATGGTCTCGTTCGGCTGTGGAGAGGATGATGCCATGTCCACACGTGCCTCTGACCCGGGTGCTTGCTCTGAGGTCCGACCTCGCTGGATGGAGAGCTGATGTCCATCCTCAAGGAGGCAGTGGCAGATTTGGAGTTGGACTGAACAGCTGTCCAAGAGATGGATGGACAGGTCTTTCCTCGGTGCGAGCCGCCAAACCTTTTGTCCCAGGCGAAGGGCACCATATGGCACCCCAGTCTGGAATTGTGGGACCTACATGTGTGCCAGATCAGTATGGAGTGAACCAGCGGATCGTTTCACAGGAGGCCAGAGCTCCTTCGAGGAGGCGCTTATACGCATTGAAATGGAGAGTGTTTGCAAACTGGTGTACTAGCAGACATGAAGACCTGAGGGGGATTGTGATATCCCCTCTGTTTTGACCTTCCTGCAGGAACGTCTAGATGCTGGCAGTCCCCCTCTACTTTGAAAGTTTACGTGGCCGCTATCGCCGCCTCTCATGACATGCTGGATGGCCGTTCAGTGGGTAAACACCCCCTAATAACGAGCTTTCTTCGGGGGGCGAGGCTGCTGAATCCTCCCCTCCTTCGTCAGATGCCAGTATGTGACCTATCATTAGTGCTCAGTGCGCTGTCCGACCCACCATTCGAACCAGTCGAATCTAAGCGACTTAAAAGTGCTCTCATTTAAGACTGAGAATGCTGCTCGTGCTAGCATTGGAAAACGAGTCGGTGATTTGCATGACCTATCAGTCAACAGTGCTTGTATGCAGTTCGGCCCAGACGATTGCATGGTCAGACTCACGCCCAGACACGGCTACACACTGAAAGTGCTATCAACTCCGTTCAGAGCCCAGGTGATCACAATACAAGCGTTTTGCTCCTCTGAGCTAACCACTGATTCAGTGTCACAGAGATGCGCTCTGTGCCCTGTGCGTCCACTACGTGCTTATGTGAACAGAACTAGCCAGTTTCGAGCCTCAGAGCAGCTCTTCGTCTGCTTTGCGGGCGCTAAGAAGGGCGGCTCGCTGTCGAAACAGAGGCTGTCACACTGGATTGTGGAAAATGTACGACTGGCTTATGCTTCCCGAGGACTCGATTGTCCAATAGGAGTCTGTGCCCACTCTACTAGGAGTTTGGCATCGTCATGGGCTTGGGCTAAAGGTATGTCTATTCAGAACATTTTCCTCGCGGCAGGCTGGTCATCTCACAACACTTTTGCGAGATTTTATAACTTGGACATTTTATCCCTCGTTTGCACCACACGTTCTGTCAGTGCAAGAGGAGAAGGCTGAGCAACCATTGGACGACCGAGTCGCCTGAAAACACGCCCCGGCTGGCGCGTGTTTCAAACCATGGTTTCAACCAGGTCGTCTAAGCAGCGCGAGACGCTACAGTATCATGTTATTCTCTTGTGTCCGTGAAATGATCTACTGTTTAAATAAAACACATTCTTAATGTTGTTCCCATTATCTATACCCGCTTATTGAGGCCGGCAGTATATTCAAGCACCAACATGTTTGTTGCCTTTTTCCACCCCCTATATCACACCAGTTCAGTGCTGCTTAACTGTGTACAGGGAGACGCTGACGCCAAGAGGAGGAGCGAGTCTTTGATAGTCTTCGCTATGCCTTAGCGCCTAGTCCTCTGCATCGGCTCTGTACGAGCTGGACCGGCCAGTTTTCACACGCCAGGGTTTTGTACATTCCCCATACGTAATGTCGAGGAACCGACTCGATAAGGGAACGTCTCTGGTTACTCAACGTAACCGTACTTCCCTGAGAGGAGGGAACGAGACATTACGTAAATTGCCCTGTGAAAAGTCTCTTCATAGCTTCAATAGCTCTCATTCAGTCGAAAGATTCTGAGGTATTTTGGCGCCCAACATCGCCTATATAGTGTCTGTCACAGCCAATCAGGCGAATACTCGGACGGCATTGGCTATTTGCAAGCAAAAGAGTGATTCAATCAGGCTTCAGCATTTCGAGGAAAAGGGTTTTCCCCATACGTAATGTCGAGGAACCGACTCGATAAGGGAACTACGGTTACGTTGTGTAACCAGAGACGTTTAGCCTTACAATGCTTGAAAAAAAAAATTAAAAGCACAATACTGAACAGATTTTATTGAGGATAGTATATATACTCATCTTTATTTATACATTTTAATTTAATTACACATTTTCTGATTTATTATTTAAATTAATATTTGTTTATTTATTTTAATGGTACTGTACATCTGTCATATTCAATTCATTTTTAAATATGTATAATCATGATGGACCTGCATGCAAGACATTTTCCATCAAGGTGTGAAATTTCAATTTTATCAACAGTCATAGAGATAACAACAACAATGTATCATGTTCACCAAGATTTCTTTGTAGTTTGACATTTTATATCTCAATATATAAATAATCTGTTTTCTTGGCTTTTTTTAAGATCAAAAGACAACAGGGTTGAAACAACACATAAGAAGTTAGAAGCTCAAGGAAGTAATAATTAACACTGATTTGATTTTCTTTTCTCCCACCCCCTTTGAACATGAGTAATAACTAAATATCGAATGAAATCTTATGAAGCACTATTCATAACCAGGGAATTGTGGACTTAGAAGCATGCAGGAAATCAAGGAACCCGTGCTTATTACCCATGTTTAATAATGCATCCCTAACTCATATCTTTACTGCATGCAATACTGGTACCATACATTCCAAAAAATATTTTGCCATTCATATTGCTAAACTGATCTAAAAAGTCAAACTAAACAAAAGTTCTCATATCTGTATAAGCATAGCTTCTTCACTCAAGGATCAGAAATGTATGAATGCACAATGGACAATACAAATAGGTTATTAACATTGATTGTATATTCATAGTGATGGTAAGAGATTATGTAACAATTAAGTGTAACAACATGATATTTTAGACACGGATATTTTGTTGCAATTACTTCCCCTATTCATGCATACATAAATGGTTTTCTTTGTCCATTCTTTAGAAGTTGTTACAAACTTCAAAGTTCGTTTGACTCAGTCTGCAGAAGATATCTTGGTGTTGTACATTATTAAAGGAAATTATGAAAGGACTTGGGCATTAGGACTTATTTTAATATATTCCAAAAACAATTTCTAGATGTAAATATGAACTATACTAAACATCTAATTGGAGCAGGGTGTTCATGTAAATACAAAATTCTTTCTAACAATGTGTAATGTAATATTTCTAAGCTTTCTTGTTTGTACTCTACTGGTTAATGCAAAGGTTACAAAGCAATGTTATGGGAAATACTTGATGACAAATCAATAATGTAAACAATTTGAATCTACTCTCCTTAGTAAACAAATATTTATTGTTTTCACTTTTTTTTTTTTTTTTTGCGGAAAGTCTATAAGTCAATACCCAGCATTATTTATTGTGCAATCCCTTCTCTCTCCGTTACTTTCTAGAATTCTTTTTCGGATCAGATTGACATTCGAAAAAACTACAATGGTTTATTTTCTTTTCTTTCTTTCTTTTTTTTTCTCAAATGTATTTTCCCTCTCATGTCCTAACAACTATTAGATGCCACAATTAGGCCTTTTTAGCTGTTTTAAGAAAACATTGTGTATGATTGTGTTGGGGGGAGGGGGGATGTGAGACACAGAATCACACACTATGAATGTGTGTGAGCACTAGTTTCTGAGAAAATGCACAAATGTCAAACACTTGGTTACTGCTTTGCTTTTTGTTTGTGCCTCTCATTATTTTACTTTACTTTTTTAATTAATATTTTTTATATATTTGTACTCTAACAAAATACTCCAAATACTCCAACAAAACTCATTTGAGAATGATAAAGACGGCAAACTGACTATGTTTTTTGCACATGTTCACAGATTAAGCCTTAGCTTCCATTCACAGAGATGTAACAATATCTCACAACATCAGAAACCAACAAGCCCTCTTTGACGCCAACCAGAGGGTCATCAGATTGACAGGACTTTCAGAACTGACAGAAAAACAAAAATTCTGTTATAATCTTCAAAAATCTATGAACTCTCAATAAATACTGTATAAAACTCTAAAAGTGTTCAGATTCACAGTTTATGATGATGTTATTTTCTTGTGTATGTTCCTTCTCTGAACTTCTTGACCTCAACACTACCTCACACATTCACTCACCCACATGCAGTGTCATTAGTAGTGGTCTGAATCTGTTTATATTATAAAAAATATCTGTTACATATAGGCAACCTTATATGTGTGCTTACTATCTGAGCCTGTTATAATGTCCTAGACTCTAATTCTCACTTTCCAAAATTAAAAATATCATTATACTGACAAACTGTCACGAGTAGCTCCTCAAAGGATGACGACAAGTATGATTGAGCTCAAATAAAGTAGTTAATAAAACAAAACGAATAATAAATAGACAAATAAAACAGCAATGTAAATGGCTCTCGACTCCGTCCTATTTCATACCACAGTAACATTAATAAAGCTTTAATACATTAGCTCATACACAAACACGATTTCTGCCCGAGTCCCATCGGATTGCTTTCCATCGGCTGTGGAGGTGAAGACTACAACTCCCATGATTCCACGCTCATTTATGGCATCATCAAGCTACGTCTTTGTAAATGTTTTGAATAAGTGACCTCTAGCGGCGAAACTTACATACTGCGCCTTTAATAGACTCATTTAAATTATGCAAAAACAATTAACACAACAATCAAAACAGATTGTATTTTAATACTTTTAATATGTCTGTACAGAAAATAACACATTTCTGTAAATGACATTTCCAAACTTAAAGGTACACTATGTAACGTTAATTAACAAAAATTAAATGAGTCAGATTCTTCTTCCAAAACGTGTTTTTGTCTTATCCTGATCATAAATAGATCATTTGATCATAAAGCCTTCCTTGGGGGCCTATTCCTAGTTGGGACAGAATAGGAATAAAGATAAAAGATTATCAATGTGCTTCACATATGTTATCCAGACGTGCTTATTCCAGGAGCTTATCCACACGTACGTTACTTAGATGCAAAAAAAAGTCGCATTGAGCTCCAACACATTCTCCTCTCAGTTAGCTAATCCAGTTCATTGTCAGATTTCACGTTCTGTCAGGACCACTATCGTCAAATACGATAAACAATTAGCATAGTTAGGATTGGCGGTATGGTTCTGTACTGGGCGAGAACTCCCTGCGCATCCATGCAGCCTAGCGTGATCAGAGCAGCAATAGGGGACACAGCACAGAACCAACATGAATGTGTTGCATATATCAGTTCAGTAATGTCAATATTTTAATGTACAACATAATTTGAGAATTTATTCTGATTCAAAGGGCACTCAGAAGGCCAAATCCTGACTGACGAGTGGAGCTGGGGAGGGAGGAGGGCAATGAGCTCCTGAGAAACGCGACAGCTGCTGATAATACTGAAGGAGCTTATACATGTATACAGTAATAGGCGTCGTATTCCTATAGGTATACTGTATGTGTATCAGCTGAGAGTCACTGATGCGAGCTTGACTAACGTGACCTGCCAGAACTGACGCTACGCTTCAATTATCTTCTCTTGGATAAATTGCATGCTATTGGTCTTTCTTCTGACTCTTTATTATTTTTCAATTATTTTCTTCATCACAGAAGTCAGTGCTTTACTTTTCAAGGCAGCCAGTCAGGCTTCAAAGTTATTGATAAAGGTGTTCCACAAGGTTCATCCTTAGGTCCTCTTTTATTTTCCATTTTTATCAATGATTTACCGCAAATCTGTCCTGACTGTTTAATTCACTTATATGCAGATGACACTGTAATATACTCCTCACATTTCACAAATCCAACACTCTCTACAAATGCACTTTAACTTCAAAAATGGTTTTCTTCTATAAAACTCCTCTTGAACAGAAAATAAATCTTACAGTATGTTGTTTTGCACTTGACCTTCTTTGCCTTTATCTAACAACTGGTCTATTGGTTTTCTTGATGGAACAGCTTTAACAAAAGTTGAAGAATTTAAATATCTTGGTCTCTGGCTTGAAACCAAGCTCTCCTTTAAACCTCATATTAACTCAATCTGGAAGAAAATATATGGTCAATTGAAGTCACTTTATCGCTCTGCTGATTGCTTCTCACAACAGGTTCGGAAAATAATTATTACTCATTTGATACTTCCAATACTTGATTATGCTGATGCTATATACGGGAACACCTCAGATTCAAATCTTCGCCCTATCTCTGTATTATATACTAGTCTTTGTAGATTTGTAATCTCAGATGACCTTATAGAACTCACCACTGTCAAATGTATGAGTCTTTGAACTGGCTGGCTCCCAAGTCAAGAAGGCAATTCCATTGGTCACTACTTATTTTTAAGTGAATTCATTTCAATTTCCCTCCATATCTGAAATAGAGTTTACAATAGAAATAGAGTTTATCAGCTCTTCTTTCATACATTGTATGAGTCTTTGAACTGGCTGGCTCCCAAGTCAAGAAGGCAATTCCATTGGTCACTACTTATTTTTAAGTGTATTCATTTCAATTTCCCTCCATATCTGAAATAGAGTTTACAATAGAAATAGAGTTTATCAGCTCTTCTTTCATACACCCAGGATCAGCAAAGAAATAGGTCGTCGTGCATTTAAATTTCAAGCTCCATCAGACTGGAACAATCTTCCCCGCTCTCTCAGATCTATAGCCTCTCTTTATGTTTTCAAATCATCTCTACTTACTTATTTTCAAACATCGTGTTCTTGTTTCTGATCCATCCCTCTTTTTATTTTATTTATTTATTTAATGTTATTTATTTATTTTGGTGTTTATTGTAAATGTTTGCATTTATGTATCTGTAGTATACGGATATATGGATGTGTGTAAGCATATTTATATTTATACCTTGATTTTGTATTTGCATTTTCGCATATGGTTCACCGATTGTCTTTGATTATGGCAGGGCCAAAAGGGAAGGGACTAGGTTTGTGGGAGCATTGTTAGAGTGTGTATGTGTATGAATGTGAATGTCAATGTATCTAAATGTTTGTTATAGTCCTGTGTTATATACTTTAATTATGATTTTCTATTATGATGTTGGTTTGTTTGTACTGTAGGGACCCCCTCGAAAATGAGATGGTTCATCTCAAGGGGCGATCCTTGAAAATAAAGATATAAAAAAAAAGAAATATATTTAAAAAAAAAAAAAAGATATAGATTGCACTGAATGTCAGATTGCTTATTTGGCTCAAGATAAGGATTCATTGAGTCAACATGTCATGCAAACAA
The DNA here is from genome assembly GCF_029890125.1 of Rhinichthys klamathensis goyatoka. Taxonomy (NCBI): domain Eukaryota; kingdom Metazoa; phylum Chordata; class Actinopteri; order Cypriniformes; family Leuciscidae; genus Rhinichthys; species Rhinichthys klamathensis. The sequence goes on from NW_026607030.1 coordinate 384,877, forward strand.
GAAACTCTGCTTCTAACCACAGCTCGAGATCTGTCGTTCCAACCACACAACTTTGCAAAGCTGTTTGCGAATGTTCGTTAGAACTATGTTTTCGGGAAACACTGACTCGCATATTACATTTGACTCATTAACTGATCCAAGTCATCATGTTCAATCAGGTCAGACTCAAAATGAACCTTCAGACCAAAAAATAATAATGATAATAATAATAATAATAACTTAAATTATAATGAAAAAAAGTAGTTGTGTGTATAAAGTTTGAACCAATTATAATCTGTTTATAACATATTTTGCTTTACTTTTTCTAATTTGTTTATTTCCAAATATGTTTGCACAGCATTGGTTATCCACTTGGTCCAATGTAAAATTTGTGTCCTGAAGCAAGACCAGTTGAGAACCACTGCGCCAAAGAATGCAAAAAGGACTTTAAAATGTAATTGATGGTACACAAAATGCTGTTTTAAAAGGTATGCTTTTCCTTCTATTCTTTTTTTTTTTACCTTCTTTTTTTTACTTTCCGTGCATGATCACACAAATACGCAGAACATGTGCTTGCATGAACATTTATCTGCCCTGCTTTGATGTTCAAATATTTCGATTCACCTGGTGCGGAAAGACAAATTTGCAGTGCAGTGAAAATAAAGAGCCATGTATTATTCAACACCTGGGGCAGACCAGCAGAGGAGCAGTGCCATCGAATGCCATGCACAAGCTAGTTTTACAGGCTCAAATATGCATACACATAGAAATAGAGGTATGCACACACGGGCAGTCCATTTGATTTGGTGTGCTTTCTAATTACTTTTTAAAGCTTTTCGCTTTTTATTCTCCCAAAAGACAGAACAATAAACAACAAAGTTATTTTTAACGCACTGTGCTCGTGACAAAAAGTTGAGTAACTGAATTGATAAAACCAAGAGTACAAACACTCTCAAAATCTAGTGTACGGCCTTGATGTCTACTACCTTGAGAGCTACTTTCTCAAGCATTCTTGCTGGATTTGTCCCTCCTAAGTGACCAATTTGTAACACTCCTCAAAGGTAGTGACACTGCATCAAAAAAAAACGTTTCTTACACAAAATGCGCAGGAGACTCAACAAGCATTTGTTTTCAATAGAATTTGATGTTGACAAAACGTATTCATGTAAACTACCCTTGATACTGAGGCCATTTTTACCCACACACACTTTTTTTTATTCTCAGTACACACAAACAAATGTAATATCTATATGTGACACATAAATGTATAGAAAAGTAAAGTGAACCTTGAGAGCATTGTGTTCGCAATGAGTTTGTGTGGTTCATGCACATTGTGAGGCTATCTGAGAGCGCTAAAAACTGTGTCATTAAATTGTAACCATTTGTGGGGTAATAATCATACAAGGCCAGGGTCAAAGTTGCAAGAGGTCTATTCTCTAATGCTTTGTTCAGACAGCCAACATTTCCCCCTCATCCTACTAAAGTAAATTTAGTTTAATCAGTACAGCAAAAAAAAAAAAAAAAGTTGGCTGTCTGAATAAAGCCTTAGAGACTATGCCTGACCAAACTTTGACCCTGTCCTAGCATGATTATTAAATCACAAGAGGCTTCAGTAAAATAAAATCAACTCTTAAATCTTACAATAAATGAAATCTTACAAATGAATTCCAAACCACGTTCATATAGAATTGTATTTACAAGGCGTTTGAATGGATTTCAAGTAGTTTCATACAGAAACCATAAGGTAAAATTGCACATTTTAGAGTGGCCTTTTATTGTGGCTAGCCTAAGGCACACCTGTGCAATAATCATGCTGTCTAATCAGCATCTTGATATGCCACACCTGTGAGGTGTATGGATTATCTCGGCAAAGGAGAAGTGCTCACTAACACAGATTTAGACAGATTTGTGAACGATATTTGAGAGAAATAGGCCTTTTGTGTACATAGAAAAAGTCTTAGATCTTTGAGTTCAGCTCATGAAAAATGGGGGCAAAAACAAAAGTGTTGCGTTTATAATTTTGTTCAGTGTATGTTGCTAAGGTTATATTGAATATTCTACTCTTTACATTCACTGGATTGTCAAGGTTAATGAACAAAAAGATTAAGCTTTTTAAACTCTACACAACATACATGCAACAGACATGATATTATAAAGTCTAGCCTTGGTCATCAGATACTGTGATTTCCTTCTCACGTCCCTGAATTCACCATTAACTACTCACCTGAACAGTTTATGTAGTTGAATAGGGTATTATTGTAATCCTTGACCGTCAAAACATGGTGGTAGACATCAAATTTCCCATGTTATCATGGTTGGTACAGGAGATATAATACAAAACACATCATGCAGTTATGGCGGAAAGCAAAATGGCTCCAAAAAGGCTCCATTTCTGAAAATGTTCAGGGCTGCAAACTGTACGTGTACCAAGTTTCATGCTTTTATGAAAAAGTGAACATAATTTTCACATATCACCTGGACTACAGTTGATTATTTTAGATTATGCAGTCCTATTGGACACGCTGTTAGTGGAATTCTAGAAAGTGTCAATGAAATGAATAATGGATAATTGGATAATATTCAATTATCTCTGACTCATGTTTCCATCACTCAAACATGTGGTCATGCACTTGCCAACCTTTCAGGCTTGTAAAAGTTTGGGGAGGTCAGAGGAGGAAAGAGAAAGAAGAAAACCCAGGGAGAACAATACAAGTATAGCTCAGTTTTCTGTCTGTCTTTCTTTGGCCCGTCTAGTCACTGTTGCAGATCACAACTCTCAAACATCTACAACAGAAAACCTTTTGATTTCCGCTCCAGTGCAAGAAAAATGTGATCTGCCAGCACATTGCATTCTTCCTTTGCCAATGTGACACCCTCCCATGCCATGTGACTTAGGTAGGAGCGCCGTACTGAACCACAGAGTCTCAGTGTCCAATGCTTTTTTTGCATAATCCTGCGTAGATTCAAAGCTAGTCTAAATGTTCTACTGTGGAGTAAAACACCTAATTATTTTTCTTGCAACATCTAATTAACAAGCATTTGTTTTAATTAGCATTTAAATATGATTTTTAATTTTGTAGAAAAAGAACAAACAATCTAAGAAGATTATCCCTGTAAACCAAATAATATTCATCATGGTCTAATTAGAATATCTTATAGACATCTTGGTGATATTCCCATCTGGGAAATACATTTGTTCAAACAGATTAAGGATTTTAAATTCTGATAAAATGTATCCTAAACTTGTTATTGTTTTCCGAGGGAGAACTGCACAGGGACAAACAGCGTGCTATGTGTGTGAAATGAGAAATGGGACTGAGAGATCAGAGGTCCAGGGAGAGAGAGCGAAGTGTTGATGGTGAGGAAGAGTCTGGTGGAGGTGTGAATATTTTGTTAACCCCTTCACATGTACATTTAAAATATTCGGTAACACTTTATTTTAAGGTGCTTGTAATAAGCAGTAATTAACAGTTAATAAGACACTTATAAGACCTTATAAGATGCATATAAGATGCATATAAGATGCATATAAGCATTAACTAATTATAATAAATAAATTAAATTAAAAAATAAATGTCTCAAGTATCAATACATTGCACTTTTAGAACAGCCGAACAAACGTAAATGGTAACACAAACTCCCAGTCCCTTAAAAATTGACCTTCCCAAGAGGGAGTAGTTTCCCTGATCTCTTCAGGGCCTGGACCTTTAATTAACACTTATTTGAAGTAGTTAATGCTTATATGCATCTTATATGCATCTTATAAGGTCTTATAAGTGTCTTATTAACTGTTAATTACTGCTTATTACAAGCACCTTAAAATAAAGTGTTACCATAGCTTTCAAATACCTGTAAGTAAATGTATTTTGTCATTCAAACACCTTTATAATGAATTGTAATGGCGATGGGTGCTGCCATGTTAGTTTGCACTGCAATGCTCAAAATCAGAGCAGTTGGAATTATACAACACATAAATCCATCCACTTCCTCCAAAAGACATAACGTAAGTGGCTGGTGAACTGGTAGAAAAATAAAGTATTATTTTTACCTACACAATGTGTATCTTATGTAAATAAAACACATGAAAGGTGCAAAAGTAATGGAAAGATCCAAGACATTAGACATTTCAGGGAAGCCTGTGAAGACAGTCATCAACAAGTGGAAAAAGTATGGCACAACAGTGACGTTATCAAGAACAGGATGTCCCTCCACAATTGATGAGAAGACATCTGACAACTGTCTCCCGTACTCTCCATCTGTGTTGGCTATGGGCCCGAATGATAAGATGCAAGCCTTTTCTGGCTAAACTTAAACATATATCCAGTCTCCCAAAAGGAAAATGTGTTATGGTCTGATGAAACCAAGATGAACTGTTACAATAGAAAAGTGAAACACTGGCTGAAACAAAACCAAGCATGTGGCCACTGAGTCAGTTTTGTTGTAATGTATAGCCTGTACTAGATGCCTGGGTGCTTGCGCACGGCTGCCAAGGTTCACCCCACGGGACGGGGTCTGGGTATGGGAGATAAACTTGGAGCGGCCCAGGCCCTCACTATCAGGGTGGGTGTAGGGGAGCAGGTGCTTGGGGCTTGTGTTGTTACGTGATGTGCTGTTTTGTGTAATGTGGTCACGATTCTGTGAAATGTTGATGTAATATATTAGTATGCAATGTACTGTATATGCTGCATGATTGCGTAACTCACACTATGTAGTTTTATATATATATATATATGCCGTAAAACTTCAAATAATAGCCGAGTCCCAAATAGACGCCTGTCTCTTTTACACGCCTGGTGTGGCTGCAGGTTTGGGTAAATAAAGGTCAGTTTTTTAGTTTCGGGTTGTATTTAATCCTCTAAAACCGCCAGATCGTCCGCTTTTAGGCGGCCGCCAAAGCACATTTTTTTCCCTCCAAAGCCTTTTTTGATCGATGAGTGATGTAGAATTACTGCTGCGCTTGACAGGGCGCGTTACGAGCAGAGAGAGAGAGAGAGAGAGAGAGCGCCCCGGCCGCGCGCGCGCACTCTCACGTCTTCAAACACCACGAGCGCTGTCTTGCTCTCTCTCCCTCGCGCATATTAATCAAAATCAATTGACGCGATAGTAAAAGGTCGGAAGACCGCAGTTTCACGTGGAGCATTTGGAGATTTTTAGAGATTAGAGACAGGCCTATACACTCAATGAACAACATCTCAACACTTTAATTATAAAGGCCTGTCTCATATAGACGCCTGTCTCAAATACAAGCCGGCGCAGTTCGACGATTTGGGAAAATAAAAGCCCGGGCTACTATTTGAAGTTTTATTGTATATTATCTTTTTAGAAAGGCCTGACCAGGGACTGGGGTTGCAAATCAGCCTATTGGCTAGAAACCTTTTATGGAACACATATACACATATTGTTATGGCTTTGACTGTGATAATTATGTATGTAATAATGTGCGGTGCATTGTCCCTGACAAATAAACTAATAATAATTTTTTTTTTTTAAAAACGTTTGTAGTTAACTTTATTTCAATAGACATTCTTTAGACATTCTACTAACTAAGTAACTTTGCAACTATCTACTATGTTAGTTAACTCTCATGATTTTGCAACTAGATGTCAACTATCACAAGATTATTAGTAGATTGTTTGGTTCGGGTTAGTAGAATAAGTTGATGAACTTGCAAAGTTACTTATATTCAGTGGAATGTCTGATGGATGACCATTAAAATAAAGCGTTAGCAGATATTAACCAGACACTACTAATACTCTAATGACTGCTAGTTGACATCCCAGATAGGTAGAAATCATTGAGTCAATGTCGAGTCAATGTTGATGCGCCAACGCTAATTGCATTGAATCAATATCACAAAGTGATGTGGGTTCAGTATCACTTTTGCACCCTCAGTTAATGTTAAACCAATGTTGAGATTTCAACAAAAAATCAATGGTAATATTATTGATTCAACAAGCTTTAGATTACCGCCCGGAAAGAACTGCGCAATTAAGATTAATTTACAGTGTAACTTTCTGTAATTATTGTGTAGCCTACCTATAAAGTACTTGCATGTAAGTATAAGGGAACAATATGTAAAGTTTGCGGAATAAAGGGTTGTAAAAACAACGTATTACAGTTGGTCTGAAGCGATCGTCTACAGTTTAAGAAGACACCTATCGTTTCCCTTCAGAAGAATTTGATCCATCCATTGGGGTCGTATGGATTACTACAGTTATTGCAGTATTTGCTGTTTGATGCCCCAACTTTTAGAAACACATGAGCTTGCATTATATGTATTTCCAGAGATGTATTTTTTATTTTTCTAAAAACCTTCATTTGTGTTAATCTGAAGAAGGAAAGTCGTATATATCTTTGATGGCATGAGGGTAAAAGATGAGTACAGGGTGAGCACGTATTTCTGGGTGTACTACATTTTCTTTTAATACATAACACAGAATAGCAAGAGACATGATTTCTTCTTCAGATTCACCAGTGGAAAGAAAGAAAAAGAGGAAAAGAAAGAGAGGAAAAAAGGAAGAAGCCAAGCAAGAGAAAAAAGGGGGGACAAAACGTGCTACTTTCTGTCAAGACTTAACCATTTGAAATGAATTGTTGATTAAATAAAGAAAAGTGAAGTGTTATAAATCTGTTTTGAATTAAGTTGTTTTTCAAATAAAGATTTCCGAGTCATTGATATAAGATTGTGTATGTATTTTTATTGTACTTACCCTGTAACTACATGGAACAAGAGTATATTTCCCCCATATTTAAGCAATAGTTGTAGTATTCAGTGCACTTTTGTTAAAAATATTACTGTATAAATGCATAGATATGTACCCTGTAATTTTTTAAAAACCCTATAGGCTACAGTATGTAGGCCTATTGTTCCCTTATACTTACATGTAAGTACTTTATAGGTACACTATAATTACCAAAATTTACACTGTAAAATTGTTTTAATTACGCAGTACTTTCCGGGCTGTAATCTATAGCGTTTTGCACCCACAGTTACAGTTGACGGTAGCCATTGATTTCCTTAGCAGGAAAAAAAAAAAAATACTATGGAAGTCAATGGCTACCGTCAACTGTCTGGTTATCAACATTCATTAAAATATCTTCTTTTGTGTTCAACAGAAGAAAGATACAGGTTTGGAACAACATAAGGGTGAGTATATGATGACATATTTTAATTTTGGGGTGAACTATCCTTTTAAAGTTGCAGATTCAATCTTTTTAAATATCACAAAATAGCCATGCCAGTAACTTTCTAAATAAACATGAGATTTTTTCATTGTGATTGTGATTGTGTTTCAGTGGAAACAGGTTAAACTGAATGGTATAGTGAGTTAAGGCACAGGATAGCATCAAGTCCCAGGTCAGGTGATTATGCTGTGGACAATAGGTGTGTTTGACATCGGCTGCGGCTGGATGAAACCGATCGGCGAGAGTTGCCGAGTTCAGGCGGGAGGAGCTGAAAACAGAGACGTGAAGTTGACTTTACCACAGCTGAAGTGAAATAAATGCACTATTTGCCAAATACACAGATGTTTCAGAGACATTTTCATTCAATACTTTATGTGCTACTGCACCTCATGAAACTGATTTCAGACAGACTTCTGAGGCAGTGTAACAACTTAATGATCTACAGCAAAACAGTGCGAGCTTTGGTGAAAACTAAGTGAATATTTAATGACTGCAATAGTAATTTATCGCTAGAAATGACATCAGAAGTGGAAAACGTTGATCAAAAATGTACATTTACACACAGAATGGCAAGCGCTCGCAACTTGCAGACGCCACCTTTATTTTTCTAGCTCAACTGTCACAGAATGGAAAGCACAGGATTGTGGGATATCAAAGGCAGAGAAGGATACATCTATTCTGCCTTCAAAAATCGATGAGATGAAGGCATCTCAGGAGACAGGAAGTGAAACTAACATTGCATTCGGACGATGCCTCACGACATTAGAATCCGTCCTGCGAAGGCAGCGTTTGTCAGTTCTCGGACGCAGCCGATGTTTAATCAATATCAGCATTATCAGAAAGATGCTTCTCATTTTCTTTAAATTGTCCATCTTCATCTGCCTTCACTCGTACTAAAGGAGCAATGCGCTCTGCAAGCACTGATGGATGCCAGACATGGGCTGTGTGTGCAGTGTGACATTCTAACTCATGTTCACGTCTCTTGTGCCACCATTTATTAAGAACAAGTTTCCAGACAGAATGCTCTATAGATATGGACAACTTTTCTCCTCAATAAACATGATTCCAATTGGAAGCAAGTTATTGAAGCAATGCATATATGTAGTTTTTAAAGAAAATGTGGATAAATATGATTTAATTATGTGATCTACACCAAATAACGGCAACAAATAGAATGAAGTGTTTTGGTTGTGGCGAAAATGTACATCTTGTTCGTGCTTGTTCAAAAGGTTGTCATCGATTGTCATTTCCGAAAATGTGGCTGAAGTGCGGAATGATATCGCCGTAGTTGTTGCTGAGAGGCCGGGCACAAGCAGGGCGTCAGTCGTTCCAAAAAAATTAAGAATATCTCTGAGATTCTGATACACTGTAAAAAGTGTTCAGTTCACTTACTTAAAAAATGTAGTAAAACCGTTGCCTTAAAATTATTTAGTAATTAAATGTAATGCTTAATTGAAAAACGTAAGTTATGTGAACTTGAAAATTATGAATTTTTTCGATTAAGTTTATTTACTTAATAATTTTAAGGCAACGGGTTTCCTCAATTTTTTTAAGTTAAGTCAACTGATCACTTTTTACAGTGTAGGAAAAATGGTTGAAAAAGATGCAAAAGCTGCACCTTGGGTAGAAAAGGTCAGAAGTTCCCCGAGGGCAGCACAAGCAGCATGTGAATCAGATGAGTCAGAATGTAATAATAGTGAAGATGAGGCAATGGTAAATGAGATTGTAAATCTAGAAGTTGAGGGTTCTGCGTTGTTAGATGAAGGATGTTTTTTTAAACCCCCCAAAAAAGGGAAGTTGATGGAATGTCATGCTGATAAACAAGCAAAAAGAACAGATGGTAATTGTGAGAGCCAGACTGACACGCAAAGTGAAAGTGATGTTTCAGATTGTAATGTCACTGCCAGTATGCCCCAAAGTGGATTCTCTAGTCGAACTTATACTGTTGATGACCACGTCTTTTTTTTTTTTTCAAAAAGTGATGAAAAATGTGAGGAAGGTAAAAATTTGAAATTTATTGAAAAAGTAAAGATTTTTAAATGTGAAAGTTTCTTCACTGATCAGGAGGTTTACCGTCTAAAGACAGTTCTTACAAAGCTAAATGCTATGTGCCCAGTGGAAACTGCTAGAATTGATAACGTCTCGGGTTACGTATGTAACCCTTGTTCCCTGAGAAAGGGAACGAGACACTGCGTCGGTGACGACACTAGGGGAACGCCCTTCAGCGTAGCGCGTCTGAATTTATGAATGAAACCGAATCCAATCCTATTGGCGTTGCGTGATGACGTAGCGTGTGACGGCATACACGGATGTGTACAAAGGCACGCCGGCACAAGCAAAGTCAGCTCTTTGCTATGAAGCAAGTGCTCCAAGCAGGGTGAGGTGTGGCGAACCGACGCAGTGTCTCGTTCCCTTTCTCAGGGAACAAGGGTTACATACGTAACCCGAGACGTTCCCTTTCGAGGGAACTCGAACTGCGTCGGTGACGACACTAGGGGAACGAGATACCCACTATACCACAACGAACCCTGCTCACCCTAGTGTGAAACTGACTTCAGGCACAACCTAGGACGAAAGCACTCGTGCACCGGGTGTAGAGGGAAGGTCCAGACTGTAAAACCTCATGAATGTGTGCGGAGTGGCCCAGCCAGCCGCCTCACATATGTCATGTATGGAAACCCCAGAAAGGAGGGCTCTAGAGGACGCCATGCCTCTGGTGGAGTGAGCCCTCACGGCCATAGGTGAAGGCAATTGCGCACCTGATAGGCCAGGGAAATAGTCTGAACGATCCAGTTGCTGATGGTCTGCTTAGAGGCGGGAAGCCCCTTCTTGGGAGACCCAAAACACACCAGCAACTGGTCCGACTTCCGCCATGAGGAGGACTTCTGGATGTAATACTGAAGTGCTCTGACAGGGCAGAGCAGATGAAGTCTCTCCTCATCCGCCGTCACATGAGGCGGAGGATGAAATGCCTGCAGAACCAAAGGCCGTGCCACATTAGATGGCACCTTGGGCAAATAGCCAGGCCTGGGGTGAAGGATAGCCTTAATGTTGCCGGGAGCAAACTCCAAGCACTCATTGGAAATAGAGAGCGCCTGGAGATCTCCTACCCTCCTCAGAGAAGTAATAGCCAACAAAAAGACCACCTTAAATGAAAGGTTCTTGGCCTCAGCCGACTCCAATGGTTCGAAGGGGGCCTCGGCCAGCCCTTCGAGCACCACTGCCAGGTCCCAAGAGGGAACCCTGGTGTGAGTCGCAGGTCTCATCCTCCAGGCTCCACGGAGGAACGTACGACCAGGTGATGCCTCCCCAGAGGACCATCACTCAGAGGAGCGTGGAAAGCCGCAATGGCAGCCACATAAACCTTGAGTGTGGACGGGGTAAGCCCGGCAGAAAAGCGGTCTTGGAGAAACTCCAACTGGGTCCAAATCACGCTCTCTGCACCAAATGGAAAATACATTCCACTTAAGGCCGTATAACTTCCTCGTGGAGGGAGCTCTGGAAGTTAGTATAGTCTCAACAACTTCTGCTGACAGGCCGGCTTCTAGGTACTGTGCCCCCTCAGGGGCCAGACCCACAGTTTCCACAGCTCGGGCCGAGGGTGGAGAACTGAGCCCCCCGCCTGAGACAACAGGTCCCTCCTCAGAGGGATCTGCCATGGCGGGCCTGCCAGAAGCAAGATGATGTCCGAGAACCATACTCGGGCCGGCCAAAACGGGGCTACTAATAGTAGGCTGACTCCGTCCTGACGGACCCTCTCCAGAACTGCTGGGAGCAGAGCGATTGGGGGAAAGGCGTACAAACGCAGCCTCGGCCACGTCTGTACAATGGCATCCAACCCCAGCGGGGCTGGATGTGTGAGGGAGAACCACAGTGGACAGTGTGTCGTCTCTCGAGACGCAAATAGGTCCACTTCCACTGGGCCAAACCTCTCGCATATTAACTCCACCACCTTGGGGTGGAGTCTCCAATCCCCGGGCCTCAGCCCCTGCCTCGACAGCATGTCTGCTCCCTGGTTCTGGTCCCCCGGGACATACATCGCCCTGAGAGATGACAGTCTCCGCTGGGACCACAGGAGGATCTGATGCGCCAGTCTGCACAGAGGGCGCGACCTCAGACCCCCCTGATGATTTAAGTAAGATACCACCGACATGTTGTCGGATCTTACTAGGACATGGCGACCATGGAGGTCTGGCAGAAAGCTCCTCAGAGCCCGGAACACCGCCAACATTTCTAGGCAATTTATGTGCCAAGAGGAATGTTGGTCCTGCCAGAGACCTCTCGTAAAACGGCCGTCCATGACCGCGCCCCAGCCCGTGAGGGAGGCGTCTGTCGAAATAGATATCCGGTGACACGACGCTCCCAGCCTGGGACCCTGGGACAAGAACCAAGGCTTCTTCCAAATTGATAGGGAACGAAGGCATCTGCGCGTAACCCTTATCAAGCGGAATGGATTTCCCCTCGGGGAAAACCCCTTGGTTTTTGAACCTGAATCTCCTCAGAGACCGGTTCAGATGCCTCAGATCTAAAATTGGACGCAACCCTCCATCCTTCTTTGGAACTATGAAGTACCGGCTGTAGAACCCGGACCCCCTGACTGGTGGGGGAACACCTTTATGGCCCCCTTTTTCCAGCAGCGAGTGAGCTTTCTGTTCCAACACCAGACCCTGCTGTGGATCTACTGCAGTCCAAACCACCCCGTTGATACTTACCTTGGTGGGCGGATCCGGAACCGCAGCTTGTATCCAATTTCTAACAGTGTGCAGGACCCATGGAGAAATGTTCGTGAGGTTTTTGCCATGCCTCTGCGAAATTTTGCCATGCCTCAGCCCTCGGGGCTGGTGTCCAGTGTTTTGCGCAAGTCCTTGACGGCACCCTGAAGCGGATGACCGGCAGGGGAAAACCGACAACGACCCACAGTGTGCGAACCCGAACACTGACTGACTGCAAGCCTTTGGGGCAGACAGACCAGTGTGTGCTCGCTGGGAGCTAGCGTGTCCCGAAGCGTCAAAGACGGCGGGATACTGACGCCAGCTCCCTGAGGGCCCGGCGAGAGAGGGGACCACAATCGCTCTCTCTCGGGGGGGCGCCCTCTGAGGTCTCATATACGTTAGGACATCTTTCCCTTAGCCTTCCTGGACTGAAGGATGGTCCTCAGATCCGTCTTCTCAGGAGGCTCTGGGCAAGAGCACCGCCTAGAGTCCCAAGCTCAGATATTAATATATATATAAATATATATATATACACATATAAATATATATATATATATATATATATATATATATATATATATATATTTCCTAAGGGGGACCTCTAGAGCGATACTCTCCTTCAGATGGTAGGCTAAAAAATATCTAACCAAGTTTTAAAGTCAGATATGACTTTTAATTTCTTTAACTCCTCGGAATTAAATGCAGCCATACCACTGGATAAGTGAAACACGGTCTGAATGGTAGGCTGTAGGAAATAAATGCAGCCAAAAAACACCAGAATACTGTTTTATATTTAATTTAACGATCTCGTAACCTACACGCTGCCCCAGCAAACGCGAGATTCGAGACGTTATAATTTGGCTTTCATCCCTCGAGAAGAAAGACAACAGTATTATTATCAGATCGCGTGTGTCCATTTTATTGCAGACCCGTAACGCGCTGCCTTAGCAAACGCGAGATACGAGTCATACACAATAAATTTGCCTTTCATCTCTCGAGAAGAAAGTCAACAGGCGCGAGGCTGAGACACCCGAAACGCACATGTGTGGCGAGTTTTTTTTTTTTCTTTTTTCTCAATGAACACAGCCAGCACCCTCAGGAGCTGATCGTTCATGCCTCGCACCCACACAGCAAGCTGTAAAGTAGACTCGTAACCTATGCTGCCTCGGCAAACACGAGATCCGAACTGCTAGTTTCTGTATTGCAAGGCAACTTAAAACCTACGTGCTGCCTCAGCAACGCGAGATCCAGCCACAGAATCTTAATGAAAAATACACTCGTAATCTAAGCGCTGCCTCGGCAAACGCGAGACCCGAGCTACTAAATTCTGAATTGCAAGGCAAACCTTAGACCCACGCGCTGCCTCAGCAAACGCGAGATCCCAGACACAGAATCTTATTGCAAAGTACACTCGTAATCTAAGCGTTGCCTTGGCAAACGCGAGACCCGAGCTACTAAATTCTGTGTTGCAAGGCAAACCTAGACCTACGCGCTGCCTCGGCAAACGCGAGATCCCAGACACAGAATCTTATTGCAAAGTACACTCGTAATCTAAGCGTTGCCTCGGCAAAACGCGAGACCCGAGCTACTAGATTCTGTGTTGCAAGGCAAACCTAGACCTACGCGCTGCCTCGGCAGACGCGAGATCCCAGACACAGAATCTTATTGCAAAGTACACTCGTAATCTAAGCGTTGCCTCGGCAAACGCGAGATCCGAGCTACTAGATTCTGTATTGCAATGCAGACTTAAACAGGACATACAACACTAACAGGACATACAACACCGCTTGCTGAATAGCAAAAATCTGACTTTGCTTGTGCCGGCGTGCCTTTGTACACATCCGTGTATGCCGTCACACGCTACGTCATCACGCAACGCCAATAGGATTGGATTCGGTTTCATTCATAAATTCAGACGCGCTACGCTGAAGGGCGTTCCCCTAGTGTCGTCACCGACGCAGTTCGAGTTCCCTCGAAAGGGAACTTAGTGCATCCTTGGTGGCTTTATTGCCTCTTTTGCTCTCTTCTTTTATACTTACTGGGGAAATAAAGCGAGAGGTTTTAAAAAGAGAGCTCAAGTATTTGAAATAATTAAATATAAGACTATTTATGTTTTGTTTGTATGAGAGACTCACAGTGATCAAATGCTTCAGAATAGCCAAAAGAATTTGATGGCTTAGAGATTTTAAGCCATTCCACTTCGTTAAGTGATGGAGTTGCAGTGTTATATTCTAAGAGCTTTATACAATATTCCTAGCCTGGTTAAAACCAGACCATTCTCAGTTGTAACTGAGTTATGGTCTGGCAAAGCATCATAGACAAATCATTTCCAGAGGGGCGTCACCAACGGACGTCGCGGACAGACCTAAACCCAATCAGAGCGATGAAGGAGATGACGTATGCAGAACGGCGGAGAAACATCTCCGAGTGTTGTTCTTTGCTCGGTTATTTACAAAAAGGAAACGTTCAAATCGCTTAAAACAGACGCGATAGCTGATTCGAACAGCCCGTTCTCATACCAAGGCGTCATCTAACTGATGCTTTTGACCATGCGCCAACATGCCGACGCACATGGTACCCCTTAAGCGTCAATATGAGACGCGCCTCCTAGTGGTCTAACCCTAACCCTACCCCACACCTAAACCTACCCATAACGGAAGCGTCATCTAACTGACGCTAAAGGGTGCCATGTGCGTCGGATTTAGACGCATGGTCAAAAGCGTCAGTTAGATGACGCCCGAGGATGAGCGTCTCATATTGACGCTTAAAGGGTACCATGTGCGTCGGCATGTTGACGCATGGTCAAAAGCGTCAGTTAGATGACGCCCGAGGATGAGCGTCTCATATTGACGCTTAAAGGGTACCATGTGCGTCGGCATGTTGACGCATGGTCAAAAGTGTCAGTTAGATGATGCCTTGGGATGAGAATGTGTTGATTCGAACGAGTGATGTTCGACGGCGGCATCCATCTTTGTAATGTAGGCTACAAAATCTGCTTCAAAATCCCAGCGCTGTTGTCATCGTGTAAAGCCCGCCCCAACGTTTCTGATTGGTGCCTCGATTTCGGCGGATTGGAAATGGGTTTGAATGAGGTCTTTGCCAGACTAACTTTCAGAGCAAATCTAAATTTGCCGGAAGTTGTCTGGGTTTTCCCAGGCTACAATATTCCTATAATGTTTAATATTAAAGGAAGGATGTTGAAGGTCAAAGCCTCCTTTGAAACCAGCTTTTTTTGTCTGTGTATATGACAATAGAATGAATAATTTGTTTTGAAATCATTGGATAATGTTATGAAATGATTGTAGCACTAATGTTTTTGTTTTGTTTTGTTTTTTTAGGATGATAATTTGATTGTACTAGACATTTTATAGATAAGAGTCATGTTAAACCACATGCAATACAAGAAAGGTTTATTCAATTGATAAAGTCTCATAGCATTATTGATATATGAAGAATTTTCCATGGCCTTCTAATTTCCACAGAGACAATATACTTGGGCTCATGCCCATGACAATCAGTTATCACTGTCTAGGCTTGATAGACTTAACAGTTTTAAGCATCAATTAAGTCTATGCTTAGAGAATGCTTCATAATTCCGGTATGTTTTTCTGATCATAGTTTGATTAAATGTGTTGTGGCAAAAAATTATATAAAATTAAAAAGTGTCTGTTGGCATTTTAATAATAATTTACTGTTTGATTATCTTTTTAAAGAAGTTGTTAAAGAGATCTGGACAAATACCAAAGCCATGAAATCTTTCCTGACAATGAAGCAGTGGTGCAATTTTGTGAAGGTACACATTAAACAATTGTGTCAGCGATATACTCACAACACAATAAGAGATAATAATGGGTCAGTGAGTGTGTTGGAAGAAGATTTAATGAAGTTACAAGAGCTTTCAGAGTCCACAAAAGATCCCATCTTTATGGAGCACATTAAAAAGAAAATTAATCTATAGCTGATATGCTAGGTTTGACAACACAATGTGCCATAATTAGATCCCGGTTTCAAAGTGCTGAATAAATGGAGGCTCCATTAAAATTCTTTTTACATTTAAAAAAAAAAAAAAGAGTTGAGATTTCTTTTTATCTCTTTTTTTATCTCACGCCATGGAGTCAGGTGCGTGCCGGAGCATGGAGTTACAGTGGAGAGTGTGCTGTTAGCGGTAGGTGAACAGGTCGGTGGTGAAAAGGCATCAATGATGAGTGAAAAGGCATCAAGGATGAGTGAAAAGGCATCAAGGATGAGTGAAAAGGCATCAAGGATGAGTGAAAAGGCATCAAGGATGAGTGAAAAGGCATCAAGGATGAGTGAAAAGGCATCAAGGATGAATAAAGCAGCAGTCTTAAAGAAGAACAGCAAGATGTTGATGCCGTTGAAATACTGACATCTCAGATCATTATCTAGTTTAATTTAAATTACATTTAGCCAAGGCTGCGTGTTGCAAATATGTTAGACCTATCACTTCTGCCACTCAAGATTGCTTCATTAATAATCTTCCTGATCAGTTTCATCATCTCAGCATCCCGGATAGCTTATGCCGAGTTCAGACTGCACGATTTTAGCCCCGATTTTGGCTCGCCGACAGGTTTTGAGAAATCGCCGACAAATGCCCGAAATCACAGGCAAATCGGTGCTCGTTCACGCGAGTGACAATCACGCAGTGTGAATGAGCAAAGACGCAATCTGAGAGAATCGCCGACGCCCGTGAGATATTTGGCATGCTAAATATCTGGACCTGTCGGCGATTCACAATCCTGCTGCGTGAATGTATTCTGACTGAAAACTACATCGGCGATGACCGACAGCCAATGAGAGAGCAAGATACAGGGAGGAGGAGGAGTTATAGACCAGAATATCAGTATTTTAATAGATAGGCCTATATTTACAATTATATCAAACAGAAACAAAACACAAACATTTGCATGACCAGCAGCAAAAGCAGGACATTTGCAAAATGTTTACAATACACTCTCTTTGCAAAACACAGTCCTTGCTCCCCTCGTCTTCCCAACCATTTCCTGCATAAACTGTTTTTTTTTTTTTTCATTTTCGCTACAAATCAGTGCACAGACAATTTGTAGGCTATCATTTTTAATAACAAATTCAGTGTCGCGCGAGAACTCCGGTCTCACGCACGCGTGATCTTCCGTTATTTCCTATCACTTCTCACGTTTGTTTGGTTGTGAAACGTAGTTTGCGGACCAGGCAGAAGTTGTCGTCGATTCTTTCTTTTGTAAAGTCATGCAGTGTGAAACCTCCTGTCGCCGATCCATCGTACAGTGTGAACACAGCAGCAACTGAATGTTACCCCAGATAGTCATGCAGTGTGAAAACAACAGTGACCCGATTATTTTGAAAATCGTGCAGTCTGAACTCGGCATTAGAAGAACTTGATATTGCAACAGAAACTTTTAACTTTCTCTTTTCCAGCATTTAGACACAGTTGCTGCATTGCGCTTAAAGAAGATTAAAGAAAATAGTCCAACACCGTGGTACAACGAGCACACCCAGGCCCTTAAGAGAGCAGCCAGAAAAATGGAGCGTAGCTGAAAGAAAACTAAACTAGAGGTATTTCGGATTTCATGGAAGGAGAGCTCGATTGCTTACAGAGATGCCTTAAAAGCTGCTAGATCTGCTTATTTTTCAACCCTATTAGAAGAAAATAAACATAATCCAAGGTGTTTATTTGAAACAGTGGCTAAACTAACGAAAAAGAAAGCTTCAAGCTCAGAAGTGTCCAAGCAGCCCTCAGTAATGACTTTATGAACTTCTTCACTTATAAGTCAGAGGGACTACTCTCCAGTCCTCTGGCTGTCTCTATGGGGGTGCCTCAGGGTTCAATCCTCGGGCCGACTTTATTTTCTGTATATATCAACAACGTTGCTCTTGCTGCAGGAGACTCAATGATTCACCTTTATGCAGACAATACCATCCTTTACACAGCTGGCCCGGTGTTGGACACTGTGTTAAAAAACCTCCAAGAAAGCTTCAATAATATACAACGCTCTTTCCGTTCCCTTCAACTGCTTTTAAATTCTAGTAAAACTAAATTTATGTTTTTTAATCGATCTCACACTGTATTTGACTGTTCAAAAAGTATCATGACACTAGATGGGTTTGCAATAGAGCAGGTAGATACCTATAAATACTTAGGGGTCTGGTTAGACTGTTCACTCTCTTTCCAGACCCACATCAATCAGCTTCAAGCTAAAATTAAATCTAGGATTGGCTTCTTATTTCGTAATAAAGCCTCCTTTACTTTCCCAGCCAAACTTGCCTTTGTGAAAATGACTGTTCTTCCAATTATTGATTATGGTGATGTTATTTACAGAATCGCTTCAAATTCTCTCCTTAGGAAATTGGATGTTGTATATCATAGTGTCATCCGTTTTGTCACCAATGCTCCATATAACACTCACCACTGCAACCTTTACAGTTTAATCGGCTGGCCCTCATTACATACCCGGCGTCAAAAACATTGGTATCTTTTTATTTATAAATGCTTACTGTGTAACACCCCACCTTATTTACGATCATTAATTTCCAGAGCAATCCCCTCTATGAACCTTCGTTCAAGCAGGTATATCACCCTGGTGGCTGCTAAAGCTCGTACTTCTTTTGGACGCCTCTCCTTCCAGTTCTCTGCTGCTAATGATTGGAATACACTCCAAAAATCTTTGAAACTTGAATCCATTGTCCCGTTAATCACTTTCAAATTACTGTTAGCAAATTTACTGTCGGACCATTGTACATGCTAACCTGATCTGTGTACTTGCTCTACGGATCTGTATATTAATCTTCTTCTATGTTAATTGAGTACTACTCTGTCTTGTAATTATATGTGTAACTTATGTTTTTGTACCTCTATGCTTTTTTGGCCAGGTCGCCATTGTAAATGAGAAAATGTTCTCAATGTGCTCACCTGGTTAAATAAAGGTTTTATTATTATTATTATTATAAGATCGATCATATCAGGGACAAAATTATAACTATGCAACCATCTACAACAGTATCGCATCAGGGAGTGCATTGTAGTTGCATTGCAACTTGATCATACAAAATTTGTCAATTACAGGCCGATCTCGAATCTGACTTTTCTGTCAAAGATATTAGAAAAAGCAGTATCTTCACAACTGTGTTCCTTTCTTGAAAGAAATGATATCTGCGAGGATTTTCAGTCCGGATTTAGACCGTACCACTGTACTGAGACTGCTCTCATTAGAGTCACAAATGATGTGCTCTTATCATCCAATCGTGGTTGTATCTCTCTATTAGTGTTACTTGATCTTAGTGCTGCATTTGATACCATCGACCACAACATTCTTTTAAATAGACTAGAAAACTATTTTGGCATTAGTGGAATTGTACTAGCATGGTTTAAATCATACTTATCTGACCGTTATCAGTTTGTAGCAGTAAATGAAGAGATGTCTTATTGATCACAAGTTCAGTTTGGCATGCCACAAGGCTAAGTACTAGGACCGTTGCTGTTTACTCTGTGCATGCTACCATTAGGAGATATCATTAGGAAACATGGAATTAGCTTTCACTGTTATGCCGATGATACTCAGCTGTAAATTTCTTCAAAACAAAACAAAATTAAAGGAATGCATAGCTGATATAAAAAATGATGACTAGTAATTTCCTACTACTAAATCCTGAAAAAACAGAGATTCTAATTATTGGACAAAAAAACTTCCTCACGTAATAACCTAGAATACTGTCTATTACTTGATTGATGCTCTGTCAAGTCTTCGTCGTCAGTTAGGAACCTGGGTTTGCTCTTTGATACCAATCTTTCATTTGAAAGTCACGTGTCTAGTATATGTAAAACCGCATTTTTCCATCTTAAAAATATATCTAAATTACGCCATATGCTCTCATTGACAAATGCGGAACAATTAGTTCATGCGATCATGACCTCAAGGCTAGATTATTGTAATGCTCTACTGGGTGGTTGCCCTGCACGCTTAATAAACAAACTGCAGCTAGTTCAAAACGCAGCAGCTCGAGTTTTTACCAGAACCAGGAAGTATGACCATATTAGCCCAGTTCTGTCAACAATAGATGTAATGTTAGAGTCACCACCCACTACTAGAACATGGGAACAAGTACTAGAATATTCTACATAATGGTAATTTGTACTACTTATACTAATCTCTTTTAAAAAGGCACTGTTAATAAATGTTTGCCTGTTTATAAAAGTAACCAAGAAAAAGGCTAAGAAAAAAAAAGAAAAGAAAAACAAACAGGTGGTGATCCTGCACCCCTACATTATACCCCGGCAGAAGAGCTGGCCCTTGAGTTGAATGTGAACCGACCCATTGTGGAGGGCATCCCTGGGTTCAGCTCTTCCTCAGACCCACAGCCAGAGGCCAGGAGCAGCAACACCTTCACTGCTGGTAAATTAACTTTAAATGATCCTACTACACTGTAAAATAATTTGTTGCTGCATTAAATTAAGTAGGCCTATAATCCAAAAAAGACTTTTTTTTGGAATGGAAAGCACTGGGTCCGAGCTCACGTTCAATACTAGAAGAGACTGAGGTTTCTAAATACTGGGTTATGGAAGAGCCAAATATTTACAATCCAGTGATTCAAGGTGTGCTGATATCTTCAAAAGGTGTTCAAACTAATATGTTGAGGAACAAGTGCACAACATTACGGGATCTGATGAACCATGATGGTTGGAAGGAGATAATGCAATAAACTGGATAACGGTCTAAACGGTTGAAAAAAAAATATTTTTAGAAGAAGTTAAACGTCATTGTCAGGACATTATAGACAATTGATTCAGAGGAGTACTTTTAATTAACAGATTTACGTTATTCATCAAAAACTGTCAACGTTTCCTGCTTATGAGGAGGATATGAAGACTCATGCACCTGAGAACTGTAAGTCCGACTAATTCGATCCAAGGGCGGCATTCAAATTAGCGGTGAAGGTCACATGCGCGTTCCGTCTCTTCCAATGGCAAAGGGATTTATAATTAAATGCAATACATTCTATCTTATGTATTAACTCGTTTCATCTGACTCCATAAAATGAAAGTGTTTTTCAATGATATCTGTGCATCATTAAGTATACGTTAATGTTTGACTATTCGTTTTAACTCCAATGAAAATAAAGTCAAAGTCTGTTAGAATAATCAAATATAACAATTTATTATGTCAGGTAAATGTATTATAATAATTCCATAATCAATTGAAAGATAATCAATGCAAATCATCAAATGTTCTAGAACAAAGAGGAAAATCTTTTACCCGACATGAAATACATGAATGCTGAGTCTCGGCGACTCAGCATCCACGGGCTATCTGAGATACAGAAAGAGCCATGATTCCTTGCTGCATTCCATTAAATAGCCAGAACTTCTTTTCAATGGTAATTTGCATTCAGGTTACACCTTATTTTGGGGGTAGGGGAGAAAGGCCATTTGTCCACCTTTCTTTGTGTGCCAGTTTCTCTAAACTTCTAAAAAACCTTATTACCTTTTGTTTGATACTTTGGGAATGAGACATTTGTAGCACTCATTCCTGAGACATTTCAAATGATACCAAACATAAAACTCAATGATAATCATTCACATCAAACCATAGATATTCTTATGTGAGTTTTTATGTGTCACTGCGAGTGTGGGGGATGCGGGGAAGAAGTGTGTGTGTGTGTGTGAGAGTTCAAATGTTAATTTGCCAAGGTCCTTTGTCTCATAGACCAGTGGTCTATCTCTTCACCCAGTTTCCAGTTTTCCAGTCTTACAGAACCTTGAGATATGGACACTTAAAGAAATGTCTAAGTAGGTGTTATACACAGTATGTGTTAAAACAGTTCATAAGGAGGTGCTATAAGAGTGGACACCATTGAGGTGGACAAGGTGGTTCAGGTTGAATTTCCCTTTGAGAGATCAGTGGAGAACCCTTACAAGTCTAAAGTAAAGAAGAAAAACTGCAGATCTGCAATGGAGAATCATAAACTGGCCAGTAGCTACAAACAGATATCTGGCCTTAATCCAGCAGTAAGAGGTACCGTATTGGAGGTATGTATTGGGTATCGTGAAATTGTCAATTTGGAAAACAAGGAAAAACAAATCATTAGGTATTGGTGGAGTGAATCCTAAAGAGGTGATGAATGTTTTAATCACAAGCAGACTGAAAATTGAATTTGCTTACTCCAAATTGGTGGGAGACTTGATGATCTTTAGATCAAAATGGTTGTATGAAGTTTTAATTTAATTGATTTATATGATTAAGAATGCAATATAATTGTAATGCATTGATTTTATATTAAAGATGTGTTAAACCCCTCTTCTCTTCTCTTTTCTTCTCTTCTCTTCTCTTCTCTTCTCTCTGATGATGTTTACTTGCTTAAAAGTGGGACAATCTGTCACTTACATGAACTATAGCAAACCAACAATCCAATCAATTACCGATGGACAAAATCAAGCCCAGCCCTACATTATTTTCCTCTTGTTTGAGAAGCTGTTTCACTCAAATAGATGTCACAATAGGGGCAAAAAGTATATCTCAACTTCTGTGTCATGCTGACTTTAAGGTGAAATTCCTTAGCTAGTACCTCAAGGTAAAAGGAGGAAGAAGTCATTTGACACTCACACTCACCTAAAGTGACGTGTGAATAAAACTTACAACATTATTTGTTGCTTCGTGTGAGGCACATTGAAGAAGGGACCCTAGCCATAGAAACCAGAATATCTGGATTATATATTTTTTTAAACCCAACCCTAACATTTTCATAATTTGCATGCTGTTGCTGCAGACTCTCATAAACATGAATACTTTCTGACATGTACATCACAATACAGGTCAGGGGGCCGAAAGGCTTGTATCACATTATTTTCTTTAAAATCCTTAGTACAGGAACTCTCACACAAATACTTTGTATTCTACAGGTGAAGATTAATCTATGTTGGCCTTTGTTGAAATAAATGCCACTACTGTCATTTTCATTTTTGGATGACTCATTCCACACAAGCGTGTGTCAATGTTATCTGGGTCCACCAAGCATTCTTCACAAATAATCAAAAATGACTCCATCTAAAAGCACAGTCTGAATGGCACAAGTAGGCCACATCCTCACCATTCTTTGTGGTCCTGCCAAGAGAACCCACGTCAAGCGTGTGTGATTCACTGTGTATCTCCTGTGCGGATAAACAGAATTAATTTTAAGGAGAGAATTAAAGCACAGTATTATAAGTCTGCTGTATCTGTTTAAATGTGTCAGCCACTCTCAGGTGTCAGTTAGAACAGAGGAACCAGGCCAAGCACTTAAATTGGGGTATTTTAATTGAACCATTTACATAGGTAGAGCATACTATCTCCAAACAAGTCAGTCACCTTGAAACAATTGGTAAACATGGGTGCGGTTCTGAAACAGAAATGAATATGAATTATCGTCTGAGTCTGGAAGTATGCAGCACCGCTGGTGAAGTAAGCTTTTGAATCATTGTCCCACTACTGTGCGCTGACGAAAGTATCCTGCACTGAGAAGAATCCTTACCTTTCTACTTACCGTCTGAGTCTGGAAGTATGCAGCATCGCTGGTGAAGTAAGCTTTTAAATCATTGTCCCACTACCGTGCACTGACGAAAGTATCCTGTTATGATGCTCAAAAATCCTAAATGTATTAACAAAAATTGGAGCAAAACTTTGCAGGACAGTGAATCTCGAGGGCCAGAGTTGAGAACCCCTGATATACACCACTGGTCAAAAGTTTTTGACACATCAAAACACCTACATTTTTCCAGTTTTTCTTTAAATTTTGCATTTTAATATCTCAATGTACTCTCAAATTAAAGCATAGAAAAATTAACAATTGGATATGAAAAATAAACCATGGAATCATATTGTTATCTCATCAAATGGCCACCTTTTGCAGATATAACAACTCGTGGTATTCTTTCTACAGTAGAAATCAAATATTGTTTGGAAAGTTCTTCCAATACCGTTGCAAAATTTCCCACAAATGTGTTGCACTTGTTGGTTGCTTTGCTTTTAACCGTCAAGTCATCTTCATTTATATAGCGCTTTTAACAATGGATTGTTTCAAAGCAGCTTTTCAGAGATAAACATATAATTTAGGTAACAGAGATTGTTTTATCTTTATAGCGGTTCTTGAATAATGTTATTTTCAGCTAAAGTTAATTTTGATTGATTCACCTCCGTCGAAATGATCAGACTTTAAACACGAACCTGTGATTAACGCTGACGGCGTTCACATGCACATGCAGAATTGATTCTATAGTTATGTGCTTTTGAAAATATGTGCGCAGGTTTGTAATTCCATACAACCCATGCCTAAACAAACTACTTGTCTTGCCTATAAATTTTGATACAGAATTTTGTTTTATTTTATCACTTCGGGGTACGCGAACCGGATTTTCAACAACGCTTTATCTGTAAAGTGGGAACGGGATCCTCCATAGGGAGAGGATAGTTAACACTTCACCACTGCATTGTCATCGGGTCCAGGCGAATCTCCTTCGTCAGATCTGGATACGGCCTGGATCCGGCAGGCTGCGGGAAAACCTTGGGATAAACAAAGACACTAATATTAGCGTAGATGCCATTCTTCTTATGATGTAACGAGTACATCAAGATTTAACCCTTGTGTTCTGTTCGAATTCTGTGTACTCCCCTTATGGACCGGGTCAAATTGACCCCTAATTGGATTCAATACAATTCCTCAAAAACCACACTATGAAAAACAACAAAGATTTAGATACAAACTGTAAACTTTTAATATCAGCATTTGTCAAACATTACAAAAACATTATATCTGAAAATATGATTTATGAAAATGTTTTAAAAACATTTTTTAAAACAGTTTTGTTTTGACAAAATTGGAAAATAAACAGTATACTGATTTTTTTTGCATATATTTTGTTTTCCTTTTTTTTTTTTTTTTTTTTTTTTTTTACATTTTATGCTTTGAACATCGTAACTGAACAAAAAAAATTGCTGTATAATGAAAATTTTTCATTTTCCTAAGTTAACTTTCCCTAGTTTCCTAAGACCTATTTTCCTAGTTTCATTATTCACTCACTGGGAAGTGAGAAACCAAACATAACAAAAACATACATCAAATAAATGTTTTTATTTATTTTTTGGCTCTGTGAAGCTGCCTTTGAAAATCCTACATAAAAGTTTTGGTTAAAAGCTAGGTATTTTAGATATTTTGAATATTGAAATGAGAGCTTATTTTACTATCTGTGTCTGACAAAGATTTTCATCTGTAATTTGCAAATAATTCTTAACACTGTAATTTTAGCTTTTTCAAGTGTGTTTGGTTAGGGTTAGAGCACTTTTAGATGCACTTGCACGTTAGAACTGGAGTTGAAGTGCCCTTACATACAGAAAATAAATGTTTTTATTTTGTGTCTGTACAGTTGCTTTTGAATGGCTGTCTATGAGGGTCAAATTGACCCGCGAACATCACGAACGTAACAGTAATTTTGTTTGTATATGTCAAAACACATCAGTATGTTGAAACTTTGCATGCATGTTCATCATGATAAATGAGAAAAAGTCACAAAATATCAAGAAAACAAAAACAAAGGTTAACCAGTATTTCCAACAACTTGAAAATCGAAACGGGTCAAATTGACCCGCAACATAACACAAGGGTTAAGGGAAGTGTTCCCAGTTCCGGCTGACCTAATCTATGCAGCCTAACATTGAATTATAGAAGTCTATAATGTATTATGTGTATGCTAGGTCAAAGAGATGTGTTTTTAGTCTAGCTTTGAACTGACAGAGTGTGTCTGCTTCCCGGACAATGGTAGGAAGACTGTTCCAAAGTTTTTGGTGCTAAATAGGAAAAGGATCTATCGCCAGCAGTCGATTTAGATATTCTAGGTATTATCAACTGGCCGGAATTTTGAGATCGCAATAGACGTGAAGGACTATAATGCGTTAAGAGCTCGCTCAAGTACTGTGGACCTAAACCATTTAGTGCTTTGTAAGTAATCAACAATATTTTAAAATTTATATGATTTTTAATAGGGAGCCAATGCAGTGTTGACAGAACCGGGCTAATATGGTCATATTTCCTGGTTCTGGTAAGCTGCTGCGTTTTGAACTAGCTGTAGTTTATTTATTAAGCGTGCAGGGCAACCACCCAGTAGAGCATTGCAATAGTCTAGCCTTAAAGGGGTCATATAATGGTACATGCACTTTTACAAGTTGATTGTACTGAAATGTGTGTTGGCAGTGTCTGTACACAACCATCATATAATGATAAAAATCCATCCAGTGTTTTTGTTTTAATCTCCTTATATGTTTTCCCCTGCCTCAAATTGAGCCGTTCGTTTTTGTGACGTCAATAAAACGGACGCCCCTCCCACGATTGTTGATTGACAGGAGTCAGCACAGGAGTTTCAACACAGACCCGCCCTCGCTCGCCCTGTCAATCATAGTCTGCACGGATCGGCGCGGTCATTGTTGATATGCTGGAGCACTGTCTATGAGCAGAATGGCGTCTAAGCGATTGTGGTGTTCTGTTCTTGGGTGCAATAACGAACACAGCAGTCATTTTATTGTTCCTAAATCCGAACCGCTGAAGACGCAGTGGCTGAGTTTGTTTTCGAAGGGAATATTCCCCACGATCAACGTCAATGCTCTCATGTTTGCGCGAATCATTTCTCAGTGGACTGCTTTATAAACGAGGATCAGTGTAAAGCTGGTTTTGCTGAGAAGCTGCACCTGAATAAAGGATCGGAACCTATTCGTCTTCCTGCTGAACCTTCAGAAGAACTAAAGTGAGTGTAACGTTTTATTAATCTTTATATTAATATTTATATAATCTTTGCAAATCGCCAGCTGCACGCTTCACGATGAATGCGTCGGTTTACACTCAGGGTACATTACAGCATGTTTTCTATGTACAACGTTCTCAATATAATTCATAATCCCACGTTTATAATGAACAACGCGTGGTTATTGTGTTATTGTGTTACAAACGGTGTATGCGCAGAACAGAGGGGTGGAGTGAGCAAAGCTCATTATCATTTAAAGTCATATACACTGAAACGGCGTGCTGAAAACAGAGCTGTTTTTGACCAGGTAAAATAAGTGTTTTCTTACAATACTAATGAGAATTTTTAATTAAAGTATATTACAAACTTTTAATTTAGACCCTAAAGAATCATATTAGCTTGTACAAAAATGGCATTATATGACCCCTTTAAGGTCATGAACGCATGAACTAATTGTTCCGCATTTCCCATTGAGAGCATATGGCGTAATTTAGATATATTTTTAAGATGGAAAAATGCAGTTTTACAGATACTAGACACGCGGCTTTCAAAAGAAAGGTTGGTATCAAAGAGCACACCCAGGTTCCTAACCAACGAAGACTTGACAGAGCAACCATCAAGTGTTAGACAGTATTCTGGGTTATTACGTGTGGAAGTTTTTTGTCCAATAATTAGAATCTCTGTTTTTTCGGGATTTAGTAGTAGGAAATTAGTCATCCAATTTTTTAAATCAGCTATGCATTCCGTTAATTTTGTGAATTGGTAAGTTTCGTTAGGTTTTGATATACAGCTGAGTATCATCGGCATAACAGTGAAAGCTAACTCCATGTTTCCTAATGATATCTCCGAATGGTAGCATGTACAGAGTGAACAGCAGCGGTCCTAGTACTGAGCCTTGTGGTACGCCATACTGAACTTGTGATCAATAAGACATCTCTTCATTTACTGCTACAAACTGATAACGGTCAGTTAAGTATGATTTAAACCATGCTAGTGCAATTCCACTAATGCCAACATAGTTTTCTAGTCTATTTAAAAGAATGTTGTGGTCAATTGTGTCAAATGGAGCACTAAGATCGAGTAACACTAATAGAGAGATACAACCACGATCGGATGATAAGAGCAAATCATCTGTGACATGTACGGTCTAAATCTATGTCCCTGAGCAAGACACTTAACCCCTAGTTGCTCCAGAGGTGTGCGACCTCTGACATATATAGCAATTGTAAATCGCTTTGGATAAAAGCGTTAGCTAAATGAATAAATGTAAATGTAAATGGAACACAGTTGTGAAGATACTGCTTTTTCTAATATCTTTGACAGAAAAGGCAGATTCGAGATCGGCCTGTAATTGACTAATTCTGTAGGATCAAGTTGTGGTTTTTTAACAAGCGGTTTTATCATGGCCAGTTTAAAGGTTTTTGGTACGTATCCTAGAGACAAAGATGAATTAATGATATTAAGAAGAGGATCTATAACATCTGAAAACATCTCTTTCAGTAGCTTAGTCGGTATAGGATCTAACATACAAGTTGTCGATTTAGATGAATTAACGATTTTGTAGAATTCTTTCTCTCCTATAGCAACAAATTAATCAAAGTTTTCCTCAGGGAGACTACAATGCACTCCCTGATGCGATACTGTGGTAGACGGTTGCATAGTTATAATTTTGTCCCTGATATTATCAATCTTATAAGTGAAGAAGTTCATAAAGTCATCACTGCTGTGTTGCAACCATCCGTCCAGTTCATCCCAAGCTCGATGGGGTTTAAGTCTGGAGAACAAGCTGGCCATTCCATGATTTGAAGAGTTCCGCCTTGTTTTTTTTTCTTCTAAGGTTGTTCTGAAATGGAGGTGTGTTTTGGGTCATTATCTTGCTGTACTATGAACCCCTGACCAACTAGAAGTATACCAGAGGGTAATGCATGGCGCTGCAAAATGCTGTGATAGTATTTTTGATTCAGGGTCCAACTCACTCTGTGCAAGTCGCCGACTTTAGATCCAGCAAAAGAGTCCCAGACCATCACATCCCTCCATGTTTGACAGTTGGTTTCACAAACCAGAGATCCATCCTTTCACCTACATGACGGCATACAACAATTGATGCGTGACGATTTCATCAGTCCATAAGACCTTCTTCTGGTCTTGTCAGAGTTTCCTCCAGTTTCCAAGTGCCTTTTCATGGTGTAGGAAACTGCACTCACTGACCCCTTGGCTTTCTTAGCAATTTCTCTAAAGGAAAGATCTACACTTTTAAGGGTTACAATGGTCTGTCTGTCTTCCTTTGTTAATTGCCCCTTTTCTGGCCATTGTGAGAGCAATATACTACTTGCTGCAGTACAATACTCTCCAAATAATGCTTAAGAGGGTATAGAAACACATTCTGTTCCAACACTGCGTTTATACAGTTTGTAAGTAATCAACAAAAGTTGGGACACCTGTAGTAATTGTTAACATTAAATTGTCAGCCTTAATTTACTTCCATTGCTTCAGAACAGCTGTGAGTTGTTACTTCCTCCCTGAAAAAAAAGCCCTTTTGTATAACTCTGAAATGTACAGTACTTATTTTTCAGTTTTTGTTAATCCAATTTTTTTTGTTAACCTCTGGCAGTTCATAGCTTACGTTAGTCCAATTTCAGGTTATTCAACTGCTTAAATTTCAATAAAAAAATGGAAAAATGGGGGTGTTCTAAAACATTTGACCGGAAGTGTAGGTAAATGGGAAAAAGGTGCCACTCGTCAAATGCTCACGGGATCAATTGTGCGTTCACGCCATTTTAGAATCACCGTAATCATGAGATTCCAACTTGAATAAAGCATTCATGTCCTCGTAGAACTCGAAATTACAAATTGTAAACTGAATTTTTTGAGAGCTCCAACTTGTAACACATGACTGCCGTACCACCTGACCACTGCAGATTATATTTGCCATTGATAGTGGTACCATTGAAACACATAATTTAGAGTCTGAGAACCTGAACAGCTCCTAGAACGTCACAGGTTGTCATTTCATAATTATGACATTGTAATCCTGACCATACGTATAGAAATGTGACTGGGCTGATAGGGGCGCATGTTACATCATCTACCAAAAAAAAAAATAATAATAATAATAATCAATCCAAGATATAAATGTTAGGATAGAAACTCCCTCCAACTTACATACTTTATTAATTCAACAATCTTCTTTTATTTTTATTTTTGTTTGAGATGGAACTTGTGAACTACTGGATGCACTTGAGTCTACTGACAACAGAACAAATGTTGAGCATAGGAATGTTCACTTTGCTTTTCTCCGAAGTCTCCGATACTTAAGAAGGATTCCAGCATCAGGAACAAGTGGATTTTTTCTTGGTTAGTGGTTAGTAATCAGCTTGAAGCAAGAAAAGCGGAATTTGCATCAGAAACCAGTGCGAGAGAAAAACTGGATGTGATGGCACCTGCAGCCCATGCCAATAGTAAGAATTAAACCAACATGTTTACCCAAGTTCAGTGGCAATTATGGAGATTTCAGTAATTGGAAAAGTGACTTGGAAAATCTCCAGAGGCAAGGTGAGCCAAATGGCTCAGCAGAGGTTATGATCCAGCTTGTGGACAGCATTGATGATAAAATTGCTAAAGCCCTCAGATTATCTTCTTATAACATCGCTGATGATGTATTCAGAGTGTTAGAGAATCGATATGGTAACACAAGTACAATTCCCATGGAAATTGGTGAGGAAACCAGCCAAAAAGAGTGATAGAATTATTCCAAATAGTGGAAAAAGCCCTGGTAGATCTTAGAAATACCAGAGCAATAAAGAACACACTTGTGATCAATTCCATAGAGCCATCCGGAGGGGAGACTCACCCTACAAAGGCTGAAGGGTGGGAAGGGAACAGAGTTGCAATCCAGTAGTCGTTGCCTATTTTTATTTAATTTATTTTTTGATATTTCATAACCATCACTTTGTTACGTTAATTAAATGCTACTGAATGCAATGTTTCAATGGTTGCTTGCTATCTGGGGTATGTCAAGTGTAAAAGTGATTGAGTTTTAAAATGAGTAGTTTATTGTAATATTCATTGTATTCTTCGAAAAGTGATTTAAAATTAAGATAATGTTAGGAGATATCAGAATCCAGAGAGAGATAGATGAAAAACAACAAAACGCTTTATTGAACAGTGTCCAAAGCAGGCGAGGATACACAATAAACAATGAGTAAAGCAAGTATAATGATTCAGTTCTTAGGATTGCTGGTAAATATAGAGGAGGTGACTTCAAATAGTCCACATCTTTTGGTTGCTGTAAGAGTGAATGAATTACAAATAATGTATTTGTCTAATGCCTGCTACAGGCAATCCTATATGATTATTACAAATCCCACTGCACGACATGGATCTAATAAACTTGGGTACGACATGTTCTGTATGTGTAGGCAGTCATATGATGGCACCTATTAAATCATAGGCTATGACGCAAGATAGTTTAGAAGAATAAAACTTCATCAGCATGCTCTAGTGGTAAACAAATTGAGGAACATGAATTGCACTTTGACAATTGTGGTTTTCATGTGCGCTTTTTTGTCATACTGAAAATGCTAACAAAAGAATTTAGCTTGCATTGAATACAAAACATTTACTTTAAGATGTTTTGGTCTCAATAACTAAAATGTTCTGCAGAGTTTAATTAAGAGATTTGTTTTTCAAAAATACATCAAAATGTTAGCTCCAGTAAGAAGTGTATTTTTTCAATTGGGGCATTATCTCGTAAAAGAATAAGCAACAGTATTAGAGTGATATTTCTATAATTTTATTTTCAGATAATGCAATAACTAAATCATTGTACTGTAGATGGTCTAGAAGATTTTAAACATACGGCTTGTCAAAACTCACTATTACATGGTTCATTTACACCATTACATGGCCATGAGGATAAATTCATTTGCATGGAAGTAGACCTGCATGCAGTGGAGTAATAAATCATGCCAATGTTAAGAATTGCCTTCCACTTATCATTCATTTTAAATGCATGTGGTGTAAAATGTGCAACATAGATTTAGGCACGCATGAATGACCTCATATCATATGCATCATATTACTAGGCATCTCTCACCATGCATGTCCTGTTTTTAATACCAACACACAGATCAAAGCTGGCTGAGGTCATAGTATGAGGATGATTTGGACATCCCTTATCCTCTTGTGTTTATCTCACATTGGCTTTAAGATCACTTCTTGGCACTAGTGAAGCGCTTGCCATCTGGTAGAACACTTGCTGGGTCTCCACAGGACAACTTCATGCTTTTTCAAGCCAGTTTTAGTCTTCGGGCCTGAGCCCATGCCAGGTGTTCTGTCAAACTGTAGCTTGAGAGACGACGGCAACCTCGGAGATAATTACACTGATCTTACATTTCACAATGCCAATGGAACTAAAATAGCTCCAAACAAGGGACACAGGGACATTGAAAGGGGTATTTAATGTTTAGTGAAATTAGAAAGCCAACCACTGTATGGGAAAATCCAAAGATCTCTTAAAAAGGAATATATTTTTTCAACTTAATAAATTGCCACAGTTGTTGATTTTATCATTATAATGGTATATCTTATTACTCTCAAACAGATCTATGGCAAATTTACCTCATATTATTGTTTGTGGATTAAAAACATAATTGTTCACCTGAGAGGATTTTTGATGCAATATAGTTCAATTCATTACACTCATAGCATTTAATTTCACTGCAAGGGTGACTGATGGAAAAACTATGGCAAGAACAACTGTTCTGTGTGATGGAGGGTGAAGTCATTGTTGGGTCTGTTCATGGACATCCTGTTGAGAGCATGTGCTACAAATAAAGAAGCTGCTCATCTTCTCAGCGGATGACTCATTGTCCAGCAAGCTATAGTGTACACTTGCTGTGCACAAATGTTGTGTAATTACGTGTTAATCTGGCATAATCTGGTCTAACGCCAATTTCACACATTTCACTTTAATTACCTATAACCATTAAATAAATAAAAACTGCACCACAATACTCGACAGGTTATTGTTTGTCATGTTTCATGTTAAGTACCACATTAGCGCAAATGTGTGTTTTTCTTTAATTTTCTGTCTTTGATCAGAGAATCACAACCCACATCCACCAACATAATCATTTTATTCACACTACATATGTACTACACCTTTGCCTTTAAAGGATCAGTGACTCCTTGTGTAACTAATGCACATAACTCCTACTGATGTTTATATATATATAGCAATTTATTTTCTGGCAGAAAAAGAATAATAAATGGAAAATTTGAGTAGAAACCAAAGGTTTTCAAGTGTGGGCAGGCATCTATTTTCAGATGTATCTCTATATGCCACATTAAGTGAGGTCCTATTTAATATTAGACAGGGCTAATTTGAACTACGAACTGCTTCAGAGAACCAAGAAAGTAGCAGCATTTACATATCTTATGTTATTATTGTCCTATTCCATAAAGACATCGCAAGCTGGCATTGTTTATGAGCTATGGTACGGGATGTTACTGTCACAGACTGCATTTCTCATCATCCTCCCTGGCACCTAACCACACCTGGAACACATCTAGCCCTTATCACCAGCACTATATAGAGCACACACACTCCCTCAGTCTATAGATGTGTTCGACCTGGAATGGCACTGTGCAGAGCAAAGTTTTTTATTTTTTTATTATGGTTTATCTGCCAAGGTTATTCCAACCAAGGTCGTGATTTTGAGAACAAGCTTAAAAAGAGTTGGATTCCTTGGAATTCATAAGTCCAAAACACCACCTTACCATCCCCAGGGATGCTCACAAACTGAGAGTTGAGAACTGCACCTGGAACACTAGATCCGGGCATAGAAAAACAAATGGAGCCAAAGTATCAGTCAATTCATTCACATGTTTAACTGTACTAAAAATTAAGCAAGTGGGTACTTACTCCATTATCTGCTGTTTGGAAGAGAGACTCGTCTTCCTGTATATGTACAATTTTGAACTTGCACACAAGAGAACCCGTCCGGAGTTTTACATCATCAATCAATGACACGTTTAGCGACAGTGAGCTGCATTACACACGGGATTGAAATTGTGACTACAAAGAAATCTCTAACAATAATTTTGGTCATGGCTTGTCTTGAAAAACAAAGACAATGTGACGGTCGTCGTAGGAGAAGTCACTGCAGGACTGTGAGTCAAAACTTCTAACACTGCCAGAATTTCGTCTTTCGTCAGAGGTCAAATTTTATCGCAACGGCCATTAATCGGCTGTCGGTGAACATGTCAAACTAACAATCAAAGACTTTAGTCTAGGATCAGAGGAATCTTTTAGGATTTGCAAAATTTGTCTCAGATGGCAAAATCGTGGCCAAAATTGTACAGTGTGCAGACTGTGCACCCAGCTTGACTCTTGCATTGCCTATTACAAGAGCCGTATGAGTTGGTTAGCCTATAGCTGGCAATGCCATAACCAACCCCGCTGGCGTCACAGAAATGATGCTGCAGGCAGGTGTCTTACACCGGATTCTGAGAAGCCTATGTTGAAGTCTGACTACTTCACTAGCTCATTCAGCCAGTTCTCCCATGGGTGTGCAAGACTTGTATAGGATCTCTTTATCTCACCCAAAGTTCATTCAACACAGTTCTTAACCCTTGTGCACTGTTCGAATTCTGTGTACACCCTTTATGGAGCGGGTCAAATTGACCCTAATTAGATTCAATACAATTCCTCAAAAATCACACTATGAAAAACAACAAAGATTTAGATACAAACTGTAAACTTTTAATATCAACATTTGTCAAACATTACAAAAACATTATATCTGAAAATATGATTTATTAAAATGTTTTTAAACCAATTTTTGACAAAATTGGAAAATAAACAATATACTGGCTTTTTTGGCTTTTATACTGAAGTTGTTTTTAAAAAAAAAATTATTTATTTTTTTACATTTTATGCTTTGAACATCGAAACTGAACAATACAATTTTGCTGTATAATGAAAATGTTTAATTTTCCTAAGTTAACTTTCCCTAGTTTCCTAAGACCTAGTTCCCTAGTTTCATTATTCTCTTACAGGGAAGTGAGAAACCAAACATAACAAAAAAATACATCAAATAAATGTTTTTTATTATTTTTTGGCTCTGTGAAGCTGCCTTTGAAAATCCTACATAAAAGTTTTAGTTAAATTTTAGACATCTTGAATATTGAAATGAGAGCTTATTTTACTATCTGTGTCTGACAAATATTTTCATCTGTAATTTGCAAATAATTCTAAACACTGTGATTTTAGCTTTTTCAAGTGTGTTTTGTTAGGGTTAGAGCACTTTTAGATACACTTACATGTTAGAACTGGAGTTGAAGTGCCCTTACATACAGAAAATAAATGTTTTTATTTTGTGTCTGTACAGTTGCTTTTGAATGGCTGCCTATGAGGGTCAAATTGACCCGCGAACATCACGAACGTAATAGTAATTTTGTTTGTATATGTCAAAACACATCAGCATGTTGAAACTTTGCATGCATGTTCATCATGATAAATGAGGAAAAAGTCACAAAATATCAAGAAAAAAAACAAAGGTTAACCAGTATTTCCAACAACTAGAAAATCGAAACGGGTCAAATTGACCCGCAACATAACACAACAAACTATTATTTTAGCTGCAGATCCAAAAATGCTAGACACCCGAATGGATCGTAATTTGAGTGAACAATTGACAGAATGTTTCTTCTGCTGCTATGGGCTGATTCTGAGGAAGACAACGTCAGTTTCCATGTCCCGGTGTATGCGATCCATGAGAAGTTTATATTTATCGATGTCTAACGTTTTAAGATCGTTGGCTCTGTCCTCCTCTGGGATAGAAGCAAGAACAGAACAACTACTGCTGACCCATTTTGTCAGTTTGAACCCAGCAGTGGCACATGCTGTCTGTGTAGGTCAACAGCTAGCCTTTCATTTTGAACAGATTTAAGACAGTCATCCACATATAAATTGCTCTGAATTGTGCTAATAACTTCTGCATTAGCTCAGTGTTGAGACAGCCCCAAAAATATGTACAGTCATCCTATACTCAGCAGACGACTCATGTTTGGACATTTTGTTTGGACTTTTTGAAGACGCTGTGAGCTTTTTGGTTATTTTTCAAAAAGATATCAGACACCAACAGAGCAAAATGCAATCACTTTTTTTTTTAATGGTTAAACCCATCAGAGTTTATATTTATTAATTTTTTAGGCGATACTTTGATCGATCTTGTGTTATTTCATTTTGTAAAGCAAAACTGAGTGGGAATTTTTTTTTTGTCAAAATCTTGAAACACATGATTGATGGTGGGGAGAAGTGGTTATCAAGCTTGAATTCAGATGAACTTGTTTGAAGTGGCGCCTTTGCTGATTCTTTCTGACTTGCACTAATGGAATGAAAATCAGCTCTGAGTATATCAGGCCTATCCTAATTTCCTATTGTCACAAGCCTTTATGAGACAAAGGTGACCTTCAGCACCAGAAGAACTCCTATTGTCCTTTTCATTCCTCTGGCAGCAGATAACTCATCCAGTGTCCCACGACACACTATAGCAAGGGTGTTCATTTACTCAATTGTTCGGGATGTCAATTGGGGGAGAATACACTATCAAAAGCATTTTTTTTTATTTGATAGAAAAAACAAAAGTGACAGTGCATAATGTTTATTATGGGTACATGACGGGTATGATTTTAGATTAAATGAGTTCAAAGCATAGCCTATTTGCATAATTTTTATATTAACATACTACTAGTACTTACTAAAACCAGGTGAGTAAGGTGTTAATTTAGTTTTTCCTTTTTCAGTTTGACCTGTTCAGGCCAGTTTACAGACAAGATGTATAATAGACCAAAATTATAGACGCCCACACAGCTCTCTGAAATACGGATTGGCCAATCACATTCATCCGGATAAGTGAAAACAGCACCACTTTCATGGATGTGTCCGAAAACTAAATGCTGCCTCCGCTTGCAAGATATATGGAGGTAGAAAGGCAACAAGGTATATCCGAATCCAATGAATGTGTCATATCTTGTGTACTGAAATGCCTTCATTTGATCACTTGTTAAGGCAGTGTAGATGTATCCTTCACTATCTGTGATGTCATATAATCCTGTTTGTTCAGTTCTGTAGCAGCTGAGCAGTTTTAAGAATAAAATATTGTATTGTAGTAGGCAAACCCACCCCTAATCCTACCCATCTCCACCCCTTGGATCTTGATCCGACTCCTCCCTGTGGATCTCATGTACTGCATTGAGGTGCTACTGGGTTTTTGCCCAAAATTAAAAAGAAGCTTGCTAGGAACTGTTTTTATTTGTGAACTAATAAAATATTTCTACACAAATTAATATTTTGTGTCCTATTGTTTACTTAGGGCATGTTGCAAGGGGCCCTGATAAGAACAACTAAGAATACACTTTTCGAATGCCACTACACATAGGATTGTGGTATAATTGTACTTAATAATCTCCTCTGAGACCAAATTACTATGCAAGCAGAAGCTGACTTCATACGATGCAAAATGGCATATGAAATGGCAATTAGAGATCAAGACACCATGTTGAAAGTGCCCGTAGAAAACCATGTTTAAAAGTAACGCATGAGGAATCTCGTTAATGAATCCAAAGGTGCCAAGCAACTCATAAATCATTAAAAAGCAGCTACCTTTGATTAATTATTAACAACAAAGTTAACTGTAATTGGATCATTCAAGGCCTGCAGGAATAAATCATTCATCCATGGAGGTATACCCAGAGAATGTGTCATGCCAACATAAAGTCGTGTTGTCTGAGGATGATGGGATAGCATAGATCACATCGATTCGTATGTAAACACTCAGAGTGGAATTATCACATTTAAGCAAGAAAAGTGGGGTACTGGTCCCATTACATGTATACATAAATGTATTTATAAACAGGGAACATAGGAACATATTTTTATACAGTATGTTGACTTGAGGTATATGAACAGAAGAGAGCATTGGAAAATGCATAGAGACCAACAAAGCGATCCTTAGCATAATTAAATATACATACAAAACTCATATGATGGGATGTAATGAGGGTGTGAGATGAGATAAGACAGAATAGGATAGCTAGAATAGGTAAGGATGAACTGGCATTGGGTTAGATACGATAGGACAGGACACAAAAGGATGGGATGGAATCGTATAAGCTAGGATAAGATACAATCGGACACAATTGGATGGAATTAGAGATACTTTCATGACGTGACGTAACAACTTTGACTGTCGGGTAGAAGACTGCTGCAGAGCTTGCTTCAGTGCTGCCTCTGCAAAAAGTGTGCATCGACAGTGCATATCAACCACAAAGGGAACGCTCGCGAGCAGCCTTCTGAAACCCAAAATGACTAACCCTGTGGGATGTTATAAGCTTTGTAACTTTGAAGATCTTATACATGCACAAACATATACATTACACACTAAAGGAAAATAAAAACATTAAAAAGCATCATCGGACCCCTGTTAACTGTTAAAAGAGAGTAGCGGAGAGGCTTAATTTTATATTTGGGGGTGACTATCATGATAAAGAATAGTGATAGTCTAATTATGGTACATTAGCATATGCATGTGTGAAATTGTTAGCTAGCAGTTAATAACAAGTTAATACATTTATTGTGATGTTTCTAATTGTAGTGGTTTTACTCATTCAGTGATGTTTCAGCTACACATATTCTTTTAGTAGAGTTAATAGTTTAATTTAATACTAAGAAATATTCTCTTTTTAGTGTATTGAATTGAAATCAAATGGCATGTGTTCACAGACACAATGGTATAGCACTTCAGTAAAACAGGAAAATGCCAAGGTTGCATTCGATTGTACATCCATAACCTGAGTGAAGCCGGACAAGCGTATTTATCCTCCAATGGATTTACATCTATGGCATAATGGAATGTATGGCTTGTCAACATGGATAGTAGAAACATGTCAATACAGCATTATTACTCTCCATCTCTTTTATTGCTAATATTATTATTGTTGTGTTTAGTAGTCAGTACTTAAATATGTCCTTTCAAATGTTTTCTAAGTATTACATTTTTCAAGAAGATTTAGAAATTGTCTGGATTTTATTTCAAGAGAAGCATGAGAATGAAGATTGATAAACCAGTATTCAGTCATCATTTTTTAGCTTTTCAAACCAAAATTGAGCTTTGTGATTAATTAACTGATATAGACACTGTGCGCTCGCCAGTCTATTCTAAGAGAATCTGCTTACGTGTACATATTTTCTCAGGTTGTCATTGTGTGTGTGTGTGTGTGTGTGTCTTTGTGACCTTTATGCCACCTGCACATATGCAATGATATGCTGTGAAGAAAATTGTACGCTATAAAGTTTCCATTTCTGTCTCTCTTGACAGCCATCCACGTCTAAGATGCATCCTGAAGCTGCTGACATCAACGTTGTCACACATTAAGCAGGGCCTGAGCACAAAGACAAGGTGAATTAGTCCCTATATTGAATTTCCAGCATGTAGCACAAGGCTGGAATACCAAACTCTCTGAAAGAGATCCAGTTTAGGACCTCAGGAGCTTATTCTATTTATCCAAATTCACTTAATTTAAAGTTTTGACAAATCACCCAGACCTTGAACACGGAAGCCACAAATATGTTTATTAAACCATGATAAAAGTATCTTTTAATTTTAGTTTGAGAAACAGTGGTTTCCTTCTCCGGTTGTTTTTTTATAGTGGCACCAATGCCATGAAAATTCTCAGGATGAGTCAAGTCACCTTTATTTATATAGCGTTTTTTATAATACAGATCGTATCAAAGCAGCTTCACAGTGATAACATGCAAATAATACAACAAAGTTTGTTTCTAGAAGAACATTGCATCATCGTCGAGGGGTTAAGTAAGGCAGATCAATAATATAGTTGAATATTAAATGTCCCCAACTAAGCAAGCCAAAAGCCAAGGCAACAGTGGCAAGGAACCAAACCTCCATCAGGTGACAGAATGGAGAAAAAAAGCTTGGGAGAAACCAGGCTCAGTCGGGGGCCAGTTCTCCTCTGGCCAACGAAAGAACAGTGTATGATTGTGATTCAGGCAACATTACAGGTCAGAAGTCAAGACGTTCCTCATAACAAACTTTGATAAACAAGCCTATCAAAAGGAAACCCTTCGGGTTACGACTGTAACCCTTGTTCCCAGAGAAGGGATCGAGACGCTGCGTCGTATGATGACACTTTGGGGAATGCCCTCAGCATGTAAGCGTCTAAAGCACGTGTAACACTAGTCCAGTTTTGATAGACAATGCGTCATGACATAGCATGTGACGTAGCACTCGTTCGGCGGAATGCAGAAGTTATAAAAGGACACCAGCACACAAAGAAAGTAGCTTCTAAAATATCGAGGCATGTAGAGTTGTGGCAAGGAGACGCAGCGTCTCTTTCCCTTCTCAGGGAACAAGGGTTACAGTTGTAGCCGGAGACGTTTCCTTTCGGGGGAACTTGTGCTACGTCGTATGACGACACTTTGGGGAACGAATATCCCTAAGAAATGTCTAGGCACAGCCAGGAAGAGAGCACCTGCGCACCCGGCATAGAAGGAAGGTGCCGACTGTAAAATCTCTTAAATGGGGTACCCCAGCCTGCAGTGTCACATACTTCCTGCAGGGAAACCCCAGAGAGCAGGGCTTTAAAAGACCCCATGCTTCTAGTGAAGTGAGCCCTTATGGGCAGAGGTGAAGGCGCACCTGGTAGGCCAAAGATATAGCCTGAACAATCCAGTTTCTGATCGTCTGCTTAGAGGCCGCGGATCCCTTCCTGGGCGACCCAAAGCACACTAATAGCTGGTCTGACTTCCTCCAGCGAGAAGACTTCTGAACATAAATTTATTACGCCCGAACAGTTACGGCCGAATTAAGTCTTTCCTCCTCCACTGACACATGCGGTGGAGGATGGAAGGCCTGAAAGACGTTAGATCGCACCACATTAGAAGGCACTTTGGGCACGTAGCCTGGCCAAGGGTGCAGGATAGATGGACAGAGCTTGAAGGTCCCCAACTCTCTAATGGGACTTAACTCTCTGGGGTCGGCGGTCTCGCCGGCGATACCAGCTCACTTTTTTCCTTATCAGTGCAAAAGAGACTCAAATTACTCTGTTAATTTTGATCTTACATATAAGTGTTGTACATCATTAGATCCTGTTAAGTTTCTATTTTTTTTGTGGATACTCACAATAAAAACAAAGTGTTGTGCTTTTCACCAAATAAAGAAAAACAAACATGATGCGAGTTTTGCGTTCTCTCTGTCAGTGAAGTCCATTCTGAAACGCGTCCTAAGATTAACTGTAACTCCGCGATTACTTGTCACACAGGCACGAGAGGTTTTTCTTTATGAAGCTTGAATTCTCTTCTTTTAAATGAAGTAATTTATATAAAAAACAAATATTCTCAGTTTATGCAATCTGTATGAAAAGAGAGTGCTGTCAGTATTTTTTCCCCCAGCTCATTACACTTCATTACGCGTTAATCTGACACGCCCACGGACGACGCGCGCTATTCAAACGCAAATGTCGAGGCAAGCCATGACAACGCCCACATCAGCTGTTCCACCGCGGCGGTAAAATGTGTGGTGTATTTGCTGCCTTTTACCGCTAAGAGGCGCTACAATCATAGACTCTGAAAAGTGTTCGTTTATTCCGGTTTATTCTCTCTAATGCGTAATCTGCTGCCGCACCGCGCTGATTCAGAGCGATTGAAAGCTGGTAGCAGAAGAATTCAACAAGTGAAACGTAGTTAAAATAATTCATAATCACAATACTGAAATTAGGCTACTGAAATGTAATTGAATAAATAATGAAAACATTTCAACATAAAACATTGCAATAAAAACATTTAGGCTACATGAACGAGGCTTTACAACTTTAACAGCGTACAGACGATAGCTCAGTGATCAACGCAACGACACGAGCTTCGAGGAGCTTCAACAGACCCGAGATCGAATCTCAATGTAGCATAGATGTTGTTAACCGATGTTGTCCTACGTTTATATTTTCCCACCTTGATGCTTAAATAGGTAACTGTTTATATCTGTTTACTTATTTAAAGTCAAGAGTTTTGTTTGATTATCATTACAACATAAATTTGCTACATTCCTGTAGAACCGCAGCCGCTGCACAAACGACAAAAACTGATGAAGATTGTCAGCCGATCAGAAAATGAAAATGAAGAAGCTCGTCTTTAGTCTGCTAAATTATTGTGTAATGTAAAAGAACACTAAAATTACTTAAGTTTGAAACCAAGTTCGAACATTTCAAGGTTTAAATTGTTTAATTTAAAACAGGGTTGCATCTTGTTTAGAGTTTATTTCTTTTGCGATGCAAAATAAGAAACACTAGGCTAATCTTATTCTTGCGACATTTTAAATTTGTATTGCCAAAGAAATTACAGCTAAATTAAACAATTAAAACAGTAGGCCTACAAAACGAAAATTGTCCAAAGAAACATAATTAAATTAAAAACATGCGTTTCTCTTTGCCTCTCTCGCGCTGGATCTCTTTTTAACAAGTTTATTTAGTCTCCCTCGCTGCGCGCGCGGGTCTCTCTCTCGAAATTAATCATTTCAGGGTAAAAACACATCATACAGCTGATAATACTGTATATGTCGCTGCGTGTCAGCCATACAAATCACGAAAAAATTATTTAACCTTTAATTGTTGCTTCAAAGACACAGCATGCCTTGTTGAATTCACCTTACAATAACTTCAATTGAAATTTTGTGTGAAAAAAAAACTTTAAATAGGCTACAATAAATAAACTACAATATTTATAATTTAATAAGATATGGGGCCTACATTTGGACACAGATTTATCCTTACAATAATTTTGCCTGCTCATCAGGCTGGCTATCCGACACTCTCCATATGAAAGAGGAACATTAACACCTTTGTCCAGCAACTGTCCCTCCAACCCCCCACAGGCTATCGGAGTCTGAGGCTGACTTAACACAAAGAGAAGTCGCAATTCACACTTAAATCGCCATTCTAGACAGTGTTGATAATGAAGGAATTAAATGATTTAAGTTACATGTAGCCTAGTGATATTTCTGTCATAAAAGTTTATTACTAAATATTTCATTATTTCAATAATTGATGAAATAAAACTGGTTTGGGGCAGCTTTTTCCAAGCAAAACTAAATATAATCTGAAAAAACGCTTGTGAATTTGTTGTCACTTAATATTAAAGTCTACAGGGATCTTTGGATCCTTACAACCAGGCATGCAATTTGTGAATTAAGTTTTTATTTTATTTTGTATTATTCAAATAAATATCGAAACACGGTGCTTCGTGGTAATGCTGCTAAATTAAATAACATTTATAGAATAATTATGAACTTAAATGAAACAATATCGCAACATTTCGACAAATACATTATTATGTTTTTACATTTTAATTCAGGGCGATTTAGCCTACATTTAATTAGAGCGAGATTTTCACCCATGTCTTGTCATTTTCTCATTGGGAAGCGCATGTTTGAGTAGATCCTCTGTACCTCTCGTTTTCATATGGATTAGCCTACATAATCAGATAACATTTATTAGCCTAAATATTTAGACATTTAAAGGCTTTAGACATAGCCGATTTCTTATCGTGACTGAGCTGAAGTGGCTTTCGGTTCATTTTTGTGACGCGCAGTTCCCGGAGACAGAGAGGACAGATATACTGTTTTTGTCGTTAGCCTAATATGAATACAAGTTTACAGTTTTGAACGATGTAAGCTACTCTACTCTTATCTGTATGACCAAAAAATTACGGAGTCGCCTATTAAGTTATTTTAGCTGTAATAATGAGATAAATAAATTAATCTAAATGAACGCGCCGCCGCGTTTGTCGAACACTAACTCACGATGCCAGAATAAAACCCGACTTTAGAAAAATGCATAGGGTCACTCGGCGTGGTGTGCCAAAACACTTAATTATAAACTTCAATATTTCATTCAAAATAATCTCAACACGCTTTGTGAAATTTTGAAAAGCCGTGCATGCATTAAGGCCACTGGAACTAATGAACAACTGAAACGCTGGTTTTGATTTTATTGTTTTTCGTTTAAACGTGCCTGTTGCATATCTCTATTTTATATATTTGATATTGGTGAAGTAGCCTATAGCATTGATTAGCTGTGGAGGGAGGGGTGTGGGGATTAAAATAATTCAGCAGAAGCAGGGATGTTTAGACCAGAAGGAAATCACAATCCCCCCTGGCAAATCACACTTTACTTAAAACCATGTTTTTAAAAACTCTAGGTTGTAGGGAACAGACCTCTCTGCCATGCGCGCGCACGGTTTGGAGCACAATATCTGTCTCGCATGCACGCTCGCTCTAAATAGATTACGGGATATTTTAACTAATTTACGGTATAACTAGTCGATCACGAGTGGCTCAACAGGTAGATCTATAGATAAACTATATCTTTCAGGAATTTGACCGACCGGGTTGACACTTCAGCGTGAGAAATCGGGGGGGTGGCGTGAGAGCCTGGAATAAATAAATAAAAAAATATATATAGCCTATATAAAACAAAACTGTATGGTGTAACAGAGTTTTAGAGCTAGACAAATCTCTCTGCAATAATAAATATAAAATATACAGCAGACCATGTTTGTGCGGGATTTGAACCTGTGTCATCTTGATGATGAACCATCAGTTCTACCGCTCGGCTATGAATTTTGTTACTGAGAAATAACCAAACGTTTGATTCTCACAT
Source organism: Rhinichthys klamathensis goyatoka (assembly GCF_029890125.1). Lineage (NCBI taxonomy): Eukaryota > Metazoa > Chordata > Actinopteri > Cypriniformes > Leuciscidae > Rhinichthys > Rhinichthys klamathensis. The sequence goes on from NW_026607030.1 coordinate 429,259, forward strand.
GAGCGAGAAAACGTTTTGTCTTTAGCCTGTGAGTGTAGGCCTACTTTAACCTTTTACAGTTTTAAAAGATTATATCTTATCTGTATGACCAACAATTTGTTGTAGGCTTATTTGGAAATTACCATAACTTGTAGTATTTCATCCTTAGGCTACTGTTAATAGACATTAGCCCCACTTACGTTTTGCTAAATGTCCCTTTGCGCCACCTGGCGGTCATTTCGCGTACGACTTTGAAATGCGACTGGTTTATTTTTACCGCGGTGGATGGCTAAAAATGGTATGTGGATGGCTAAAATGTGTGACTAAAAATGTGCTTTTGGCTTTCATTTATATTTTGATTGTTTGTATATATATATATATATATATATGTATATGTATATATATATATATATATATATATATATATATATATATATGTATATATATATATATATATATATATATATATATATATATATATATATATATATATAATGAGCCTTTCATTCAGGGGTGTCACACAAGAAAGAATGCAAGGACAATATATATATATATATAAATAAATAAATATTTATATACACACACACACACACACACACACACACACACATATATATATATATATATATATATATATATGTGTGTGTGTGTGTGTGTATATAAATATTTATTTATTTATATATATATATTGTCCTTGCATTCTTTCTTGTGTGACACCCCTGAATGAAAGGCTCATTAGTATGCAGTCTGCTCAGGTGAGAACTGCCTAATTATTCATGAGGGGGTTGGGCCGATCCGCCCATCCGCATATTGCCTTTGCAAACAAAAAAATGTTTTTCACAATTTAAAACAATCTATTGTTTTATGTGAATGATTAGCCAGAATGATTTTCAGATCAATTTGAAGCAAATACTCTAGGCGACAACATCCACTAGTCAAAAGTCTTGTGGACAGATATTTAGTATGTTATTTGTGGCCATATATTAGAAAATTTATTTTTTAGTTTTTTCAATAACCACGCATAAACAATATTCTCTCAAAAATACAAACATGTACATACATGTTGCTCACATATAATGGTAGCCCTGTGTGTGCTATATAGAGTGTAATTTCACCTGTGCCATTAATATGTTTATAAGCAACTGAAAAATGCACAAATGTCAGAGCATGCCAAAACATCTCAAGGACCCCGAAAACACCTCAGACCCCAGAGGGTTAATAGCCAAAAGGAAGCCACCTTGAACGTGAGAAATTGGGATAACTCCTCTATAACCACTGCCAGACCCCAGGTTGGAACTCTGGCATGAGCCACAAGCCTCATCCTCCAAGTCCCATGGAGGAACCGTACGACCAACTGGTGCCTCCCCAAGGGCCCATTACTTAATGGAACATGGAAAGCCGCAATGGCAGGGAACATAACATTACATGGCATAAGTAAATAACATGACACATGAGAAAGAGGAAACAAAATGCATTTGACAACATAGATGTTTAAATCCACCAGCACAGAGAAAAAAAAAACATCTCATGAATATGTCATCATGATCAAAGAAAATAAATGTTTTATTAAAGTTCGGGAGGAATCAATCAGCAAGATATGACGCCCTTTATATATACAGAGTCGACTTACCACTCTTCATTGACCGCAATTCAGCATCCCACCACCACCCCGTCTCCTCACATTCGCCTGGTTACTTTCCAAACCAGAGATACGGGGGGAATACTCTGGGTTTGGGCCAAAATTTCGAGCTTGGAACCCTCTCCTCTGACAGCACCACATACGCATACCTTATTCTATCTGATCTTTTGTAAGTGAACTCGAAAATTGTGACTTGACTGAACTAAAATGTAGACATTTGAGACATATTAAAGATATTTTATGTGATGTCTGCCACAAAGTTTTAGACATATGTTTTTTGAAAGTTGCATTCACAATACACTTCCCCCCTCAGTTTGAATGGACACTTTTGACACAAACCATATCTGGTTTTGTAAATCCCAACTTTGAGGATTATAACTTTAATTAATAAGCATGTTTAATACACCAAGTTATTCAGATTTATGTTTGTTATGTTTCTTTATCTCATGGACATGAACATTGGACCCAGAAAATACCACATTGGCATTTACACATAGTGTAAAACTGTAACGATGCTGGGAGAATGAAGCGAGAAGTGAATCCAATTGCAAGCACATTTATTAATAAAACAAACAGTCCACGAACACGGAAACAGCAACCATTACAACATTAAGAACTCACAAGGACTGAACTAAAACACAGGGCTAAAATACAGAGGACCGGGTGAGTGAAACAAGACACAGCTGGGCAAATTAACTAAGAACACAGATGGAAAACATGAACACAAACGAGGAGCGGGAAAACTAGACAGGACTAAACCAAATACACAATAATGGGGGGAACACAAGACATGAACCCACACCGTGACATAGCCCTCCCCCTATGGGTGGCTCCCGACACCCATAAAAACAAAACAAAAAAAAAAAGTTCAGGAGGGTGGTGAAGTGGAGGCGGTCTTAGGGGAGGGATGGAGGGCCAGGTCCGCGCAGGGAACAGGACCAGGGCCTTGCAATGTGACGTGACGTGGACAGTCTCTGGCTGTGCAGACGTGACGTGGACAGTCTCTGGCTGTGCAGACGTGACTTGGACAGTCTCTGGCTGTGCAGACATGACGTGGACAGTCTCTGGCTGTGCAGACGTGACGTGGACAGTCTCTGGCTGTGCAGACGTGACTTGGACAGTCTCTGGCTGTGCAGACATGACGTGGACAGTCTCTGGCTGTGCAGACGTGATGTGGACAGTCTCTGGCTGTGCAGACATGACGTGGACAGTCTCTGGTTGTGCAGACGTGACGTGGACAGTCTCTGACAGTCTCTGGCTGTGCAGACGTGACTTGGACAGTCTCTGGCTGTGCAGACATGACGTGGACAGTCTCTGGCTGTGCAGACATGACGTGGACAGTCTCTGGCTGTGCAGACGTGACGTGGACAGTCTCTGACAGTCTCTGGCTGTGCAGACGTGACGTGGACAGTCTCTGGCTGTGCAGACGTGACGTGGACAGTCTCTGGCTGTGCAGACGTGACGTGAAGTGAGGGTTCTGGACTGGACAGAACCAGTGATGAAGGCGGTTCTGTACGGGACTGGACCAATGGCGAAGAGGGCTTTGAGCTGGACAGGTCCAGCGGCGAAGACGGCTCTGGACTGGATAGGACCAGCGGCGAGGGCTCTGGGCTGGACGGGACCAGGGGTGAAGAGGCCTTGGTGCTGGACAGAACCAGCGGCGAAGAAGGCTTAGTACTGGACGGAACCAGCGGTGAAGAGGGCTTTGTGCTGGACGGAACCAGCAGTGAAGACTTTAGGCTGGGCGGGACCAGCGGTAAAGAAGGCTCTTGCCTGGACGGGACCAATGGCGAAGAGGGCTTTGGGCAGGACGGGACCAGCGGCGAAGAAGGCTCTTGCCTGGACGGGACCAGTGGCGAAGAGGGCTTTGCGCTGGACGGAACCAGCGGTGAAGACTTTAGGCTGGGCGGGACCAGCGGTAAAGAAGGCTCTTGCCTGGACGGGACCAATGGCGAAGAGGGCTTCGGGCTGGACGGGACCAGCGGCGAAGAAGGCTCTTGCCTGGACGGGACCAGTGGCGAAGAGGGCTTTGGACTGGACAGGACCAGCAGCGAAGAGAGCTTTGGACTGGACGAATGGGCCATGATCGTTGTGTGTGTAGCCCACACACACAAGATCACCGTAATCAGCACTGTATCTTCCAGAACTGGCTGGACGGTCTCGGCCTGGACGGTTTCGGGCTGGACGGTCTCGGGCTGGACGGTCTCGGGCTGGACGGTCTCGGGCTGGACAGTCTCGGGCTGAACGGTCTCGGGCTGGACGGTCTCGGGCTGGACGGTCTCTGGCTGGACGTGAAGCTCTGGCTGGATGTGGCTGACGTGAAGCTCTGGCTGGACGTGGCTGACGTGAAGCTCTGGCTGGACGTGGCTGACGTGAAGCTCTGGCTGGACGTGGCTGACGTGAAGCTCTGGCTGGACGTGGCTGACGTGAAGCTCTGGCTGGACGTGGCTGACGTGAAGCTCTGACTGGACGTGGCTGACGTGAAGCTCTGGGCTGGACGGGACCAGTGGCGAATGGGGCCCTGGGCTGGACATCACCAACCCAGGGTCGAAGAATGGCCAGCCTGGAGAGTGGTGTCGGGGCTCCTCTCGACCACCCCCTCTACTGAGGCCTCCACGTGTCCCACGAAACTTGACCAACCGGGTCCCCTCAAAAGAGTGGCCTCTCCTACGCTCGGTGGCTGGAGAAGAGACACTGGCGAACATGCTGCTGGATTCAGTGTTGGTGAGTTCTTCTGTAACGATGCCTGGGAAAATGAAGCGAGAAGTGAATCCAATTGCAAGCACATTTATTAATAAAACAAACAGACCAGGAACACGGAAACAGCAACCATTACAACATTAAGAACTCACAAGGACTGAACTAAAACACAGGGCTAAAATACAGAGGACCAGGTGAGTGAAACAAGACAGAGCTGGGCAAATTAACTAAGAACACAGATGGAAAACATGAACACAAACGAGGAGCGGTAAAACTAGACAGGACTAAACCAAATACACAATAATGGGGGGAACACAAGACATGAACCCACACCGTGACAAAAACAAGGTGAACAAGATATTAAAGTACTGCTCAGGGCATAAAGTCAGCGTAATTATTCAGAAGTATTTCTCTCTGTTATGACAATTGGACATACCATTTTAATTGTCCTCTTTTTTTAAAGATTACTCCACAGAATCTCCATTGCTAGTTTGTGGTTCCATCCTGCTGCTCTCTGGGGGTTGAAACCAAGCCCTCAATCATGATGCAATTCTGCAAAGTCTATTTCCTACCAAGTCCTATTGAGAAAGGGAGTGAGTCAACTACACGCAACATGGAAAAGCTGCAGTAAAACAGCTAAAATAATTCAGCCCTCTGTGCAGATTTCTGGGTCAGTTTACATGCATATTAATGATGGAATATAGCTGAATTTTACAGGTCTCTCTTTTGAGAATTGATTGTGATTATAGATTTTTTCCCCTTAGTGCAGTGTATGCAGGGGTGCTTTAATAGGGGTATTATTTAACCTTAGTGGGTGGAAGTTGTACAGGGACACAGTTGTATAAGATGCACATCATCTGCCCCCTGTTCTCAGTGCAATCACAAAGGCTGTAGTCTGTTAAACAGAGCAATCAGCATACTACATACTATAATAAACAGATGTGTATTATTTATGAAAGTGTGGGATTAGATACATTTGAGCAGATTTCAAAAGTAAATAGTTTTTAGAAAGTGCAGTCTAATGGTTGATAGTTCTAGTAAACTCTACGTGATGTAACCACTCATCAAAGTGGTTGCACCAGATTACATCTAGCAACCTTTATCCCCCACAACGAAAACATCTCTCTTATACATCACTATATATATTTTTTTTACATCACTTTGATAATACTGTAGTAAAGAGAATATGGCCCTTTAAGTCAATTAACTACTTGTACTATGTTCTAGTCACTCATTGGTTGTTCAGTTATGCACTCCGTAGTATAGAGTGTAGTATCAGATTTCTACATTCAGTTTTGTTTTGGGGGTTGCTCGCACGCTCATCGCACATCTGAAAAAATAAGTTACTTGCGTAAACCCAGTTCTCTGATAGCATTAAGTGAGGTGTCTCACTATGGGATATGCCCCTTCCGCGTATTCCTCAGAATAATAATAAGAATAATAAACTTGATTTTCTATAGCGCCTTTAATAGTAGCATCTCAAAGCGCTTCACAAGAATAGAAACAAGATAAAACATACAATAATATAAACAACTCGTTAATGAAAGAAAAAACAAATGAAAATTAAATACCAAATAAAAACATACTATCAAAAGACAATAAAATATCCAATAAAATAAAAATAATAATAATAATGACAACTACAAACAATCATGTAAAAGCTACCCTAAACAAATACGCTTTAAGGGACGATTTAAAAATACTAAGGGATTCAGCTCGCCTAATCTCAGCTGGCAGGGAATTCCAAAGTTTTGGAGCAATTGAAGAAAAAGCCCTATCACCCATGGTTTTTTGGGTGATTTTCTTTTACAATATACAACTACAAACATTTTTGCAAACAAAATTACACTAGTGTGACAAAAGTGACCTGATTTCATATACACAGAAGCCTTTTTACATTATGCTAGCCCCATTTGGCTGGCAGACAAGATTGTGTCTGGGAGTGTCTTTCCCCTCTCCGTATAAAAGGAGAAACACAACGTTACAACATTCAAAACAAGCACACCTATTCCTCGCTTCACACAGCTAGGAAGGTGATCTGGTGAGACACCTCACTTAAAGCTATTGTTCTCTTTCAAGCATAAGTTTCGTGTCTAACTATGCAATATCCTAACTCCCGTATTGCCAGATAGCCTGCGTACCAAGGTTCAAACACAGCTCATTTGAATTCATGAAGAGACGTATGGTTCTGATAACACTGTCAGACAGAGCAGTTGTATTCAAATTGAACTCACCGGACAGGCCCATTATGCCAGATGTTCTGGGTGAGGAACAAAGGATGAAAGAAATGGTTTGACATTAAAATCGCTGCCAAAAAAAGGGTCACATCATACAAACGGGAAATTTCTGCTACTGGAGGACAAACGGCTTACACCCATGCATACCCGTATCACCAGCATAATAGTTGACACTGCTATTTCTGGAATCATACATGATGGTGACACAGGCACACTCCCTAAAAGCAGCTGGACCAACACCCACACCGCAGGTAAATGAAACAAAGATGCCGTTTATTTTGGTCTGTACAAAATCAAATTTACAACACACTTAAGAACATGTATCAATGAAAAAAAAGTGACATTGATCTGAAAACATAATAACCCAAACAGTAAGTCCAGTGAGCACTCAGGAGGAGGCGGGAGTGCTGGAGGAGTGGGAGGAGCCGGGACCATCCTAACCCCCTTCCATGCTTTACAGTGCTTTAAATTCTAGAGGACACAACGGAAGCCAAAAATGAATTAAAGGATCAACTGACAAACATGTCCAACACACTACTGCAAATAACCGAGTCACTGAAACTAATTGCGGCATGCGCTAATCAAATTATTAATAAACGTTAATATGTTAACTGATGTTGTGTTGTTTCCAATAAGCTGCGCAACACACAAATTCATTGAATCCCCCTTTTCTAAGCTCACATCATGCTCATGGGCAATTTTACCTAAGTCTGTGCACAATCCTTTCACAAAAAAAAAGTTCACGGAGACGGAGAGGCAGAAAGCACACCCTGTTTATTTTCTTTATTTTACAAAAGCACAATGTTTTCTTTCGATTGTAAGTGGACACATAAAAAAGTAGACATTTAACAGTTTATTTTTTCATATTTCTTAAGTCTGTATGACCATAAATGACAGAGTATTTTAAGTCTATTTTGCTGCTATGTGAAAAAAATCGAGCAAAACGCGCCGGGGCGTTTGTTGACCCCAGAGGGTTAACAGACTGAAGTTTCCTGGTTGTACTGTGTTGCTTTAAGTTTCATGTGAATATTGTAAATACACTTAATTTATTGATTCTATTTCTGTTGTTCATCTCATCTTTTTAAACACTCCCAACCTCACACAGTTTAATCTGACCCCAATTTTAACTCTTGTAACTCAACCGATTGGGCTGTGTGTTACATATGGTGGCCTGTACGTGGAATGTGAAACCATTTTACACACTGAGTTGAGAAAAGTGTTTTTAGATGACGACTAAACAAGATAATGCTACTTATTTTAATAGATCTGCTGGTTTTAATGGGGAAAGTTTTGATTTAAAATTGTGTAAAATAGAGGAATCTATAAAGAATGGTGTGGCGACAATGGAGAGAGAGGTCATCGAGTGTTTTAAGAGGAGAGACAAGAAATGGGCGAAACAGCTGGAACAAAGGAAAGATCCAGAAGCCACTATCTCCTCTCCCACTGCGACGACCAGCCCGGTGCCTCCCACATCGACCCCTGGCTTTCCTCCGGCCAACGATCCCACCTCCTCAACCACTTCACGATCCATCAACAGAGCAACAGATGGAGAATTCTGAATTCTGTGCCACAATTCCAGCTGGGCCAGACTTCGACACCATGATCTCCATCATCCCCTTCTCCAGAGAGCAACTCACCAGCACGCAGGGTGATGACAACTCTCTCCAGGGACTTTCCATCTCTCCCTTCACTCCACCGACCAACAGGATCAAAGTGTGGGAACACCAGGGCTTGCTGTATCGGCGGATCCAGAAGGGGGTTGACAACGGCAAGATCCAGCTCATCGTCCCTATGAAGCTGGTCCAGCAGACGATACGGCTCTTCCATCAGTACAGTCTCTATGGATCAAAGGAATTTTCTTTGAATTCATTCTAGGCTGAACTGCGCACCTTCATCTTCCTCACTCAGTTACCACAGTAACTTTTCTCTGACCTCGATTCCTCTGAATAGAAAGTGCTGGGCTGATTCTTTTGGGTCTTCTGAAATGTTTATTAACTTTTGTAACAGGTCAGATGGCGGATCAACGTTGAAATGCCCCTTATGATTGTCTTCAAGGTCGGAAGAGTGAGATCTCGTTTTATTTCAAGCATGTCTCTTGAATGGAGGCCTGGATTCATGGCCATTTCACAATCCTGACTCAATCTGGTTCATGAGGCTGTTATAGGATAGCTTCTCTCGCTGCTCTGCCTCCCCAATTTGTCCACAGATCCGTAACTCTCTACTTAGAGTCACTTCAGTCAGTGCAGGTGGTGTCACTGTGGTAGCTCTTGTCTCCTCCTTCAGCCTTTGCTCCATTGCGAATATCTCCCCCTCGAATATCTGACGGTCTTGAGCTTGTATGTTCCATCTGCAATCTGGAATATTTATCTTTCAGCATGTCTCAATCATTCGGCTCATCTGGTGTAATGTTCAATGCAGTTTTGCTTGCCTGTTTCAGAGAGTCTATTAGTGACATCAGACCCTCCAAACACTGAAGAAATACCTCCTTATCCTCGGTTGACATCCTATGTTAACCCAGCGTTTTCTCCACAAGTCTGATTAGGGCAGGTCGTGTTTTGCTTTCAAACCCTCGAAAGGGCTCATCACATATTAGGCGTTGACAAACTGGAACAAGGTCAGAGCTGTTCAGCTTAATCTAGCGGTAGGCTGATCTGATCACGCAGCTCATCCCTTTTTGCCATTTCACACTGCTTTGGTGTTGAGATTCGTCTCTGGAGCTCACTCATTGTAACTTGCAGCTCCTGGCTGGCTCGCCAACATATGTAACACTTCCCAGTGTGCAGTAAATAATTCACAAAGGGGGTTGCACATTTAAAGTGGATATATTCTAAAAAAATATGAATTAATAGTTTTAGTTGCGGCACTCGTGGCTATAAATCATTAGAAAGGTACACTTCAGTACACTACATTAGAGAAAAACATATGGATTATTATGCTTACTTTTTTTTACCCAAAATAGGGTGGTGTGAGCATTATTGAGTGCTATAAACATGTTATGTCTGTTTCATTCATACTGGAAGCCGGAGGTACCCTCACGCAGAAAGTCCAAATATGCCTCACGGAAGTAATATAACTTATAATGTTCCAGGAAATCCCTAATATAGATAAAGGCATCCAGCTATGAGCTATCGCTGAAGCTGAATAAAAAGAAGATATAAACGTTTTTACTTATAAAACATGAATACAGATAACATTAATATTACAATAAATACAATTCCTATGTTGCTTACTAAATGTCTATTGCCATTGATGGCCTCCCAAATACAGACTAATTACAAGGTTCAAAAGCAACATACAGTATAAAGCACAAAATGTTCATTATTATTATATTCTAATATCATTGTATAATTAGTTTTATTTTGAACTGTAAGAATACACTTAAAATAAATAAATGTTTAGTGATTTTGAAAAAAAAAAAGGATTAAGTATTAATCAAATGTATATGTGATCACTATAACATGCTTATTTGATGATTTTTGCTTTGTCATGGGGTTATTTAAATAATTTTGTAAGGCTGCAACATAACAAAATGTGGAACAAAAAAAAATGCTTGTTTACTTTTTGCACTCGACACACCAGTTAAAAATTAGTGACTCACGAAGGAGACAATCAGGGAGAGTGTGTTTTAAAAGATCCCAACAACTGACACTGGAAATGTTGCAGCTTTACGGATTTTTAGGTTGGAGTGATGAAGCATGGAAAGGTATGTAAGCGTTCATGCAGCGAACAAGCCTCTCACTTAAACTCAATTTCCACTAGTACTACAACAGGGACATGTTGCTTTCATCAGGGCTAATAAGAAAGCTAAGAAGTAATTTGTTCTTTTCCCCGAGAGGTGAATATTTTCATACATTTTTTTTTTCTTATACTTGTTGGATACAATTTAACATCTAACCTAAGAATACATTCCCAGAAGTGATTGTTCTTATTCGTATGGTTATTAAAGAATATGGGAATGTATTCTGAAAGGTTAAGATTGTTACAGGGCACATAGACATTTTCCCCTGCTGTTAGCCACGTTAGCCAAATACTTCTCTGTAATATACAAAAAAAAGGCATATTGCAAAAGTCAATAGTTGGATTCACCAATTATTTAATCACAAAAAAAAAATTGTAAAGAAGAGAAGAAAAATATATCACCTAATTTATTGTCTCATGATTTCTTAAAATGATTGTTGTTCAGATATCATCCCGTATTGTTCAGTTACAATAATAACTTGTTCATGTTGATAAAAAAAGCATCACACCATGTATTTTCTCCTGAAAGTATTCATATATTTATTTTTGTTTAACATTTTTTTGTTTATCAGGCTTGTACCTGCAAAACCAAAATGCCTTATTGTGCTGATTGTGAATAGTTTCGACTAATGTGCTTTCATGCATCTATATGCAAGTGAAATCCATTAGGATGCGCTACTCTGATACGTTTAGAGAGTAGGGAACAACATTGATTTTTCCTCACCCACGTATTGGCTCCAAAGTGACGCATGATTTTCTGCTAATGTACCACTCAATATGGAAACTGAGGCATCACAGGGTACAGACAATGCAACTGACAGCACCAATAAATAATAAATACAGAAATTGAGCCTCTACACTTTCCCTGTGTTTCAATTCACAGTGACAGGCAGTCATATATATTTGGTTTCGTTTATGGTCATTGTTTCTCCTAATTAAACATTATTTTTCAGTAGTTAATTGTTCATGTTGTGCTGGATTTTGACTGCAGGGGCCCATACCACGAAGCCAGTTTAGGTGGATAGCAAGGTATGTTTCAGGTCAGTGGTTTTCATTGCCATAGTAACTGCGATTCACTTCTAACGAGAGTCACCGCGATTCAATTGTCTCTTCTGACGAAGAGAGATTGAAGAATTTGGAAGTAAATAAATGCATTTGCACAGCAAGAAGAAAATATCTTGAAATATCAGTCCAAGTGAAAGTTGTGAAGTTAGTTTATATAGTTGAAAATATGTACAGGTATACAGAGACTGTGTTCCAGGCTTTAATTCGGAGCAAGAGCAATTGGGGGAGTGATTGTATTGCATCAGACGTGTCACTTTGCTCACAGCTGATTGGTCCAAATTCCAATCTCTTACCTAGAACATAACCTAGGTAATCAGGTTAGCCGTGGAATGTAAGTTCCCTTTCGAGGGAACTCTCGATGCGTCACTTGACGCCTTGGGAACGCCCCCAGCGTGAATGCGTCTGAGCATCAATGTCAACTAGTCCAATGGAAAGAATGAGCGTCACGGGCGGGTGACGTCATGACCAGGAAGGGATAAAGGCTCACCCGGTGAAACGCGGCATTAGCTTCTGTGTCTCAGCAAGCGATCTGTGTTACTCTGTCTCTGTCTATTTATTGTTGTCTGTTCGATATTATTGGGAAGAGTTATGGCGAAACAACTTTACAAACTCTGTGCTTCTCCCTGCCCGCGTTATTTAACGGGTGGGGACACACACGAGCTTTGTGTAGTTTGTTTGGGAGTGGAGCATGCGGTATCAGCCTCCGAGGGGGCTGATTGCAACATTGTGAGAAGCTTTCGCTTCGCATGCTCCACTCCCGCCTGTCACTTTTCGAGGAAAGTGGCCAGGCTCGCGATCCTCGGGGTGCAGGACACGCGTCTGCCGAGGCAGCGCGGAGAATGCATTCCTGTGGATCGCGAATAGGATCTCGTTACGGGGTTGGAGACGGGTCCGCGGATCTTATCTCCTCCCTTTCCACGAGGGATCCAGTGCTCTCTCTCCGGTCTCGGAAGCCCGCGCTGCGGTCTCTTCCGCCCGGGGAGAGAAATCAATGCTTCAGTGCTCTACCTCCGAGGAGGTAGATGTGCTGGGCATTGAAAGTGTACACAATCATGGGGGAAGTGGATTTGCCATCTCTTCCCCAGCGTATGAGAATTATATATAGCCTATATATATATATATATGATAGTTTATATATTATATATAAAATAAAGTGTATATATATAAAGAATGTATATAAAAAATATATATATAATAATAAGCTGGTGGAGGTGTTTACTGAGGCTGTAGATGAATTAAATATTTAATGGCCAGCAGAAATAAGGGGGCACTCGTCCTTAAAATAAATTGAACGAGTTTCCTTCCCTCTATTTTTCCACCTCCATCACGGGGCCTTCCATTTTTCCCGATCTGCACAGCGAGCTGTCTAGATCATGGAAAAAGCCTTACTCATTTTTTAGCCCCACATTCATGTATATTCAGATATTTGGGGGTTAAGAGAGTATGGCTATGGGGCAATACCCCGGGTAGAACAGACACTTGCGAGCTATGTCTCCCGGTTCAGTATCGTCCCTGAAGGCGTCGGCTTCTCTCACTAAACCATTAAAGAAAACTGTTTTTTAATCTAGTGGGAAAAGCATGTATGGCAGTGGGTCTAGCACGAGCCTGCTTGCACACTATAGCAGTGCTGCAAGCATATCAGGCTGACCTGCTGTGGTATTTGGACAGAAGTGAGGGAGTTTGGCCCGATGGGGTTTGAGAACTCCGTCGGGCCTCAGATTTATCTCTCAGGGATGGCAGCCAAAGAAATGTGGTCACTGAGAGACACCTCTGGCTCAATTTGATGGGAATCATGGAGAAAGATACAAGATAATCTCTCCCTCGCTATGTCCAACCCACTGGGGCTGCTGGGCGTGAGCAGCTCCAGCCGGCTAGTTTCTCATACACAACACAGCAGCCAAAGCCTTCAAAGCAGAAGCCGGATCCGAGGACCGTTCTTCATGCTGAGAAGGCTGCGGCTCAAAAGGAAAGGTCTGGCGCCACGGCATCAGACCGGTGAGGGCAGCCCCAACCGGGGTGGAATGGTGTACACCTCATTATACGGTGCCCTTTCCATCTCTGTGCCCTCAGGGGATCGTTCTGCCAACCCCGCCACCCTTGGTGCTTCGGGGCGCAGCGTTCTCCAGCGAGCTTCTGGCGCAGCGTCAACTCGACATTGCGTCGGACTCGCGCCCCTCTGAGGGGGGTTCGAAAACAGTCAGTTCGGGTGGTTCCTGCCAGTATGTTTCAGGTCCCCGAACTGGCTGTCTTTATTACACCAGAGGCCAGCCTCGAGGGGCTGGTTCCCTTGGTAGGTTTTCTGGCAGCGCGGAAGCTACTGCCAAATATATCTCTATGGGTAATGGTAATCTCTCTGGTAATGGAGCAAGGGGTAAAGGCCCTGTTAGCAAAGAAAGCTATAGAGCAGGTGTACTCACCCGACATTGCGTCGGGTCTTTACAGTCGTTATCTCATTGTTCCAAAAAAGGATGGAGAGCAGCGTCACATACTAGATCTTCGTCTGTTGGAGTGTTTGGTGCTGGAACTCAAGTCCAAGATGCTGACACTCAAACAGATCGTGACTCAAATCAGATCCGAGGACTGGTTTGTCACGATAGATCTAAAAGACGTATACTTCCATATCTCCATCCTCCCTCAGCACAGGAGGTTCCTGAGGTTTTCTTTGGGGCAAAGAACACCAGTATCAGGCACTTCCTTTCGGTCTAGCTCTATCACCCCGCACGTTCACGAAGTGTATAGACGCAGCTCTGGCCCCGCCAGGCTGCAGTGTATACGCATTCTGAATTGCATAGATGACTGGCTGATTCTAGCGGAATCAGAACAGTTAGCGGTTCGGCACCGAGGTGTCGTTCTCGCTCATATGCAGATGTTGGGGTTGAGGCTCAATGCCAAGAAAAGTGTTCTTTCTCCAGTACAGAGAACCACTTTCCTTGGTGTGGTATGGGATTCAGTGACGATGCGGGCCACTTTATCGCCCGTTCGTGTAGCTGCTATCCTGACAGCCACCATAGAGCTAAAGCTAGGCCAGTCACGCACTGTAAAACAGTTCGAGAGACTGTTGGGTCTTGTGGCAGTAGCGTCCAACGGGATTCCTTTTGGCCTGCTGTACATGAGACCTTTGCAGTGGTGGCGCAGGACCAGAGGGTTCTCCCCGAGGGGAAACCCACTTCGTATGATCAAGATCACGCGGCCGTGCCTTCGTGCCTTGGTTATATGGAGGAAACACTGGTTCTTAACCCAGGGTTTGGTGTTGGGAGCTCTTTGCCATCGAGTTGCTATCTCGACAGATGCTTCCCTCACCGGCTGGGGAGCGGTATTGGAAGGCCGCTCAGCTCAGGGCTTGGGAGGAGTCATCATCTCGCTTGGCACATGAATTGCCTAGAGATGATGGTCGTCTTCAATGCGTTGAGACATCTCCTCCCAGACCTGAGGGGCCATCATGTGTTGTTCTGAAACAGTGACTGTTAGGCCTCAGGGCAGCAGCGTTCAATGTGATACCCTTTGACCTGCTGTACGTGAGACCTTTACAGTGGTGGCTCAGGACCAGAGGGTTCTCCCTGAGGGGAAACCCACTCCGTACGATCAAGATCACGCGGCAGTATCCCCGCGCCTTGGTTATATGGAGGAAACTCTGGTTCTTGACCCACAGACAACACGTTGGTGGCCTATTATTTTGGTCCCTCAGGAAATTACGCTGTCTGAGGGCAGTGTATATTCCAGGGGGGGCAGAATATTGGAGCAGACACCCTGTCGAGGCAGGGGCTGAGGCCAGGGGACTCCACCCCGAGGCGGTGGAGCAAATATGGGAGTTTTATGGCCAGGCAGAAGTGGATTTGTTCTCGTCTCAGCAAAAGTACGACGCACTGTCCACTCTGGTTATCCCTCACTCAACCAGTCCCCACGGGGCTGGTTGCTATGGTGCAGACGTGGCTGAGGCTACGTCTGTACGCATTTCCCCCTGTTGCTCTGCTCCCAGGAGTTCTGGAGTGATTCCGCCAGGATGGAATAAGCCTATTTAGTAGCACCACCCTGGCCGAGCTGAATTTGGTTTGCGGACCTAATTTTTCTCCTCGACGGACCTCCCTTGGAGGTCCCGATCAGGAGAGACCTTCCGTCTCAGGCAGGGGATGCAATATTGCACCCCCGGCAGGGGATTTGGAAACTGTGGGTTTGGCCTCTGAGGGGGCCCAACTCATAGAGAGTGGTCTCTCAACCGAGGTTGTTGAGACCATTCTAAGCTCCAGAGCTCCCGCTACGAGGAAACTATATTCACTATTTCGAGAGTTTTTCACTTCTTGCTGTTACCAGCGTCAGTGGGATCCGGTTAACTGTTCAGTAAACACAGTATTCGAGTTTCTGCAAGAACGCTTTGTATCAGGTCTATGTCCTTCCACGCTTAAGGTATACGTGGCGGCCATTGCGGCTTTCCACGCCCTGGTGGGTAGTACATTTTTGGGTCGAGACCCCCTGATCACTCGTTTCCTTCGTGGCACTTTGAGGCTGAGGCCTGCAACTTGCACTAGGGTGCTGGCTTGGGACCTTGCAATAGTTCTAGAAGGCCTATCTGGGGCTCCCTTCGAGCCCTTAGATTTGGTCTCAGAGAAGTTCCTTTCTTTTAAGACTATTTCTGCTAGCTATTTCGTCCCTATTAGAGTCAGACCTTCAGGCCCTTTCGGTCCCCACCTGCCTTGAGTGCACCGGGGATGGCCAAGGCATTCTTACCCGAAACATGGATATGTTCCAAAGGTGCCTACCATTATTCCGAGGCCTATTGTGCTGCAGGTTTCTGTCCTCCTTTTACATCTGCGGACCAGGATTGGTGGTCAGAGCTCACTCTACGAGGGGTATGGCGGCCTCTAAAGCCTTATTATTTGGAGTTTCTCTTCAAGACGTATGTGATGCGGCAGGCTGGTCCTCACCGCTCACGTTCGTCAGGTTTTACAGTTTGGACCTGGATGCTGCCCCAGGTTCTCAGGTGCTTAGTGCTTAGTTCCAACAGACTAACACTCAGGTACTTGGAATTCTGGCGTTTTGGGTATTCTCGTTCCCAAGGCGTCAAGTGACGCATCGAGAGTTCCCTCGAAAGGGAACGTCTCAGGTTACGACTGTAACCGTAGTTCCCTGAGAAAGGGAACGAGACGATGCGTCACCCTGCCATACTTCCTGCTTCCCTGTGATCGGCTTGCTTCGACTTTTTGAAGCTAATGCCGCGTTTCACCGGGTGAGCCTTTATCCCTTCCTGGTCATGACGTCACCCGCCCGTGACGCTCATTCTTTCCATTGGACTAGTTGACATTGATGCTCAGACGCATTCACGCTGGGGGCGTTCCCAAGGCGTCAAGTGACGCATCGTCTCGTTCCCTTTCTCAGGGAACTACGGTTACAGTCGTAACCTGAGACGTTTCTCGTTCATTTCAAGGCATGTGATTTGCTGTTTGCTACTGATGTCACACTTTCATGTGCACACGCTCCATGAACACAGCCTGAGTTGTCAGAGAAAGTTGATGCTCAGAGTCATGTTACCAACAAAGTCTGGTTGGATTGGTTTGGTTTTGTCAACTTGAAACTAATTCTGTAACCCTGAGTTTGTTCAGTTACCATCATGGTACAGGCCCCCGGTATATACTGAGTTGATTGACTAAAGTGTCCACCATAAACAAGCGGATTGAAGAATGGATGGATGCCAACCCAAGAAGTACACTGGCCGTTTGCCTTCAGTTTCAGATTTGATTTTTTTTTTTTTTCATTTCTCTCCAGCTTCCCAACCTTTCCTGCTCCCATCTCCCCTTTCCCCAGCCTTACCTACCACCACTGCCAGCTGCCGCCATTCTCCTCTTTCTGACACATTTTTTAATCAATAAATTTGGATTTCTTCAAGTTTCTCCAATTTACATGAATTGTAGATTTTTAGTTTTAGCACCTCTTTTGTTGGTAGAGCATCTCTTTTTAACATTTTGTGTGTAGGCCAAGCATTACAGTAATTTTTTAATGTATTTTCTAACATGCTGCAAAACAGAATCACTCTAAGGCACAGTCTAAAGTGTTACTCTTATAAAGTTGTAGCAATACAATGCTGTTACAACCAGGGCTGTTTCTACCCAGCTAACAAAAATAAGTTGTCAGAACGTTTTGCTAACATTCCCATTAGGTTAGGAAAACGTTATTTCGGAATGTTTTTTAAACATTGAAAACGTCCAGTTTTTTTTATGTATCAAGAACATTTTTTCTTGGTTAATGTGAACATTAAATGAACATTCAATTCACTCAGTTTGAAAATGTTATTAAAACGATTTTTTTTTCTGAACGTTTTTTAAACGTTGGAAACGTCCAGTTTTTTTAATGTATCAAGAACGTTTTTTCTTGGTTATTTTGAACGTAAAGGAACATTCCATTCACTCATTTTGAAAATGTTATTAAAACGTTATTTCTGAACGTTTTTTAAACGTTGAAAACATCCAGTTTTTTAATGTATCAAGAACGTTTTTTTCTTGGTTAATGTGAACGTTAAAAGAACATTCCATTCACTCATTTTGGAATGTTTTTTGGATGTTCACATCATCCTGATGTGGTTGGCACATCCATCACCAGGCTTACACACAGATACTCGAGTATCACTATTTCACCTATGCTGCATATGTTTGAACTGTGGTGGAAACTGTTGTAGCTTACCTGAAGGAAAGGACAGAGAACCTGCTAACTCCTGGTTCAGCCAGGACTCGAACCGGGGACCTTCTTGCTGCGAGGTGATAGTGCTACCCACTGAGCTGCTGTGCTGCACTATTTCAATTTTTATTTCTATGAATTCATAAAATGTAAGCAATGAATTTTTTTTTTTTTACAGCCACAGGTCTGGATTTCAAAGTGACAGGATCTTTAAGTACCAAAACCTGTTGACACATTTCGTCCCCTTGGAATTATAAGGTTCTATCTGCGTTCTGAGCAGTTTTGAGATATTGAACTTTAAAGTTTTTGCATTCCATTTGACTGTGTAGAAAGAACCTTTTTATTTTCTAAATAAAAAGTTCCAAAATGTACACAACTTAAAAAAAAAACATCACATAATGTAAAGAAGTGGTCACAGAATAAGAATATGTGAATAACTAAATTTTGACAAAAATGTCAGATAGAACCTTATAATTCCAAGGGGACGATTTGTCCAGATTGTTTTAATTTTTCCAGAGTATAACGTTTCTAAGTGAATTAAATATTTGAATAACAAAAATAAGATTCTGAGAACATCACAAGAACGTTCCATGAACATTGTTATAAGAACGTTTTCACTCAACATTATGGGAACATCACAAGAACGTTCCATGAACATTGTTCTAATAACGTTTTCACTCAACATTATGAGAACATCACAAGAACGTTCAGTGAACATTGTTATAAGAACGTTTTCACTCAACATTATGAGAACATCACAAGAACGTTCCATGAACGTTGTTCTAAGAACATTTCACTCAACATAATGAGAACATCACAAGAACGTTCAGTGAACATTGGTCTAAGAACGTTTTCACTTAACATTATGAGAACATCACAAGAACGTTCAGTGAACATTGTTATAAGAACGTTTTCACTCAACATTATGAGAACATCACAAGAACGTTCCATGAACGTTGTTATAAGAACGTTTTCACTCAACATTATGAGAACATCACAAGAACGTTCAGTGAACATTGTTATAAGAACGCTTTCACTCAACACTATGAGAACATCACAAGAACGTTCAGTGAACATTGGTCTAAGAACGTTTTCACTCAACATTATGAGAACATCACAAGAACGTTCCATGAACGTTGTTATAAGAACGTTTTCACTCAACATTATGAGAACATCACAAGAACGTTCAGTGAACATTGTTCTAAGAACGTTTTCACTCAACATTATGAGAACATCACAAGAACGTTCCATGAACATTGTTCTAAGAACGCTTTCACTCAACATTATGAGAACATCACAAGAACGTTCAGTGAACATTGTTATAAGAACATTTCCACTCAACATAATGAGAACATCAGTCAAGAACAAATAACATTACAAGCACGTTCTTAAAACTTTGTTCTAAGAATGTTTTTCTCTCAACGTTACGAGAATGTATTTGAACTCTATATACATTATAAGAACGTTCCAAAAACATTATTTCAGGAAGGTTTTTTACTAACATTTACATAACTTTTACATAACGTTAGTGAAAGTTATGGGAACGTTCCCTGTTAGCTGGGTAGTTGGTCACCTAGGGCTCCATCAGCTTTCAAGTTTTGTGTAAATTAATCACTGATTCTTGAGACTTGGGACAAAACACGTCCAGGAATTGTATCTGCTATTAGGTTTAAAAATGATTATAAATGCTATGAGGGTATAATAATAGAATGTATTCAACAGTGAGGTGAATTATCCTCTTCAATTTAATTGTATCATTATTATATCAAATCTATGACACTTAATTGTCTTCTTACTATATCTAAAACATATAGTAAGTGTGTCCGAAGAGAAGGGTTAATCATTTATATGCAATAAAATCTGGAAAAAAAGATGAAAAAGAGCTTGTTTTATTAAAATCAACACTGAATAATATCTCAAAATCTGAGCAAAGTTGTTTTTCAATGACACATGCGTGTTTCATAAGATTTCAAAATTGTGTCCCCACTTTTTGTCAACACAGATTGTCAAGACATTCATTAAAATGTAATAAAATCAGGCAATATCAGGGGCAGCTGTCACTCTGAAGGACCCCCTTGCCACATTCCACCTCTGCAGAGTACATCAATGGCAATGTCAGAGAGGCTCTGGTAAGTTTTATAGTTTTAGAACATTTTAAATCCTAATGTTAATATTGCCTGCACCACAACCGTGATATGTCAACACCCTCTTTTAATTTCTCAGGAAATTATTTGAAATGTTTAGATCATTTTATTCTCCTGAAGCAGGTTCTATCACCATCTAGCATCAACAGAGAAGACAAAAGGGCTACTACATGAACTCCAGTTGTTCTGTGAAAGAAAAGCCTTCTCAACACCGTCAGATGTCACTACCATCAGATTCTGACGGTGGTGACGGGCCGATGAGGGAGTTGACATTCAACGTATCCTATTTGTGTTTGTGGTTTTGATTATATTAAATATAAAATAGTGTTTAGTTTTTTCTAATAATTTATAAATGCTAAATATGTGACCTGACAGCATATTTTGCTTATGTGGATTGATAGTCATCCCTTCTAGCAGAGTTAGGGTTAAGGAAACATAAGGCTGAGGGAACACAGGGCTTAAGGAACATTGTATAGTACAGGCAAAATGATAAAGATATTCTTATCCTCTTTTTGTGTGTTTTAGTCCTACATGTCTAGAGAACATCTCTCATTGGAGGAGCGTAGAAGAAGGAACAGAGAGAAAATCAGTACACAGCCAGAATTAAAAGAGGAATTTCTAAGACAGGAGAGACAAAGGTGGAAACAGAGAGTTGAGGAAGGAAAAGTAAAGCAAATTAAGGATTGGGGTAAAAGAGAACGGAGGAAAAAGGACCTGTTGCCATGTTAATGGAGGAAATGGAGCAGGACGGTCACAAAGTTCCCAAGGGACTTCACACAAAGATAGTGGCAGATCGGATTGACAGTGGAGATTGGCTTGCTGTGATATATGACAAGAACTGGTGGTTGGCAAAAGCCATCACTATGGATACACATCACCAAGATGTTAATGTGGAATTCTTCCATCTTACTGGGCCAAGCACTCAGTTTCATCCCAACGAGGAGCAAAGGATGTGTGCTTCATTCCAGTCCAAAAGATCTTGGTGAAACTGACTGAGCCATCGTCTCAGAGGCGTGCGAGCAGCACTAGAGATACGTTTCACCTCTCACCTGAGGTGATGGCATATGTAGAGAGGGAGCACATTCAGTCTCTGATGATTCAGTAGTCAACGGATACAGATAAAAGCAGCATGATATCAAAGTGTATGAGACAATGTACATTTCTACATCTAAACATTTGTGTTGTTATGCACAATGTTGAATATATACTGAATTGATTATATATTTTTTTTCATCCAGTTGTCTAAAAAGTTTAATAGTAATTTTTTGGCGTAGCAGACACACTGGATACAACATATCTATACATTTAATGTATGAATGGCTTCTTGTTGTCCATGCAAAATAAACTGGGAAATAAGAAAACATTGTAATACCTAAACAACATTGTGAATTATTATAAACGAGACCTCAAACGACATTGGCGGTTGATTGTACTGTATTTCCCAAATGGCAAAAACTGTTTGCCTTGCAGTGTGCATCATGACAGATTGGAAAGAAATTAAGTTGGCACCCTTTGGGAAAACAAAAGACGGAGTCTGAATTAAACATGAACAGGCAGTATTGAAACAATGCAATTTTAATTAAATTAATACGTTTATTTAATGTTTTCATGGATTTTTAGGCATACTTACAGATTTTATGCAAGTTGCGTGTGATGTTTTCACCAGAATTCAGCCCTGTTTTTTTCATTCATTCATTCATTCATTCATTCATTCATTCATTCCGTTAATTTTAAGCAATGAGTTTTGATAGGACTGAATAAATGCTTAATTGATGTGACATTATGTTATTTTAGCAAACAGTATGTTGATAAAAAAAATTATTTAACTTGTAAATCTCACAACTTATTTCATGAGGTATAAACTGTATTGAAAGAGTTTTATATATTTATTTAGTTTTATAAATAATTGTATTTGCAAATATATATGCACATTTAATATGCAATATAAAAGGTGCAGATTAATAATATACACCTACTGTATTTATGGATTTCATTCATGGATGAATGTATTTTTGAATTAGTTAAATGATCCTAGACAATAAATAAATACAATCATTAAATGCCATCTCACTGACCCAAATTCTGTCAAGTTTTTTTTTGCATTCTGTATTTCAAATTTTGAATGTAAGTGTACTGCATACTTCTGCATTCAACTTCTGCAGTTTCAATATCACTCCAAAAAGTGCAGATGTTGCAGTTATTATCAGTATGCAGAATCCAGTGCTAATAAAATAAACCCATGCCACATTCCAGAACGATTGGACAATTTTGACATGCTATCGAATGGAGAGGGGGAGGGGGAGGGGGAGGGGGAGGGGGAGAGGGAGAGGGGGAGGGGGGAGGGGAGATAAGAAAAACAGGATGCGTGTCCTGCTCGTTCTTTGGTTTAAAGAAACGCATTGTAGGCATGGCTGCGAATATTACAGCATTTTGTATAAGTATAGCAAATAAATAACAAAGGTTAATATACATAAAGCTCAGTAAATAGTATAAGAACAGCATATTTTGAAAACGTTGTCACAAAAAGTATTAGAAGGTAGAAAGGCATAAAACCACATCCAACGTTCAATGTTTGTTATACCCTGTCAGCTGAGAATCCTACATTGGGATGGTTTTCGAAGGCAGCAAAGATATATCTTTCATGCCTATAATGTCAGACATTCCTGTGTGCAATGTTCATTGGTTGGTTAAAAAGAATAAAAGTGCCTAATCTAACGGAGTGGGTGAAAGCAATACATTATTAGAGACATGTCCATTTGTTCCACTAATGATTGTTCTTCTTTTGTTGTAGGCCTATTCATTAAATATTTGCTTGGTCATGTCTAAAGCTCAATTGACTTTGTTTTAGCTCATTAGCCACAATGTTAATGTGTCTTCAAGTTGCCTTAGGATGTGCCTTCACGCAAAAACACTGTCTGGCTGGGCAGTAAGGTTTTTGCAAAGTTAACATTCTTTAATATCCACTGATACTGTAAAGTTTATTTTGATGAAACAGCTTAAGCAAATCTAGTTCCAAAAGGTACAACTAACTTCAAAAAAGAAAATATTCAGTCTGATGGGAAAAGATTTATCCAGTTTCTTATTGTGGCGATCTGGTATGCCTGGTAATGCAAAGTCTGCAGCAGAGGTGGGTAGTAACGAAGTACATTTACTTTGTTACATTTACTTGAGTATTGTTGGGGAACATTTTTACTTTTAAGAGTAGATTTAATTGTGGGTACTTTTACTTTAACTCGAGTACATTTCTAATGAAAAAGCTGTACTTTTAATTCGTTACGTTGGGCGACGTTCCTCTCGTTACTTTATTTTAATGCAATATGTTGTTAAAAGCGTTTATTCCAAGCGCGCACTCTCTCTTTTTTCTGGGCATGAGCGATGCTCAATTCACAAATGAATCACTCTTTTGAGTCGATTCTGTTCAAAGACTTCATTAAACAAGTTGGGCAGATCTGTCTAAATCGGTTCGCAAATCAGTTTGAATGATCTGTTAAGTTTCCTGCACGCACTGAATCGTCTCGGAGTCGTAACAGGAAGATTTAAGAACATCGAGAGTGTTGTATGAAGTGGTAGCCTGGGAAAACCCAGACAACTTCCGGCAAATTTAGATTTGCTCTGAAAGTTAGTCTGGCAAAGAGCTCATTCAAGCCCATTTCCAATCCGTCGAAATCGAGGCACCAATCAGAAACGTTGGGGCGGGCTTTAGCAAAGAACAACACTCGGAGATGTTTCTGCCGCTCTGCATACGTCATCTCCTTCATCGCTCTGATTGGGTTTAGGTCTATCCGCGACGTCCGTTGGTGACGCCCCTCTGGAAATGATTTGTCTATGACGCTTTGCCAGACCATAACTCAGTTACAACTGAGAATGGTCTGGTTTTAACCAGGCTAATGAAGTGGCGGTCCACAGTCTACATACAGTCTAGAAGGTAAATCTGCAAATGCATCATAATTTTTGCCAGCGATGAAGATCTTTATTAGTTGAACATCTTCGTATGTTACTTTGTACATTCGATTTCATTCAGGTAATACATTTTACAACCAAACATTACCATGACATTACCCTTTTTTTGGACATACATTACTTTATACATTAAATAAGCTATCATCGTCCAGTTTATGAATGTTTGTACACACAAAATGTGTGTGTATTGCGGAGTGGCGTGCAAACTCGACTTGAAAACGAATGCCTTTGCCTGCCTTATTAGACTCAGTTAACCAGTTTAAAGATGCTTTCATAAATATAGCCTACATTTAAATACATTTTGGAGAACAGACAGAAGAAGATCCGTGCATTTGATCGTTGTTTGTGTTGGGCATGACATGACTGGGAGCACATGTGAAGAGTTTTAACTCTTTCTAATCTGTGTCAATGGTTCCCACCCCTTTACACATGAATGCAAAACTCCATAGAGTCACTTTATTCCGACATTGTCTAATAATCCAAATGTAGTTGTATAAGTGACTATACTATTATACAAACTAAAGGACAGGGAGGCCACAGATATAATATACAGATATACAGAAATAATGTTTGTCTCTTCTGTTTTTGTTGCAAAGATAGCTTATGATAAGAATAGTAATTTAAATGAAAAAAAAATCTAAATAATATCATGTTATATATACAGTATATATATATATATATATATATATATATGTATGTATATATATACATTCCTATGTGATCCAAAGTAACTAGGAACTAACTACTTGAGTAGTTTTTTCATTGGATACTTTTTTTACTCTTACTCAAGTAACTTTTAAGATTATTACTTTTACTTTTACTTTGAGTAAATATTTCTATAAGTACTTGTACTTTTACTTGAGTACAGTTTTAACACCCTCCTGTACGCCGAATTTGACAAAACTAATGACACTTTTCCACTGCATGGTACAGTTCGGTACGGCTCGGCTTGGCTCTGCTCACTTTACTTGTCGGTTTGCTTTTCCGCTTTTCCGGTTTAGCACCGCTTCAAAGTGGGTTGGATTATTGAATGATCGTTATAGTTCTAAATCCAAATGCCGCAAATCCAATGACGCTGGTAGTGACGATTCTCTCTGACCAATCAGTGATCTGCAGTGTTTACACATCACATTTTAGTATCAGAAAGGCTCGCTTGGAACCTAAACCAAGGTGGTACTAAAAAAAGTACTAGGTACTGTATACAGTGGAAAACCCCCAAAAGTGAGCCGTACCATGCAGTGGAAAAGCGCCATTAGTGTGTGTGTTCAGAATGTCCAGGTGTTCGTGGGCATCAGGTTTCTTTAAGCTAATGGGATTGTTTGCTCAACATTTATATAGTCTGGTTCAGTGTTTGCTGTAGGTCAGTTCCTCTGATATTCAACCACTTAAGATAAGTGAATAGTCTTGTTATTTCAAAACGTTAACATTATGAACAACATTGTGAGGCAAACATACACGTTCAAAATCATTTTTGAGGGTTTTCGTATGATGCAAGGAGTTAATAATTAAGCATAAAAGCATAGCTAGCATGCGTTTTGGGTCAATAGCAGCAGCAGTAACAGTAAATACACCTGTTTAAAATCATGTTTGATGCTTTACAAGTTGCCTATGATGCAAGGATTGAATTATTAAGCATAAGCAAAGCTAGCATGAGAAAATGCATTTTATGTCAATCATAATCAAATGTTTATGACGTTTACACAATCCAAGAACACTGCATTAGACATTACATGACTGGTACTGTCATGTTTAGTTTCTCTGTTTTAGTCCTAGGTTTCGTTTTCTGGATTTGGCTGTGTTCGAGTCATTCCTGGTTTCTAATTAGTTCTCACCTGTTCCCTGTTCTGTTGATGATCATCCTCCTGTGTATATAAGGTCAAGGTCTTATGTTAACATTATGTGGACTGTTTAGAGTTCTCTGTTAATTAAAGTCTATTATTCTGTGCCATGCTTAATACACGCAACTACTGACAGGTATGTTGATTGATTAGGCTTAATAGGTGTAAGAATGTGCATGCAAATGCATTCATTGTTAATTAGCAGTATCTTTAAGCTATAAAAGTTATCAGTTAGCAGTTTGATCTAACATCTACATAAAAACATGAGGCAACTAGTCGAAGCCATATAGCCAGTGGGCAGTCTCATGTGAATAATAAGCTCTGATGATTGCACTGCAGGACCAAGTTAAGCTTAGTTCAGCTTCTGGGGTACTATTAAAACGACTGTAGGTCAAACAAATGTAAGTGCGTATTTTATTATAGGTCATTATGATGGGATCCTGTTATTAAACTGGGGATGTGCCTGCAGGCAATAGTCAATGACTCACAACATAAACAACACAAACCTTTTACAATGTAGACCTAGCTAGAACAATGGTATGGATGAAAATGACCTTTGTCCAACTGAAGCGTCGATTTCAATGGGTCAAAGACCCTGTGGGCATCAAAGTTTGATGGCTTGCTTTGGCAATTAGTTTACACTGGTACAGTACGGTACAGATACAGTTTGCCACGGATAGCCACCTTGTATTATTCTAGTGCCATCAATACCATTGTTGTACCATTCTAGTGTCAGTTGTTGGTTGGCAAACGATCTACAGGTCTGAAAACAACATGGCCAGTTCTTGATAAGACCTTGTGGCATTAAAGGTCTGTCTAGAAAACACTAACATGACTCTTTCTGACATGAGACTAATGTGTCATAGCCCTCTAGAATTAGCACTTTATGAAATTGTAAGTTTTATTTCACATCTGTGTCATCTACCAATCGCTTTGTTGATGATCATGGGTTTCAGTTTTGATCTACATGCCATTTTTTAATCAACACAGGAATGTGCAATTATCTGAAGTCCATCCAGCTATTTTCATCAAATTTGCATGCGTGTTCAATTAGCAAGATAGGAACTGGAATTCATTTGATCTCGCAATTGTTAAGCAGTGTACAAAGAACAGGACTAAGGTTAGGCTCATCTGGGTTGTTGTGTTATGATATTATGCATCTACAATGCTGACCTACTTTGAAAAAAGTGCTGAAAAAATGTGAAGTGAGTTTCTACTCCCTTTCGGAAGCCATTTCAATCATTGATGAAAGCTGGGGTTTGATAAGGTTATGTTATTTTGGGATGTATTGTGTTATGTTATGAAGTTAATCAATTTTGAGTTTTTTTCTAGTCCAAAAAAGATCATTTTCTGCTCACGATTCTTACTATTAAAAGCTTTCTCACACTTTCTTTTAATTGATTTTTTGTTAAAGCACCTTGGTGAGCAGCCTCTTTGAAATGACCTTTTGCAAATTGGACGTGACTGGGAAAATGTTTCTTGTCAAAATCTATAGACCTTTCATGGATGGAAAGATGGCCAAAGAGAGAATTTAAAAAAAATTCTTTTTTTAAATATGTCAAAAACAAATTTGGCCGTTTTACACTGGAAAATTATGGCACTCATGCAATCTGGCAGACAGGGTCAAACTGGGAAAGGGGTCTTTAAATTTTGGACTGCACACCCTTCCACAGTAATCCATCAGCATATTTGTCTCCACAGCTGTCAGACTGCCACTTCACCAATGGCTGGGTAACTAAACAGATGCAAGCCGATCCCCTGAGATGTAAGGCTTCTTTTGCATTATGAAAGTCTGTTTGGCAAATGTCTCAGAGAAGTAATTCTGGAGTCAAGTAGTAAACTAATGAAGGAAAGATACAACTATTATATGCTTTATCCAAAGATTATGTGTCCCATGAGTAAAAGACTCAACTAACTATTGAATATTGGGTAACGCTTCCTTTTACAGTACAGTACACTCTTAATAACGCTGGGTTGTTTTAACCCATATTTGGGTCAAATATGGACAAACCCAAATGTTGGGTTAAAATGCAATTTAAAATTTTAACCAAACTTCAACTTTCACTTTCAACTGTAATTTTTTAATTACATTTTTAACCCAACATTTGGGTTTGTCCATATTTGACCCAAATTTGGGTTGAAACAACCCAGCATTTTTTAGAGTGTACTTACGTGTACTTACAGTGTACTTACCTAGAAAGTACTGGCTAATATAAGGTAAGTACATGGGTTAGGGGTGGGTTTAGGGGTAGGTTCAGGGTTAGTACCTAGTTATTACCCAGTAATTGTAATTACTATAATATGTACATGGTATGTACATGGGTAACAGGACTGTAAAAGGAAGCGTTACCGAATATTGTTTGTGCTCCAAAATGAAATGACTGTATGTCAAATTATGTTACGAAAAAGTTATGAAAAAAAGGCTGAGACAAGCCGGTTTGATATTGATTTTAGTTTATTTGTTATGTATGTTTGTAAGAAAGGTTTGAAATGACCTTTTTCACTTAATACTATTTTTTTTTAAGTGACCGGCCATTCAGATATTCTAGTCAAAACAAAATAATGGGATTATCAAAATCCAAGTTTAAAATTAAAATATGTTAATTTAAAAAAATGATTCTGAGTCATTCATTCACTTTCAGTTTCACAAGTCTACGACAGTCGTTGTTTGCGGGAATAATGAAAGTGTAGTGCCATAAACTAAATCTTACCTGTTGCAAAGTTCTCTGTGACTTCTCTCATAAAACAATAATTGATTTTGTTGTAAACTCCATTGATATCCACTCACCAAAAAAAAAAAGCATTGTCACTCCCAATGCATCCGATAACGATACATCATGCTGTCACTGTTTTGCATAGTGGCTTTTATTGCATTTATTGGACCCATAGGAAGTGAGAACAGGTTTAAAAGAGTGACCTTGTCTCCTGGCCAGTGTACTGTAGTGTTATGCACGTCCTGATTTTGCCAAGTTAGACGCATTGCTGGGACAACCAGTTTTGTTGATCCTGGAACAATATTCCTGTCCGGAAATTTAGTTCTAACCCCTCCCTACCCATAAGTTATCCCAAAAATAATAGGGAAGTGATAGATGAATAGCACTGATGTAGAAGTACTTTACCCTGGTTGTAAGCCTAAACTTGACATAAACGGTAAACTTGTCCCTTAAGTCTGATTGGTTGATTGGAATGATGTTGTTCCAGGATCAACAAAGATGTGGCTTTGGTTGCATTTGGTGAAATCAGGTTCTGCGTAATGTTTTGTCTTTCTTTTTGTTGCTAATGTTGGATGTTTCTCCTATAGGGGCTCTAATAGATTACATGAAAATTTAGTTTATTAATCATAACCCACCAAATTGGCAAGTGAGTAAGTATGTATTTAGTTAGTTAGTTAGACTGGGTACTGCCTTTTTGTTATATTGTTCTGTTTTCTGAGATCAGGGTGAAATGACATACAAAGAAACTGTTTAATGTAGCTGGAATGAAGGATGAAGGATGTATATTTACATATAATAAAGAAACATGTCTTGCATTAATAGAAGTGTTGCATGTGCTGTTAGACTCGTTCAACATGAGGAGTGCCCAATATGATAAGCTTTAGTGAAAAGTCAAAGTTTAATGTCAGCAAGCTTCTTCTGCTCAGATCACGACAAATCCAATGTGTGTGACTGCAGAGTAATATGGCTACTCTCACACAAGTGCAAACCTGCAGTCACTGCGAGCCCCAAGCAATCTGGTTTGACCCAGACAAAAAGCATGAGGTCAAAAAACGATTCAACTCCCTGCTGCAGCTCGTGAGTGTGTAAATCCTGTTTACTTGCTAATGGAGAATCAGTCCAACCATTCAAAGAGTCCAACAAATATAAATACAATTCTCAGAGAGATCAACTGCGAGTTCACTGGCAGTTTTAAACGGTTATTGATCAGAGATGCATTTAGTCTAAGGAGAAACAATTGTGATTCTTGATTGTTAATGACTAGGAAATATTCTCAAATTGTCCAGTTTTTCTTTAGGTAAAAAAAAAAAAAAAAAAATATGTACTGTATGCTTACTGTCTTTATAGTAAAGTGGTAAAAAACAAAAATAGTGATCTAATCGTGTTTCTTTTATTTTTTTCTGCGCTTATTGAATTCAAAAGAAACAATATATTCAGCAGCATCAGATACAGCCAGATCCAACTTCAACTACTGAAATCCAAACCATGGATAAAGGAGGATTTCTCAAGGAGGATTACCTTATTGATCAGAGTGAGTCTGAGACTCAGAAAGGAATACTTATCACACCAGAAAATATCTTCTTGAAGAAATCGTTCCACCAGACTTTAGTAGCATCGGGAACACAAGACACTGAGGTTTCTAAAGGCCACAGTTTCTAAACGTATGACTTCATATGATGTATCAGTTTTTTTATGCAGTGAACTGGAAACTATGTTCTTCTGGTCCTTCCCACAGATATGACCCACACACAGACCTGGTCTCTCAGTGTGAGCATGGAAGCGTTTCTGTGTGTGTGGGATATAAACTTCTCTGGCTTGCTTATATTGAGATAAGCCTTTAGAAGTGATGCCAGTTGGAACATAAACTGCAAATACCATCTGCTTATGGACTCATTCAGGAGAAGCAAACCATACAGCATGAGATGACAAAGACAGGGATGTGTGAGTGAGAGCGAAAGAAATCTCATGACAGCGAGTGGGTGTCATGCTTTGAAACTCTTTTGACGATGTTAGTGTCTGCCCACGGTCTCCGTGTGATTGTTCTTCACAACTCTTTGACATATTCTCTCTTGTTTCAGGGGGGAAAAAAATGACAAAAAGAACAAGATACTGTAGAGATCAGATGTGCAAAAGACTAATCTTGGGCGAGAGTAGTTTTGTGTCATCAGTATTTACAGTGATTGTTAGGCAAAAGAACATACAATTTGGCATCAAATACATTACATTAAAAACATTATTTTGAACAGCATTTATGGAAACTACCAATTAAAACAAGCAAATATTTTGTTCTGAATTAGAGGTGAAGCATGTGTTGCAGAAACATAAAGAAACATTATCAACATCATAAACATTACATGTTTCACAATGGCGGTAGCAATCCAACATGCTTGATGCAGGCAATATAAATAAACAATCTTTAATAAACAAAGAGAACACTCAGAAGCCTGTTGCATGAAGCTAGTTGAACAAACTCTGAAAGTGGATGAGTAAAAGATTAGCATTTTAGATAATAAAAACTGGAAGTACAATCTTTGCACGGAAAATTTCCCTGGGCACCGGTGAGGGTCCTGGGAGTGAGAATCACTGTATAAAGTCTGGGCTTTAACTTCCAAATGTTCCTTACTGGAGCAGATACGATAAAGTCTCATGAACTGACTGTAAGGTAAGCCACATTTCAAACACATGAGCACTCTTGGCATGTAAAATACCATTTTTAGCCAAGGTTTTTTATATATATATATAAAAAGAATAAACAAGTTGACCATTAATGACAGAAATGCTCGTATCCAGAAATGTATATCTGTTGTACCCACGTCTCATGAACTGTCAGTTTACTTTTATTTTTCATGAACTTTTAGTTTGCCTGTCATTATTTCCTGATGTCTTTTTAACGTTTTCTGCAACTTGTTTGTTGCCATGGATATTGATTTTATCATCACAGCTGTTTGTATTTGTGTTTGTTACCATTGAATACTTAGGTTCCTGTGTTCCCCTTCAGTCGCTCACGTTCGACGTGACGTCGACGTGACGACGTTAGGGGATCACTTCAGGGAGCCCTATCAACTTCGAGTATCTAAGAACAAGCCAATGAACGTTGGCGTGCGTGAACGCGTCACGCGCCCCCGCCCCGCAGCGCGGGTATAAAACAGGAAGCGGGCGCGAGCACCCACCGTCTTTCATTTCGGAGCGCGAGTTTCCTGTGACTGATGTCTAAAGATTCAACGCCTTTGAAGACTTCAAGGAAGATATCTCTGTTCCAGTGTTGGTGTGACGGCGCGATCAGCGGTGGCCACGAGCAGTGCAGCTCTCAACTGCTGTTCTCACAGCACTATTGTTTGTGTGTGTGTGTGTGTGTGTGTGTCCACACAGTGGCTACCCCTGGGCGCCTCAGCACTGTGAGAGCAATTTCCTTTTTTTATTTTACTAAAAGAGCAACACAAGCGGACCCTGCGTCTTTTTCAAGATGTCATTCCGCTTGTGCGTTTCTGGATGCAGTCGTTCCCTGGCGCCAGCAGATGGCCACAATAGCTGCATCTCGTGTTTGGGCGTTCGGCACGCTGAAGCAGCTTTTGTGGATAGCTCATGTTCCCATTGCGGGAATATGACTATCACAGCACTTAGATCGAGACTCGCTTACCTCAAGGGAGGTGCAGTCCCCTCGCCTATGCCCCGATCTAGTGCTTATTCTGCCCCGCAGAATAGGCCTACTTCGGCGCATGACCAGGGTGATCTGAGGATTACCGTGAGGGCTTGCCCGCCGAGGCAATCTCCGCGGGCCCCTCACGCCTCTCATGTGCTGTTGCCATCGGCGCCCCGTGGCGAACGGCTCGGTCCTTCTCCGGAACGACCAGTCGTTTCCTTTGGGGCACCAGCTGACGATCAGATGTCGATCGCAGCATCGGAGGGGGAGCGGTCATCTGGAGATGACGACTCGGCTGCGTTGCCCCCTTCGGGGTGTGTAGCATTGTCCGAGCCGGATCCAGAATGGGCCGCTATGCTCTCCCGGGCCGCCGAGAAGGTCGGGCTTGCGTGGAATCCTCCACCACGTCCCGAACCTTCTCGGCTGGACGATTGGTTTCTCGGGGCGAGCCGTGCTGGTTCTCAGTGCGCCGCCCCGGTACCTTTCTTTCCGGAGGTGCATGAGGAGCTTTCTAGGACGTGGAAGGCACCGTATAGTGCCCGAAGCCGTCCTAGTGGCTCCTCTCCCCTCGCCACCCTCGACGGTGGGGCAGCTAAGGGGTATGTGGGGATCCCCCCAGTGGAGCGGGCTGTCGCGATGCAGTTGTGTCCGGCATCCGCCTCCTCCTGGCGGGGTGACCCACACCTCCCGTCCAAGGCCTGTAAGTTCTCGTCCGGTCTAACGGCGAGGGCTTGCAAGGCCTGTGGACAGGCTGCTTCCGCTCTTCATGCCATGGCGCTCTTGCAGGTCCACCAGGCCCAGGCGCTCATGGACATGAACGAGGGTGGTCCTGACCCAGAGTTCCTCCGGGAGCTCCGTGTGGCAACCGACCTCGCCCTCCGGGCGACGAAGGAAACCACACGTTCAGTCGGTCAGGCGATGTCCACCTTGGTGGTCCAGGAGCGCCACCTTTGGCTCAACCTGGCGGACATGAGGGACACCGATAAGTACCGGTTCCTGGATGCCCCTCTCTCCCATGTTGGGTTGTTCGGCGACGCGGTCGAGAGCTTTGCCCAGCAGTTCTCGGCCGCACAGAAGCAGACGGAGGCCATCCGACACATCCTGCCCCGGCGGACCGCTGCTGCTCCCACCCGCCCGCCGGCCGCAGCTCCTCCGTCTACTCGTCGCCGAGGTCGGCCTCCTGCGGCGTCCTCCGCTCCCGCTAAGCCCCAGCAGCAGCCATCATCCAGGCCTCAGCGTGGAGCAAGCCGCAGGAAGTCGACCCCGCCCGTCCAGGCCGCTGCCAAGCCAGGAGGCAAGCGCCGGTGTAAACATCCCTGAGACGGGCGGCCCAGAGGTGGATCAAGTTGCTCTTCAGGAGATGGCGGACGTGCCACTCCTTCCCCCAGTGGAGGGCCGGGTGGAGAATCCTTTGTTTCCTTTTCTTTTTGTTCCGCCACTGACCCACGGGTTGCAATTTCTGAAACCTCTGGGCCCCAAGAGGGCGCGCTTGGCAGTCGACGACGCTATGCCTTGTCACTCCCGAGCCCCTCTTCCATCGCCAGCGGGCAGCAGTGGCTGTGTCCTGGACGCATTGTCGCCTCCGCACACTCACTCTGCCCTCCAGCGGAAGCAGGTACGTCTTGCACCACACGTTCAGACCCCACTCCGGGCCGCTATGCCGCCCGAGTCGGGTCCCTGCACTCCGGGTACGTCTGTGGTGCCGTTGGTCCCGCTTGCTCGGTCTCTGGGAGCTTGGCTAACGCTTCCCAGTCCGTCTCGCTGGCTCATCCGTATTGTCAGACTCGGCTATGCGATTCAGTTCGCCCGGCGCCCCCCTGTTTTCAGGGGCATCCTGTTCACCCGTGTTCTGGCGGACAGTGCCCCTGTTCTCAGAGCGGAGATTGCAGTCCTACTGGCGAAGGACGCAATCGAGCCAGTCCCTCCAGCCGATATGAAGACCGGCTTCTACAGCCCGTACTTCATTGTACCCAAGAAAGGAGGTGGGTTACGGCCAATCTTGGAACTGCGCGTCCTGAATCGGTCCCTTCACAGGCTACCATTCAAGATGCTTACGCAGAAACGCATTTTCAAATGCATCCGTCCTCAAGATTGGTTTGCAGCGATCGACCTGAAGGACGCGTACTTTCATGTCTCGATTCTCCCTCGACACAGACCGTTTCTTCGCTTTGCGTTCGAGGGACGGGCATATCAGTACAAAGTCTTACCCTTCGGGCTGGCCCTGTCGCCCCGCGTCTTCACGAAAGTTGCGGAGGCGGCCATTGCTCCCATGTGCGAGCGTGGTGTTCGCATTCTCAACTATCTCGACGACTGGCTTATTCTCGCCCAGTCGAGAGAGCAGTTGTGCGAACACAGGGATTTGGTGCTCAGTCACCTCAGCCACCTAGGGCTTCGGGTCAACTGGGAGAAGAGCAAACTCACCCCCGGGCAGAGGATCTCTTTTCTCGGTATGGAGTTGGACTCGATCAACATGACAGCGCGTCTCACCGAGGCCTGCGTCCAGTCAGTGTTGAACTGCGTGAGTACGCTCAGAAGCAGAACAGCGGCACCACTGAAACTGTTTCAGAGGCTCCTGGGGCATATGGCATCTGCAGCCGCGGTAACGCCGCTCGGATTGCTTCATATGAGACCGCTCCAACACTGGGTTCACGATCGAGTCCCGAGATGGGTGTGGCAGAGCGGCTCGTGCCGGGTTCCAGTAACCCCGCACTGTCGCCAAACTCTCAGCTTGTAGTCGGACCCTTCGTTCCTGCGGGCAGGTGTTCCCCTAGAACAAGTGTCCAGGCACTCTGTGGTCTCCACGGATGCCTCTATCACTGGCTGGGGGGCCACGTACAACGGGCATGCAGCTTCAGGTCTGTGGACGGGGCCTCAACTGCATTGGCACATCAACTGCCTCGAGTTGTTAGCAGTACATCTTGCGCTGGGCCGCTTCAAAACGTCGCTACAAGGCAAGCATGTACTGGTCCGTACGGACAACACTGCGACCGTTGCGTACATCAACCGTCAGGGTGGTCTACGCTCCCGCCGCATGTCACAACTCGCCCGCCATCTCCTCCTTTGGAGTCAGAAGCATCTGAGGTCGCTTCGTGCCGTTTACATTCCGGGCCTGCTCAACCGTGCAGCCGACGAGCTCTCACGGCAGCAGGTGCTACCGGGAGAATGGCGACTCCATCCCCAGGTGGTCCAGCTGATTTTCAGGCGCTTCGGGACTGCACAGATAGATCTGTTTGCCGCCCCGGACACGTCTCACTGCCAGTTGTTCTATTCCCTGACCGAGGGGACCCTCGGCACGGATGCTCTGGCACACAGCTGGCCCCGGGGTCTTCGCAAGTATGCGTTTCCCCCAGTGAGCCTTCTGGCACAGACCTTGTGCAAAGTCAGGGAGGACGAGGAGCAGGTCTTGTTAGTTGCGCCGTATTGGCCCAACCGGACCTGGTTCCCGGAACTAGTGCTCCTCGCGACAGCCCCTCCCTGGCCCATCCCTCTGAGAGAGGACCTGCTCTCTCAGAGACGGGGCACCCTGTGGCACCCGCGTCCAGACCTCTGGAAGCTCCATGTCTGGTCCCTGGACGGGACGCGGAGGTTCTAGGTGACCTACCCCCAGCGGTAGTTGACACCATCACTTCCGCTAGAGCCCCCTCTACGAGGCGCCTCTATGCATTGAAGTGGAACCTATTCGTTGAATGGTGTTCTTCTCACGAGGAGAACC
This sequence comes from Rhinichthys klamathensis goyatoka, assembly GCF_029890125.1. Lineage (NCBI taxonomy): Eukaryota > Metazoa > Chordata > Actinopteri > Cypriniformes > Leuciscidae > Rhinichthys > Rhinichthys klamathensis. The sequence goes on from NW_026607030.1 coordinate 465,288, forward strand.
CCCGATCATGCTCGATCAGAGCCGTGCTTTCCTTCCTGCAAGATGGGTTGGAGCGAAGGCTGTCTCCCTCCACCCTTAAAGTGTACGTTGCCGCTATTGCCGCACATCACGATGCTGTTGATAAGTCCTTGGGGAAGCACGACCTGATCGTTAGGTTCCTGAGGGGAGCGAGGAGACTTAATCCTTCTCGCCCACTCTCTATACCCTCTTGGGATTTGTCTCTGGTCCTTTCGGCACTTCAGAGACCACCCTTTGAGCCTCTGCAATCAGCTGAGTTGCGGTGAGCACTCTGCGGTGAGCCCGTGTCTTTCCCTTGGCAGAGCTCGCTCTGCTGTCACTGTCTGGTGTAGCCTCCCCCTCCTTAGGTGGAGCCACCCCAGTGACATTCCATATGTTGCACTGCCCCAACCGGCCAGTCCATATGTGTATTCTCCATATGGTACCTCCCTTCGGGCAGGATGTGGCTCCGCAGCGTCCCTCTCCCCTGGAGAGGCACGCTTCCCAGTGTTATTCAAGAGTTCACTGCGTGGGTATGTGGAACAGCAGGTCCTCCCTCTACGCAGGTCTTTCTCCCCAGCATTGGGGGTCTGAGAGTCTTGCGTAGGGCACTGGATGTGGCAGCAACCGATGGCGTTTTCCATGGGATCCCCTAACGTCGTCACGTCGACGTCACATCGAACGTGAGCGACTGAAGGGGAACGTCTCGGTTACTGATGTAACCCCCGTTCCCCGAAGGAGGGAACGGGAGACGTGACGTCCCGCCGCCACAGTTGCTGACCATCGCTGTACGGCCGTCATTAAACTCGGCTCCTCAGTGAAAAACGGTGGGTGCTCGCGCCCGCTTCCTGTTTTATACCCGCGCTGCGGGGCGGGGGCGCGTGACGCGTTCACGCACGCCAACGTTCATTGGCTTGTTCTTAGATACTCGAAGTTGATAGGGCTCCCTGAAGTGATCCCCTAACGTCGTCACGTCGACGTCACGTCTCCCGTTCCCTCCTTCGGAGAACGAGGGTTACATCAGTAACCGAGACGTTTCCTCAGTTCATTGTCGGTTATTGTTGTGTGTTATTAGCCTGGCTAACGTCAAACCACGTCTCATTGACATTGAGACGTGTTCTTGGAACCACATGTTCATTTTCTCGTATTTGAGGCGTGGTTTTATGAATGCCCAGAGCCGTTTATTGGGTGCTACGAATGTCTATCAAATGCGCCTGTACGTATCTCATAGCCAATCGTTTCAATTATGCCAGATGACGTATGTAGAGCGACAGAAATTAGACGAGGAAGACGACGATGGGTCAGAGATTTATGTGTACATGATGGCGTATCTAAGGCTGCATCGAAAGGTACTTCGTGTCTGCTGCTATGTTTGATCCATAGGTATAAACTAGTGCTGTCAAACGATTAAAATATTTAATCGCGATTAATCACATTAATGTCATAGTTAACTCGCGATTAATCGCAATTAATCGCACATTTTTATCTATTCTAAATGTCTTTTTATTTATTTTTGTCCCATTATTTTTTTTTCTCATTTTAATGCTCTTATCAACATGGAAAAGTGGATCGGCTTGCTTTGTGGAAATGTTTTTTATTGAAAACAACACTGTGTTCAATTTCACACTAACATTCTCACTTGGAGCAAATAATCTCTCACACAATGTAACACTGTCCATCAATAAAAAGGTGAAAGAAATACTGACGAGGTCCTGATATTGACAAGGGGGCGGAGAATTCGCATCAGCTGTGTGTGTGTGCGCGCGCGTGTGTGTGCGTGTGTGTGTGTGTGCGCTTGGCCATTAAGTGGTATTTCAGACTGGACGTGCTGCGATGATGATAGCTCAGTTCACAACGACAAAACACACAGATCACTTTGGTCTCTTCAATGGAACCATTTGGCAACTTTTTAAAAGTAAACTTTCCATTCAGAATCTTATTGGCATCCATTTCGGCGTCTCGCGCTCATCATCCACTCAAAACGTAACGTTAACCAACTATTTGGCCGGCTCGCAAGCTCAAACAAGTGTGTGCGGCGTCGTGCCTGTTGTTTTGTTTCCGGTCTAGCTAGATCCGCTTGCGCTTTGGTCGACGAAGCAACAAAACGTCCTCGCGCGGCGCAAGCCATTGAAATGAAACGGTTTCATAGCGCAGCGCCGCGCATGCCGCGTCCTGTTGCAAAAGCATGTGAAAAAAACTACAAAGTTTGCTAGGCCAAAAAGACCGTTAATCGCGCGATAAAAAAATTAACGCCGTTAAAATGGGTTTGCGTTAACGCCGTTAATAACCCGTTTAACTGACAGCCCTAGTATAAACAAACTGCTTCGGTGTGTCGCATAGACGTCATCATCGTCTTGCTGCTCCCTCCCCGTTCTGTGATTGGTCCCCTCGCTGAGGCGAAAATCTGGTCCATGGTATCCAGACTGCCTAGCAGCGTGAATAAAATCGCGCTGCGCAAAGGCAGTATGGGGAAACCCAGGCTAGTGTGTTATAGGGGTTGAACGACTTCAGAGTCGACATTAATGTGATGAAAGTCTAGTCGAGTCTGAAACATCTTCGAGCTGAAACTCGAAGCTGTGGGTTTTGGTTACTTAGAAATATATGCTAGAACTTTTCAGTTTCTAAGCAATTTTACTGATAAATCACAGAACAGTGTCGACAGTACATTTATGCGGTACTGAATGATGCTGTGTGCATGAACTGTGTGCGATACAATGCAGCATGCATTACACTGGTGAAAAAAAAATGCTGAGTATACTTGCAGCCAGACTAATTATCAGTATACTTCAAGTGTGTTAATCATTAGTTAACTTGAAGTGTGCTATTTTGAAACAACAATTTTGTACTTAGTATATTTTAGTTGTTATTAAATTGTATTAAAGCATAACTTTAAGTGTATTTAGTGTATATGTGTGTACTAAATTGGACCAACTTCAAATATACTTAGTACACTGTAAGTATATGCCTGTGTAGGGACTAGTGATATTAAGTGAATTTATAGATTTATATACAAGTGCATTACAAATTCATTATGAGTGTCTGCGAAACATACCATAAGTGTGTATATATATAAAAAAAAATGTGTGACGTTTTTGCCTTTTATTAGGATAGGACAGTAGCTGAGGTGGGAGAGAGAGAGGGGGGCGGGGCGGGACGGGATCGGGAAAGCTCCACGAGCTGGGACTCGAACTCGGTTCTCCCGAAGCACAATGGCGCTACATGTCAGCCCACTTGCCCACGAGGCTATCAGCGCCAACCACAAGTACTACAAATTGCACACTTTGTCCTCAATAACACATGGACATTAATAGACCCCCTATAGGTCATGACCATTTTCAAGCTTAAAGCGTTGTGGTAAAGCATCAAAGTCGACTAGTCTGTGCAACCCCTAGTCTGTGGACACTCTGTTACGTTGTATTAGATTATGTGGAATGCCTGCCGCATCTTCATCCTTCGACCTTGAATAATGGATAACATTATTCAAGAACCGCTATAAAGCCAAAACAATCTCTGTTACCTTAAATTATATGTTTATCGCTGTAAAGCTGCTTTGAAACAATCCATTGTTAAAAGCGCTATATAAATGAAGATGACTTGACTTGACCTTTAAAACTGTGACAGAATAACTGACCACAAATGGATTATGCAGCTGAATTTGCTGCGTTGACCAGGAGAGGCCAAAATGTGTTGGACTTTACCCTTCAATTCTGCCACCTTGCCGTTTGTCACGATTTGATGACAAAACCATCAAATCTCTGTATTGAATCGGGGCGAACTACGAACATCAAGTAGACCTCCCAGACATGCAAGGACTCAGCTGGAGGGATGGATATCTGCTATGTCTGGAGAGGTTCTACCCCAGGTCCATCTCATCACCCAGAGCCCAGCTCACTACCACACTTCGACAGGGACTGACAGCCGGAGCCCCCAGCAGATGAAGTGCCAGTGCCTGCTGTGAGAAGTGGATGTGCCCACCATCGCACCGGAACCTGAGCCCCTTACGTCTGACCAGGCGTGCGAGCTGGCCACCGAGTCTGTGACAGAGGAAATACTAGTGGAGTTTGAGGGAATGGAGGAGTTCCCTGTCCACAACCTCACCGCAGTGAGTGCGTCATGGACTGGGAGACTGATATGTTGGTCCCACCCTCCCTCCCTCTTCTACCACCACCTCTAGTTCCAGCCCTGTCTTCGTCAACTCCTGTCAACCCCACTGCGTTGGGGATTCACCTGGGGCATCCCATGAGCCATCCTCAACCGGACTGGGGGATTCCCTGGCTCTGCCTCCGGCTACTCCACCTCGGCCAGAGTGGAAACTAGTGTTTCCTCAGTTCATTGTCGGTTATTGTTTGTGTGGTGACACTCTGTTACCTTGTATTAGATTATATGATCTTATTTTCTTATTGAAGCATTCATTTTGGAATCCTGCCTCATCTTCATCCTTGGCGTTTAAAACTGTGACACCACATAAGTGAACTTGATGGATGATCTAAGGCAATTTATATAGGGCAATTCAAATATACAGTATAAGCCAAAAATATTCAAATTCACTAGCAGAGCCTATAAATCACAAAACAATCACCAATGTATCTTTTAAACCAAACCCCATTTTCAATAAAAGGATTATTGTTCCAGATGTATTGATCTTCAAGATAATCAAGGTATAAGTTTGCATAATCATAGGCCCTTGTGGCACCCATGGCTGTGCCCTCGACTTGTAAATAGAATTTATTCTCAAAAGAAAATAATTATTTTTCAGAACAAGTTCAAATCGATTCACAATTATTTGTATAGTGCTTTACACAATACATTTCGTTTCAAAGCAGCTTCACAGAAAATGATTGTCTACATTACAATTTGGAGTGATCTGTTATCAGATGTGACTGTGTCCAAGTAATTTTCAGTTACGAGTTCAGCGATATCAGCAATTAACTTTGTTGGCAAACCATCATCATCGATGCGTAGATCAAGAAAATGTTTCAGTGCCAAAAGCCCCTCATTATGGGGAATATTAGTGTATAGAGAGGTAACATCCATTGTAGCAAGTATGATGTATTAATCCAGATTTTTATTTTCTTTTATAGCTGACAGACAGTTGAGAAAGACACTAGTATCCCTAAGGTAACTGGAAAGAGATCTTATCAAAGTGCACAAAACTGGAAAATGGCTCCGTCAGACTATTAATGCGTGCCACTATAGGTCATCCAGGAGGATTGGTTAAATCTTTATGGACTTTAGGCAAAATGTAAAACACAGGCCTAGTAAGAGAACATTTGGAAAGATATTGTAATTCTTTATCATAAATCAAACGAGTGCCCAAGTGTGCTGTCTTAAGAAAATGTTCAATTTCACCTCAGAATTGTGTGGTGGGATCTGATGTGAGGACTTTATAGTAGGTAGTATATTGTAGCTGTCAAAGAGCCTCCGAATTATAGAGCTGCATAATTCCTGAACCACCACCTTTATCTGCAGGTTTAACCACTTTGTCCTTATTTTTACACAATTTTTAAAGAGCTTCTTTTTCAGATGTTGACAGATTGAACTTTTTCTTTGCATGAGAATCATCAATTAACTCCACTAATCTACAGAAAGTGTTAATCGACATGAGGGAGACTAAGAGGTGCTCTTAGGCTTAAATTTAAAACCGACCAAAACAGGTAGACACATTTTCTTGATATATTCTCGTATGTTTATGGAAATACTTCAATCTTAAAGATCAGAAAAATTGTAACAATTACATTTTCGTTACAAAAGAATATGTAGTTTTGGTAGGAACAAAACTCAACCCTTTGTTCAAGAGACTTACTTCATGGGGTTGGAGTTCTTGGTCAGTGAGATTAAAGATGTCCGTAAAGATATTAAAGATACCCCGACAGTTGGTATTAATGTGGCATTTTCCAATGATTGTCTATGTCACTCGAAAGATCCGTTCAAAAATCTGCATTATTGTCCCCACTGGAGGCTGAGGTGTGAGAGATTTCATCTTGAAAATGGACCTTGTGTGATGGCTTGGTAGAAATGCCACCTCCATTAAGCCAGAGATATACTTTGTTTTCTTTGTAATCGATGGTGTCTCTGACAATCTTTCTTGTCTACTTTTGTTGTAGAATTCTAACATGGACGAATTAAGAAGTTCTAATTGTTGTTTGAAGTCAGCTTCACTGTAAGAGGAAATAATTGAAGCTCTGGTTTCAGCAATTCATTTTCATCTTCTTTAATTCTTTCTGTGTATATTCAACAACTAAGAGAATGAGATCTAAAGAGGCCTCATTCATAATTTTACACCATATTTTACATAATTCTGGATCTCCTCCACCAATTGTTGGAGACTCCTAAGACCCCTGGGAATCCTGCTTGCCCTCCAGTATTCACCGAGAGTTGTGCCATGGAGGGTAACGGATCATTCGAGCGACATAGACAATTATCAGAATATTGCACATTATTACCAATAGTTGGGGTAGACAGGCTGGTAAGAGGAGGAACATCACAAATCACTCCGAAGAGAGGTGCTTGCCAAAGGACATCTTTAATCTCACTGACCAAGAAATCCAACCCCATGAAGTAAGTCTCTTGAACAAAGAATTGAGTTTTGTTCCTACCATAACTACAGATCCTTTTGTAACGAAAATTGAATTGTTCAAATTTTTCCGATCTTTAAGATTGAAATGTTTCTATAAACATACGAAAATAGATCAAGAAAATGTGTATTATTATTATTTAAAAAATGTAAAGATTCTAAAAGCACTGAATGAGATTTCACGATCATTTAATATTGCATTATAGTAGTTACAAGTAAATTTGATATTTTATTATATGATATGATTAATACCATATTTGTAAATATGATGGTTTAATTATAAACATGATTATGGTGGTTATCTCTAAGATGAACACCCAACTTGATATATGATATTTTCCTTCTGAATCTAACCATATCATGTCAACAAATGGAAAAATCAGCCAGCTATTTATTATCATATTAATTAGTGAGCCTTTAGCCCAGACAGCAGGAGCGCCTTTTATCCCAAATACCATATGTTTACATATTCTTCCGTTATTGAAAAACTTTTGCTTTATTTACCTTAAACAAAACTGAAAAACATTAAATAAAATCATTGTCTCAAAATATAGAAAATAATTGTAGCTATTCTCATTTGCTACATAAATCTACAACATTTAAAAATACATTCAATATTAGATCAAATTAGCGCAGAATCAACTTTGCACTGCTGCTTGCGATCGCGTCATGGATCAGCCAAATTTTCGATATGGTCCTCACTGCAGAACACGAAATCCAGGGGGAGGAGTTGGATCCAGATCCTACCCATCTCCACACCCTGATCCCTAACCCCACCCCTAATCCTACCCATCTCCACGCCCTTATCCCTAACCCCAGCCCTAATCCTACCCATCTCCACCCTGTGATATTCTATGTGCATTGTTTGGTTAGTCTACAAAAAATCAGACCGAACGTTGCATACAGTGCGTTTATTGCTCCGCTACGTATAACCACAACCGACGTAATGACGTCAACAGTACGTGCACGTTTGCTGATATACTCTGAATGTTACATCACTTTTTTTTTTTTTTTTTTTTTTTTTTTTTTACAAATGAACTCGGTTATGTTGTTTCCACTTCAGTTATTTGAGTGATCAACACCTAAACATTCACTTGGTCTGTGATCAAAACAAAACTCTATGAAGTATACAAATAGATTGCTTCAGTATAATAACTCAGTTAAATACCTATTCAGAAACAATTTCAGAAATGGGATATAGAGTTGCCTTTACATACATTCTCGGATTCTGAACGAACTTTTTTTTTCTTTTTTTTAGGACACATTCTCTTCACTTAATTCAATTCAATTCAATTCAATTCAATTCAATTCAAATTTATTTGTATAGCGCTTTTCACAATACATATTGTTTCAAAGCAGCTTTACAGAAAGTGCATTTCAGAAATGTACATAGAAGAATACAGTTAGTTAATCATCACGTATTAATTTAGGGCATAACATATCGCCGGCGTTGAGTCGTCTCTTCACAGGCGTCGAGTCGTCTCATCGCAGGTGTTGGGGCATCTGAAGTCTCCGTGAGAGGCTGGATACAAACTGGAGCTGACGAACACTATGACGAACACTAGCGTCCCGAGATAACAGCAGAAAAGCAGATGGGAAATAATTAGCGTAGCTGCTGTTCATAATATTAATGCATTTGATCTGTTTCAACATTAGTATAAAAGGTAAGCATTATGTGAATGCTTGGCTGAAGAGATGCGTCTTTAATCTAGTTCCCTTTCGAGGGAACTCGCGATGCGTCACTTGACGCTTTGGGAACGCCCCCAGCGTGAATGCGTCTGAGCATCAATGTCAACTAATCCAATGGAAAGAATGAGCGTCACGGGCGGGTGACGTCATGACCAGGAAGGCATAAGAGCACATCCGGTGAAACGCGGCATTAGCTTCTGTGTCTCAGCAAGCGATCTGTGTTACTCTGTCTCTGTCTATTTATTGTTGTCTGTTCGATATTATTGGGAAGAGTTATGGCGAAACAACTTTACAAACTCTGTGCTTCTCCCTGCCCGCGTTATTTAACGGGTGGGGACACACACGAGCTTTGTGTAGTTTGTTTGGGAGTGGAGCATGCGGTATCAGCCTCCGAGGGGGCTGATTGCAACATTGTGAGAAGCTTTCGCTTCGCATGCTCCACTCCCGCCTGTCACTTTTTGAGGAAAGTGGCCAGGCTCGCGATCCTCGGGGTGCAGGACACGCGTCTGCCGAGGCAGCGCGGAGAATGCATTCCTGTGGATCGCGAATAGGATCTCGTTACGGGGTTGGAGACGGGTCCGCGGATCTTATCTCCTCCCTTTCCACGAGGGATCCAGTGCTCTCTCTCCGGTCTCGGAAGCCCGCGCTGCGGTCTCTTCCGCCCGGGGAGAGAAATCAATGCTTCAGTGCTCTACCTCTGAGGAGGTAGATGTGCTGGGCATTGAAAGTGTACACAATCATGGGGGAAGTGGATTTGCCATCTCTTCCCCAGCGTATGAGAATTATATATAGCCTATATATATATATATATATATATATGATAGTTTATATATTATATATAAAATAAAGTGTATATATATAAAGAATGTATATAAAAAAATATATATATAATAATAAGCTGGTGGAGGTGTTTACTAAGGCTGTAGATAAATTAAATATTTAATGGCCAGCAGAAATAAGGGGGCACTCGTCCTTAAAATAAATTGAACGAGTTTCCTTCCCTCTATTTTTCCACCTCCATCACGGGGCCTTCCATTTTTCCCGATCTGCACAGCGAGCTGTCTAGATCATGGAAAAAGCCTTACTCATTTTTTAGCCCCACATTCATGTATATTCAGATATTTGGGGGTTAAGAGAGTATGGCTATGGGGCAATACCCCGGGTAGAACAGACACTTGCGAGCTATGTCTCCCGGTTCAGTATCGTCCCTGAAGGCGTCGGCTTCTCTCACTAACCCATTAAAGAAAACTATTTTTTAATCTAGTGGGAAAAGCATATATGGCAGTGGGTCTAGCACGAGCCTGCTTGCACACTGTAGCAGTGCTGCAAGCATATCAGGCTGACCTGCTGTGGTATTTGGACAGAAGTGAGGGAGTTTGGCCCGATGGGGTTTGAGAACTCCGTCGGGCCTCAGATTTATCTCTCAGGGATGGCAGCCAAAGAAATGTGGTCACTGAGAGACACCTCTGGCTCAATTTGATGGGAATCATGGAGAAAGATACAAGATAATCTCTCCCTCGCTATGTCCAACCCACTGGGGCTGCTGGGCGTGAGCAGCTCCAGCCGGCTAGTTTCTCATACACAACACAGCAGCCAAAGCCTTCAAAGCAGAAGCCGGATCCGAGGACCGTTCTTCATGCTGAGAAGGCTGCGGCTCAAAAGAAAAGGTCTGGTGCCACGGCGTCAGACCGGTGAGGGCAGCCCCAACCGGGGTGGAATGGTGTACACCTCATTATACGGTGCCCTTTCCATCTCTGTGCCCTCAGGGGACCGTTCTGCCAACCCTGCCACCCTTGGTGCTTCGGGGCGCAGCGTTCTCCAGCGAGCTTCTGGCGCAGCGTCAACTCGACATTGCGTCGGACTCGCGCCCTCTGAGGGGGGTTCGAAAACAGTCAGTTCGGGTGGTTCCTGCCAGTATGTTTCAGGTCCCCGAACTGGCTGTCTTTATTACACCAGAGGCCAGCCTCGAGGGGCTGGTTCCCTTGGTAGATTTTCTGGCAGCGCGGAAGCTACTGCCAAATATATCTCTATGGGTAATGGTAATCTCTCTGGTAATGGAGCAAGGGGTAAAGGCCCTGTTAGCAAAGAAAGCTATAGAGCAGGTGTACTCACCCGACATTGCGTCGGGTCTTTACAGTCGTTATCTCATTGTTCCAAAAAAGGATGAAGAGCAACGTCACATACTAGATCTTCGTCTGTTGGAGTGTTTGGTGCTGGAACTCAAGTCCAAGATGCTGACACTCAAACAGATCGTGACTCAAATCAGATCCGAGGACTGGTTTGTCACGATAGATCTAAAAGACGTATACTTCCATATCTCCATCCTCCCTCAGCACAGGAGGTTCCTGAGGTTTTCTTTGGGGCAAAGAACACCAGTATCAGGCACTTCCTTTCGGTCTAGCTCTATCACCCCGCACATTCACGAAGTGTATAGACGCAGCTCTGGCCCCGCCAGGCTGCAGTGTATACGCATTCTGAATTGCATAGATGACTGGCTGATTCTAGCGGAATCAGAACAGTTAGCGGTTCGGCACCGAGGTGTCGTTCTCGCTCATATGCAGATGTTGGGGTTGAGGCTCAATGCCAAGAAGAGTGTGCTTTCTCCAGTACAGAGAACCACTTGTCTTGGTGTGGTATGGGATTCAGTGACGATGCGGGCCACTCTGTCGCCCGTTCGTGTAGCTGCTATCCTAACAGCCACAAAAGAGCTGAGGCTAGGCCAGTCACGCACTGTAAAACAGTTCGAGAGACTGTTGGGTCTTGTGGCAGTAGCGTCCAACGGGATACCTTTTGGCCTGCTGTACATGAGACCTTTGCAGTGGTGGCGCAGGACCAGAGGGTTCTCCCCGAGGGGAAACCCACTTCGTATGATCAAGATCACGCGGCCCTGCCTTCGTGCCTTGGTTATATGGAGGAAACACTGGTTCTTAACCCAGGGTTCGGTGTTGGGAGCTCTTTGCCATCGAGTTGCTATCTCGACAGATGCTTCCCTCACCGGCTGGGGAGCGGTATTGGAAGGCTGCTCAGCTCAGGGCTTGGGAGGAGTCATCATCTCGCTTGGCACATGAATTGCCTAGAGATGATGGTCGTATTCAATGCGTTGAGACATCTCCTCCCAGACCTGAGGGGCCATCATGTGTTGTTCTGAAACAGTGACTGTTAGGCCTCAGGGCAGCAGCGTTCAATGTGATACCCTTTGACCTGCTGTACGTGAGACCTTTACAGTGGTGGCTCAGGACCAGAGGGTTCTCCCTGAGGGGAAACCCACTCCGTACGATCAAGATCACGTGGCAGTATCCCCGCGCCTTGGTTATATGGAGGAAACTCTGGTTCTTGACCCACAGACAACACGTTGGTGGCCTATTATTTTGGTCCCTCAGGAAATTACGCTGTCTGAGGGCAGTGTATATTCCAGGGAGGCCAGAATATTGGAGCAGACACCCTGTCGAGGCAGGGGCTGAGGCCAGGGGACTCCACCCCGAGGCGGTGGAGCAAATATGGGAGTTTTATGGCCAGGCAGAAGTGGATTTGTTCTCGTCTCAGCATACGACGCACTGTCCACTCTGGTTATCCCTCACTCAACCAGTCCCCTCGGGGCTGGTTGCTATGGTGCAGACGTGGCTGAGGCTACGTCTGTACGCATTTCCCCCTGTTGCTCTGCTCCCAGGAGTTCTGGAGTGATTCCGCCAGGATGGAATAAGCCTATTTAGTAGCACCACCCTGGCCGAGCTGAATTTGGTTTGCGGACCTAATTTTTCTCCTCGACGGACCTCCCTTGGAGGTCCCGGTCAGGAGAGACCTTCCGTCTCAGGCAGGGGATGCAATATTGCACCCCCGGCAGGGGATTTGGAAACTGTGGGTTTTGCCTCTGAGGGGGCCCAACTCATAGAGAGTGGTCTCTCAACCGAGGTTGTTGAGACCATTCTAAGCTCCAGAGCTCCCGCTACGAGGAAACTATATTCACTATTTCGAGAGTTTTTCACTTCTTGGTGTTACCAGCGTCAGTGGGATCCGGTTAACTGTTCAGTAAACACAGTATTCGAGTTTCTGCAAGAACGCTTTGTATCAGGTCTATGTCCTTCCACGCTTAAGGTATACGTGGCGGCCATTGCGGCTTTCCACGCCCTGGTGGGTAGTACATTTTTGAGTCGAGACCCCCTGATCACTCGTTTCCTTCGTGGCACTTTGAGGCTGAGGCCTGCAACTTGCACTAGGGTGCTGGCTTGGGACCTTGCAATAGTTCTAGAAGGCCTGTCTGGGGCTCCCTTCGAGCCCTTAGATTTGGTCTCAGAGAAGTTCCTTTCTTTTAAGACTATTTTCTGCTAGCAATTTCGTCCCTATTAGAGTCAGACCTTCAGGCCCTTTCGGTCCCCACCTGCCTTGAGTGCACCGGGGATGGCCAAGGCATTCTTACCCGAAACATGGATATGTTCCAAAGGTGTCTACCATTATTCCGAGGCCTATTGTGCTGCAGGTTTCTGTCCTCCTTTTACATCTGCGGACCAGGAAAGGCTGAACCTCTTGTGTCCAGTGCGAGCACTGGATACTTATGTTCATCGGACATCTTCAATGAGGAAGTCCGACCAGTTATTTATTTGCTTTGGATCACCTAAGAAGGGTCTTCCTGCTTCTAAACAGACGGTTAGTAAGTGGATAGTCGAGGCTATTTCACTTGCATACGAGTACTCTGACCATCCGTGTCCCTTGGTGGTCAGAGCTCACTCAACGAGGGGTATGGCGGCCTCTAAAGCCTTGTTATTTGGGGTTTCTCTCCAAGACGTTTGTGATGCGGCAGGCTGGTCTTCACCGCTCACATTCGTCAGGTTTTACAGTTTGGACCTGGATGCTGCCCCAGGTTCTCAGGTGCTTAGTGCTTAGTTCCAACAGACTGACACTCAGGTACTTGGAATTCTGGCGTTTTGGGTATTCTCGTTCCCAAAGCGTCAAGTGACGCATCGCGAGTTCCCTCGAAAGGGAACGTCTCAGGTTACTACTGTAACCATAGTTCCCTGAGAAAGGGAACGAGACGATGCGTCACCCTGCCATACTTCCTGCATCCCTGTGATCGGCTTGCTTCGACTTTTTGAAGCTAATGCCGCGTTTCACCGGATGTGCTCTTATGCCTTCCTGGTCATGACGTCACCCGCCCGTGACGCTCATTCTTTCCATTGGATTAGTTGACATTGATGCTCAGACGCATTCACGCTGGGGGCGTTCCCAAAGCGTCAAGTGACGCATCGTCTCGTTCCCTTTCTCAGGGAACTATGGTTACAGTAGTAACCTGAGACGTTTTGAACTGGGAGAGCGAGTCTGAGCAACGAACAGTATCAGGAAGGCTATTCCAGAGTTTAGGAGCTAAATGTGAGAACGCCCTCCCTCCTTTAGTGGACTTAGATATCCTAGGAATGACCAGAAGCCTCGAATTTAGTGATCTTAAAGAACGCGATGGATTGTAGGGCGAAAGAAGGTCCATTAAATACACAGGAGCTAAACCATTTAGGGCTTTATAGGTCAGTAATAGTACTTTGTAATTGATACGGAACTTAATAGGTAACCAGTGCAGAGATGATAAAATCGGTGTTATATGATCATATTTTCTTGACCTAGTAAGAACTCTAGCGGCTGCATTTTGCACTAACTGTAGCTTGTTTATTGAGGATGCAGGACAACCAGCTAATAAAGCATTACAGTAATCTAGTCTCGAGGTCATGAATGCATGAACTAACTTTTCTGCATCAGAAACAGATAGCATGTTGCGTAATTTAGCAATGTTTCTAAGGTGGAAAAAGGCAGTTCTTGTAACATATGAAATATGATTTTCGAAAGACAAGTTGCGGTCTAGTATAACACCCAGGTCTTTTACTGTAGTGGATAAGGTAACAGGACATCCTTCTAAATTAAAGTTGTATTGTAAGAGATTTTGTGGGTAGTCTTTTGGACCAATGAGTAATACCTCCGTTTTATCTGAATTTAATAGCAGGAAATTACACGTCATCCAGCATTTTATATCTTTAAGACATTCTGTCAATTTAGATAAGTTAGTGTTTTCATCTGGTCGTGATGAAATATATAATTGAGTGTCATCAGCATAGCAGTGGAAATTAATTCCATGTTTTCTTATAATTTTACCAAGTGGCAGCATATATATTGAGAATAGCAGAGGGCCTAACACCGATCCTTGCGGCACTCCATAGTCTACTGACGTTATCTTCGATTTTTCCCCATTTAAACAGACAAAATGGTAACGGTCTGATGGGTACGATCTAAACCAGCTTAATGCCTGTCCCTGAACACCAGTGTAGTTTTGTAGTCGATCCAAGAGTATTTTATTATCTATAGTGTCGAACGCAGCGCTAAGATCGAGTAGAACTAGTATTGAGATACAGCCTTGGTCAGAAGCTAAAAGTAAATCATTTGTAATTTTAACTAGCGCAGTTTCTGTGCTATGATGCGGTCTGAATCCTGACTGAAATTTTTCATATATCTCATTTTCTTGCAAGAAAGAGCACAATTGAGCGGACACAATTTTTTCTAGTATTTTAGACATAAATGAAAGATTTGAAATGGGTCTGTAATTTGCTAAGTTATTTTGATCTAATTGCGGTTTCTTAATAAGAGGTTTTATAACTGCCAGCTTGAATATTTTTGGAACATGACCTAAAAATAAAGACGAGTTAATAATATTGATGTGACGGGATTAGGTGATTGACAGCAATATTGGCCTATCAGCAAACGGTACTTTCCATTTAAAGTCTGATTGGTTGTCACCCGGGATGCGTCACGTCCGTTTTCCCCGTTTGTTTGCTCGTGTCCATGGTGGCTGTAGGTAAGCGTGCTATGCTGTAATAGTTGATGGTTTCTGGGGACTGTTGTGGTGTGTATAACGTTGAATCGTCTCTGTTATTCATAGTGCAGCTTTATGTGTTGGTGCTCTTGCACATTCGCGCTGTCTGGTGGATGTGCTTATTGATCGCCTTGCAGGTATGTTTATTAAGCGCTCGTTATATAGTGCTGGTGTGGCTGTGTGGGTTTAACACTCTTTTTGCGCACTAAATAGGCGTGATTCCCTGTATCCCATTGTGATATCGATGGGGCATGACTGTGACCAATCCGTGGCTATAAAGTGTGCTATCTGACGTGATATCCTGATGGTAAGTGTTTAAACGCAACCATGACTGGGACTGTGATAGTACGATGATTGGTACCACCTTTTTTTTATGTCATTTTAGGATTCTCCCTCTCGTTCTCTGCCGAGATTTGTAGTTGCTGCTCTCACGCTGTTAAAGCATTGTGGTTGATACAGCCGCGCCGACGCGATCATCACTATAACAAAGGGGACTGATCGTTCTCTGCCGAGATTTGTAGTTGCTGCTCTCACGCTGTTAAAGCATTGTGGTTGATACAGCCGCGCCGACGCGATCATCACTATAACAAAGGGGACTGATCGTTCTCTGCCGAGATTTGTAGTTGCTGCTCTCACGCTGTTAAAGCGCTGTGGTTGATACAGCCGCGCCGATGCGATCATCACTAACAAGGGGACTGCTCGTTTGATTTTCTTACTGTGTCGTTTTAGTGCCCTGCTTCATATTTTCTTGTTTTGTTCCTTTGATTGAACTTTGCTTTAATTAAAACAACTAACGAAGTGGTTATCTGGATGCATGTGATTTTGAGACCATTAATGTCATCTCATTTGTGTGTGTGAACATCTAACGTTACTGAGTTGAAATTGCTTTGTAATAATCTCCAGACTAGCTCTTTGATCTTTTTAGGTTATTGGTTTTCTTTTTCTTATTTTTTGCTTTATTGGTAATGTCTTTATTGCTATTTCTATGTTCATTTGTATAGTTTCTTTGTTTTTATTTTCTACTGCAGGAGCTGGGGTCCCACGGCCGGAGTGCTCTTCTTTTTTGTGGTGGTGGTTCTTCTTTATCGTGTGCAGTGTACACTTGAGTGCGATAGTGCAATTAGACCGCACGGGTGTGTGTGCGTGTGAACGTGTGCCCCGTAAAACCGACAGTGATTCCTCTTCGTTGGGAGCCCCAGCCCTGCTGTTATAATTTAGGTATTTTGCTTTGCAGATATACATTGTTATATTGGTGTGTGTTTGTTTCTTTAATCTGAAGTGGGGTTGTTAGTGTTTGATGTGGGTCTTAGTGTCCAACATTTTTTAATCATTCTTGTATTAATAAATATTTGGATTTTTGTATGGTACTCACGTCTCTTGTCTAACTTTATGAGGGAACCGAACCTGTGTGCTTTACTCAATGTTTAGTATTTTTCCCTGGGGTTAACTCCTAGGGTGGCGTAGTCGGAGTTCTATAGTAATAAATCAACTTGAGCTTGTGTCTCAACCGCACCCACTCGCCACATTCTGGCGTAGTCGGCAGGATCCCTCTTGTATAGTACAGAGACGTGGGTTTTTGTTTTTTTTTCTTTTTCTTTCTTTGTGTTTCTGTAGGAACCAAACGAGCAGACCGTGGCAGTCCATTTTTGTGGTTGATCGGCACAAGTCAATCTTGCGTTATATTTGCGGTAAGTGCTTGGGCAGTTGCAAAAATGGAGGATGAATTGCGTGAGTTAAGAGATTTAGTAGCTCAACTTAAAGCTGATAATGAAAGGCTGCGGCAAGAGCCAGTGTCCGTTGCACAGCCGGGTCCATCTAATGTTGCTATTCCTGTGGCTGCGGATCCCCCACGTATTGGTGCTGGTGCATCGGCCCCGGAGCGGTTTGTTTTCGTTCCCCGGGATCGTAAGTGCCCAAAGTTTAGTGGCCGGTCGGGCATTGGCATCAATGAGTGGGTGGAGGAGGCCCAGGCTTGTATGCGGCTTCGCCATCTGTCTACAGCAGATCAGGCATTTTTTTTGTTTGATCATCTGGAGGGAGAAGCGAGGGAGGAGATTCGCTATCGGTCTAGTGATGAGAGGGAGGATCCGGATCAAATTATTCAGGTATTGCGTGATTTGTATAATTGCACAAAGTCTTATGTAGCGCTCCAGGAGTCGTTCTTTTCCAGAAAACAGCAGGAGGGGGAGACATTGGTGGAATTCTCCTTGGCCCTGATGAGTCTTCTGGAAAAAGTTAAAAGTCAGTCGCCTCATGGTATGCCTAATAGTGAAATTTTGCTAAGAGACCAGTTCGTTGAATATGTTAATGATTGCGCTCTTCGACGTGAACTTAAGCAACTAGTGCGTCGTCAACCCACTGCTACCTTGTTCGATATTCGCAGCGAAGCTCTTCGTTGGGAAAGAGAAGGTATGCCTGGTGGGGTGCGCGGTCGAAGTCAGTCTGTCCCATCCGCTTATGGCATTCAATATGGGGTGCAGGGACATCAGCATCGTAATAGCAGTGGTTCAGCAGTGTCAGAAATAAGTGAACTACGGGATATGCTTAGAAAGCAACAGCAACAATTGAACCAGTTAACTCAAGGTATGGCTCAGCTGCAAAATCCCCCGTTACGGTCGCGACCATTTAAGGCTAATTTAATTTGTAGAAGGTGTCAGCAACCTGGTCATTTTGCCAGGGATTGCGAGGGGGAGCGGATATTGGTTCCGCCATCAGCCTGTGTGAATTCTGCTTTAATGAGAGGTGGACAGTCATCGTCTATGCAGCCGTCGGAAAACTAGTTCCCACCGAGTCTCAGGGCCGCAACTTGGTTGGGAAAAAGATAGGCTCCGAAAATGTATCTGGTTCCGATTTTATGTCACGCTTTATGTCTACTTGCCCACAGCTCATAGTATTGATGGGTGGGGTTAAGGTACCTTGCCTGGTGGACACCGGATCCATGGTGTCCACCCTTACTGAAAGTTGGTTTGTGGCTAATTTTGGGTTATGGGGTCAGGAACGGCTTAGATCGTGTCATTGGTTACAGCTTCGAGCCGCCAACGGCCTTTCAATTACTTATATTGGTTACCTGGAATTGGACGTGGAGCTTTGTGGCCGAGTGGTTTTGGGTTGTGGTGTGCTGGTGGTCCGAGATCCTCCTGGTGGTGTGTGTGCAGCTGTTCCTGGGGTGTTGGGTATGAACATCCTGAGCCGCTGCTACCAGGAGCTCTTTGGCCAGCATGGCACAGCGCTTTTCAAACTACCCGTGGTGTCACGGGCCCCTAATTCTGTTCTTCAGGCTTTACAATATTGCCATCAGGTTGACGTTCAGTCGGTTCCGGATTGTGGGGGGCGAGTTAAGGTGCGGGGACGTCGGGCGTGTCGCATCTCGGGTGGCACCATGAAATTTGTTGCAGCAACCTGTTCGATGACATATTCGAGCGTTACAGTACTGTTCGAACCACCAGCTTCTGGTTTACCTGCAGGTTTGCTGGCGTCTCCTTCTCTTTTAAGGGTGGATGGTGGTACAGTCTATGTGCCCGTAGTTAATGTTGGTACTATAGATGTAGTGCTGTACGCTAGCACTGTTATTGGTACAGTGAATAAGGTGGATGTGATTAGTTTGCCCCCAGAGGTTACTGAAGTTAAGACTGTTACAGCCAAAGTGAGTACACAGGTGGTGCAGGTTTCCCCCACTGTACAGGAACAGATAGCTCAGTTCGACTTATCAGTGCTGTCAGAAGAAGAACAGGGTAAGGTCAGGGCACTACTGGAGAAGTATGTGCCTGTGTTCTCTATGAACGATGGGGATCTGGGTTGCACTAATTTGATATCCCATGAGATCCCCTTGTTGGATGACATATCTGTTAGGCAGCGGTTCCGGCGTATTCCTCCATCCGAGTACGAGGTGGTGAAGGCACATATCAATCAATTGTTGGAAACTCAGGTAATTAGAGAGAGCTGTAGTCCTTATGCTTCGCCCATCGTCCTGGTCAAAAAGAAGGATGGTAGTCTGCGCATGTGTGTGGACTACCGTCGCTTAAATTCAAAGACTAGGAAGGATGCGTTCCCTCTACCACGTATTGAGGAGACTTTGGACTCGCTGGCTGGGGCCCGTTGGTTTTCTACCATGGACCTGGCCAGCGGGTACAACCAGGTACCTGTAGCTGAGAGGGACAAATCTAAAACTGCTTTTTGCACTCCTTTTGGCCTATTTGAGTGGAATAGGATGCCATTTGGGTTGTGCAATGCCCCAAGCACGTTCCAGCGATTGATGGAGCGGTTGTTTGGTGACCATCAGTGCCAGTCCCTTCTTTTATATCTTGATGATATTGTTGTCTTTTCCTCCTCGGTGGATCAACATCTTGCTCGGATGGAGGTTGTCCTGAGCCGCTTGCAGGCGGAAGGATTGAAGGCCAAACTATCCAAGTGTGCCTTTTTCAAAAAAGAAGTACATTATTTGGGGCATGTCATCTCTTCCGAAGGAGTATCTACTGATCCCGGGAAGGTAGTGGCAGTTGCACAATGGGCTTGTCCCACCAGTGTTGCAGAGTTACGCTCATTTTTGGGATTTGCTAGTTATTATCGACGGTTTGTGGAGGGGTTCGCCAAGTTGGCTGCCCCCCTCCACAGGCTGGTGGCTCAGCTGGCAAGCCCGAAGCACCCGAAGCGGGGTGTTCAGGAGTTTGCTGAATCTTGGTCTGCGGAATGTCAGTGTGGCTTTGAGGGGTTGAAAGGTAAGTTAACCACGGCCCAAGTGCTCGCCTATGCCGACTTTTCACTGCCTTTCATTTTGGAGGTAGATGCCAGTCATGGAGGCCTAGGGGCAGTCCTTTCACAGGAGCAACAGGGCAAAGTACGCCCTATAGCTTATGGCAGTCGCAGTCTTAGGCCCACTGAGCGCAATACATCTAACTACAGCTCAATGAAACTGGAGTTTTTGGCACTCAAGTGGGCCATGACTGAAAAGTTTAGGGAGTACTTGCTGGGCCAGAAATGCACGGTATTTACTGATAACAACCCCCTTAGCTACCTGACTTCTGCGAAATTGGGTGCCATGGAACAGCGTTGGGCTGCCCAATTAGCATCCTTTGATTTTGAGATCAAGTATAGATCAGGGAGAAGCAATCGCAATGCTGACGCATTATCGCGCCAAAACTTTCCGGATTCGGGAGATGTGCACCAGTGGTGTTCAGGTATGGCTGTTCCAGTGGCCTTGCAGCAAGCTGCCCAAGGTGGTTTGGTGACCTTGGTTAATCAGGTTACCTCCTTTCCTTGCACTTCCAACAGTGACATGGGTGCTCAGCAGGTAGCAGACCCAGTGATAGGAGAGTTGTTGGTGTTCTGGAGGCGCAAGTTGCCCCCGACTCCGGACGAGCGCAAGAAACTCTCCAGGTTGGCAATTATTCTGCTCCGGCAATGGGACCGCCTGGTGGAGACTGATGGAGTGCTCTACCGGCATGTGTTTCGCTCAGATGGGGGAGAGGAAATCTTCCAGGTGTTATTGCCGGCAGTTATGAAACACTATGTCTTGACCCAGCTTCACCAACAGCATGGGCACCAGGGGGTAGAGCGTACATTCCAGCTAGTGCGTCAGCGATGCTACTGGCCTGGTATGTCGGCAGATATTGCGCGCTGGTGCCAGGAGTGTGAGCGGTGCCAGTGTGCTAAAGGTGTTCCTTCTGCTCCTGGTAGTTTTATGGGACACTTGTTGGCTGCTCGGCCTAACGACATTGTGGCCTTAGATTTTACAGTGTTGGAGCCCTCGAGGTCTGGCCTTGAGAATGTATTGGTCATGACCGATATTTTCACAAAATATACCTTGGCAGTACCTACTAGAGACCAACGGGCAGAGACTGTCGCCCAGGTTCTAGTAGTAGAGTGGTTTTGTAAATTCGGAGTGCCAGGTCGCATCCACTCTGACCAAGGTCGGAATTTTGAATCCGTCCTCATTCAACAGCTTTGTTGTCTCTATGGAGTTGAGAAATCGCGTACCTCTCCATATCACCCGGCTGGAAACGGGCAGTGCGAACGTTCAACAGAACATTACATGATCTGTTGCGCACTTTGCCGCCCTCCAAAAAGGGTGATTGGCCGTTTTGTCTTCCTCAGGTCCTCTTTGCATACAATACTACTCCTCATCAGGCAACCGGGGAGTCTCCATTCCTTTTAATGTTTGGACAGGAACCCAGACTCCCTGTTGATTTCTTACTGGGCAGAGTCCAAGAGCCATTGGCTGGCGGTGTTAATAGGTGGATTCTGGAGCAGCAGGATCGGTTGCAAGTGGCATTTAAGGGTGCTGGTGAACGGTTGGGTGCTGCAGCCGGTCGGCGAAAGGCCCGGCATGACTTGCAGGTGAAGGAAGTACCACTGAAGGAGGGTCAGCTGGTATACCTCCGCAATCACAGTGTGAGGGGTAGATGTAAAATCCAGGACCTGTGGAGCTCAGTGGTCTACCAGGTAATGAGGGCACCTAAAGCAGGTGGCGCAGTATATACCATTGCTCCCATTACAGATCTGGGAAAAGTCAAGAATGTGCACCGATCATTGCTAAAGGCTCAGATCTGCCAGGACCTGCCGATTGGGTTGTCTGATAGTCCGGATAGTCCAGTGGCAGAGTCTGTGCAGTCCCTGGAAGAGGGGTGTGATGAGGATTTGTTTGTCTTGGTGACTGAGACACCACAAGTTAGAGGTAGGGCGAGGTTACAGGACATTGTTCCTCCTCCCCCTCAGTCATCTGGTGCTCTGCAAGTTGTGGAGACCTGCGGGGTAACAGAGGGTACTATGGTTGAGATGGGTTTACCATCATTGGTAGTGCCTTCTAACTCACTAGAGGATGGTGAAGTTATGGTGAGAAGGACTGGGCGGAGAACTGCAGGTCAGCACTCTAATAGGCATCACCTTCCTCGAACAGTGGGTACTGGTTCAGTGTCCCGAATAGTGAGTAGTACAGATGGTACCCTGTTTCGGCCTTGGAACTGAGTGTCCCTGGTTGGGAGTTTGTCTGGTTCACCGTCGGGGCGACGTTGCAGAAACTGGTGGTGGAATGTGACGGGATTAGGTGATTGACAGCAATATTGGCCTATCAGCAAACGGTACTTTCCATTTAAAGTCTGATTGGTTGTCACCCGGGATGCGTCACGTCCGTTTTCCCCGTTTGTTTGCTCGTGTCCATGGTGGCTGTAGGTAAGCGTGCTATGCTGTAATAGTTGATGGTTTCTGGGGATTGTTGTGGTGTGTATAACGTTGAATCGTCTCTGTTAATCATAGTGCAGCTTTATGTGTTGGTGCTGTTGCACATTCGCGCTGTCTGGTGGATGTGCTTATTGATCGCCTTGCAGGTATGTTTATTAAGCGCTCGTTATATAGTGCTGGTGTGGCTGTGTGGGTTTAACACTCTTTTTGCGCACTAAATAGGCGTGATTCCCTGTATCCCATTGTGATATCGATGGGGCATGACTGTGACCAATCCGTGGCTATAAAGTGTGCTATCTGACGTGATATCCTGATGGTAAGTGTTTAAACGCAACCATGACTGGGACTGTGATAGTACGATGATTGGTAACACCTTTTTTTTATGTCATTTTAGGATTCTCCCTCTCGTTCTCTGCCGAGATTTGTAGTTGCTGCTCTCACGCTGTTAAAGCATTGTGGTTGATACAGCCGCGCCGACGCGATCATCACTATAACAAAGGGGACTGATCGTTCTCTGCCGAGATTTGTAGTTGCTGCTCTCACGCTGTTAAAGCATTGTGGTTGATACAGCCGCGCCGACGCGATCATCACTATAACAAAGGGGACTGATCGTTCTCTGCCGAGATTTGTAGTTGCTGCTCTCACGCTGTTAAAGCGCTGTGGTTGATACAGCCGCGCCGATGCGATCATCACTAACAAGGGGACTGCTCGTTTGATTTTCTTACTGTGTCGTTTTAGTGCCCTGCTTCATATTTTCTTGTTTTGTTCCTTTGATTGAACTTCTTTTCCTTCCCTTTGCTTTAATTAAAACAACTAACGAAGTGGTTATCTGGATGCATGTGATTTTGAGACCATTAATGTCATCTTATTTGTGTGTGTGAACATCTAACGTTACTGAGTTGAAATTGCTTTGTAATAATCTCCAGACTAGCTCTTTGATCTTTTTAGGTTATTGGTTTTCTTTTTCTTATTTTTTGCTTTATTGGTAATGTCTTTATTGCTATTTCTATGTTCATTTGTATAGTTTCTTTGTTTTTATTTTCTACTGCAGGAGCTGGGGTCCCACGGCCGGAGTGCTCTTCTTTTTTGTGGTGGTGGTTCTTCTTTATCGTGTGCAGTGTACACTTGAGTGCGATAGTGCAATTAGACCGCACGGGTGTGTGTGCGTGTGAACGTGTGCCCCGTAAAACCGACAGTGATTCCTCTTCGTTGGGAGCCCCAGCCCTGCTGTTATAATTGAGGTATTTTGCTTTGCAGATATACATTGTTATATTGGTGTGTGTTTGTTTCTTTAATCTGAAGTGGGGTTGTTAGTGTTTGATGTGGGTCTTAGTGTCCAACATTTTTTAATCATTCTTGTATTAATAAATATTTGGATTTTTGTATGGTACTCACGTCTCTTGTCTAACTTTATGAGGGAACCGAACCTGTGTGCTTTACTCAATGTTTAGTATTTTTCCCTGGGGTTAACTCCTAGGGTGGCGTAGTCGGAGTTCTATAATAAATCAACTTGAGCTTGTGTCTCAACCGCACCCACTCGCCACATTGAGAAGAGGCTCTTCCACTACAGGTAACACTTCTTTCAGTAGTTTAGTGGGTATTGGATCTAATGAACATGTTGTTGGTTTAGATGCAATGATAAGTTTATTTAGCTCCTCTTGTCCTATAGTTGTAAAGCGGTGTAGTTGTTCTTGAGGGGCGATAATTGAGGCTGAATCATAAGACACCATAGAGGATTGTACATTTACAATTGTATTTCGGATGCTTTCTATTTTCTCATTGAAGTAATTCATAAAATCATTACAACTATACTGTAACGGAATATTTTGCTCTGGTGATGTCTGTTTATTTGTTAGTCTAGCCACAGTGTTAAATAAAAACCTTGGATTATTTTGGTTATTTTCTATTAGTTTGCGGAGATGCTCAGCCCTGGCTGCTTTTAGAGCCTTTTTATAACGTGACATACTGTCTTTCCACGCGATTCTAAAGACCTCTAAATTAGTTTGTTTCCATTTACGCTCTAGGTTACGAGTTTCTCTCTTGATAACATGTGTAGTACTATTGTACCATGGTGCTTTAGTTTTTTCTCTAACCTTTTTTAATCTAATTGGTGCAACAATATCTAATGTACTAGAGAAAATGGAGCTCAAACTGCTGGTCATTTCCTCTAGTTCATCTGTTTGTTTGGGTTTACTGAGCAGCTGAGATAAATCAGGTAAGCTATTTGAGAATCTATCTATAGTGGTCGGAAGGATTGTTCTGCCTGGTCTATAACGTGGCGCAACATGACAAATTTCAGCAGTACGTATTATACAAGTTACCATGTGATGATCAGTGAGATCGTCACTTTGCGGTATAATATCTATATCGGTTAGATTGGTTCCGTATGATATAATTAACCCTCATGTGGTGTTCGGGTCAATTTGACCCGGAGAAGATTTTCTTTTTCCCGAAAATACTAGTTAATGTTATCGCTTTGGACTGAAACTTAGTGACTTTGTTCCCAAACGGTTTAACTAAATCTCAGGTTTTTTTTGAAAATTTTCTTATTTTTTTGTGGGAGTTTTGTTACATTGTTACACTTGTGGTGTTCCCGGTCAAAAATGACCGGCCTATAGAAAATAGCTTATAAGTCACTCATTATACCATATTTTCACCCAATCTTGGATTCAATCTTTTTGTGAACTTGTTCTCTTTCAATTAGGACTGGTTTTATATTTCTGTTTGCATCTGATTAATCGGGGGCCTCATTTGTCTGAGAGTAGGCATCTCATTTTTTGAGTAAAAAACAAATAATTTATGAGTAAATTTGGAAATATGAAAAAAAAAAATGAAAAAAAATGGCTACTGTTGATCACACTAGTCTACTCTAATGTTTCACCAGGAATTTTGTTTTGAAACTTTTGTTTTGTAAAAAATATGGCACATAGTCACACTTGTGGTGTTCCCGGTCAAAAATGACCGGCCTATAAAAAATAGCTTATAAATCACTCATTATACCATATTTTCACCCAATCTTGGATTCTATCTTTTTGTCAACTTGTTCTCTTTCAATTAGGACTGGTTTTATATTTCTGTTTGCATCTGATTAATCGTGGGCCTCATTTATCTGAGAGTGAGCATCTAATTTTTTTAGTAAAAAACAAATAATTTATGAGTAAATTTGGAAATATGAAAAAAAAATATGAAAAAAATGGCTACTGTTAATCACACTAGTCTACTCTAATGTTTCACCGGGAATTTTGTTTTGAAACTTTTGTTTTGTAAAAAATATGGCACATAGTCACACTTGAGATGTTCCCGGTCAAAAATGACCGGCCTATAAAAAATAGCTTATAAATCACTTATAATACCATATTTTCACCCAATCTTGGATTCAATCTTTTTGTCAACTTGTTCTCTTTCAATTAGGACTGGTTTTATATTTCTGTTTGCATCTGATTAATCGTGGGCCTCATTTATCTGAGAGTAGGCATGGTCAAAAATGGTCACAATGGCCGACCATTGAAAGTGAATGGGAGAGACTGAAAATAACAGAACAATTTAGTTTTCAGGAGCATGTTCATTATTTTCATGTACACATATGAGCATGTGTGCTTGCAAACATCGAGCCTTTGGACCTGTGCATGTATCGATACATTTATACACACGCTACCCAGACACACACGTTAAAACACACAAACTTTTTTGAGTATTACACACATTCTTTTCCACAGAGAGAAATTTGATTCTACCCTAACCTGCATCTAATATACATTTATCCATCTGACATTACCACACACACACACACACACACACACAAACTGGCCGTGACTGCAGTGACCCGGCTTCAAAAGAATCTTTCTTTCATGGTCTTGTTTCATCACAGCTTCCAGACAAAATATTATGACATTTTGTTTTGGAACTGTGAGGTTCTCACACAGAACTAGACAATATTTACAAATATACATCATGTGATAGCACAGGCATATATAAAATGCCTCACAGCACCTTGCTTGTCATTCATTTGTGGCAGCACAATGGCAAAACAGCTCTGCACATGATGTTATTCATCAGATTTTTGACTCAGAAACTAGTGAGGAGGAGGACATGCAGGATGCATCTTGCAGTGAAGATGTTTCTGAAGAGGAAGGCATTCAGAAGAAAACCTGCCTTGCCTCATAGGTGGGGATGAAGGCCAGGACAAAGTTCCATCTTTTGACCAGAATGAAACGGTAACCTCAGCTGGGCCCTCATCACTGGAAGACTGCTCCTCATCAGTTGTTTCAAGCTCCGTAGCCGATTCAGTGGTGCCTTCCTCTTCAGAAACATCTTCACTGCAAGATGCATCCTGAATTTCCTCCTCCTCACTAGTTTCTGAGTCAAAAATCTGATCACGGCCTGTGTGTGTGTGTGTGTGTGTGGTAATGTCAGATGGATAAATGTATATTAGATGCAGGTTAGGGTAGGATCAAATTTCTCTCTGTGGAAAAGAATGTGTGTAATATTTAAAAAAGTTTGTGTGTTTTAACGTGTGTGTGTCTGGATAGCGTGTGTATAAATGTATCGATACATGCACAGGTCCAAGGGCTCGATGTTTGCAAGCACACATGCTCATATGTGTACATGAAAATAATGAACATGCTCCTGAAAACTAAATTGTTCTGTTATTTTCAGTCTCTCCCATTCACTTTCAATGGTCGGCCATTGTGACCATTTTTGACCATGCCTACTCTCAGATAAATGAGGCCCATGATTAATCAGATGCAAACAGAAATATAAAACCAGTCCTAATTGAAAGAGAACAAGTTGACAAAAAGATTGAATCCAAGATTGGGTGAAAATAAGGTATAATGAGTGACTTATAAGCTATTTTTTATAGGCCGGTCATTTTTGACCGGGAACACCACAAGTGTGACTATGAGCCATATTTTTTACAAAACAAAAGTTTCAAAACAAAATTCCTGGTGAAACATTAGAGTAGACTAGTGTGATCAACAGTAGCCATTTTTTTTCATTTTTTTTTTCATATTTCCAAATTTACTCATAAATTATTTGTTTTTTACTCAAAAAATTAGATGCCTACTCTCAGACAAATGAGGCCCCCGATTAATCAGATGCAAACAGAAATATAAAACCAGTCCTAATTGAAAGAGAACAAGTTGACAAAAAGATTGAATCCAAGATTGGGTGAAAATATGGTATAATGAGTGACTTATAAGCTATTTTTTATAGGCCGGTCATTTTTGACCGGGAACACCACAAGTGTGACTATGAGCCATATTTTTTACAAAACAAAAGTTTCAAAACAAAATTCCTGGTGAAACATCAGAGTAGACTAGTGTGATCAACAGTAGCCATTTTTTTCATTTTTTTTTTTTCATATTTCCAAATTTACTCATAAATTATTTGTTTTTTACTAAAAAAATGAGATGCCTACTCTCAGACAAATGAGGCCCCCGATTAATCAGATGCAAACAGAAATATAAAACCAGTCCTAATTGAAAGAGAACAAGTTGACAAAAAGATTGAATCCAAGATTGGGTGAAAATATGGTATAATGAGTGACTTATAAGCTATTTTTTATAGGCCGGTCATTTTTGACCGGGAACACCACAAGTGTGACTATGTGCCATATTTTT
Source organism: Rhinichthys klamathensis goyatoka (assembly GCF_029890125.1). Taxonomy (NCBI): domain Eukaryota; kingdom Metazoa; phylum Chordata; class Actinopteri; order Cypriniformes; family Leuciscidae; genus Rhinichthys; species Rhinichthys klamathensis. Next base: position 493,186 of record NW_026607030.1, read on the forward strand.
TACAAAACAAAAGTATCAAAACAAAATTCCTGGTGAAAATGTTAAGTTGACTAGTGTGATCAACAGTACCAATTTTCTTCAGATTTTATTTAATATTTCCAAAATTATTCAATTTTTTAAAAAAAATTACTCAAAAAATGAAATGCCTACTCTCAAATAAATGAGGCCTATGATTATTCAGATGCAAATCAAAATATAAAACCAGTCCTAATTGAAAGAGAACATGTTGACAAAAAGATTGAATCCAAGATTGGGTGAAAATATGGTATAATGAGTGATTTATAAGGTTTTTTTTATGGCCCGGTCATTTTTGACCGGGAACACCACAGGTGTTATAGGGTTTTGAACACCACATGAGGGTTAAGTCTAGTGTATGATTTAGACGATGAGTGGGACCACTGACGTTTTGCTTGACCCCAAAGGAGTTTAATAAATCTGTAAACGCAGCCCCTAACGCATCATTTGTGTTTTCTACGTGTATGTTAAAATCTCCAACAATTATTGCTTTATCGACATTGACCAATAGATCTGAGAGAAAGTCTGCAAACTCTTTAAGGAAATCAGCATATGGCCCTGGAGGTCTATATACGGTCGCCAAGGCTAGAGATAATAGGGATTTCTTTCTTACATCTAAGAGCGTAACATTTAGCACAAGTACTTCAAACGAATTAAACCTGTGACCTGTTTTCTGAGTAACATTAAGAATATCTCTATAGATTGTTGCAACACCGCCGCCACGACCGATTAGACGGGGCTCATGCTTATAACAGTATCCTGGTGGACTACACTCATTTAGACCGAAATAATCATTTGGTTTAAGCCAGGTTTCAGTAAGGCAAAGTACATCAAAGCTATTATCTGTGACCATTTCATTTACAATAACCGCCTTAGGTGTGAGCGATCTAATGTTTAGAAGACCTAGTTTTAGAAATTGTTTTTGTTCACTGATATTTAGATTTTCTGGTTTAATTACAATAAGATTTTTCCTAGATCCTACACTAGATTTATTGTTTGGCCTCACTAAACGAGGAATAGACACAGTTTCTATATAATGTTCTACACTACTTATATCAATTAAGTTGGGAGAGCAAAGACTGTGATTTGGACATTGACTTACTAGTCAGATGGTGTGTAACGTCTTGGAGATGTTGTCCGACAGAACAGCCGCTCCGACTCTGCTGGGGTGCAGGCCATCAGCACGGTAGAGCCTAGGTCGCTCCCAGAACAGATTCCAATTATTTACAAAGAGCAGTTTCTGTTCATTACACCATGACATTAACCATTCATTTAGAGCAAATAGTCTACTGAACCTTTCTTGTCCTAGTCGGTACGTGGGAAGCGGTCCAGACACGATGATCGTTGCCTCAGGCGCCGTGCTGCGTACCGTCTCGATCAGGCTCCTGTAGTCCTTCTTCAGAACCTCCGTCTGCCGCAGCCGGACGTCGTTCGTCCCCGCATGGAGGACAACGGCTCCGACGCGCTCGTCACCGTTCAGGATCTCGGGAACCTGTGCGGCGACATCAAGAACACGAGCACCAGGAAAGCAGTGAGTGCGCACCTTACCCTTACCTGAGGTAGCGCGGACATGACGGACCATGGAAGTGCCGATGATCACGGCGTCGTCACGTTCCGACTCGCGAAGAGGGGAGAAGCGGTTCCGGGTGGAGATCTCGAAGACCGGGAGGGGCGGAGAGGTTCTTGCTCTGGTCCTGGCTCGTGTCTTCCGCTGTGGGATCACCCAGGGTCCATGGTGTTGTGTCGGAGCCGGTGTGAATGAAGCCAGAGATGATCGTGTCCTCCTGGGCAGAGAAACGCACGGAGTAGACGAAGTCGGAGTCAAAAAGTTACTAACCACTGACTTGTGAGCATCGGCGCGTGACGTTTCAAGCGCTGATCGCCGATCCCGCAGCTCGGCTTGCCTCTCTAGCAGACCACGGATCTGTTTCTCCACCGATTCCAGCTCCAATCGTACCGAAATCAGCTCGAATGTGTCCTCACCTGCACTCAGAGGTAACGTTAGACACACATCCGATATGTTCGCCATTATAACAGATGAACAGTAAATTAGTAGTGATACTACCAATATCACTACTAATTTAGGACTGGAATGCTGGATATAACCTGTATCCTTTCAGTGAAACTGGTGTAAAATCAGACGCTCGATAGGCGCGAGCCCACGCGTGAAATGCTAGCGGGCTAAAGGCTAGTAGCCGAGATTCGCAAAGTTGGATCTAAGTAGCGATATCAAAGCAATCCGATTGTTTTTTATAGGGAATAGTATCGAGGATAGGTTCACACGATATAAAAATAGAAAGTGCTTGTTAATAAATAAGTGGTAAAGAAGAAAATCAAGGATTAATGAATCAATTCCACGGAGCTCGAAAACACAAACAAACACCGCACGCGCATGCGCATTGACAAAATGCACTTAACATATTTAAGACATAACGGTTGTGTCACCTAGTCCATTCCACCTCTAGTGCATTATGTCCATTTCACAGTCCTACTCAGTCCATGTTACCCGTTTTTCAGGCTGTGACAAAGTCTCTGAGGAATTGTGGAGGCTGTCTGTGCCTAGTAGGGTATCTTGCCACCACTGGGACTGTGTCGGCAGTGACTTCTTCATCCTCTTCTGCTGTCGGTGTGTCACGCAGGCCAGGGTCAAGCTTTTTGAAGAAGGATGAATTTCTTGTCACTCGATGTCCATTCCACTCAGCGGTGACCATGGAGCCTTTGACTGTGGTAACTTTGTACGGCTTGCGGTTGTATGGTGCTGTAAGTTTATTGCGCCTGGGTTGGGAGCACAACACCATGTCACCAGGTTGGAGAGAGTAATGTTCAGCGTGTCGGCGAGTGTCTGAGTACACCTTCATTTTGGCTTTGGCCTTGTGGTCTCTCCTTCGAAGATCCTTGTCCGATCCAATGAGCGTGCTCACAAAAGGCATCTTTGTGTGTATCCTGCGTTTGAGCAACAACTCAGCGGGTGATGTTGTTGTTGTGCTGTGTGGTGTTGAACGGTACTCACGTAGGAATGTGTGGAGATGCTGCTTCCAGGGAATGTTCTCCATGTATGCAACACGGAGGCATTTTCCAAGTGTTCTCATAAACCTCTCTGCAGTGGCGTTCGCCTGGGGCCATAGCGGTGTGATCTTTCGATGGTGAAATCCCATGTAGGCTGCAAACTTGCTGAACTGCTCACTATTGAATGGGGGCCCGTTGTCCGTTTTTACAGATCTGGGGATGCCAAACATGGAAAAGATTTTATCTATGACAGGGATGACAGAGTTTGCAGAGGTGGAGTGTATGACTTCCACCACGGGGTATCGGGAGTAGTCATCCATGATGACTAGCAGGTGTTCACCTGTAGGTAGTGGGCCGTAAAAGTCTGCACTTACATCATGCCAGACTGTGTCAGGCAGGTCTGACATCTGCAGAGGTTCTGTGTGCGTTTCAGGTGTGGTGGCTTGACATGCTAGACAGTTTCTGACCATTGCCTCGGCCTGTCGGTCGATGCCTGGGAACCATACCTTCTCTCTCAGGAGGGCCTTCGTCTTTGTGATTCCCTGATGTGCCTCATGGGCGAGCTGAAGTACTCTGTACTCGAGGGAGGAGGGAATGACGATTCTGGAGCCCTTGAGTATGATGTCATTTTCGTGTGACACTGTGAGCTCGCTTTTCACATGTTCATACTGTTTTAGCGCAGCGACTTTTGCGACTGTGTGCCATGCATTGTTGCGTATAAGAACACTAATCTTTTGCAATGTTTCATCCTTGAGTGTCTCTGATTTGATTTCATCCAGAGTCATCGCTTTTGGTGTGTTGTTCTGCATGATGAAGTTTACATATTCTTCAGCCACTTTTGTGGCACGGGTGTTTTTGGTAGGCGTCTGTGCTGGGATTGGATGGCGGGACATGTAGTCTGCTGGATTATCAGTCCCTTTCCTGTATTAAATTTTGAGGTTGTATGGCTGCAACCGAAGTCCCCACCGCTCGATACGGGCAGGCGGCTTGGACCTCGGGTTGTTCCAGATCAGTTCGAGTGGCTTATGGTCCGTCACCATCGTGAACTCCTTGCCGTAGATGTAGAGATGAAAATGTTCACAGCTCCATACAATTGCGAGCGCTTCACGCTCCGTTTGAGAGTAGCGCCTTTCGACGTCACTGAGTGCTCTGCTTGCATAAGCGATTATGTGTTTCTTTTTTTGGTCTTTTTGCAGCAGTATTGCCCCTAGCCCGACTGGACTAGCGTCGACGATGAGCTCTGTTTCTCTGTTCGGGTCGAAATATGCCATCGTGGTCTCGCTGGTGAGACTCTCTCTCAGTGTGCTCAGTGCTGCATCCTGTTCTGCGCCCCACTGCCAGGTCGTGTTTTTTCTTGTGAGCTTTCTGAGGGGCTCTGTTACTGTGGCGAAGTTAGGGATGAAGCGTGAGCAGTAGTTTGCCATCCCCAAAAGACTTCTGACCTCCGCAGCATCCTTCGGCTTGTCGGCTTGGTGTATGGCGTCGACCTTCTTGGGATCTGCTGAAACACCGCCAGCAGAGAAAATGAACCCGAAGAACTCAAGTCGCGTCTTGTTGAACTCACATTTCTTTCGGTTAAATGTGAGGCCACGTTCTTTGAGTCGCTGGAATACAGCTGTTAAACTCTTGTCATGATCAGCCTGTGTCGCTCCGTAGACGATGATGTCATCGCTGAGATTCTTCACCCCTGCGATGCCCTGAAGTGTCTGATGGATTGTGTTTTGAAACACCTCCGCGGCTGAAGAGATGCCAAAGTTGAGGCGCTTGTACCTTCTCAGGCCCAGGTGCGTTGTGAATGTGGTAATGTACCTGCTGTTGGGATGTAGTTCCAGCTGGTGACATCCCGATGTTAGATCCAGCTTTGAGAATATGGTCGCCCCGTTCAGTTCATGAATAACGTCATCCATAGTGGGAGTCAGGTGACGTTCTCTTTGGATGGCTGTGTTTGCTTGTCGCATGTCGACACATATGCGTACCTTGTCTGGATCTTTGGGCTTTGGTGGCGTTACGATGGGCGAGACCCAGGGTGTTGGGCCTGTCACTTTTTCTATGATATCTTCATCTTCCATTTTCTGTAACTCAGCTTCAACTTTTTGACGTACATGGAAAGGAACTCTGCGGTGTGGCTGGCATGTGGGCTGTATGTCTGAGTTTATATGTAGTGACACTTGAAAGTCTTTCAGCTTACCAATGCCATCGAACAGCTCGGGGTGGCTGTTCACAAGCTCATCTGCTACTGTGAGGTTCACTGAGGAAGGGCTGATAGAGCGTATGATTTTGATCAACCCCAATTCGTCAGCTGTCTGGTAGCTGAGCAGGGAGCAGCCATCGCCTTTAATTACATAGAACGTCCCATCTGTTTTGGTCTTGTTCTTCGCCTCTACACGGCCTGTGAATTTCCCTAGGATGGGCAGTGCGTCTTTGGACCCATAGGCAAGTATTTTGAGATCAGTGTGTAGGAGGCGGGGCTGAATGCCCAGCTTGTTGTATGTCACTTCACTGATGATGTTTACAGCAGCACCAGAGTCGATCAGAGCTGGCATGGTGTCTCCATACAGCTTGATTTGTGTTAACGGCTGCTTACTGTTGCTATTGCTTTTAACAGTGTATGCATAGGATTCATCGCTGCTTGAAGATGACTTGATTTGAGCTGGTTCACTTTGTGTTTCCACCTGATTGATTTTCTTTCTATAGCTGTTCTTGTATCGCTGTGTTTCTGCTTGCTGCTCTGTGTGTTGTGATTTTGACCCTTTACCCAGTGTATTGCAAAGTGGTTTTGCTTTCCGCATGCTTTACATTGTTTACCCTTTGCAGGGCATTCATTTTTGTGTGGCCACTCGCCCCGCAGTTTCTGCATTGCGTGTTGCTGCCACCCGTTGGACGTTTTTGGTATGACTTCTTGTGGAGTTTTCTGTGTATTTGATTCACAGCTGTAGTGGGATTTGAACCTTCTTCGATTCCCTTTGACTGCAGTTCAGAAAGTTCTAGAGTCCTGCCGTATTCAAGCAGTTCTTTTAATGTCTTGTTTGCCTCCCTCAAACCGTATTTGCGCACCCTGGAGGACGTGCAGCTTTGTATGATCTGTGACTTTATTTCATTGTCTACGTCACTAAACTCACAGTATTTTGCCAGCATACGAAGTCTCGTATTATATGCATCTAGATTCTCACCGGGCTGTTGTGCAGCTTTCCTGAAGACGTACACTTCGTACTGGACGTTCTTTTTGGGCGAGAAGTACTCGGTGAGTTTTGCTTTCACGTCTGCATACTTGTCAGCCTCCGCCGCCACTGTGTCGTATATGTCGTGCACTCTTTCGCCAGCCAGATGCAACAGGAGGGCTTTCAGTCTTGGGTCCCCGGTTATATTCACAGCTGTAGTGTAGTTCTCGAACCGCTGAAGCCACTTATTCCACCTCGGTCCGACGGAGCTGGGTTCGCTCTCTGTATCGAACGGTGGTACGGACGGGCCGTGTGCTAGCGCCATGCTAACTGTCCGGTTGCTAACTCGCTAGCTTACTTGCTTTACAGACGGTTGCTTTCACTCCGAACTTTCTTCCGCACACAAACGTCCGCTGTCCAGGAGACGTTTTTGTTATTGTCGATCCTCGTCGCCAGTGTGGTATTCTATGTGCATTGTTTGGTTAGTCTACAAAAAATCAGACCGAACGTTGCATACAGTGTGTTTATTGCTCCGCTACGTATAACCACAACCGACGTAATGACGTCAACAGTACGTGCACGTTTGCTGATATACTCTGAATGTTACACACCCCTTAGATCTGGATCCAACTCTGCCCCCTGGATCTCGTGTACTGCAATGAGGTGCTACTGAACTTTTCACATGCATCATCAAAAGCGGTTGTTAAGAAAAGTGCTGAGCTGAATTGTTGTGCCATGTAGTGGTTAAAAAGAGAATTAGGTCAAATGCGCATTTTACCTTTATCCCTGTTGTACCCTACACTGTATATATAGGGAGAACTAAACAAGACTGAACTGAAACAAAAGACACAGGAATGAAAACACAAACGGACTGCAGTCAAATAGTCAAATCAGATTTTTTTTTTCAGGCAGACTCACCCCATTATTCGCCGCAAGTGATCAGATAATATTTGTGTGTCCAGACATAACTATCTGCATGGTTTGCTTTGTTAACATTTATTGGGATTTTCAGGGCTGCAGGTTGAAATCTTTGGAGATTTGAATACTGTATGATGAATACTTCCAGCATTTCTGTAACTGGTTTCCACTGGTTTTGATTGTTGTGTGTCATGTTAAGAGTGATAAAAAGAGCAATTTTTTCGGGTGGGGGGTTAAAAATAAAAATCCTCCAGATTTTTATAAAGCCCTTATGCTATTGTGTCTAAAACATGAATCCTGTATGTTGAATCATGCATGTGTGTCCATTTTATTTTGATTAATTGTGCAATCCTGGGATTTATAGACTTTCGAACAGAAAACAATTTAAACCAAGACTTGTTTAAGCCTGCTCACTAGAATTTCTGCTGACCAAATGCAGCTTTCTAAATACTTTGTTTTGTTTTAGGGCAATATTGGTATAAAGTGCTACAGTTTCCTGTTTTGTGTCAACATTTTTCCAACTGATTAAGAATCTGTGCGTCCCAGTGCACTGAGAAACATTAAGTTAGATGTTTTCCGAGCTCTTGGCTAGAGTTGAGCTGGAGTGATCTATGGGGCCTGTCTGTGTCTGTGACATCGTGTCCACAGCTGTAATTTTCTAGGTTCTCTGGGGACACATTACACAGATATAATTACCAGTTTGAAGACGTGCACTACTGTTTGTACCTATGCTAAGCATTCATCATGCTGCCGTCTGCCTGTGGACTCCGTTGACTTCCTGCGGCTGCAGGAAGCATGCAGTGTTAGTAATGGGATTGAGCTGGATGACAGAGGTTCGGTTCATAATTCCTCGCCCCACTGCACCCAGTCTCATGTTTTGTGAACCTTGCCTCTATTATTTAGCTCAAGGGTGGATGCCACACTTTAGCATTTTATCTTTTTGCTGCTGATGATTATATACTAATGTTTGGCAGACCATCCATTTCAATAACGGGTAATTCCCAACAATGCGTCATGTTATGGAGTAGGCCTACCTTTTGAATGATCTAACTTTCAACAAACTGATTATGTTTGTGTTGAAACTGAAGTATTTCTATAAACATTATTCAAGCTCAGGCACTTTACTGGATTCATTTACACAATGGTAAGAAAATTAAAAGGATGCCAAGCATGGAAATAAATTGAGGATTTTTTAACAGATTTGAAGAAAATATTTACTGATGGCTGTACTATTTTGTTCTGACCCAAAATGATGTAACTTCCTGGATGATGATTATGGCAGTTAAGAACCTGGCTATTGTTAGTTTGTAATATTGCAAAAGTAACTATGTTTACATGCAACCAAAAAAACGTCTCGGGTTATGACTATAACCCTTGTTCCCTGAGAAGGGAACAAGACACTGCGTCGTAAGATCGACACTTTGGGGACGCTCCCTAAGCGTGTGCCTCTGAAGTAAGAATGAAACTAATCCAATCCCGATTGGTGTTGCGTCGTGACATAACATGTGACGGCATAACCGGATGCATAAAAGTGACGCTGACACATACACATATCAGCTCCGCGATGAAGCAAGACGCTCTCAGGCCTCGAGGGGCGTGGCAGGACGACGCAGTGTCTCGTTCCCTTCTCAGGGAACAAGAGTTATAGTCATAACCCGAGACGTTCCCTTTCGAGGGAACTCGAACTAAGTCATAAGATCGACACTTTGGGGAACGAATGCCCACTAGGCCACGCACCGAAGACAGGCCTGCCCCGGAGTGAAACTGATTCAGGCACTCAGCTAGGACGAGAGCACATGTGCGCCAGGCGTACTAGGGAGGTGCAGACTATAGAACCTAACAAAAGTGTGTGGGGTAGCCCAACCGGCTGCCTCACAGATCTCCTTGATGGGAACTCCCGAAAGGAGGGCCCTAGAGGACGCCATGCCTCTAGTAGAATGAGCCCTAATGGCCAATGGTGAAGGCAAATTGTGCACCTTGTAGGCCTACTTATGGTTTGTATAGCCGGGAGCCCCTAATAGGTGATCCAAAACACACTACAGTAGGTCCGACCTCCTCCAAGAAGAGGACCTCTCAAGGTAATACTCAGAACTCTGACTGGCAGAGCAAGGAACCTCTCCTTTTCTGCCGACACATGAGGTGGAGGATGAAATACTTGCAGGACCATGGACCTAGCCATGATAAATTGCACTTAAGGCACATAGCTGGGTCTCGGATCCAGGATGGCCTTAACTCCGCCGGGGGCACACCCCAAGCCAGCTGGCGATAATGCCAGGGCTTGGAGATCTCCCAGTCTCTTTAAAGAAATAGCTAAGAGAAAGGCTATCTTGAACGTGAGGTCCTAGGCGAAGCCGACTGTAGGTATTCGAAGGGAGCCAGGGATAGCCCTTCGAGAACCACCGCCAGGTCCCAGGAAGGAACCCTGGACCTGACTGTCGGTCTCATCCTCCAATACCATGGAGAAAATAGTATGACCAGTTGGTGCCTCCCCAAAGGCCCAACATTTAGTGGCACATGGAACGCCGCAATGGCAGCCACGTACACCCTACGTGTGGATGGGGAGAGATTCGCAGAGAAACGATCTTGAAGAAAATCCAGAACTGAAGCCATTGGGCAGTTAACTGGGCCTAACTCAAGGATCGCGAGCCTAGCCATCATCAGCAAATAATATAACCAAGCGGGAGCGCAGCACTCTAATAGGAAGTGCTTCACAGTGTTCACAGGCAGCCCTCTCGAGAGCTGACTGTGAGTGCTGCGCCCCTAAACAATACACACACACACAGCTGATGCGTGTCCCCACCCGTGGCACATATATATATATATATATTTATAATCTTGGGCAGGGGTGCACACACTTAGTGCATTGTTGACTCGCCATAATATAGAGCTTTGCACAGACAAACAACACCAAATAAGACAGACAGTTTCACAGAGAGCGCTTGCTGAAGAGCAAAAGCTGATATGTGTATGTGTCAGCGTCACTTTTATGCATCCGGTTCTGCCGTCACATGTTACGTCACGACGCAACACCAATCAGGATTGGATTAGTTTCATTCTTACTTCAGAGGTGGTGAAGATTCTTACTTCCCAAAGTGTCGATCTTACGACGCAGTTCGAGTTCCCTCGAAAGGGAACTTTTTGTATTGTAATTGTAATACTATATTGTAAAAAGTAATTGGATTGATGGCAAGATGTCTGTTTGAAACAGTACAATTAGAGAAAGAGGGGAAAAACGTTACGTATGTAACCCTCGTTCCCTGTAGGAGGGATTCTTGTGAATAGGAATCTCCCTAGAGAGGCCAATCTACTTCGAGTGTAACTAAAACATATGAGCAGCAGGTGCATCGCATCTTCAAGTTTTCGCTGAGGAGCTGAGCCGGTAAACTGACTGCCCCAGCAGATGTGGTGATGGGACGTGGCGTCTCTGTTCCCTCGTTCAGGGAATGAGGGTTACATATTGTGCGTAACCGAGACATTCCCTTTCAGTTTGTCACTCTCAAATCACGTCGGTAACCGACAAATATGAATCCCCTACCAAAGTGCCACAGATGCTGACCCCATCCAGCACCCTGTGTAAACCTCCTACTCCCTCTTACCTGATGGGACAGGGCTTACAAGAGAAGTCCATCACTGCTGTTCTGACTCAGTGAGACTATTGGATAACACTGGGGAGCGTGTCCATTCCATTGGAAATGGAACGCTACAGAAGCCACATCCTTCCCCGAAAGAGTCATGTGGAGATAACATATGGACTAACCTCGTGGGCTTGTTTGCATATGGAATACTGGGGTGACACCAATCCCCTAAGCAATTTTTGATTATTACCAATGTTAAAACCAGTTGTGTAAAAAAATTCAGGATTCTTGGATGAACTGAAAGTTCAAAAGAACATTTATCTGAAATAGAAAGATTTTTTAACTTCTTTACTGTTACTTTTGATCAATATAAGGCATCCTCGTTGAATAAAAGTGTTAATTTCTTTAAAAAACAACAACAACAGCAACAAAAAACTAAACTCTCACAGAGCCCAAACTTTTGAACGGTAGTGAATAATGTTACAATAGATTTCTATTTATTTTCTACTATCTAACTTTCTACTCATCAAAGAATTCTGAAAAAAATTGTTTTAACATTCATAGTAAGAAATGTTTCTTGAGTATCAAATGAGCATATTAAAATCATGTGAAACTGAAGACTGGAGTAATAATTTACATCACAGGAATAAATTGCATTTTAAAAATGTATCCAAATAGAAGTCTTGAAATATCCCAACAGATATAAATAAAAACTAACTCATCCGAAATTGTATCCACAGCTTGATCAAGTCGCTATTCAAAATGCAAACATTTAGTCCCGCTCTTCTACTGAGGAAAATGGGATTTCTTCGTCACTATCCAGGGGTGCGTTTCCCAAAGCCAACTATGGTCGCAAGTTCCGTCGTTACCAATAGAGTTCAATGGAAATAGCGATCATAGTTGGATAACGATGATTTCAGGAAACGCACTCCAGGATGAGCTGAAGAGCTTCCTCCCCTGTGTAGCGTGCCATTTTCCAAACGCGCAGGAAAGTGAATAAAAATTATGATGAAACTTAATGATTTTAAGGCATTGTTGGGGCATTGTTACCATTTTGCATAGATTGCCTCAACACATTATCTTATGAATAACGCTCTTTGCGCATGGGTGTGACCACATTAACGATAACTAGCTGAGCCAGGAGAAACTGTACATCTCTTTAGTTTCATACAGATTACATTGCAGGAGAAGATTTGGTTTATTTAAAAGTAGACATTTTAAGCTTTCTTTAGACGTACGTTTCATGTTTGTGTGATAAGTATTCGCTGAGTTTCAGTTCATTATTCAGAAGTCTTTCAGAAAGTTTCTCGCGGGGACAGCGACAGCTGAAAGTGCACCCTGTTTATTTTCTTTATTTGACAAAAACACAAGGATTTGTTGTTATTGTGAGTGTACACAAACAAAAGAAGACCCTTTATAAGTTATTTTTTTTTTATAAATACTTATACCAAAAATGACAGAGTATTTTAAGTTGTTTAGGCTGTCACGCCGTCGCATTCTTCAGGCTCAGAGGGTTAAGTACCCCTGGGGGTAAGTCACCTTCCCCTCGCCTGTTTAGGGACCAGACATGGAGTTTCCAGAGGTCTGGGCGCGGGTGCCATAGGGTGCCTCGTCTCTCAGAAAGAAGGTTCTTCCTCAGAGGAATGGGCCAGGAGGAGGAGCATGCGTTCTGGGAACCAGGTCCGGGTGGGCCAATAGGACGCAACTAGCAAGACCTGCTCCTCGTCCTCCCTGACTTTGCACAGTGTCTGTGCAAGTAGGCTCACTGGGGGAAACGCATATTTACGAAGGCCAGCTGTGTTCCAGTGGATCTGTGCTGATTTAACTCGGTCAGGGAGTAAAACAACTGGCAGTGGGTGGTTTCTGGAGAGGCATACAGGTGTATCTGTGCAGCTCCGAAACGATGCCAGATCAGCTGAACCACCTGGGGGTGGAGTCCCCACGCTCCCAGGAGGGCAGCTCGTGAGAGCTTGTAGGCCACATGATTGAGCAGCCTGGGGACATGAATGGCCCGAAGCGACCTCAGATGCTTCTGACTCCAGAGGAGGAGATGACGGGTGAGCTGTGACATGCGACGGGAGCGTAGACCACCTTGTCGGTTGATGTACACCACGGTCGCAGTGTTGTACATGCAGACAAGCACATCTTTGCCCTGTAGCCTTTTAAGACGGCTTAGAGCAAGATGTACTGCAAGCAACTCGATGTGTCCAACCCCCAGCAACTGCATGCCCATTGTACGTGAGAATGTGAATGCAGTTTTTTCCTTTATGGGAACAAGGGCCGCCTCCGCAACTTCCGTGAAGACGGGGTGACAGGGACAGCCCAAAGGACTTCGTACTGATATGCTCGACCCTTGAACACAAAGCGCAGCAATGGCCTGTGTCGAGGAAAAATCAAGACATGAAAGTACGCGTCCTTAAGGTCGATCACTGCAAACCAATCTTGGCTGTTTTTCTAAATGACTTTTTTTAAAGGGGTGGTATAATGCCCTTTTCAAAAGATGTAAAATAAATCTCTGATGTCCCCAGAGTCTGTGTGATGTTTTAGCTCAAAATACCCCACAGATATTTTTATATAGCATGTTAAAATTGTCACTTTTTCAGTGGGAGCAAAAACGCTCCGTTTTTGTGTCTGTCCGTTTAAATGCAAATGAGCTGCTGCTCTCAGCACAGGGGGCGGAGCTTTAAGAGCTTGTGTCCTTTTACCTCACACACACATGCACTGAAAATTTAAAAAACTTTTAGCCTTTTATGTTCAAACCGGAGTCAGATAAAGATGAAGACTCAAGAGACTCATATTCTGTCTTGATCATCTATAAATCGTGTTCCCGGGGGCGGGTTTATGTAAATTTTAGGGTTAGTGATGTCACTAACCCGGGAGGAAGTTTGTGTAGTTCCTACCAGCCGTTTGTTGTAGTCCTTAAAAAGCTATTTCTTTAAAAGCAAATATCTCCCTTTGCTTTGAGCTTTGAGCGTCGTAACTTTGCAGATGTTGTTTATGCTCAAACAGCAACAGTACACACTAACTAAAGTTAAAAAAGTCAAATCATAATCAACCACCCCTTTAAATGAGGAAACCTACCTGTTTCGGTAATGATAATCAATATTGTCGTGTAGATCGTCTGATGAGAATTTGTAACTGGAGAGATATAAAGAGATGTGCCTTCCTGGAAGCTATGTGTTGTGTCTATCTGGCACATGTGTTGCTTAATTCAAATTCAAGGTGTATTTAAAATTGTGTGTGTGTGTGTGTAAACAGTCCTTAAAAATGTTGAAGAGAATGAGAACATCAGTCATGGACACTTCATTTTTCCACTATTTTTTCATTATTATTATACATGAATATTTTTTTCTGTAATTTGAAAACATCTAGTAGAACATACATGTATATATGTAATATTATATAAATAATATTTTCTTTTTATTCTGTATAAATTACAAGATAACATACATTCAGACATAGCCGTAGGACGCATTGTAGAAATGTGAATTTCAGCAGTAAAATAATGCATTCATTGTGCAATGTAAAGAACACGATTGTCTTTATTATAATGTTTTTTTTTATAATACTAAATTACATTTTTAATATTTAAAATCATTGGTGCTTTAGTGTTTTAATGGTTTTGTGAGAATGACCCAATTGATAGCCGAAATATATAGCCTTAAATTCCTGTAAAGTGAACTTGCCATAAAATTCCCATACAGAAGTTTTACCTTTTGCATGAAAATATCAATACTTCCTGTTCATTTTCTTGCCATGAAAAAGAGCTTCAAATCTGCCTTGTGAAGTATGATGGGGAAATATGTACAAAGTTTAAAGCTGGCCATGGTTGATGGTAATTGGTTGGAGTTGCCTGGGAAGCACCTCAGAGTTCCAGCAGTTAAAGAGGATGTGACACCAGCAAATAGTTCCCTCTTTTCGCTTTTCCTGGAGGCATGGCCATCAGGTGTCCACCTCCATAAACACTGATGCTTAAACCACTGCTTCCTAGAAGAAAACCCTGCTTCAATCCTTTTTACATCAAGTTGGGACAACAGCCCCATTTATTTTCTTACTACTCTCTTTCTCTTTATTTGTGTGTGCCTATCTCACTTTCTTTCCCACATGTTTGGTAGCAAGTAGTCTAAAAACTAGAGGTGCGACAAGATCTCAAGCTACAAGATCTTGCGATATCAAAACGTGACAATATTTCTCGTCGAGGTGAAAAGTTGCCTCGCGACATCAGCATGACAGTTTGTGGCAAACCCTTTTACAGTGCTTTGCATCATGTTGTTCTCTTTTACTGCATATGATAATTCATACTCAGAAAGAAGAACTCTACGTCTGTGGCACGTTGCATTTCTACTATGACAATGTCGCTGTCACGTCCTCCCAACATAACGTAGATTTGACGCGTAGCAGCGTTGTTGCGCGACATTCAGCAGTTAACGAATTTTTTGGTAACACTTTAGAATACGGTTCCTTCGTTAATGAATAACTACACAGGAACAAATGAGTAACACAATATTAACAATCTAGTAACTACTATTAACTAACAAGAAATTCTGATTAACAAATTAGTAAGTAACAGCGCACAGATGAAAGTGGTAGTTCACTATTAACTAATCAATAACTACTTTTTTTTTAATGCTTCCCAGAGAACTACTGTAAGAACTAACTAGTAATGACTCAAGTGTTACTACATACTTCTAAAGGAATGACTAATTATTTGGATCCGTATTCTAAAGTGAAGATCACGGTAACTAACTAGTAATTACTCAAGTGTTACTACATACTTCTAAAGGAATTACTAATTCTTTTAAGCTTTTGAGGTTTTTGGTGAAGTTTTAGATAGTAATTCCCATAGAAGTATGTAGTAACACTTGAGTCATTACTAGTTAGTTACCGTGATCTTCACTTTAGAATACGGATCCAAAAAATTAGTAATTCCTTTAGAAGTATGTAGTAACACTTGAGTCATTACTAGTTAGTTACCATGATCTTCACTTTAGAATACGGATCCAAATAATTAGTCATTCCTTTAGAAGTATGTAGTAACACCTGAGTAATTACTAGTTAGTTACCATGATCTTCACTTTAGAATACGGATCCAAATAATTAGTCATTCCTTTAGAAGTATGTAGTAACACTTGAGTCATTACTAGTTAGTTATCATGATTCTTACATGAAAAGCCAATCCTAAAGTGTAGAATCTTCTAATCCTTCACAAGATATTTGCACACACGTATGAGGTAGGAGACATTAATAAAATCTTTTTTTTTTTTTTTGAGGTATAGGTTAAATAATAAAATCACTGTATATGGTATTTGGATGGCCGATAACTCAATATGTTCCAGCCGTCACCGTGACTCTGGCCAATTTTCTGGCATTCCTCTGGACTGGCATTGAATCACTACAGGACAAGTAAGGTCCAGACAACTGCATTTGAAAAGCCATTTCTTTAAAATCATTTAGTTGATAAATAGTTCTCTAGGAGAGAGCATAGGCTAATTATTTCCCAAATCATAAGTCTGCTATGCTATTACATATTGATAAACCTTGTGTATTTGTTTACAGCAGTTATTAATGTTAATGTAGTGCTAGTCATTTGTCCTGCATTAGTTATTGATTAGTTTTGCATGAACTATTAATCTTCTTCAGTAGTTCTCTGGGAAGCATTAAAAAAAAGTAGTTATCAATTAGTTAATAGTGAACTACCACTTTCATCTGTGCGCTGTTACTTACTAATTCGTTAATCGGAATTTCTTGTTAGTTAATAGTAGTTACTAGATTGTTAATATTGTGTTACTCATTTGTTCCTGTGTAGTTATTCATTAACGAAGGAACCGTATTCTAAAGTGTTACCAATTTTTTTTTATGCTAGATATATATTATCCCTCCATTTAGCATGTTGTGTTTTGTGGTTAATTTTTAATTAGTCAGATTTTAGATCATTATATACTTTTTAAATATTATTTATCCTTATTATTATTTATGGGCCAAGTGTACACTTTGAAGAGTAAAAATGACATAGAAGGTTAGCTAATTCAACTTTATTAAAACTGCATATGGTAATCAAATTGCACTTCCAAAAGTCAAAAAGAAACAAACTAAATAAATGAACATACAAATGTATTTTAAGTATAATAAATAAAACATAAAAAGCAAAGGCAGATCAGAACAGTTAATGAACAAAACCGGGTTCTGTACATGGCAGACGGGAGTGTAGTCGAAAGCCGGGCGATGAACCGGAATCAGTCCAGGAAATATCGAATCCAGAGGAGCAAAGAAACGAATGAAACTAAATAGCAGACAAGTCACAGGAAAAATTAAACAGGTGTGCGAGTGGTTACAATGAGTGCTGAAATGTAAAGTACTCATCATTAAAGTCATTTTGCCTTCATTATGGCTTATAACTTTTGGCATAAAGTTAAAATATTTGTCATCCCTGACCAGATGTTCCAAAAAACTCTCGTACTGGCGAGCTTACTTTTTTGGAGTGTGGGTAGAGACTCCTCTGTCTTATCGGACGACATGATTTTCCACGGCAGTATATAGCCTTCTGCTTTATGACAGATGGCAGCATTAAAGTGCAATACTTCCACCTACTGTATGTTGGGATGCCAACCAGGTACTGGCGCTGGATTATTTTTGTGTCATATTATCACATGTTTACTATTCATTTGAAATATTAAGCTAATCGCTAATACGGGTATACACCCTAAATTAACACGATATCGATCTTTCATGTTGGTTATCGTCAATACAGGTATATTGCGGCACCCCGAATTCACACGTTTTTTGAACCAGCCTACAGTATATTTTTAACATCAGAGTACACTCTCAGTACAGACAGTGCAATTTATTGTTGAAACATTTAACCTTTTCCCCTTACATTCTCTATCAAAGTTTCAAGCCACTTCATTTTAAGAGGTCTTGCAGGAGCCTTCATTCTTACATTAACAAATTAGAGTATTAGTCATGGCTCATATTCCAGCGCTGCTCGGAACTGGCACAGGAAGCAGCAGAAGTGCCAATTCGGCCACATATTACTGGAGCTAAATGATTGGTCAGTGGAGACGGACGGA
Organism: Rhinichthys klamathensis goyatoka; assembly: GCF_029890125.1. Lineage (NCBI taxonomy): Eukaryota > Metazoa > Chordata > Actinopteri > Cypriniformes > Leuciscidae > Rhinichthys > Rhinichthys klamathensis. The sequence goes on from NW_026607030.1 coordinate 510,925, forward strand.
GATGAATGTCTTCCTTAGTCAAGATTGAAAGTAAGAGATTGTATTTCATATCAATACAATAGTGCTAGTCTGACCTGCGCTTTGCTCAGCAAGCCGGCAAGACACAAAAATGGAAGAATGATGCTGAAATCCTTTTGTATGTAGAGTATGTGACTGACTTCTGTAAACTACATTCATTAAATGTTCAACTTTCACTTACTTTCCATGAAGATATAGTGGGCAGACAGGGAAAATGAAGAGTCATCTTATTTAAATGTTCTAAATTGTCCGAGAAGTCTAAGGTCTAGTATCCTTTAGTATCCCATAAATGAGATTGTTTATTATCTAATAAGGTTTCAGAGCACTCAGTAACTGAGTACGAAGAGGCACAATGCTCATTAAACCTTGGAAGCCTTTTCGCATTAAAAAGGAGTGCAAAGATCAGTCCACTTCTCGGAAGTATAAGGACCACATCCATTTTCCATACATGAAAATCTATTGATGTAAAAAGCAACCAAGGCTGCTATAAGCTGGTTGGCATGCTGGTAATAGATGTGCTTGCATAGCTCAATTGATTTTTGAAAGCACTGAAAGAAACCAAAAGCCTTTCCTTGTTCTCTCATTGGGCTTCAGCAACACAAGCCGAAAATGGAAAGAGGTCATCTGGAGCTTGTTCCAGCATGCCTTTAAGATGTTCTCACCTTGTTTAACTCGTATATGTCTCTTGGCGGTGTCTAAAACTGTTTACCTCGCTGGAAATTCTGTGTTATTGAAGAGGACGGCAGTTTTCTTATCACCCTTAATCAGACTGGAATGACGTGCACACTGTGCAACTGACACGAACATGTTTCAGGTGTGTGAGTAACGGTCTCATCTGCCCGCTAGACCACTTGTGGAGAACAACAGGACGCAGTAAAGAGGACAAACTAATGCTGCTACAATGGTCCCTTTGGAGCCTGTCTGCTTTTCAGGCTGAAGGACAGTCCTTTACACACACACAAAAAAGAAACATCTTAAAGACAGCCATTGTGACAGGACAGGCGTGTCATGCATTCGCATGCAATGGATGAGCTAAGCAATAGCATTGTGCTTTCACACTGACTGTTAGTATACAGAAAATACAATTATGTCTTTGTTATTTTATTAATAATGGCCATGCATTCTGAAATGATTATCAGGAATCCAAAATTCAAACTGTAACTTGCATCAACAATCAGTTCAACCGAATAGAAACTGTGGAACTTGCATCAAGCCTGAAAGACATTCAGCACGCTACATTTGGTAACTACATTTTTTTATGAAATTTGGTGGTGTGAACACTGAACACATGGGTGCTAAAAATTAATACTTGTTGGTGTTGGCGTGTGGTTTGAAACAGGCTTTCTGTGGCTTTTCTCAATTGTCAGTTGAAAATTTTTTGCTAATACAAAAAAGCATTATGGGAATGGATTCATTTCTACAACAAAAAAAAAAAAGAAAAAAAAAAAGAAGCTAGAAACAGATGCTTCGACGTTTCTAAATAATATCTAGGTCAAAATCTAGTCAACAACAGATTTATATCATTTAGTAATGTCATCTGGTTTATTCTAAGGCTCTGTGGAATACATGATTCTGATTGGTCAATCGCGCAATCCAGCGGTATGTTATTCCCAGATAACACGAACACCGGCTCATCCGGGTCACTGAAGTCAGCTGCGCTATACGATTGCTAGGAACGCTTTTCTTCGTGGAAGTTTTGCGTTTGGTGAGCTAATAAAATATAAAAAAGTCAAATCAATATTTTCTTTACAGTTATTTAATTATATAATTCAGTATCGTGGACTCGCTCTCTCTTGTTTCATGCAAACGCAGATGCTGCCATTTTGTGACTGTCGTTTTGTATACTGTTTGATTATAAGCTACAAACAGTTACGATTATAAAACAATTTTCCTCTCAAATCAATATCTCTTACCCCCATAATTATTTATGTGGCGAAATGCTGTGTAATAAGTGGTATGACTGTACCGTATCCCTTAAATGTCAGTCTAGTTTGAACTTGCCGCTAACAACTGCTTTCTCCTCGGAAGCTTTGCGTTTAAAGACCTAATCGAATATTTCGACTCAGATCAATATTTTGTGTCTAATTATTTACTTATGTGGCAAGTAGCCATGTAATAAGCGGGATTGATTAGTAATCACGCTTAGCGTAGATGGCCTGATCATCCTGTTGGGGATTATTCTGAGATAACAACAGGCTGGATGTACATTATCCCTTACTTAATGAATGCTTACAATATTAACAACCTCCAACTCAAAACCCTAACAACAAAACAATATTAGCCACAGCTAATGGCCTTTGAGTTGGAACCGTGTTTTCACAGGTTCAGAGTATGAAAGGAAAAAGGGGGGACCGTAATAGAGATGTTTGAGACGTCGCTGACAGCAGGTTTGTCCTCATCCTGGCACCTTCAACTGTGTCTTTATTTTTCCGTGACACCAACGCAGTCAAAACAGACTGTCTCTTTGGCTACGGGTTCTTGAGTAATTAAACCTTAAACTCTACTTGTCAACCTGTATGAAGCTTATTGTGACTGACAGTGGACCACTAGAACAAATTGCTCTAGCAGGGTGACTTTGTTTTAGATAAGAAAGGCTTGGCTAAACCCCCCTCCCATCCAGAGACCCCTGCTTCCAGCCGGCCTGCTGCAGAGAGTTAATCCATCCAGGGAGATTTCTCTTGTCGTTCCTCTCAGTGCTGCAGTAACACGGTGTGCCTGGTAACTGACATTGCAGTGGGGGAAAAAAACCATCTACCAGATAGAAGGACATCACAAGCATCATTGCACCCTTCTAATTAACGTTTCCTTTTCTAAATTAGGTTTAAATGAAGACCAGTCATTCTATTTATTTTTTTCTTTGAAGAAAATGGATTGGAACTTGCCCATGCAAAACAATGCTAATGTTTTGTGGGGGTTTTCATGGATGTTTCTTTTCTTTATTGCTGCAACGGTGTTCTGAATTGCTTACATAACTTCGGAAAACTGTAAGACACCAGCCTGGCCATTTGCATATGTTTTTATTAAACACGTGTTTTAAAACACAATGTCATAAACCTCCAAAACGTCTCAGGTTACTACTGTAACCATAGTTCCCTGAGAAAGGGAACGAGACGATGCGTCACTTGACGCTTTGGGAACGCCCCCAGCGTGAATGCGTCTGAGCATCAATGTCAACTAGTCCAATGGAAAGAATGAGCGTCACGGGCAGGTGACGTCATGACCAGGAAGGCATAAGAGCACATCCGGTGAAACGCGGCATTAGCTTCAAAAAGTCGAAGCAAGCCGATCACAGGGATGCAGGAAGTATGGCAGGGTGACGCATCGTCTCGTTCCCTTTCTCAGGGAACTATGGTTACAGTAGTAACCTGAGACGTTCCCTTTCGAGGGAACTCGCGATGCGTCACTTGACGCTTTGGGAACGAGAATACCCAAAACGCCAGAATTCCAAGTACCTGAGTGTCAGTCTGTTGGAACTAAGCACTAAGCACCTGAGAACCTGGGGCAGCATCCAGGTCCAAACTGTAAAACCTGACGAATGTGAGCGGTGAAGACCAGCCTGCTGCATCACAAACGTCTTGGAGAGAAACCCCAAATAACAAGGCTTTAGAGGCCGCCATACCCCTCGTTGAGTGAGCTCTGACCACCAAGGGACACGGATGGTCAGAGTACTCGTATGCAAGTGAAATAGCCTCGACTATCCACTTACTAACCGTCTGTTTAGAAGCAGAAAGACCCTTCTTAGGTGATCCAAAGCAAATAAATAACTGGTCGGACTTCCTCATTGAAGATGTCCGATGAACATAAATATCCAGTGCTCGCACTGGACACAAGAGGTTCAGCCTTTCCTGGTCCGCAGATGTAAAAGGAGGAGGACAGAAAGCCTGCAGCACAATAGGCCTCGGAATCAAGGTCGGCACCTTAGGGACGTATCCCTGTTTTGGATATAAGAATGCCTTGACCATCCCCGTTGCAAACTCAAGGCAGGTGGGGGAAACCGAAAGGGCCTGAAGGTCTCCAACTCTCCTAAGGGAAGAAATAGCTAGCAGAAAGATAGTCTTGAGGGTAAGAAATTTCTCTGAAACCGAATCTAAGGGCTCGAACGGAGCCCTAGACAGGCCTTCTAGTACTATAGCAAGATCCCAAGCTGGCACCTTAGTGCGAGTTGCAGGCCTCAGCCTCAATGTCCCACGAAGGAAACGTGTAATCAGGGGGTCTCGACCCAACGATGTACCCCCCACCAGGGCGTGGTAAGCCGCAATGGCCGCCACGTAGACCTTGAGCGTGGAAGGACATAGACCTTACGTAAACCGCTCCTGCAGGAACTCGAGTCCTGTGTTCACAGAACAGTTAACTGGATCCCACTGATGTCGGTGACACCATACAGAAAAAACTCTCCATTTAAGCGCATAAAGTTTCCTAGTAGCTGGAGCTCTGGAGCTTAGGATGGTCTCAGCAGCCTCAGCTGAGAGACCACTCTCTATGAGTTGGGCCCCCTCAGAGGCCAAACCCACAGGTTCCAAATCTCTGGTCGAGGGTGAAATATTGTGCCCCCGGCCTGAGACAGAAGGTCTCTCCTGATCGGGATCTCCAAGGGAGGACCGTCTAAGAGATGGATCAGGTCCGCAAACCAGATCCGACTCGGCCAGCGTGGTGCTACAAGCAGTAGGCTTATTCCGTACTGGCGGACTCGTTCCAGAACTCCTGGGAGCAGAGCAACAGGGGGAAATGCGTACAGACGTAGCCTCGGCCACGTCTGCACCATAGCATCCAGCCCCAGGGGGGCTGGGTGAGTAAGGGAGAACCAAAGTGGACAGTGCGTCGTATGCTGAGACGCAAACAGATCCACCTCTGCTTGGCCGTAAACCTCCCAAATTTTCTCCACCGCCTCGGGGTGGAGTCTCCAGTCCCCTGGCCTCAGCTCCTGCCTCGACAGGATGTCTGCCCCCATATTCTGGTCCCCAGGAATATACACTGCCCTCAGGGAGAGTACCTTCCCCAGAGACCACAGGAGGATCTGGTGCGCCAGTTTGCAAAGCGGACGCGACCGCAGACCCCCCTGACGGTTCAGATAAGAGACCACTGATGTGTTGTCTGTTCGTACAAGCACATGATGGCCCCTCAGGTCTGGGAGAAACTGTCTCAACGCATTGAAGACAGCCATCATCTCCAGGCAATTGATGTGCCACGAAAGATGATGACTTTTCCACAGACCCTGAACCGAGCGGCCTTCCATTACCGCTCCCCAGCCGGTGAGGGAAGCATCTGTCGAGATCGTAACACGATGGCAAAGAGCTCCCAATACCGGACCCTGGGTTAAGAACCAATGTTTCCTCCATATAATTAAGGCACGAAGGCACCGCCGCGTGACCTTGATCATACGAAGTGGGTTTCCCCTCGGGGAGAACCCTCTGGTCCTTAGCCACCACTGTAAAGGTCTCATGTACAGCAGGCCAAAAGGTATCACGTTGGACGCTGCCGCCAAGAGACCCAACAGTCTCTCGAACTGTTTCACAGTGCGTGACTGGCCTAGCTTTAGCTCTTTGGTGGCTGTCAGGATAGCAGCTACACGAACGGGCGATAGAGTTGCCCGCATCGTCACTGAATCCCATACCACACCAAGGAAAGTGGTTCTCTGTACTGGAGAAAGAACACTCTTCTTGGCATTGAGCCTCAACCCCAACATCTGCATATGAGCGAGAACGACACCTCGGTGCCGAACCGCCAACTGCTCTGATTCCGCCAGAATCAGCCAGTCGTCGATGTAGTTCAGAATACGTATGCCCTGAAGCCTGAGAGGGGCTAGAGCTGCATCCACGCATTTCGTGAACGTGCGGGGTGATAAAGCTAGACCGAAAGGAAGAACCCGATATTGGTATTCTTTGCCCCCGAAAGAAAACCTTAGGAACTTTCTGTGCTGAGGGAGGATGGAGATATGGAAGTAGGCGTCCTTCAGATCTATCGTGACAAACCAGTCCTCGGATCTGATTTGAGTCACGATCTGTTTGAGTGTCAGCATCTTGAACTTGAGTTTCTGTACTGAACGATTCAACAGACGAAGATCTAAAATGGGACGCAACCCCCCATCCTTTTTTGGAACAATGAAATAACGGCTGTAAAAACCCGACTCTCTGTCGGGTGAGTACACCTGTTCTATAGCTTCCTTTGCTAACAGGGCCTTTACCTGTTGCTCCATTACCAGAGCCTGCTCGGGATGCACCACTGTGGGCAGCACCCCGTTGTAACGAGGAGGACGAGAACCAAACTGGATTCTGTATCCTTTCTCTACAATCTGCAGGACCCAACGAGAAATATTCGGCAGAAGCTTCCACGCTGCCAGAAAATTTACTAAGGGAACCAGCCTCTCGAGGCTGGTCTCTGGTGTTATCGAGACAGCCAATTCCGGAGCCTGAAACATAATGGCAGGAACTACCTGAACTGGCCGCTCTAAAGCCCCCCTCAGAGGGCACGAAACCGATGCTGTGCCGCAGCATAGCATCAGCGACTCGCTGGAGACCGCTGCGCCCTGAAGCACCGAGGGTGGCAGGGTTGGCAGAACGGGCTCGTGAGGACCCCGAAATGGAACGGGCACCGTAAGATGAGGTGTACACCGCTCTATTTCGGTCGGGGCTGTCCTCACAGGCCTGATGCATGAACATCAGGACCTTTTTTTTCTGAGCCGAAGTCTTCTTCGCCTGAAGAGCGGTCCTCAGATCCGGCTTCGACTTAGAAGACTTCGGCTGAGAGGGTTGCGTCTGTCTCCAGTTTCCACGTGGAGGTGCACGAGACGCAACACTCTCTTTCTGATGCACACGATATGATGAGCTAGATGGCTGGGGCTGCTCACGCCCAGCAGCCCCAGGGGGCTGGACACGGCGAGGGATAAACTTTTTGAAAGCGTCCGCTTGCTTTTTTGATTCCTGAAATCTCTCGACGACCGCATGGACTGCGTCACCAAAGAGACCAGAAGGTTCAAGCGGAGCATCTAACAAAAAAGCACGATCTTTTTCTTTAATCTCCGAAAGATTCAACCATAAATGTCTCTCAGTAGCTACCAAAGCTGCCATAGACCGCCCAATTGCTCTGGCGGTCTCTTTAGTAGCCCTGAGAGAAAGATCGGTAGCCCGACGAAGTTCTCGAATATCGTCATGACTAACTCCCTCACTATTATCCAGATCCCCCAGCAGGTCAGCTTGATAAGCCTGAAGCACTGCCATAGTATGCAGACATGCTCCAGCTTGACCTGCTGCCGTATAAGCTTTGCCCACTAACACCGACGTGGCTTTGAGCGGTCTAGTGGGCAAAGCCGAGGCTTTCAGAGACGATGCGGGACCAGGGGAAAGATAGCTAGCTAAATTCGGTTCCGCCTGGGGCATCGCCTCATAACCATACTCTTTCAGCCCTCTAATTTTCGAATAAATATTAACTTGAAAAAATGGAAGCCCTCGTGGTGGAGATGAAGCAGTAGAAGATAAAAAGCGCTCATCTAATTTACTCTTAGGACGAGCGCCCCTCTTATCAGATGGCCATTCAATCTTTAATTTATCTACAGCCCGCGACATAACATCCACCAGCTCATCATATGCTGGGGAAATAAATTGTGAATCTCTTTCCCCCATGTGTGTGCTTTCACTCTCCAAACTCATCGCATCGACCTCCTCGGAGGAAGAGCAATGAAGTAATGGAGGGCTCTCTCCCCGGGCGGAAGAAACCGCAGAGCGTGCTTCCGACACCAGGGGGAGAGCGCTGGATCTCTCGGGTAAGGAAGGAGAAAGAGCCCTCGGACCCGTCTCCAACCCCTCCGAAAGATCCTGTTGCGATCCCCTAGGAATGCATTCTCCGTGCTGCCTCAGCAGACGCGGGTCCTGATCCCTGCGGATCGCGAGCCTGCCCACTCTCTTTATCAAAGAGTGACAGGCGAGAGCGGAGCATGCGAAGCGGTAACATCTCACAATGCTGGCACTCAGCCCCCTCGAAGGCTGAGACCGCATGCTCCACTCCCAAACAAATGACACAAAGCTCGTGTGTGTCCCCACCCGTTAAATAACGCGGGCAGGGAGAAGCACACTGTTTGTACACTTGTTTAGTTTCCATCCTTTTCCGCAACAGACAACAGTAAATAGACAGAGACAAAATGACACAGATCGCTTGCTGAGACACAGAAGCTAATGCCGCGTTTCACCGGATGTGCTCTTATGCCTTCCTGGTCATGACGTCACCCGCCCGTGACGCTCATTCTTTCCATTGGACTAGTTGACATTGATGCTCAGACGCATTCACGCTGGGGGCGTTCCCAAAGCGTCAAGTGACGCATCGCGAGTTCCCTTGAAAGGGAACTGCATTTATTTTTTACAGTTTTATTCAAAGTGCCTTTTGTCCTCTTTCCATGATTACTAATATTTCAAAATACATTTCAAAGACCTCATTAACTGTATAGGTTATTGACTGGGTCATGGGTTTCCCACACAATTGGGATATTTTGAAAATGCAGTTTTGGGAAAAATTACGGTAACGCTTTAGATTACAGCCGGGAAAGAACTGGGTAATTAAAGCATTTTTACAGCGTAACCTTCGGTAATTATAGTGTACCTATAACATACTTGCAATATAAGTATAAGGGAACAATATTTTAAGTTTGGGGAATAAAGGGGTAACAACCAGGAGAATTAAAAAATATTCATATTGTGAGTATTATAGAACTAAGGGGTACTTATTCTACTATTATGATATAACAATCTTACATTTGTGATCAATTTAGCAAGAACATACACTGCACACCTTTTTGAAATATTGGTGAACAAGTACATACTGTATAGGCTTTATAAATAGATATAATAGATACAGTATGTACCCTGTAATTTTTTAAATGTAATCTTTTTAACAAAAGTTCACTGAAAACGAAAACTATTGCAACTTTTGCTTAAATATTGGGGAAAGATACTCTTGTTTCATGTAGCTTGTTACCCTCTTGTTCCATGTAGTTACAGGGTAAGTACAATAAAAATACACACAATCTTATATCACTGACTCAGAAACCTTTATTTATTATACAAGCACCACTTACCCTGTAACCACATGAAACCAGATATATTTCCCAGTATTTAAAAAAATTGCAATAGTCTTAGCTTTTCTTGCCTTGAAACATGTTAGCCCAAACTTAAACATCTGCACTTTTGCTATCAAAAAAAAAAAAAGTATAAATGCATAGATATGTACCCTGTCATTTTTAAAAAGCCTATACAATATGTATTGGTACACAATTATTACAAAAAGGTACGCAGTGTATGTTCTTGCTAAATTGCTCCCAAATGTAAGATTGTTGTATCATAATAGTAGAATAAGTTCCCCTTAGTTCTTTAATTCTTACAGTATAAATATTTTTTTTAATTCTCCTGGTTGTTACCCTTTTATTCCCCAAACTTTACATATTGTTCCCTTATACTTACATGCAAGTACTTTATAGGTACACTATAATTGCAGAAAGTTACTCTGTAAATTCCTCTTAATTACACAGTATTTTCCGGGCTGTAATCTAAAGCGTTACCAAAATTACAGTACTGCGGGTTGATTTTTGGCCTTCTTTTGTACTGTCACGGTTTATATTTATTATTTAAATTTTATTTTCTGTGATTGGATAGGGGCATGGGCTAGATTTCATTCCTCTTGGCCCTGTTTTGAGTCGGCATTAGGCTGAACTTTTCTGGGCCCTGCCAACCCTTTGTAGTAATATGTGACTGTATTGTGTAGTATATTAGCTGTGTCTCAATTAATTCAGAGGCTGCATTCTTCGAAGTCCGTGAAGGCTGGGCGAGTGTTGTTTCTGGGATGGGCAACTTCGGTCCTGGAGGGCCACTGTCCTACAGAGTTTAGCTTCAACCCTAATCAAACAGACCTGAACAAGCTAATCAAGGTCTTCAGGATTACTAGAAAGTTACATGCAGGTGATTTTTTCAGGGTTGGAGCTAAACTCTATAGGACAGTGGCCCTCCAGGACCGAAGTTGCCCATCCTAATGCAGGATTGCTCTTGTCGCCTAGCAACTATGACAGGTGCCGTTGATGTGTGGCAGTAACGTTTGTACTGGACATTTTTGAAAGATATATTCAACTGTGAAAACAGAACAGGGTTCGCAGGCTGTACAAATATGTTCACCTTGGTCAATTTATGCACATAATAAAGAGTATAAACAACATAAAAATGCATTTTAGGAAGATATGTCAACATTTGAACCGCTTTAAAAAAATGTTTTTACATTTGTATCATAAGATATGAGTAAGTTGAAACCCAATACTTACATTTAAAATTGTAAACCGGCAATTTCTCCGGTTGCGTCACCGGTGCACAATAAATTATGGGGTAGGCAAGGCCACGAATGATCCATCTGTTGTATCCTTCATTACCCAGGAAACAAAGGACGCATTTCAAGGAGCCTTCGAATCGGGACTATCTTTGTCGCATAAACACGAATCACACGTGATCGTTGTCATGCGGTGGATTCGGCCAATCGTGGAACAGGTGTGTCGTCACCTGAGCTCGTACAGCCGCTGAGTCCTCCGGCTGCTCTCGAATCGCTCTCGCGGTACTTTCATGGCATACGTCACAGTCACGTGGTGTCCGCGCTGTAGTGATGTTACGACACTGAAGCTTCAATATGTAATATCTTTAATATGTGAATTGTATTATCAGAAAACTGAATATTTAGCGTTGCCAGGCTTTTATTTGCGCTTAATGGATAAAACAACGGCGCTGCGCACTGCTCATAAACATGGCTGCTATAGATTTGACCTGACAAGATGGCACTGTTTTCAAAACTCTTGATGCTTCGAATCTATTCCCGAAACATTGAGGGGAAAGCCTCAGTGCTTCATGAGGCTTCATTTTCCCATCCCTACCGCGTTGTCTCAAGTTGGACACAATTTATAACCAGCATGCACTGCTTCAAGTCAGCCGCCGATCGGTCTGCGCAGAGCTGCATGAAATCGAACAAGTCTATAGACTGTATTGTAATTGCACCTCTGATTAATCCAATGAATAAACAAGAAAATATACAATCACCTATCACAAGGAACTGAAATAAACCAGACAAGGGGCTGACTGAAACAGAGGGATTAAATGCATGGGCAAACGAGATAATAGACATGACACACCTGAACAGAATACTCAAATCAATCACTAACCATAGTGACAAACAGGGAGAGAACGGAGAACTAACCTAATTAACAGACACGAGGATGAACAGAGAAACTCAAACATGAACTGAACAGTTAGCAGTTGCCTTGGCAAACACCAATAATTAGCTAACTGCTCACCAACACTTTTTTTGTATTGAATATTAAACAGAGTGTGAATTCTTCTTTCTTCCCCATCCGCACTTCCGACTAATGGAAAATTTTAATCTCAACTCACTTGACAATCTGTGTCGTGTGATGAGCCAAATGTAGATGGAGTGGAAAAATAACGAAATGTATTACTGTGAGGCAGCGGAGAGCTAAGAGGCTTGTGGAGACTGGCGACTCTAATTGTCTTCGCTGAGGGGAGATGAGACGGGAACAAGAGGATGACTTGAACTTCAATGAGGATGTATTTAGTGTTGATCCCTGTCCCACAAATTTCACATTTTATCAGTCCCCTTCATGAAATAATGAGGTGTCCACTTGGGATGAGAATGCGTTGGGATATAAGAGGATATTTGCACTCTAAGATTGCAAGCCATCCTGTATAATGCATAATCATCCTGGGATTAGAGTTGCGTTCCATGTAAAATTAATACGGAACACAGTTTGTCCTGTATTTTAGCATTTAACACCCAGAGAACATTAAAATAATTAATTGCATTTGAATCAGCTAATCACAGATTAGGAAAACAAATCATGAAAGGTGTGTGTGTGTGTGTGTGCGTGTGTCATTGGGCGTTGCTACCTATGTCTTGTATGTTTTTCAATATTATTTTTTTTATCAATTATAATTTAAAAAAGTACAAATTCTGTTCCTCATTATTTGTGCACAGGTTTCTAGTGTTATAATTTGCCTAGATATGTGTGTTGCCCAACCCTGTTCCTGTAAATAAAACGACATCAGCGGAAACATGTTAGAACACCCGCTACATTTGAATTTATTCGGCAAATGCGTTTCCAACTCCCATTATTAGCATTAATTTTTTTTTCCCGCACAAGTCAAAAACCACCTCAAGTGAGCATAAAAACTTTATTTTTGTGAATTAAGGGATTCGAAATTTTCCATTTCCATCACTAGTTTCTGATGCAATATTTCAAAATGCACAAAAAGACAGGGTGATGGAAATGTAGTGAAGCCGATGAGTTGCTAGAGAAGCAAAGCTGAGAATAGCCACTGCTAGGACTCTGTCCCTTTCTTACTCACTGGTGTCTGAATCGATATGTCTGCATGTCAATATAACAGCTTCGCGCTTCTATACAGATGCCAAAAGTAATTACAGTAATTACTTTTTATAATGTAATAGAGCAACAATAAACACATTTTATTGAAATTGAAAAAGACACATAATGATTGTCATCACAACTACAAAGTGTATGTTGATCACAGCTGTGAGCTCCAAGAAAGAGCAAATCCACCACCAAATGCGTTTTTGGTTTCACTTTATTTCGATGGTCCCTTTAACACATTCTGTTGACTATAAGTAACGTATAAGTACATGACTACTGACTCTCATTAGAGTGTTAGTAGAGTATTAGTAGATTGGTATGGATAGCAGACAGTCTACTAATATTCTAATGAGAGTTAGTTGATGTAGTTGCAAAGTTACTTACAGTCAACAGAAAGATATGAAAGGGACCATAAAAATAAAGCATTACCGCTATTTTGTGTGATACAAATATAGAGTAACTTTACTAGCAGTGTTTAAGTTTATTTTTAAACCTCAAGGAAGGCTGAAAGGAAGTGTACACCACTGATAAACATAACACACTTACTAGAACTACCATAAAAATGAGTTATACCACAATTGCTATTGCCATGACACTACAGAATATTCTCAAATGCTCCAGGGAACAATCCTTTCACACAATTAGCATAATGTGAGACACTGTGAATGAGAAGCGTCACAGTGTTGGACTCCAAAACTCATAAACTTGCATAACAGTTTTCCCCCTATTTTTTCTTCTTTCTGTCTGGTCCCTCAAGGCTAAAATTCAGGTTTGCACCCATCATTTATCATCTATGATAGACTTTCACTGAATGTCACGACTTTCATGTTCCTTCCAGAGATGCACATGTAAAAAGAAAAAGGCCATTGATATATCCTATAGCTTTGAACATTCAGTCTCAAATGGGAAGTCACTCTGCCAGTCTACTGCAATCTTTATACACTGTTCAGAAAAATGGGTTTTAATTTCATTGTTTTTCACTCTCAGAGGAGTTCTATGCTTCTCAGCTCTGCGGTAACTATGGTTACCTTGTCTGAGAGATATTCTGATATGCTCCAGCACATTAGTATTTCCCTTTTCTCTCATTCTCTCTCCTTAATAATGAGGAGTCTACACGTCTGGCGGTCATGTTTTTGATGAAATTATCACTCTGTGACAAGTAACCAATTATTCAGATGATGATGATGGGACATAACTGTGGTCCTGGTTTACAAATAAATATGAAAAATGTAAAAATAATTAAATGCGTATTACGAAGTGAAAGCCATGATGAGAACTTTTTTTTTTTCTTCAGTTCAGTGCAGCCTTGTCAAGCTGTAGAGAGTTAGAGTGGGCGGGAAAAAAAACTTGTTGTAGTCTCATCTTGTAGGCGTCGCATTAACTTATGAACACCAAGATATTTTACTGAATAATTTTACACCTCAGACTTTTTGGTGATAATTGCTGCGAATATATTTTTGACTTTTCACAGAAATAAAGTAAAGCATTGTTGCTGACACTTTTTTTTCTCTTCAATTGACAGGGACAATTGTTTTCCACGATTCTCGTTCTACATAGTTAGAGCTTCTTTCATGAAAAACAGCAGATATTCAGCAGAATTCAGTATTTATTTCAGTCCAAGTCAGAAAAGAATCTAATAACATCCAATTTTCACTGCCATTTTGCAACGATTGTTTTTAGACTGTAATGGATAATAAGATAACAAACAGGTAAGATTTGAACTCTTTCCCCGCCATTGACAGAATTTTCCAGCTTTCTGTGTTTTCACTGTTGTACGCTAGGGGGCGCTATTACACATCTTCTGACAGATTACTGAATCTCCAGATCAAAACACATGTGAAGAAGAAGCAGAAACAAGCGATATTATATGTACAGTGGGTACTCAACCAGAATAATACTTTTACCGCCGCCGCGGGATAAAATTCTGGTGTGTATTTGTTGCCTTTTACCGCTAAGAGGCGCTACAATTACAGACTTTGAAACGTGTCAGTTTATTCTCTCTATTGCGTAATCTGCCGCAGGGCCGCTGCTCATTGAGAGCGATTGAAAGCTGGTAACAGATGATTTCAAGTGAAACTTGTAGTTAAACGAATTTATAATCACAATAGGCCTACTGAAATTAAATTGAATAAATAGTGAAAACATTTCAAAATAAAACATTGCAACCGTAACATATTAGGCTATCAATGAGGGTTTGGAAGAGCATAAGTCAATATTTAACAGCGTTCAGACGATAGCTCAGCGGTTAACGCAACAACATAAGCCTCAATACGCTTCAAACGATTTGAGATCGAATCTCAATGGAGCCACTTTGCTGTTGGCCGAATTCGTTTATGTTTTACCGTTCTTGATGCTTAAATAGGTAACTGTTTATTAGCGAGTTCATTAACTGTTTACTTATGTAAAGTCAAGAGTTTTGTTTAAATTATCAGTGGCACATTACAACATAAATTTGCTACATTCCAGTAGAGCCGCTGCACGACAAAACTGATGAGGGAAGATTAGCTGATCGCGTCAGAAAATGAAAATAATGAAGCTTGTCTTTAATCTGCTAAATTATTGTTTTGTGAATCATTCACGAAATTGAGGTGATAGACAGTGATACCCGGCCATAGCAACGGAAGAAATTTTTCAAAACAGATCCATAAATTGAACAAAACAGAAAAGACTGATTTTGTTGACTTGGCTACACAAAATAACAGACTAACTAAATAGTATTGCTTTCAATATAAAAACAAATGAAAATGTAAAAGAACACTAAAATTAATTAAGTTTGAAACCCCATCGCACATTTTTAAGGTTTAAATAAAGTGGTACAGTTTATTTGTTTAAAACAGCTGGTTGCATTGAGTTTAGAGTTTCCTTTGCGATGCAAAATAAGAAACACAGAATCTTATTCTTGCAACATTTTAAATTTGTATTGCCAAAGAAATTGCAGCTTAATTAAACAATTAAGTTTAATTTTTGAAGTTTATTTTGTCTCCCTCCAAAAAAAAAAAAAAAACTGTAACAAATTATTTTGCCTTTGTTGCTTCAAAGACACAGCATGCCTTGTTGAATTCACTTACAATAAAACGAGGTTGAATTAAAGAGCTCTTTATCTGCTTCGTTTCGTCAACAGTTAATATTTAGATAATGCCAGATTGTTGACAATCATACACACTGCTTCAAACATTCTAAAACTCTATAAAAGCAGTTGAAATAACTGGATTGAACACTTTAATTTAAATTTTGTGTGAAAAACTTTAAATACAAAAAATACACTATATTTATAATTAAATAAGATATAGGGCCTACATTTGGACACATCGAGAGATTTATCCTTAAAAGAATTTAGCCTTTGCCTGCTCATTGGGCTGGCTATCCGACATCTCCATATGAAAGAGGAACATTAACACCTATTGTGCACGCACGATAAAGCCACTGTCCCTCCAAACCCCCACAGGCTCTCTGAATCTGAGACTGACTTAAAACAAGAAGTCGCAATTCACACTTAAACCGCTATTAGACATTAGCATTAGGCTATTAAAGTGTTGATAATGAAGGAATTAAATAATGTGAGCTACATGTAGTGATATTTCTGTCATGAAACTTTATTACTAAATATTTAATTTCAATAATTCATTCAATTTCAATAAGTTTTTCTTTTTTATTCAAATAAATCTCGAACCACAGTGCTTCGTTGTGCTGCTGTTAAACTAAATAACATTTATAGAATAATTATGAACTTAAATGAAACAATAGCGCAACATTTCGACAAATAAATTATTTGATTTGTTTTTACATTTTAATTCAGGGCGATTTAGCCTATTTAATTAGAGCGAGATTTTCCCCTTGCCTTGTCCTTTCCTCATTTCTAAGCGCTCACATAGTTAAACATGTTTAAGTAGATCCTCTGTACCTCTCAGTTTCAGATGGATTACATAATCAGATAACATTTATTAAATATTTAGACATTTAAAGGCTTTAGACATGAGCTGAGGCTTTCGGTTCAGTTTTGTGACGAGCAGTTCCCGGAGACAGAGACGACAGCTAAAATGTTGTTAGCCTAATATGAATACAAGTTTACTAGTAGCCTATTAAGTTATTTTAGCTGTTATGAGAAAAATAAATCCAAGTGAACGCGCCGCCGCGTTTGTCGAACACTAATTCAACATGCCAGAATAAAACCCGACTTTAGAACAATAGCGACACTCGACGTGATGTGCCAAAACACTTAATTATAAACAATATTTCATTCAAAATAATCTCAAAACGCTTTGTGACATTTTGAAAAGCCATGCAGGGCCTAAATTAAGGCCACTGGAACCACGAACGTAGGCTACTGTAACTGAAACGCTGATTTTGATTTTATTGTTTGTCGTTTAAACGTGCCTGTTGCATATCTTTATTTTATATATTTTATATGGTCTATTGGTGAAGTAGCCTAAGCCTATTAGCACTGATTACTGCGGAGGAAGGGGGTGGGGGGTTAAAATAATTCAGCAGAAGCAGGGATGTTTAGACCAGAAGGAAATCCCCGTCCCCCCTGGCAAATCGCACCTTGCTTAAAACCATGTTTTAAAAACTCTATAGGGAATCCAAAAAAATAGGCTATATAGGCCTATAGGCTATATATATATATATATATATATATTTTTTTTTTTTTTTTTTACAGAACTGCTTTTGAAATTACGATTGGTATTAGATGTTAAGTCATTCTGTTGGATACTATTTGTTCCAGTGTAAAATGGAAATGCATGGCAATTTTATTTTATAATATAAGCAAAAACTAGGCCTATATGGTGCATAACAGAGTTTTAGAACTAGACAAATCTCTCTGCATTAATAATAGGATATAAAATGGATAAATAGGCTAATATAAAATTGGCAAAAGTCCATGTTTGTGCGGGATTTGAACCCGTGTCATCTGATTGAATCGTAAGTTCTTCCACTCGGCCATGAATTTACTCACTGTGAAATGCCCAAACGTTTGTTTCTCCAGTGTGTTCGCTCACATGAGCGAGAAAACGTTTTATCGTTAGCATATTAGACCCTTTACTGTTTTAAAAGATGATATCTTATCTGTATGACCAAAAATTACGGAGTAGGATATATCCTAGAAAGTTATTTTAGCTGTTATGAGAAAAAATAAATTCAAGTGAAAGCGCCGCCGTGTTTGTTGAACTCTTTCAACATGCCAGAATAAAACCCGACTTTATGCGTAGTGCCACTCGGCGTCATGTGCCAAAACACTTAATTATAAACTTCAATATTTCATTCAAAAACATCTCAAAACGCTTTGTGACATTTTGAAAAGCCATGAATGTATTAAGGCCACTGGAACCAGGATCGTAACTGGAACCAGGATCGTAACTGAAACGCGCTGCATGTTATCTCTCAATACAGGAGCAGAAGCGCCGGTTCAGATTTTATTGTTTGTTGTTTAAACGTGCGTGTTGCATATTATTTAAATATATATATTTGATATGGTCTATTGGTGAATTAGGCAAAGCATTGATTACTGGGGGGAAATCCCCCACCAGCATATCGCACCTTGTTACACAATGTTTTTAAAAACGTAGCCTATGGAACCCCATGAAGTTTTTTTTTCTGTTTTTTTAACAGAACTGCTTTTGAAATTACGATTGGAATTATTATACAGATTGATATAAATTCAGCCAATCTGTTAGATAATATTTGTTCCTTTGTGTAAAATGGAAATGCATGGAATTGTATTTTATAAATAGGCTACCGTGTTTGGACAGGATTTGAACCCGTGTCATCTAAATTATTGAAACCTAAAATCTACCACTCGACCACAACTTTTCTCACTGAGAATTTCCCAGAAGTTCGGTAGTTCAGCAGTCAGTGCGCGCACACGAGAGAAGCGCTCTTCAATCCTCTCATTCCTCAATAGTGTAGCGTCATTGCACCTAATTGCGAGAGAGGCCTATTTTAACTTTTGATTCATAAAATGTTCTGCTCTAAAAGTTTGTTATATTCTGTTTAAATGTAGCCTACTTTTACTTTACGTTTTGCTTTCGTTTAATTTAACGGAATCTGTTAGCCTATAGGTTAAACTATTTATATTTTTATTATTATTATTTTTTTGTTCTAAAGGTTTGTTCTATTCTCTTTCGTTTGTTTATTTTTATTTAATTTTTTACATATTCAATCAGTCTCAACTATTTCATCCTTACTGTTAATTGACATTAGCCCGTTTCAAAATGCGGCAATTGCGGCTGTTTTGCTAAATGCCCCTTTGCGCCACCTGGCGGTCATTTCGCGAAGGACTTTGAAATGCGACTAGTTTATTTTTGCCGCGGTGGATTTGCCGCGGCACGAGTCGCGGCGGTAATAGGCATTCTGGTTGAGTACCTACTGTAAGCATTTGTAAAATAACACGATCACCGACATTAAACAACATCATCAAAACTGCCTAATGTTACTGAATGAAATGTCGACCAGTACGAGCTTTAGGACTGTGAAGCTTTGGGAGTGTTGATGGACTCGATCTACTCCATCTGTGTTTCGATCATCGTTCTGAATCTGATCTGGATGTAGTCTTTGACAAAAACATGATTTTCTCAAATATATATATATATATATATATATATATATATTGATTCATTTATTATT
The DNA here is from genome assembly GCF_029890125.1 of Rhinichthys klamathensis goyatoka. Taxonomy (NCBI): domain Eukaryota; kingdom Metazoa; phylum Chordata; class Actinopteri; order Cypriniformes; family Leuciscidae; genus Rhinichthys; species Rhinichthys klamathensis. The sequence continues at coordinate 529,961 of NW_026607030.1, forward strand.
ATTTTTTAAGCTGATGGTCTGTTCTTTCTTTTGATATATTGCATGTTCAGATATTCATACAAAATATTCTGGGGGCCATGAAAGTTTTTTGAAAATGATCAAAAACGCTGGCGGTGGCTGGCAACTTTTTTTCAAAAACACTGGAAAGAGTTAAAACAATTTAATCTCAAATCAATATCTCTTATCCCCATAAATATTTATGTGGCGAAATGCTGTGCAATAAGTGGTACGACTGTACCGTATCCCTTAAATGTCCAGCTAGTTTGAACTTGTCTTTTGCAACTGCTTTCACTGTGGAAGCTTTGTGTTTAAATACCTAATAAAATATTTCAACTCAAGTCAACATTTCGTGTCTAATTATTTACTACATGCTGCCCTTAGGAGATAAGCATGGGATTAGTTTTCACTGTTATGCTGATGATACTCAGCTCTATATTTCTTCACGCCCGGCGAAACTCAACAATTCACAAAATTAACGGAATGCATAGCTGATATAAAAAACTGGATGACTAGAAATTTCCTACTACTTAATTCTGAAAAAAAAAAAAAACAGAGATTCTAATTATTGGACAAAAAACTTCCACACGTAATAACCTAGAATACTGTCTAACACTTGATGGCTGCTCTGTCAAGTCTTCGTCGTCGGTTAGGAACCTGGGTGTGCTCTTTGATACCAATCTTTCATTTGAAAGTCACGTTTCTAGTATCTGTAAAAACGTATTTTTTCATCTTAAAAACATATATAAATTACGACATACGCTTTCAATGACAAATGTGGAACGATTAGTTCATGCTTTCATGACATCAAAGCTAGATTATTGTAATGCTCTACTGGGTGGTTGCCCTGCACGCTTAATAAACAAACTGCAGGTGGTCCAAAACGCAGCAGCTCGAGTTCTTACCAGAACCAGGAAGAATGAGCATATTAGCCCGTTTTTGTCAACACTGCATTGGCTGCCTATTAAACATCATATAAATTTTTAAATATTGCTGATTACTTACAAAGCACTAAATGGTTTAGCTCCGCATTACTTGAGCGAGCTCTTAACGCATTATAGTCCTTCACGTCTATTGTGATTTCAAAATTCTGGCCCATTGATAATATCTAGAATATCACAATCGACTGCTGGCGGTAGATCCTTTTCCTATTTAGCACCAAAACTTTGGAACAGTCTTCCTAACATTGTCTGGGAAACAGACACACTGTCATATTCTAATCAAGACTAAAAACGCATCTCTTTGACCTAGCATACACATAACACATGATCAATTTCTATAATTCAATGTTAGGCTGCATAGATTAGGTCAGCTGGAACCGGGAACACTTCCCATTAATCCTGATGTACTCGTTACATCATAAGAAGAATGGCGTCTACGCTAATATTAGTCTCTCTGTTTATCCCGAGGTTTACCGCAGGCCGCCGGATCCAGGCCGTATCCGGATCTGATGAAGGACCTGTGCCCTTACACGACGACAACGCAGTCCTGAAGTGGCAACTCTCTTCCCTTCCCTTCCCTTCAATTCCCTGTACAGGTAAAATGTTGTCAAAACGATTCCAGTTCACATGGATACGCAGAAGCGACAACAAATTCTGTATTATATATTTTTACGGCCAGACAAGTCATTTGGTGAGGTCAATTTGTAAAGAAAGACTACACACCTGCGCACATATTCAAATGCGCATACCTATAGACTAAACACATAATATGCATGTGCACGCCGTCAACGTTTTTCAAACATTTTCAATGCTTGCACCTTGGAACCTATTTCAAGGATTGTGTTCTCGAGCCACCAGGCACTGTTGTTGTGCAGATGAGCAGGCCGGAGCGGGTTAAGGGTTTTCTGTTGGAACGGTGTCGTGTAAGCGGCCCCTAAGTTAATAACTAATGATCTTTGCAACAGAAGTGAATCAATCAAAAATAACTTTAGCTGGACAATGACTTTATTCTAAAGCTGCTATAAAGCCAAAACAATCTGTTACTTTAATTGCCTATTATCACTGTAAAGCTGCTTTGAAACAATCTATATAGTTAAAAGCGCTATATGAATGAAGGTGACTAGACTTGACTTATGTGGAAAGTAGCCGTGTAATAAGACACGGCTTCAGGGTGATGCAAGCTTCATGTCGGGGTTTATTCTGTGATAACAACTGACAGGATGTATATTTTCCCTGACATAAAAGTTCGGTAACACTTTATTTGTCACCTTGTTACAAGTTACATGTAGTAACAGTAAATTATGCATAATTGCAAGCAACTAGCAATAATCCAATTGCTTGTCCTAACCCTAAACCTATAGTAAGAACATGTTCTTAATTTATATTAGTACTCGTGTAACTACACTGTAATGAGAAAAATAAAAACGAGTGTGATGGAAAGTTTCTATATTTTATTCCAATCAACAGTGATTTCAGACTGCATGCAACTGGGTTATGTTCATCATTTCACTATTTCATCACTTGGCAGTTCATGCACCCTGTAGAGCACAGAACAGGTAAAAGGACAGAAATGCACAAATCCTTCACAGATCTTGATGGTTTGACATTAAAACAACAACAAAGCCAATTACCATTCTAACTCTTCCAACTGCAGAAGTTTATAGTCATTCATGACCTTTCCAAATGTGCAGTATTACTGGCGAATAGTGATCCTATCTTGAGATGCGCACCTTTTGATATTTCTTATTTTTGTAATCTCAGCTTAAACATTTTCCTTGGAGAGAGGTATCTTTTGTAAAAGGCTAAACTTTCTCAATAGGATTTCCTTCTCATGTGGTACTAACAGCTATCAGCTTGTGTGTACTCGAACAAAATAAAGATTTTTGATGCAGCCCCGGTGAATTTCACAGCGTTAAAGGTCATTGTGAAAACAGTCATCAGCCTTTTATTGTGTAGCACAAACAATTTTCCACCTGTAGTTCAGTACATCAAGGAATCCGAGGCTGTTAAACTGTCAAATAAATTATGTTAGTACCATGTTGAATTAAATTATGGAGTGTTGGGACATACAATTATATAATTGGGTAGGTTTCTGACACAGAGCAGTTGGTAATTGGTACTTGTTTTGTGCACTTTACCTAATGCGTTTGGTAGGGCATTTCTATACAAGATGGTTGACTGTTCTGGGTGGTTGCTTTCTGGCCTAAATCGAGTTCAGGGCTATTGTAATATTATAAATGGGCAATGATTTACAAGTTAACCGCTAATATATATTTGAACGTTGTTCATTGAAGCTAGATGATGAATAATGATATGTTTAAAGGCCCACTGAAGTGCCTTGGAACGTGCAGCTTTGTATGATGCGTTGACGTCATTTTCACTGAAACTGGAAGTTAGGGCGGGACATATTGAATGGCTCCTCCCCCTTTTCAAATATCCAATAGCGTTTAGTTTACCGCACAGACTGCAAATCGTACTTGACAGCACCATGGAAGCGAATCCGAGCGCTGATGATACGTTAGATTCAATAGTAGAGGTGTGAATAAATTATAGCCATTTCATTCTTAACCAACGTACAGTTGGACAGCTGAATAAAACTCTAGCGTTTGAGCAACCGAACACACATCTCCAAAACATAATGCTCCGTGACGTGTCAACGGTTGCTTTGGCCAGGTGGTTTTTATAGCATGGGGGCGGAGATGTAGATTTTAGAGAGCATTTGATTGGACAGAAGATGTGATGAGAAGCTGAAGTCTGCGGTGATGTCATAAAAATCTGTGATCCATTTAGTAGAAGTGAGAGACTGTGACTGCGAATTTTGTCATTGTTGGAAGTATATCTTATATTTTCACATACAATTACTGAATATTATTTACATATAAAAAAAAAAAAAGATAAACAGATATGTCAACATTACTACAGTTTACAAATGTTACAGCTGCCTTTTCAATAAGCAGTAAAAAAAAAATGTGACTACACATTAGCTTACAACCTTCTAGCTAAGTTCTGCCTTAAGACTAAAGTGTGTAAGATTAAATGGTGCCACCAAGTTTATTTATAAAGGAAGATTATTAGTTATCTCTAGTGTAAAAAATAAGTTCCAGTTTAAGAATTTATGAACATCTGGTGCTGGTCTCTATATTCCCCAGTGTAAGAATGGGATTTTTCCATTACTTAATTGTCCTAGATGAAAAATATAAGTATGAGCAATTAGAAAAGCAATAGAACATATTTCCTCATCAAGCCAATTTAAAGAATGATTCATATTCATGTAGTAGAAACAATCCGAATAAATCAATAACCCTAAGTATGAGCAATAGCAATTGTGATTAAACTGATATATTTGCCCAAATGATCATAACACGACTACAATCAGTCCAGGCTCTTTTGCAAACAGCCAAATGTACATGACATTGAGTAGCACGAAGCCTTCATTAGCCCTTCATAACCCCGCATAGTCCATCACACACTGCAGAAATGCAACACAGAGAATTCTCATTTCCATTGTAATAGCATGGATAAGAAAGACAATGAAAACTCTTCAGAGGACACATGGCCAGATTTCATTTAAAATCTAATCTGCTTTGTAATAATCTCTTCTCAGTGGTAGTGTTATGAAACAAACTCCCAAGTCATTTAGGTTTGAAATGGAGAGTAGCCCATGCCGCATTTGAATGATACTTTACATATTTTAATGCTTTGGCAGGATTTCTCGGAGAGAGCACATGCACACACATGCGTTCTCCACTTCTGAGGTGCAAAACCCAGTGGTCTCTCCCAAAATAACAATAATTTCACAAACTCCCGAAAGAGAATTAAGGACTACTTGATGAATAATTCAAGCTTGTGAATATCATGGTTAGGAGCAGGGCTTGTTTTTCAAGAATTACTCATCGGGACACAATCTGGTAGAATCAGACTTGCCTGGATGCTGCACACTGGTTGTCAAGCAGGTTACCTCTGTGTGTCCCACATCTCGAGAATAACAAGCAACATGCTCAGAGCATCTTAGCAAACGACTGCAGAAAATGTTTTAATAGGGTCAGCAACAGGGAAGGAAATGTGACTATTGGTTAACAAGCACATTATGCATGGAAGGCCTAACAAGGCTCGAATATTTGCCTGGGGTCGAGTATTCAACCTGTCAGAGATTATACTATGGTTGGGCCTTGGTGACACATACTCATGGAAGCTTGTTTCTTCCACAGAAAAGGTAATTGTGACTTTATAACACACAATTGGGAGATATAAAGTCAGAATTGCATGATATAAAGTCACAATTGCGTGTTATAAAGTCAGAATTGTAAGATATAAACTCCCAATTCTGAGGAAAAAAGTCGCAATTATCTTTTAAAATGTTTGATTCTGTGGTCGGAAACAAGCTTCCATACATACTCCATAGTCGGTTGCTGAACTTATAGAAGTTTGACTTGACTAATGTCCCTGTGGGCCATGAGCGATTTGTGTTTAAGCCCTCAAACCCCCGGTTTCACAGACAAGGTATAGAAAGCCCAGCATTAAAATTGCATTATTGGTTAAGCGACTGATGGTGTGTTGGGCTGGTCAAACAGATAAAGATTTTGGGGCAGGACTACCTGTTCATAGCCTGGGAAAACCCAGACAACTTCCATCAAATTCAGATTTGCTCTGAAAGTTAGTCTGGCAAAGAGCTCAATCAAGCCCATTTCCAATCCGTCGAAATCGAGGCACCAATCAGAAACGTTGGGGCGGGCTTTACACGATGACGACAGCGCTGGGATTTTGAAGCAGATTTTGTGGCCTACATTACAAAGATGGATGCCGCCGTCGAACATCACTCGTTCCAATCAGCTATCGCGTCTGTTTTAAGCGATTTGAACGTTTCCTTTTTGTTAAAAACCGAGCAAAGAACAACACTCGGAGATGTTTCTCCGCCGCTCTGCATACGCCATCTCCTTCATCGCTCTGATTGGGTTTTAGGTCCATCCGCAACATCCGTTGGTGACGCCCCTCTGGAAATGATTCGTCTATGACGCTTTGCCAGACCATAACTCAGTTACAACTGAGAATGGTCTGGTTTTAACCAGGCTAACCTGTTCAGGAAACCTGTTTGCAAGTAGTCATTAGGTGTGTTTAACTTCATGATGCCGGTTAGAAATTTTGTCCAACTTGAGGCGACGTCAACACACCATCACTGTGACGTATGCCGTCAAAGCACCGCAAGATAAATTCGACCTGTTCGATTTATTCGGACACCTTCAGTTCCACTAATGCTCACAAAATCTGTTTAACAGTGATAACAGTCAAAACTCTTTTCATGTAACCTCAATGTTATATTGTGACATGTTTATCAAATAAACTGATAAAAAAATATAGATCCCACTTTGTTGGTATTTAAACAGTACAACTTTATTCCTGAACATACAGGCGCTGTTCATATAGTAGTGAATGAAAAGTGTTTCTGTTGCTTCATGAAAACGTCAGAAACATCTTTGTATTTGACAACTATTGCATCTAATCCCATTCATCTGTCACTATGGGAACCAGAAAGTGTTTGACTTGACAGCTTCTTTTTCATCTCCTCCCCCGAGTGCAAGCTGCAAATCTCGCCGATCTGTAAAATACAGGCGAAGACGGAATTAAACATGCCTAGTATTTTTGTGTTTCATAAAACTTCACCTCTGAAGAGGTCATGAAATGAAAAATCAAAATGTCCTTGATATTTGCACATATGAGAGGTTATCAATAAAAACATACCGCAAATTTCATACCTCAAAACTAGCCTCCCAATTTACAGTATTATTTTTGTTTTCCACCCTACTGAAGTGCAATGATTTGAAATCACCCCAACCGTGAAGGGCCCCTTAACATGCGTATGCAGATAAGTATGCTCTTTAAGTGGGCATGAAACGGAAGTTGCAATAATATTTTCTTCCTCGTCGTATATGTGAGTGAAATGGCTTCTCGAAAGAAGCAAACATGTAGGGCTGGACTTGATTTTGTCCATCAGGGATTGATTGTCCATCAGTTAATTGCTATTGCTGTGATCTCATGTGAGTGACAGGTTGTCCTGCCCTCACGAGTCATTGTAATAGGGAGGGAAAGTTACTGTGATTAAAGATTACGTGAAAATAAATCATTTATAATAAAAATAAAAAATTATAATAAACAAAAATGTTCAGGGCTCCAGCAGTGCAGGAAAAGTTGGTTAAAACGTTATTGAACGGAATGCAAATGGAGTCCTGGTTGGCAAACATGGAATCACAGTAAGAAATATTTATTTCGCGATTTTCATCTGCTTTGATCTCTGTATGTTGTGAAATGATTAACAGGTGTTTAATAGTTGTGGCTCATTTTAATTTCTGACAGTCATTTTGGCAACATATTGTATATCCAAGTAACTATGGAAATCATCCCAGATAGCACAGGTACGTCTCTAAGATGTCTGCTAAAGAGCCCTAAATGTGGAAAACATCTGTTTTATACAAACATCTGATAAACAACTTAGAAAAAGCAGTTTTACATACATTGTAAATAATAAACATCTTAAAGACATCTTCTAAATGCCTATTTAACATCTGACATGAAATGTCTTAGAGCTAAACTGCAGATGAGCAAACACTAAAAAACACATCTTGCAGATGTAATGTAGACATCAAATAGACGTCTCAGTGATGGACATGTGCTATCAGTGGGAGTGTATCTGGAACGAAGCAGTACTGTCCTCCGTTTCAGCTGCAGTTTATGAAAATGGACTCTTTTGTCCTTTGTCCGTATGCAATAGTGGCCTCCCTTTTGTATTCTGATGCCCTGTGGCTTTCCATTTTCCATCTTTGTCTTCCGTCGCTGTCTTTATCTTTCACTCCTCCACTGTCTGTCTTTAACTGTTGTATCTGTTGAACTCAGAAAAGACAACCAACCCCCTGAGATGGCGGTGTCCTTGCTACAAAACCGATTACAAAACATCATTTTTTTTCTTTTAAATGGTTACATTTATCTTGTTTGTTACAGAATTTTTTATTAGAGTGGAAATCCATTCACTAAATAACGTTAACATGACTGACTGGTTCATTTCACTTTAACAGCTCATGTCTTTATCAGCCACAGGAGTGATGCTGCAGTCGAGTAAGACCTGTCCCTGAATGTAGACAAACTGCACATCCAAAAACTGTTACCCTTCCAAAGGATCAAACTATTAGAAATGCATTGATGGAGTTTATTTTCAACGACGTCCCTGAGCGATTGAATGAGAGTCCTTACATGTGTTCATCTCTTTTCACAATTGATATGCTACCTATTTTTCTAAAAACCTTCTATTGAAAGCTACGCCAGTGCCATGTACTTTGCCTTTGGAGGCAATTGTTGGGGTTGCATTGGTTCATTTTAATCTGTCTCAAACATATACGGCTCTATTACAGCGCTAGCCATCTCCAGCATTAAAACACATGCTGTGGGGGAGGGCAGGGATGTGTTTACACTGCGCTTCTGCAAGACGCAACGTCTCTTGAAATTAGGGATGCACCGAATCCAGGATTCGGATTCGGCCGAATATTGGGCTTTTTAACGGGGTTCGGTTTCTGCCGAACCTCAGAATTTTTTTCCACCGAACCGAACCCTAGGCTTGCACTACGCGCGCTACGTCGAAGTCACCGATCAGTGAATGACATCAAAGTACCGCGTGAACGAATAGAGAGCAGACGGCTCCTTATGCTTTTGAATTGCTCTCGCGGTACTTTGATGTCATAAACTGATCTGTCTGTGCAGCGCCGGTTCGAGTCGAACAAGCCTGTAGTGTAACGCGTTGAGTCAGGAAGAAAAATAGGGATAGCTCACAGCTAAAGTTATTGCAGAGGCCAGACAGACTCACGGAGGCGATTCCGTTCGGAAATCCACCAGTACCACTAAAATTAAAAACATTATTACAAGCTTACCGTTTTGAATCGAGCTAAGGCAAGCAGATAGTTTTGAACACTGGCTGGTTATGTATTTTATCAAATATGTATTTTGGATAATTTTTAACCCAAAAAAAGCTACGGACAGCAGCTTTAACAAAATAAGGTAAAAATGAGCATCAAACAGAAATAACCCGCATACATGGGCATGTGTTCGAGGCGCGCGGCACATACAATACGGACTGCAGACAGACAGTTCAACAGGAGCGCGCAGTTCTTAAAGGGGCCACACCTTATTTCCACTCGTTACAGTAGGTGCACCGTTCGAATGCAGTTGGCTGTGAGAAAGTGAAAATGGAACTCGTGAGCAGAAAAAGTGTTGTTTGGCAGTACTTTCAGTGAAAAGAAGGCAATTCAAGTCGAGCTACATGTTCAATTTGCAATGCCGATTTGTCTCATGGTGGCAAGGACTCTAAACAATAGGCTACACAACATCGCCGCTGTTAAAATGCATAATGTTGCTTATTCTTTTTTTTTTACAGTTATAAAAGTAAAAGTAGTGTTTATTATTTACAGTAATAAAATAAAATGAAAAATCCACTTTGTTTACTTCATTAATGTGTTTACTGTGTTAATGGACTGAGGATGAGAGTAGGATTCGGTATTCGGTTTCGGATTCGGCAGAATCTTAACCAGTGGATTCGGTATTCGGCCGAACCCCACAAATCTGGATTCGGTGCATCCCTACTTGAAATGAAGCGTTTGTGACATACTGAAAAATGTTCATTTCTACAAATAATTCAACTTTTTTGATAAGCTAACCTCCATAAACATAATTTTAAAACATGTGAAAATGCATTTCACATTCAACTGAAAATGCGGTAACACTTTACAATTAGGTTTATTAGTTAACATTAGTTAATGTACTAATAAACATGAACAAACCATGAGCAATACATTTGTTACAGTATTTATTAATCTTTGTTAATGTTAGTTAATAAAAATCCAGCTGGTCATTGGTTTTTCATGTTAGTTCACAGTGAATTAAACTAATGTTAACAAATACAACTTTTGAATTTAACATTTAATATTGAAATTAACATTAACAAAGGTTAATAAATGCTTTAGAAGTGCAGTTCATTATTAGTTTATGGTAACTAATGTAGTTAACTAATGTTAACTAATAAAACGTATTGTAAAGTGTTACAGTAAATGCAAACAATAATACAACAACAAGGGTATTTTTTTGTTTGTTTCTCAAGTTAACATGTAAGTTTTAATATCTAATAATTACTCTTGCATATTGTTTGACCCTCAGTAGAAAACAGTAGAAATTTAGTGGTGCGTTTACTGGCCTCAGCAATTTGACGCTGAGAGAAAAAAAAAGCTGTTTTGTGTATTTCCCCGGTTATTACAATCTTTTCCTCAATGTTACTCGCACAACACAAATATCTAAGACTTTTGTGAATGAGGCACATGGTGTATATAAGTGTGTTTGTCCCAAAAATAATGATAATGAGTTATTTTTAAAAACGCATGACGCAGCACCATGCCAGCGGAAATAGCATTTGGTCAAGTTGTGTATAATGTATCTTTATATCATAACATGGTATGCTTGGGACTGATGATCATAAATGAATCGCATATGACAAAATAATTTAAATACTATAATAGTGCCTGTGTCCAGAACTGAAAATGCAATCTAATCTAGCTCATTGAACTAGCTCCAGCCAGCAATACTATCTACACACACACACACACACACACACACTCACTCACTCACGAGTATAAAATGGGTCACTGAAAGCTCAAACAGACTTTTCACATGACCCAGTCAAGTGTGTTATCTTCATGTGTGTGTGTGCCACAAGCACACATATGCCACACTCCCAGAATCCTGCTTCTGTCCGATCTCGAGCAGCTCTACTCGTACCGCCACAAATTACAAATAACATCAGTTAAGTATGAAACTTGTGTTGATAACACTGAGGAGCTTATATTCTGCTAATGGACTTTAATGGGGAGGTATTATGTCTTTTTTTTTTCTATCAGGGAATTAGATCGAAGCACTATCTAACCATTAGTACATTCAAGTGGATTTCATTTCTATAGGTGCAATCCTTTCGTGATAGAGATAATCAGGCAGTGTCAACATGTGTGCTGCACTGTGCCATAATGTGTTCAGCTGAACGCTGAGTTATATGGATCTTTTGTGCCATGCAGGAAGAAAAAGAGTAAAAAAAAGAGCAAGCATGCATGCAGAGAGACAGGTGATTGAAGCCGGCTTCCTCGAGTGGGTTAGATGAAATGTGATTGGCATGGCCTAGAATTTTCCATCTGCGTCAGAAATGGTCGATGTGCTTCGGATGTTTTTGTAGCTGCTGGTTTGGACTGAAAGAGTCTTTTCAATGGTCCACTATTAATTGTATCCAATGAGTGAGTGTTAACATAAACACGAGAGAGGCAAAAGAAGAGGAACTGAGCTTATTAATTAAGAACTTGATGGATATAGCCATGTCTTCGGTCTTTACACAGAACTTTACACAGAATGATTGAGCTAAGATGAGTTTCCCTCCTTGCTTTTATATGCATTATGCAATTTCCTCTCTAGAGCCATCAAACGGAATTGCAAAAATAATTCCTTGCGGTCTAAAATACCTAGATTCCCATTCATCTCAATGACAGATGCTTAGCTGTGCACTTTTTAATACATTTGAAAGGTAATTTTATGCGTATATTATTGTTCATGTATTCCCTTGAATCAAACAAGGACAGCTTGAGCCACAGTCTTAAGCCTTTCACCAATTTATATAATGCTTTCAAAAACATAATTTCTTCAGAATGCAAAATGGCTGTCAATGGAGAAAGTATTGGCACCCAGAATGGTGAACACTGTAAATAATACATTGATCATTTATCGGTTAGCTCCACCCCAAACATACAAACATTGGTTGTTAAGGTTTTCATTGTTCGCACTTTTCAAGGGAATCAACCTACAAATGGCTGACTTATAGCTGACGCTACTTACAGAAACTTGGATAGGAGAAAGTATCATCATTGGGAAAAAAATGAAACCCTTTGCCTTTAACAACAATCCAGTGCTGCAAAACGTTTAAGTGCAGAAACACACGTGTCTCTTTTAGCAAGATAAGACGCAACAACAACGTCTGTGCTTCCTGAACCGTGGGTGAGAAAGAGTTAGTGGTCGCTGAGCAGACGGAGGGGATTCAGACTTCATGCCACGGCCCATCACAGCTGTGAATTGGTGCTGTAAGGTTCATTTGTGCTTGGCAAAATCCATAATGTTTTCCATGGGCACAGCTGGGCAAGTGTGTTACAGGAATATATGTGTCTTGAGAGAACCATAGTACCCCCTGCTGGAAAAAAAGAAAAGAAAAAAAAAAAGAGTAAAATTGCCCTGACTTTCTCTTGATTTCCAACTCTTTCCACAAACACAATCATATGCCGGATCATCTTTGCACAAGCTTATACCACCCACACTGTTCCCACCACTCCACTGCCTACAACGCCTGGCAAGCACTGGCAACTGTTGGATTTTATTCACATTTTCCCTCATTTGAGAGATATTAAACCAATGAATGTAATAATTGAGTGTGCTGTGATGATTTGAGAAAGATTACGCTGTCATTTTGATCACATTAGCGAGATGTTGCAATCTGCCGAAAAATAAAACTAATGAATGTGTTACGTAATGCTGGCTGTTCTTTTCATGAACTACGTTGCAATGTTTTTCTGCACGCCACTATGTTGTTGCTAGGGGTTTCTGAGTGGTTGCTAAGGCATTGCTTAGGTGTTCTTTGTGGTTGCTCTAAAGACACACAAAGAACCATTACAATTGATTTGTTTAATAATAATTGTTTACACTTTAAATTCCCTACAAAATGTACAACAGATGCACTTAAATAACATGTTCTTAAAGCGGCTGTTTACACGAAACCGTTTTCAACAAAAAACGGCAAACTTCGTTCAGTTACTCGACAACAGTGTTTTTGGGGCCTGAAAGTGCAAGTTTTTTAAAACGATACCGTTACCGTCTCCGTGTAAACTACAAAAATGTAAATTTGTGAAAACGGTGGTGGTGCATGTGTATTACATGTTCAGTCACTTTGTGTTTCTTTACAAAGTAACATCGCAAATATAGCATTTTTAATCAATTTCGCGGGTCCGTGTGAACGGGGATCGTTTTGACAACGGTGTCGTCTTTACGTGAAAAACGCAAAGAAAAAACTTTTCCGTTTTTAGTACATCGTTGTCGTGTAAACGTATCCTAAATGAAAATACCATTTTTGGAAACATTGCAATTAACTAACAATAATAAGCAATACATTTGTTACAGTATTTATTAATCTTTGTTAAAAATGTTGTTCATGTGTCTATGTGGTGTTTTTAATCTGCTTTAAGACAAACCATGTGTAAATTCATAAGTCGACAGCATTGCTGACTATTTTCTGCTTAAAACTGCAGTGAACCAAAGACAGTCTCAAAAAACACGGTTTGAAATCGCTGGTGTTTCTGACGTCACAAACGACCTTGTAACCAATCAGATCAACGTGTGATCGTCAACCAGTGGATCTCTGAGCTGAGTGAGTGAGTGGAGGCGGGGCTCATTTGCATATTCATACGTATAATAAATGAGGCAAGGGTGTCGAGTTACATTCAACCTTTTTTTAAGGCATGACGAACGTTTAAATATGTAATTTTGCTGATCAAAGATGAGTTTTAAGGGATACAATTATTGACAGGGTGACTTTAATGTTAGTTAATAAAAAATACATTGTTTGTTCATGCTAGCTCAGGTTCATTAATTAATACAGATACAAAATTGAATGTATTGGTAAATGTTGAAATTAACATGAACTAAGATGTAAAGTGATTTAGAAGTATTTTTCATTGTTAAACAAATGGAACCTTATTGTAAAGTTTCACCTAATTTTTGAACTATATTTGTTTTATTGTCATTTGTTTTAAGAAAAAATGTCAATGAGTCCTCAATTTAGGTGAGAGTAAGAAAACTGCTTTATGAGATATGAATGCAGCTAATACTGACTGAATTTAGGTGCAACTCTAGCTCTTAAGTTCAACAGTAATCCCTTTAATGTGAGTTAAACATGGCACGATGCTCTTCGTCATTCCAGATTAAATTGAATGTTGTGTTGAAAGCTATAGTGACTGTAACTTTCATTCACTCACTGTTCACTGTCGCAGTGAGTTAAAACTAAACATGTTTAGGCCTTTGCCCATTCAACTCTAAAGCTCTGAGTTAGTCATCCTCGGCATGGAAAGACACGGAGGCTCTGACTAGCTATTTTACATATTAGTGATATCTGAATGTTCAATTTGAATCCTACAGATCCCTATTAATTTGAGAAAGACATTTACCTTCAAACGTTAAGGGGTTATATAACACTAACAGCTGTAATGTAGTCAGATTAATTGTATTGGAGTCAGATAAATAATTGAATTATGCACATCATCCTGGCCATCCATCAAGGGAGCTCCAGCAACCCAACATAGGACAAGCAGTTTGGAGAATGAATAGATACATTGTCCTTCGACACAGAAAGGGTTCTTTTAATTAAGTGTACAGCCATTATTTCCAAATGATTGACTTCATTACTGATTCAAACTCACCAGAGAGAGAGAAGAAAGAAAAAAAGAGGGACACTTTAATTCACTGTGTTGCGCGTTACAAGTACTTATGCATTATTACAAGCAACTAAACCTAAACCAAACCCTACTCCTAACCCTAACCATATAGAAATCACATGTTGTTGATGAATATTACTCAGTATACTTAATTCACACTGTAATGAGGACACCTAAAATAAAGTGTAATCAAAAAGAGTGAATAAGAACCCTAGTTTGCCGCCAGCACTTCGTGACTGCAGTATTGCTATTTCAAATGTGAGTCTTATCTGAAGTAGCATGCAGGTGTGCACCCCTCAGCAGTGTGGAGAATGTGTTCATAACCTTCACCAACTCTCAGGCTGTGTTCACAATCCTACCAAAGTATTTCTGCTCTATATAGTAACTATACTGTGCACAATATAAAAATGGTCTGTATGCATGCAATAAATGCGCTAATCAAATGAGCTAATACCATATGACTTACAATTTACCCAGATGCCCAGTTTTGTTGTTTTTTGTTTAAAACTCATTATTTGACCAGGCTGTCAGATGTGTTTACACTAAATTGGGTTAATTAGCAGTGGCGGCTGGTGAAAAATATTTTAGGTGGGGCTGTGTGTTCTGGGGGGTCTGGGGGTCCTCCCCCATAAAATGTTTAATTTCGTAGATGTGATGTCCTGCATTCTGGTGCATTTTAGGCCTTAGGCCATGCCCCATTGCCTATACCAATAAAAAAACTTAAACCAGTCAATACCAATGGTCTAAAAATACAATATTAATTGAACTGCCATGTAGAAATCAACAGTTTCACAGGTAATGATAATGAACAAGTTGCATGTTTATTATGCTCCGTGTCCAGATGGAAAAAGTGCAAACGCATAACGATAAATTATAATAGGCAATTCAACAAATAATAGGGAATACAACAATCTAGTTCTTTAACCAATCCCCAGCTGTAGACTACATATCTTTACAGTTCACTGTAGACAAATTGACGATTGGATAATGGATAACAGTCTGTTTTGATACTAGAGAAAGAGAGAGATAGAAGGCTCTCAAAGAGAGGATGGGACAACATTCTTGAAGTGAACACCAAGTATGAGAAGAAAGATGATTTTAACATTTTACAGTTTTTCTCAATTGCTAAAACACTAAAACCCATTGGCTGAACAAAGTTCTCAGTTGCCTGAACTCATTTAGCTAATTGTGCAGTCTGTTGTCAATACCTTAAACTATTTCACATGGCAAAACACAATTTGCAGATCTTACTTAGACTTTTCAGCAAAACGCTAAACACATTCTCATTCTCAAAACATATTCTGCACTGTAATGCACACATCATCCATACTGGTAAACACAAGTGGCAATGATCAAATACAAATAGAGAACAAATGTCATTGATTGAACACAACCACTCAAAATTGATTTAACCTGTTTCAAATGATGCCCAAAGACAAGAAGAAGCACACTGATCACGTTTACTCCTTTGATTTTTGTCCCTTTTAGTATTGTATACTGTAGTACAGTGCATTGTAGGCTGTATACTGTACAATGAACAAATTATATGGCCCCGAACATCGTTACTGTAACAGTACCATTTGTTACAGTACTGAATGCTCAATAGATTTTACTGGTTGCACTTGCAGGTTCATATCAACAAAGAACAAGCATTACAGTATCAAACAATAGAACTGACAAATGAGACGTTTGTGAGATGCAGGGCACTGTACTGTAAAAATAGGGGTACAAGGAGGAAGAACAAATAAAATTGCAAAGAGCAAAGCAGAGTAGTAATTTCTGATCAATTTTGCGCTACTATGATGTTTTTATTCATCAAAAGACAATGACGGACAAATATGAAATTTGTTTTAAGATTAAAAATGTACTTCTCCCTGAAATTTTGATGGTACAGTAATGTGTCACGGGTAAGTCTACAAACAGAATAGCCGTCAGTAGATATCTTTCGAGAACTGTATGTTTTGAACAATGTGTTTTCTATTTTTTGGTGTATTGTTTACTGACTGCTTGATAGTGTATATCATTTTGATCACTTTGTCTATGATTTGAGAGCAGTGTTTGATTTTGAACACAAGTAAAACTGTTTTGAGGCGAAAGTTTCATTTTGCAAGAAGAGTCAGAGGTTTTGTAAATAGTGCTTGAAGATGAGGTTTTGTGTTTAATGTTTTCAGAAAAAGGAGCAAGGATTCAGAAATTGTGTTTTAGCAATTGAGAAAAACTGTAACTAGTATGAAACACAGTAATCCAGTAGCTCAGAACTTTAAAAAAAGCAAAGCAAACATTGTTACATTCCTATTGAGATCACTATTTTAATGGCAAATGTGTGTGAAACATGGTGTGTATGTGTGAGTGAGTGAGAGAAAGTGACAGAGACAGCCAATAAAGCTTATTGAATTGAGATAGCAGGTGTTTGTGTGTGTGTGTGAGAGTGTGAGAGTGTGAGAGTGTGAGAGAGAGAGAGAGAGAGAGAGAGAGAGAGAGAGAGAGAGAGAGAGAGAGAGAGAGAGAGAGAGAGAGAGAGAGAGAGAGAGAGAGAGAGAGAGAGAGAGAGAGACAACGAGTGTGTTTGTGTGGTTCAAAGTGAGTGAGTTGGAGAGATAGATGGGTGAGTGTGTGTGTGTGAGAGGGCGAAAGAGAGAGTAAAGAGTACAGAGAGACTAAGATATGGTGTCTGTGACAGTTAGATTTGTGTGTATGAGAGAGGTAGATGGAGTGAATGTGTGAGTGAGTGAGTGAGTGAGTTAAAGGGTTAGTGCTGTGCAAACAAGGGAAGCAAAACAGCGAGTTAGCTAACGTTACTCCGCAGCCGGTTAGCCACGGCTTCCTAGTGTACCATGTCCGCGAAAAGCCTCTAGCATAAGACGCTTCCTTGTCTTTCACCTGCTGTCTGATGTTAATTTGTGGCTGGTCCGGTCCCATTTCTTTTATTTTTTGTTTTTCAGCCAGTGGTCTTCTTTCAAACGGAGTTTGAAGAAGAGATTGCACGGTCCCTTTCTCGTGTGCCGCCGGCGCCGCCATTGACAACTTGTCAAGAAAGACTGACTGGCTGGCTCCGCCCGCCGAATCTCACTGCCACGTGACCACACCAAGTAGAGTAAAACTCCATGTTATTCTCCGATGGGCGCAGAGGCAAAGCGCCCATCGGAGAATTATTACTGCGCGTCACTGATTGGTTGAATTGATCATATTTAGGCTAGGCAAGGCAAGGCACTTTTATTTATAAAGCACGTTTAAAACAGCCACTGCTGACCAAAGTGCTGTACAGTCGGTTCAAACAATATAAAATACACAAATACATCAACCAACATAAACACAACATACGCCCATCATAAAGCACATCATAAAATTACATTTGACCAAACGCCAAAGAGAAGAAATATGTCTTTAATAAAGATTTAAAGCTATCGACAGTGGGAGATAGCCTTAGATGATCCGGCAAATCATTCCACAGACGTGGAGCAGCGACAGAAAATGCACGATCCCCCTTTAATTTCAGTCTAGATCATGGCATAGTAAGCATCAACTTGTTCGAGGACCTTAATGGTCTAGAACATTTCCTGTGGAGAAGATCCGTAATGTACTGAGGTGCCTGACCATTCAACCCCTTAAAAACGTATAATAAAACCTTGAACTTGACACGGTATTCGACCGGCAACCAGTGAAGCGAAGCAAGAACAGGCGAAATATGTTCCCTCTTTCGAGAACCAGTAAGAAGCCTGGCGGCAGCGTTTTGTACCATTTGTAGGCGGGATAAGGAAGAGTTAGCCACCCCAAGGTACAGCGAGTTACAATAATCCAGCCTTGATGAAATAAAGGCATGGATCACTATCTCCAAATCTTTTACTGTTAAAAATGCTTTTAATTTCGCAATAGATCTCAAATGATAAAAGCTACTCTTCACCACTGAGTTAATTTGTTTATCAAATTTCAGGCCGTTGTCAAAAATCACCCCCAAGTTTTTAGTATGAGCACGAGAGTTTCCTCTTAAAGGACCCAGTTGCTTTTCAATCTGTATATTAGAAGCTGGTGAACCAAAAACTACAATTTCGGTTTTAGAATCATTCAGCGTTAAAAAATTTGCTGCCAGCCAGCCTCTTACCTCGTTAAGACAATTCAGCAAAGACTTTAGGTCATAATTATCCTGTTATCCTGTGATAAACCTGTGTATCATCTGCATAAAAGTGATATGGAATATTGTGTTTTTGAAAAATCGAGCCTAAAGGGAGCAAATACAAGGAAAACAACAGCGGGCCCAAAATAGACCCCTTAGGTACACCACAAGTTAATGGTACAGAGGAGGAATAAAAAATTTCAACCTCCACAGAAAATGTTCTATCAGAAAGTGACAGATTGAGTCACTTTTAGTGACGTTTTGATAGCATATCAGCGCTCCATTGGTTAGATAGCAAGGGCGCCCTTTCTCGGCGCCCCGAGCATAAAACTACACATTTATGATATTATTGTTATGCGGCACACGATGAAGCTGGCAGACAAGAAGACCCCCTCCCCCTCCATAGTGTGTAAAACACGTACACCTGTACAGAAGAAAGTCATGTTTTTGTCAAACTTAAATTATATATATTTTTATTTTTATTTTTTTTACTTGGTAGGAGGGGCGGCGCCCCAGCGCCCGAAATAGAGCAGCCGCCACTGTTAATTAGTTTATATTCACTTGGCTTTATCCAAAGCGACTTGTGCATTCAAGCTACATTTTATCAAACATGAGTTAAACATGCAACATAACAAGGTCAAGTATGTACTATACTGCTGTTTGAAATGTTAAACATTGCACATACATATATATATATACTGTGAAATATTCACAAACTTCATTACAAACATCATCTCATATCTCTACAATCATCAAAAAATAAAGTAAAATAATACATGATCAATGGACTAGTAGTTTAGTTGCCTTCAGTGGGATTCAAGCAGTGTATTTATTAGAACTAGCTTCGCTTTCTTTTCTTTTCTTATAGCATTTTTAAACTCTGCAAAGCTGACCAAAGTGTTGGACAAAGTAAATGACAACCCGATAAAATACATGACACACACACACACACACACATGTTCCATTCCAGACCAGGCATTTCAGCTTCCATGCTCAATCAGGACGAAAATGTCATTTTGGTCCATGTTGTTTTGTGATGTCATCACCACATATCTCGGAAAATAGGCCCTTTCACATGACGCGCTTCATTGGTCCCTAATGTATTGCACTCTATGCGGCAAAGCGTTAAGCTATAGCATTACTTCCAGTTCTCAAGTGCATGCAGGTCAACCATTGCAAGGCGATGCTCCAAATTTAAACAAGCTGGCCCAGTTTGCCACTGACCTTTCAAAGCATAACCAATGAATAGCAGACAAATGACATGATGTGCTAAAATATAAACAACATGGAAGAGAGATCCTTCCTGTGCACATGTGAGTACATTGAGTTCCAGTACAACATAAGCTATCATCAAATGCATGTTGAATGAGTCACGACTTTTTCTGCTCAAATACACATCAACCTCTTTTGTTTTCTTGCACTATTTTGACTGCTTAAAGCTGCTTATAGTGCACAGCATCTCCTTTCACAAGACCGTCGACCCTCAAATCAAAAATCGCCTTTCCTTCACGCTTTTTGCAACACTTTTTTATGTGGAGGTCAAAGCGCTGCATGAAAGGTGTGCTGAAGCCCTGATGCATGTGACTGGACCTTCACAAGGAGAGACATCTGTTACACTTGATGGTCTCTGGAGTGCAGAACAAGAGGCAGCTCTAGAATATGAATTTCATATCTGCAATGCAGCAACAATATTTTCCTCACCTCGAGAATATGAACCATTCTAGTGGATTTGCATTGTAGACCGACAAACAACATTAATATTCATAACTGTGTTTGGTAATTTTGGGGTGATAAAACCAGACTTGTCAGCGGTAAGGAGGCAGTAAATAGAAATCAAGTATTGAAATGGGTCTAAAAAAATAACTAGAACAGCCAAACAATTGGTAGTTGTAATTAAGTGAATTACATGATATGTTAATCACGACTGATGTTGTGGCCCACTTTATATTATTCATCTTTAATACTTTAAACAAATTTAGCATTTGATACAATGTACTTACCGTGTACTTACATAGTATGTAAAGGAACTGCATGTGATTACAAATGTATTTCCCCTACCCAGAAAATATAAGTGGTTCTTACTTGTGCAACACTTTTCACAACAATATTTCATTACTATTGAGTTGTAAGTTTAATACTTAGGTTGGAAGATTTCTTGACCCAATGAGCAACAGCAAGTGATTGCAAATATCGAAAATAATACTTTTCCAGTTAGTTTGCAGTATACTGTTTGTTCTTCCATACCAAACATATACCTCAAGCCTGTGATAAGCTTGGCTGCTTCCCCCCTTTATTATTTCATGATACTCGAACGTGTTTCAAACGATGTCCTCAAAAAAGATTCCTCCAGATGAATTAAACAGAGAAAGTGACTTTGACTTCTAACAGTTGCAGTCACAGTTTTATCAAGTTGGTTCTCTTGTAGTTTACATGAAACAACGTGATCTCAAACACTCCGAAAGCCAAACAGTAACCAGCTTCAAAGCAACATCTCACTTAATCACTCCATCCAACCGACTAAAAGAAGTAGCACATCAGTAATCAACATAATGTAATTACAATCCCCAGCGATCACCCTGCATGATTAACAGCCCAATTCAATGTGGCTTGATTGTTTGGGCAGAACATTGATTATTGTGTTGTGCAAGTGACTGACAACCACTTTCAGAAGCTCACAGCATTAATCACAAGTTAATTGCACTGGAAAATATAGATTCTGTTAAGTCTTCCATTAGCAGAAAGTTTAATAAGCCTCCAACCTTTCTCTCCTTACAAAATAAAGATGAGGTTCTATAATTGAGGTTCAGCCTCATAATTATGAAGGTATCCTATATAGAGTACACACAGACATTCTCCTGTTAAGACATTTCCAAGCATCTTTAATGTCTACCATTGGTGCAAACTGGCCCAAATTAAACTTTTCGTGAAAGGGTTTATCACATCTGAATGAGAAAATTTTTTCGTTGTCAAGTTTTTATGCATTTGGTTTTCTTTTTTCTTGGTTTCGTTCTGATTCGATCGACTATGGAGATATTGAAGCTGAAGGACACCTCATGTTCCCATTGACATTTCAAAGTGTTTGTGGCAGTTCTCATGGAATGACCTTTTCCTTCTGAGCAGAGAGTTATTTCGCTGTGCTCCCCAAGGCTTACCTCATCTTTTTCAAGCACAATTCACTCCTGGATATAAGAAATGACATGTCATCCCTTTGAAGAAAAATGAGAGCTGCCAAGAGTAATCAGAGGGATCCTGTTCTTCTAAATTGCAGTTTAAAGTATGCATTCGTGCATAGACGTTGAACATCTAGGATGGATAAAAAAATAAATCAACATTGGATGAGTCAAATAGTTGGATGACTCATTCACAATGAGTCAAAGAACACATGTGCAACAGGGCATGCAATGAATTAGGTAAATCTGTGTTTTCATACTTGTGTAAAGTATGTCAGAATATCAATTTTTTATCTACGGACTCATCAAGCTTTGAATGAGCGTTTTGTGGTGTGTTAGTGTTTGCAATCCCCACATTCACAAAAGAGAAAGATTTTTGGATGGCTCAAAACTGAGGTTGTAACTTATCATCATCATCTCCAGATATCAGGGCGCATAATATATAAGCTGGCCCATAAATTCTACTTATTCTGTGAGTTCAAGGCTGATTGAATTTGCCTTGTTCATCACCCATCTTCATCTGCTTTCTTGGCACTTTCTGACCAAATGCATCAAAGTGAAGATAAATGATCTCAAAATAAATTAGCAACAGCATATAATCTAGGCATGAATGCCTCAGTTACAGTAATTCTATAAATAATGTAGCTAGGGATGTTCCAAGCCGCTATCAAGGATCGGTATTAAAGCCAATTATTTCCGGCTATCCTAAGCCTGGTCATTTATTTTACGTTAGCTTTCACGCAGGTTTCGTGTAGTAGGTGGCAGTATGCACCCTCAATCCGGTTGGCTGACCGCCATTAAAATAGATAGAAGAAGCTCAAATGTGTGTGTGCGATGCGCGAGAACCAATGAGGTCTGCTCTAGTGCGGCACACACACACACACGTTTAACCCTCTGGTGCTCTTGGCGTGGCAGTCAAAAATTCTGAATTCTTTTTTTTATTTTTTATAATAGGAATGTACTATATTTTAGTTTGATAATGTTTTGAATTTAATATTTTGTGATTTTAGGGGATTTTATGGTACTACATTATATTTACGCAGTAGTTATAATCTATTTATTCACGTTTTGGGCGTAGACCTGAAAATTTAATTTCCAATTTAAACTCGTAAATCTTGAATGCTTTAAAGCACAGACTTGAGTTTGATCTCTTTTTAAAGATGACACTTGGCAAGTTATTGCTGAAATGAAAAAAGTTATAAAAAGTGAACTTTAAAAAAGTTATTGTCATGAAAAATGCAAAAAAATACTATTTTAATTTTTTTTATATGAAATCTATATTTTCAAAAACACGTTTTACTCTAAAACTGCAAGAAAATCAAAGCCATAAATCTAAACAAGTTGTGTTCCAAATTTGAGCTTGATATCTCAAAAAACAAAACAAAAAATAGCTGTAAAAAATCTTTTGTTGACTTAACTCATTATTTTCTGTTATTTTATTTTTATTTTGCATGGTTTTTTTTTAGTTAAATAACTTATTTGGAAATGTGTACTTGACAAATTTGGAAAGGTTTACCTGACAAGGTATAAAGTACAATGAACTGATTACATTTAGTTAAGTAAACTTCGAATTTAAAGTAACAACAGGTCGTTTTTTGCTCTCGGGCTCCCCCTACAGTTGGGAAACAGTATTGTCCTCTACTACTGTCGTAAACTCTGTCATCCTACATGCGCATTTGTTGACAACCATGATAGCCCTGAACACTGTAGGAGGAGGTCACATGCAGGTGTTCTGCTTGCATGGCGTGTGAAATGTCTTCATCCCAGGTACAGTGGCATATATTTCAGCATGTCATATGAATATAATTTCATGCGTTTTATTTTTTTTTATAACAACAAATGATCGCGATGCTCACGTTTACAAGCCAGCGTCATTATAGTAGCCTAGTCTATTGGTTACCGTTTTACTGAATCTATATGATACTTCAATGCAATGTTTGAGTGGTTGATAATAACCATATATCGTCAATATTATAATATCAAGCTACCATAAATGAATCTGCAAATTTTACAAATCGATTTGCATTATAGCTTAAGGCAAGACAAATAAACAAATATCACAGACATGTTAGGTATCCTAAAAAATTATTTTATTAATAATCTTCCTCCTTTCTTTGTACATGTTGAGTAGACTACACTTTTTAGGTCAAACATTTGCTATTTGAATTTCATCGATTGCAAAGTTCAAATCAGAACGAGAATACTAGCGATAGCTAACAATCAAAAACTAGAATATCGTTTACTAGCTACCAGATTGATAATTCGCTACTACTCTAGCGAATTAGAGAGGTTAGAGAGAGGCATTCTTTTTTCGATGGGGGGTTCGATGCTCCCTGCACACGCAAGGTCTCTCGCTCGCTTTCTCTCTCTGCCGTCCGCGCGCGTTGGAGCACAGTCTCTGTCTCGCGTGCGCGCTCGCTCTAGATTCCGGGAGATTTGAACTAATTTGCGGTATAACTTGTCGATCACGAGTGGCTCAACAGGTAGAGATCTATAGATAAACTCATCTTTCAGGCATCTGACCGACCGGGTTGACAATTTAGCGTGAGAAACCGGGGGTGTGGCGTGTGAGCGTGTGAAACCAATTAAATGCGGGTGTCTCACGGCCAATGCGTGAGAGTTGGCAGCTCTGCAATGTTGATCCTCGTTCTGCCTTTAACGCGATCACTCTCTTTTTCTCTTTTTGCTTTGCTCCGATAAAACCTTTGCTGTCTTGTTTTTCTGTGCTGCTTCGGCCATGACTATAACATTTGGCTCGAAAGTCCGATTTTAAGGAAGTGGGGGTGGTGGTGGAAGTGACGTATATGCCGTAAAGCAGTCGAATTTTGTAGTTCTCTTTGTTCGCCGGTTACTACCCGAAACCCGAAGTTTAAAAGTACGATTAAAAACGCTACAGACCCCGTCAGGCTATGGCAGACGTGTCATTCAACCTATTGTAAGTCGATGTACCATCACAAGAGACTTGGAAATATATTATGAAGGCTGAAAAGTTACCTGTTGTTACTTTAAGTTCAGCCAACTAGTTAAGTTTTCTAAACTACATCCAATAAGTTCAGCCAACTAAAGTTAAGTTTTCTAAACTACATCCAATAAGTTCATCCAACTAAAGTTAAGTTTTCTAAACTACATTACTGTGTACTCTAAACTACGAAAGTGGTGTTTTGAAAATGTAAAACCTGCAGCAGTACCAAATAATGAATTACTACCAGAACATTAATTTGTAAAGTACATTTGATTTAAACAGAAATTGATGGCAAATTAATGATCACTAATACAATTTTCAATACAAAATGTATTGCAATGAACTAAAAACACCAGAAAACAACCTCATGGAAAGGTGTTTTACACCCGTCTCAATGCATGTCTTGTGGATTAATCTGTTACATAACATTAAACAAGATCACGCCACAGCATTCAATATAGAAACATCCTTTGTTCCAAAAGAAACCATTAAAACATTGTTAAATATATTAAAGACCTATGAATTGGCTTAAATTCCATTTTAATATCATTATAAACAGTAATCAATTATTTATGCTCTCAAGCTTCAACAAATTCATCAAATAAACACTCTAAAATGCCACTTCCACAACATACCAACAAATTAAACATCCTGTTCACAACATTCCTTTCAAAAATAAACTCTGAAAAGCATTAAAGGGTCAGTTCACCCAAAAACTGGTCA
This sequence comes from Rhinichthys klamathensis goyatoka, assembly GCF_029890125.1. Lineage (NCBI taxonomy): Eukaryota > Metazoa > Chordata > Actinopteri > Cypriniformes > Leuciscidae > Rhinichthys > Rhinichthys klamathensis. Next base: position 555,403 of record NW_026607030.1, read on the forward strand.
CATGAGAGACAGCCATCTTCTAACCGTATACATACTATATTCTCAGAAGGCGAAGGACTGCTACTTCTGTGGAGTGATTTACACGCAGCAGACATGATCACCAGTCACGTTCGCTACTAGCTAGCTAGTCAAATAGGTTTTGTTGACGGAAGTAACAACGATGCTTTTCAGATGTTGCGCTAATCACTCCGTCCATGTAGCAGTGCTTCGCCTACTGAGAATATAGGTCCCAGTATGTATACGGTTAGAAGATGGCTGTGTCTCATGTGACCTTGTTATTTGTACACACTGTGACTAACTATACAAATCATCACATGTAAATAGGAAAATGTTGGCGTTATTTTGTCACTTATTGGGAGCAGTAGGCTAGATGGAGCCGTTTACCTCCAGTATTTATGCTAAGCTAGGCTAGCGGTGGGTGCGTCAGACATAGTTAAGGCACGCACGGAGATGAAAAAGGTATGTATGGATTTATCTAACTCTGGGGGATACGGTGAATAAGCTAAAGTCCCAAAAAGTTGGCGTGTTCCTTTAAGGGAGAGGAGGCCTACCATTCCTTTTAATATACAGCTAAGCTCTAGCTATTCACAACACATAGCTAAGAAGCAAAGGGCCTAAACACAACTCTCTAAATTATAGAAAGATGCCTCTTCCCTATGCAGAGACAGATCTATCTGCATGGATCTCTGGAGGATGGAGGCCTCAGCATGACAACTCTCAAATGAGAGGAGGCCTACGACATCCTTATTAGCTCAAAAATCTGACCGCTGGAGACGTACTCAGCATAATGACCCTAAACTAAAGGGGAGTACAGGAGTCTGCATTTGGGACGGCCTGGCCGTATGAGGGAGGCTAACACTGGAAGCCTGTCACCTTAACACACCTGCCTACTGGGAGTATGGAGGCCCAGACTTAGTGAGGGCCTGCTAAAAACTCAACCAAAGGTGAAGTACTCTGCATAACGACCCTGGGGAATCAGGGGTGTACTAGGCTTACTTGGCGGCTATCCGTGAAACGGAGCACTCTATAGAAATAACCTGCTAACAAGGGGAGAACTATCTACGTTTCTTGGAAAAACAACCCCATTGAGGCTCTAGTAGGGCCTTACCACATGGCGCCATCCTAAAGGGAGGTGATCTAACCACCGTCTCAAATTTAGAGACGTATAGCCCCTCCACAGGGCTATGTGGAGCGGAGGCCTCAGCAGGGAGACTCTAAAGAAGAGGACGCCTGCCATACTCACACCCAAGTGGCCTTAAACTAGGGTTCTATTTGTGAGAAAAATAACTATGTTAAATAAATCCAGCTCAGAGCCCAAGAGGCGAAGGGTCAAAAAAACTCTCTGCCATTTAAGAGAGTGACCCCTTATCTACCTCAACCTGCAGCAGGACCGGGCTGCCTGCATAGGGCTCTAAGGCCGGAGGCCTCAACATGATGACTCTCGCATGAGAGGAGGCAGCCTGGCTACGTTCGTTTTAACTGGAGGAGGCACCTAGTGCCAACTACTCTGTCAACGACGCTGTGAGGCTACAGGGGTTGTTCCTCACTATGATCTGTTGGTTTTAGATTGGTCACACAAAAAAAGGCCTGAGCCAGACCGTCAGAATGGATTATCATCATCGGTCCAGCTCATTGGGCCTGATGTTACAGTCGAAGGGGGAAAGAGGAAGAGGAGGGTGTGCACAGGGAAGGAGGCGATTACCTGCCTCTGCTTGTGCCAGGACGCTCATGTCTGGCCTGAGCTACTTCCCTGACACCCTGCTTCTTCCTCCTGGACTTGCGTCGCCTCGTTGACCTACTCCTGCAAAGAGGAGGAGCACAAGCGGCAACTGAGTCCTACTGGCCCCGTCTGCGCCCCTCAGAATGAGACGGGCCAGGACCCCCAGGCTGTCTGGGTGTGGGCCTGGACCGGCGTGGTATACAAGACCTATATGCTGCTGAGCGCGCCTTCGCCTTCCAGAACTTTCCAACCACCGCCTCAACGGAGGTCCCAAAAAGCTCAGAGGGCGAAACTGGGGCATCGAGGAGAAAAGTCTTCTCTTTCTCCCTGATGCCTGCCAAGTTCACCCACAGATGCCTCTCTGTGGCCACCATGGCCGCCAACGATCGTTCAATCGCAGCAGCCGTCTGTTTGGTGGCACGGAGAGCCAGGTCTGTCGTGCGGCGCAACTCAGCCACCACGCCTGGGGTTAAACCCTGACCCTGGTCCAGGTCGCAACACTGACATTTAGACGAGACATGGTCTGAAGTGGTCTAGATGGCAGGGTGTCGAAGCTCTTAGTGTCGATGTCTCCCCTTGCGAGAGATAGCTTGTGAACGTCTCCTCAACGGGAGGCATTGACACATACCCATGCTCTCGCATTCCTTCTACATCCGAATAACTGAATAGCTGGAAGCGGTGAATGCGAGCAGAGTACGGGTTCTTCCATGCCTTCATAACCTCCGGGTGGAGGTCGGCACAAGTGTGACTATTTTTTTCAGGACCATTTAACCTTTTCGGGAAAAAAAGAAAAAATATTGTGTTCACATAGCCTGTGGCAAAATCTTTATCAAGTTTCGTACCATTCTAATGAAGTAAAAAATAAAAATACACTTCTGAGTTTGACATATTTCATGCGCATTTTTGCAACAAATCACTCGAAAGTAATTGATTTACTGTTTATTTGTATCTGCCTTGCAGTGATGTCAGACTATCTGCGACATCGTCGTTTTATCGCATTGCTATGAGTTGTGTCTTGCTTCAGACTTGACCGCCAGACTGGTATTTTGACACAGAAACTTTATGCTTTCTAGCCTTATCTCCACTTTGTTCTTTTCTTTTTGCAATTATTCTGCTTATTGAACATATAAAACACAAGTTTATATCAGTAATCCCACATTCATAATTGTGGCCACACAGTCTGTTTACATACCAATGTCTTTATACAGTAGATGCCCGTTTCACATTTGAGCCCTTAAGAAACTCTGTCCATCCCTGTATACATCAGATTGGTTTGAACAACTTTAATGTACTTGAAGTGTGCACCAAGCATTTGGAAAAAAACAAGTATCGGATCGGGACTACTCGATATTCAATGACTCGGAACGGGAGCACAAAAAACTTGATCGGGATATCCCTAATTGTAGCAATAACTGCAACCTGGCACTGTATATATCATCGTTCTTTTTGCGTTTTATTTTTTTATGAGAAAGATGAAACTTTGTGACTGCAAAAGCCTTACCACCCACCTAACAGTATCTCAAAAATCTCACAGTATCCTTTAAAATTCAGTGGTGCAGTCATTCTCTCTGTGATGGAGCAGAACAAAGTAGCACATCATTTATGAAAATGGAAAAGTTGGCGCTGCAAAGAAACTCTCCGAATGGTTTCACAGTGCCAGCGGCCACAGTTCAGTCTTATTGGCTACAGAGTCAGGAGCAAGACATCAATAGGCTATGTTTAAGTTATTCACCAAGCTGAGCCACCCATGCTTCCTTTGTAGCCGGAGTTGATGAGCTTGAATTGGCCTCTGCTGTGAGTGATTTTCTTTCTTTGTCAGTCTGCCGTGTGTTTTGTTAGAACCGCTGTCCTTGGCGCTGAAGTTTCTGCTCTGTGAGGTGGGAACAATGATGGAAATAACACTCAAGGCTACATCAAAGAAAGGTCTATAATATCTGGAGAGAGTTCTCTGTTATATTCCCATTCAGCACAGTTGTAGGTGCTCAGCTGGAGCAGGACACCCAGAAGGTACAATGTTTTAAATCTAATTTTAAGTTCAATTAGAATTTTCATTGAATTTTAGAGCCATACTGGAAATGACAAATCACTCTAAAGCTGCAGGACATCAAGGTAATTCTCCATTTAACACTTTGAGCCTTCCAAAAAACAAAACAAAACAAAAAAACAATCAGGCACTGGTAAAAACCTACCACAATGTAATGTTTTATTAACAATTTGATGTGGTTTATAGCCCTTTGAATCACAGAGCACGTTGTTGTCGTTTTTGTTTTTATTATCTACCTGTCTCTTCTTATTCTTTATTCATAGATGTTTGTGTTCTCTCACTATTCAAATATGCTGCAAATTATACTGAGATCTAAAAAAAAATTGAATCTCATTTCCTGCTTCTATATAACAGATGTGAAAGAGTGAGATAAACAGAATCTAAGCTCTTCAGCAATTCCCCAGGCTTTTTACACTACCTGCAGGTGAGAATGCAGTTCAGAGACGCATGAATTGTATTCTGATATTACTTTCACAAGCTTGCAAATAAACAACAACTTGCTGTCGAAAGTTCTCTGTATGTAGACGTACCTGTTCTTAGCAGATCCTTTCTTATTAAAGGATTAGTTCATCATCACCAAGTCATCATTTACTCAACCTTGTATTGTATCAAAACTAAACCTAATCTTCAAAACGGACGTAAGTACCATAAAAGTATCACGAAAATTATTCCATACAACTCATGCACTATATTCCAAGTCTTCTGAAGCCATATTTAAGTTTATGGTAGTAAATAGTAGTTACTGTATACACAATATACAGTGATGCACTTTTCAAATGGTAATTTGTCACATGATATTTACTGCTTAAAGGGTCTATTATGCTTGTTCATATTTTAAACTTTCAGTAGTGTGTAATGTTGCTGTTTGAGTATGAAAAAGTTCTGCAAAGTTACAAAGCACGAAGTCCCTCCAGCGGGAGTTTTTCTCTATATCAGTGTCACTCCCTGAAACGCCTCCATTGTTGACTTGAGTTTTCTTCCCGGCACAAACACGTCACAATATTCCTCATTTAAAATAACTCCCTGTCAGAGGGATCTGTCACTTCTGTCTAGTCTATTTCTTGGTTTTGTGACAGAGCCCTGACACTCCTGTTGCTTTGCCTTGTCTGTGTGCCTTGTTTCATGTAGTTTTATGTCATGTTTTGTCTCGTACTGTATAGCACACAGCTTGTGTTTTACACTAGCTGTGTGCTTTCATGTTGTCATGTTTTGTGTGAACACATGGCTTGTGATTTGTTTTACTGGCCATGTGCTTGTATTTTTTGTCACGTTTGGTGTGAGCTAGAGGTCTTCTCGGGTCCTAAAAACTGTACCCGACCCGAATCACTACTTTCCCGACCCGACGTGCATAAATCTTTTTTTTTTTTAAGAAAAACCCGACCCGAGACAGACCAGATAAAATTAGACCCGAGTCCGACCCGACCTGACGCCATTTCCTTTAGAACCCGACTGGACCCGATTCCCGAACGTAAACGGCATTTACATTGTGCACAGCCTGCAGCCCTGCGTTTCTCAAAAATGCACTTAACATAGACGCGCAAGTGTAAGCGCGCTGAAGTGCTAAAATGTCAATCACACATCATAACCCATTACGTCCTATAACATTTGGCATAATGCTATTTACCGGACCATACGATGATTAGAACAACCATTCGTTTTCCCTCACCTTTTTCGCAATGTCTGTTATCGCCTCCATGCTTTTCTGACAGTGTCGCGTTTTTTTTTTTTAATTGATTGACAGGCCTGGCTTAACGACAATTCAAATACTTGCATTTAGTCAAACATCCATCCACATGATGGCGCACTAGTTCTTCTTGGCAAAGGGAGGGGTTGGTTTATGTGGAGCGAGCAACTGAGTAAATAAATGCGGAGGCAACCGTGCTTATGCTTATAGCCCATTTGCACGTAGAAGCCGGATTTGCTCTCTCACTTAGAAAAAGTGAGAGAACGGTGTCATAGAGTTGATTTAAAAACTGCAATTTTGTTAAATGCCCAACATAGTTTAAAGGATTCGGGTCTTCTCGGGTCCATTTGGAAAAGGCATATTTATTTTAAATTACCCGAGACCCGAGGCCACTAATACCGAACCCGACCCGTGTCCTAGACACTCGTCGGAGTTTTGGACCCGAACCCGCTCGGGTCTCGGGTCGGACCTCGGGTTTTCGGATCCAAGTGGACCCGTGAAGACCTCTAGTGTGAGCACATGGCTTGTCATGTGTTCCCTTGTGCCATGTGCTCTCCTGTCATTGTCTAGCCCCCCTGCCATCTTGTTACCTGATTATTTATTAATTTGCCCCACCTGTCCTCCCTCGTTACCTGCTTTGTGTGCTCTCCCTATTTATTCTCCTTGTGTATTCAGTCCTGTGCTGGTTTGTCATCTAAACCTTGTCTGATGTTTCCTGTCCATGCTGAGTCTAGTTGAAGTCTTGCCACCTGTCTTGTTTTCCCCCACGGGGTAGTTTTGTTTTATTTTTTTTACCTAATAAACACCCATTGTTCTGCAAGTGAGTCCTCGCTACTTTCACCTACCCAAACCCTGACACTCCTGCCCAAGGCATACGCAAAAAAAAAATCATAGAGGCCTGGGCTGCGTTCAGCGCCGACAAAACGTTGCACAACGTTTTTCAAACAGAAACGGTGATGCGTTGAACGCACTGTTCTGATGACGCAAGAGGTGCAACTATGGCAGCTGAGAAAGGCCATTCTTTGTGTGCTTTGTGAAGAATTTTCGGAGCCTGATGAAGTCGGTATAAATATGTGTTTAATACTACAAAATATGCCCGATGTTACAGTTACTGCACTTGCCGCTCAAAACACAAGAGAACATCCCAATCGAGTGAAGGGATTTGTGGAAACTGAAATGGAATCACACATCTTACCTAATTCAGACTAAAGCACATCTATTTATCCTCACATACTGACTTTATTTGTAGTTCATACTGTTTTAATACCCTGTATTTTCTTTCTCATTTTTAGGAAAAGCACTTAATTACCATTGTTTATTACTATACCAAATGTCATACACTTGCAATGAAGCTAAAAATATAAACAACTACATCATTATGTTGATATCCTATATTTTTACAATAAAACTTACGACAAACATGTCTTCTAATATCCTCAGTTGTTGCGTATACCGCTGTGGTTCTCAACCCTGTCCTGGCGTACCCCCAACACTACACGTTTTCCTTGTCTCCCTAATCAAACACACCTGATTCAACTCATCAGCTCATTAACCCATGTGATAATGAGCTGATGAGTTGAATCAGGTGTGTTTGATTAGGGAGACAAGGAAAACGCCAGGACAGGGTTGAGAACCACACCGAGCTGCACCGAACACATTTGTAAATAACTTTCCTTGAACCCATTGAGCGCGTTCACTTTAATACCGCGTGCTTTATATACATGTTGCTGCTGATTGGACTGCAGTTCTGACACACCCACCAAACAAGAGAAAACGCATCTCAAACCCCGCTGCACGCCGTTTCCAGGAAACATGACGTTCAACCCGGAAACCGTAGCAAAACGTTGCGCACCGTTTTGAACTTGAACGTGCCCCTGGTTGAGTTAGTAGTGTGTAGAAACTGGCAGTTATGGTAAGGGGCGGGGCATTTCCCAAACACCCTCGAAGCAGCTGACCAATCACAACACACTGGTCTAGCCAACCAATCAGAGTCCATTGCACTTTTTGGAAGGAGAGGGTTCATAGAAACAGGACTCGACTTGACTTGACTTGACAGGAAAACACTAAACAGGGGTGTGTTTCCCATACAACGACGTTGCATTGTTGAAGAAATTTTAAAACTAGCTAGTCACGACTGTTTCCCGAAACCATATTGTTGCAAATTAATCGTTCAATCACGTTGGTTGATCATGTCACGCACATGGTGGAGTAATAACTACTTTTAATGAATCTGTTTGAGATCGAATTAATGCTAGATGTTTTTGCTATAAATTACGATCATGGCATCTGAGGAACATTTCTCATTGTTCTCAGTTATTTTGCTTTACTTCCAGATTCAATCATAGGCCTGTTCTTACGCACTAACGCACGTTCGCACATGCGCAGCCTTCAAAAAAGGTGCTTTAAATCTCTTGACAAACTAAAATACATAAATGACATTTGTATGTATTCTAAATGAAAGATACAGATTGTTCTGAATGTCAGCTTGGTTATTTGGCTCAAGATAAGGATTTATTGAGTCATGCAAACTAGAAACTCTGCTTCTAACCACAGGTCGAGATCTGTCGTTCCAAACACACAACTTTGCAATGGTGGTTGCGAATGTTCGTTGGAACGATGGTTTCGAGAAACACTGACTCATGGAACTGCTGATAGTGACGGAACTTGCGACCATAGTTGGTTAATGATGCTTTTGGGAAACGCACCCCAGAGTGATACAAACAGACTAGGATGAGAGGAGTTGCAATAATGTAAAAGATGTGAAAAAATTATGTGTTTTGAACATTCAAGCATGAAAACCTATTCTAGTAGACTTTGAAAAAAAAAAAGGATATAAAAGGTCCCCTTTAAGTGAATGGCGCAAACAAAATGGGTGTCCACTGTCCATAAGCAAATATGCCATTAAAATGAATTGGACTGCTAACAGATAGATGTATTTCTACTCTACACCACCGTAGGGAAGGACAAGTCACCAAAGATGAGTCAAGTGAACAAGTACTGCATGATTGGTAGAATGTAATGCATCAGTGTTTTCCTTTTGTTGAAGATGTTTTGTCACTCATTTAAACTTGTTCACACATTAAAATATCTTGAGATTCACAATCCCCTTGCCATAGCCTCCTTGAAAATGTGAACTGGAATGAAACTGCTGGGCTGAAGGCATTAGTGTTTGATGAGAACTATTAAGGGACAAGGGTGGAGAATTTCCAGCGGGAGCTCTTTGTGTGAAGAGATTGATGAGTTGGATGACCCAGTGTTGCAGCAGTCTAGCTGGAGTGTTTGATGGGGACTTAAGGGCACTTGGAGGCCAGGACATATCTTCTTGAGGTGGACATTTTTTAATATGTAAAGAGTGCAGAATTTTATGTTTATGGTCACACAACGCAAACATGTGGATTCTGAAGACATGGATTACAGCATATGAATAAAATTGATTACATTGATTGCGTTTTTGGTGTATTTTATATATATACAGTATATATATATATATATATATATATATATATATTATTATTATTTTTTTGTCACATCATGTTATAATTTTTAATTAAGTAAATTAGCCAACTGTGTTTAAAAAAAAATGTAATTGAGAGCAATCTCAATGACAATAAATACAACGGTATTTACCGATTAGTTCCATGAATTCTATGCGTTCACTTATATTAGTTGTTCATACACAAATAACTTACTTTTAGATTCATTGATATTGTACTATGCAAACATAAGTAAATGCATTTATAGTAGACCCACACTTTACGTAAAACACAAGATCAACAAACAAGGCATCATATGTGTCACTTTTAATCTAAATATACAAATAATTGTTTCGAGAAGTCTTGGTTCTTCTTAGAAGGATGTAGAGACCAGTTCAAGTTGAGCTTGAGGTGATGGGCACACTTCCATTTTGATTTGTCAGAGAGGAATCTAAAGGTCATGAGACAAGAAAAAGAACAATATGATCACATGAGAGTCATCAGCATAGCAATAGTAAGGGAAGCCATGCAATGTAATGACTCTTCCAAGTAATTTAGTGTGAAGAAGAATACAAAACAGGAGAAACCTGACCTCGAAATGGCATTGCATGACAACTTGAAATTAATGGATTCTGTAGCTCGCATGGTCTAAACTACAAATAAAATAATTTGTATGGATTTGCTTGAGGCTCTTGCTGGTATTTTTGTTAATAACAGAGATCATGGGTCTGAAGCCTCAGATGTTTATGATTTTTATCAGTGAATTCAATAGTCAAGAGTATCCTCAGCAGTGGACACTGGCTCCCAGAGGACACACCATCACCTAAAACATTATTGAAATGCGTGGCTGTCATGCATGGCTGTGAAACGAGATGCTGGACTGGAGAAAGAAAAAAAAGAAGCTTATAGAGCATAATACTTTACAATGAGTATACTGCAATGAAGTACTTACAAATCATTAACAAACTATAAGTTTATAGTTTGTTCATAGTTAATGCATAGTTCATTAATTGCATTCTTATTTCACTGAATATGAATGGAATTAATATTTAATAAAGGTTGGTTGCATGTAATTAATGAAAATTTCCCATTTTCCGTGACCAACTTTAAAGTGAGAACTATTTTCTCAACTATTTCCTTACTACAAGCTAATTAAACAAAAATTGTGTGCTCCAATGTGCTCCAATTACAAAATTCGCATTTAGAAGATATCAGCGTTCAAACCTTATGTCTCGCACATCCACCGATATGGATCAAGGATTTAGATGACATCACTATGCACTTTCGCTTCTCATCAGATTTTATGTCCAATCAAATGCTCTCTAGCATCTGAAGCTCCGCCCTCTAAGTTTTAAATAGACGCTGAAATCGGTCATTTATTCACTCATTTATTATTTTCTACATGGTGAATGGCACATAGTGCACTACCCAGCCAGCAATGACATGTGGGGCCCAGATGGGTTAGTACGGGTTCCATGGTTACTGTGTGGGCATGGGCTTTGGCTGGGTGAAATCAGCGGGTCCCATGTAGGTTTTGTAGTATGAGTCCCACAAAGGAAGCCCATATGAGCTGATTACATGGGCCCCATAAGAGACAGGCATGGGCCAATTGGGCATGGGTTTGAACTGAGAACACATATATGGGTCCTGCATAGCATATTTATGGTCCAAGTGGGCATGGGTTTGAACTGGGAACACATATATGGGTCTTGAATGGCACATTTATGGGCCGAGTGGGCATGGGTTTGAACTGGGAACACATATATGGGTCTTGAATGGCACATTTATGGGCAGAGTGGGCATGGGTTTGAACTGGGAATGCATATATGGGTCCTGCATAGAATTTTTATGAGCCGAGTGGGCATGGGTTTGATCTGGGAACACATATATGGGTCTTGCATCATTTTTGTTGTTCAATTTAACAATATATTTCTTGCAGTTCAAAGCGTCAAGTGTCTGGTATTTATCTTGGACTTATATTCATTCTTCGTTTTTAGTTTTTCTTAGATTGTTTCCTTAAACCATTTGGCATGGTTGGGCTTAGATAGGCCTTGCATGAATTGCCTAGTTAGGACCCACATAAGATCCTTACAAAGCCCACTTTAAGCCTGTGTGGATCCCGGTGGGGCCCAAATGGGTCTGACATGAATTGCCCAATTAAGACCCATGCAGTACCCTTACAGGTCCCACTTTTAGTACGTCTGGGCTTCCACGGCTTGCCCCAATGTGGATCCCGGGTGCAAGCCCAAAATGGGGCCCACATTGCCGCCCATGAAGCCCTCATCTGGGCCCCACATGTCATTGCTGGCTGGGTATATAGGGGATAGGGAACGATTCAGACAGTGTCAATATGCTTTCTATTGGGGCGAATGAAGTCTGGTTTCATGTTAGCGTCACTCGAACCACCGCACGAAAGCACAGAGCGGATCATATCTCGAGTCACGCAGGCCAGAAACCGTATCAGACACATTTGAATTCTGCGCAGAATGCTGTATTTTAAAGCGATATGGAGGAGATTAGGAGGAAACTGCGGCTTTATCAAGCTCAACGGCTCTGGCCGAGCTGTGATATAAACTATTGGCTGTGATATAAACGTTATTAATTATTGTAAAAAGGGGAGGAGCTGATTGATATGCCCCGCCCTGTCTTCCTGTTTCAGTGAAAATTACATCAACACATTGAATATCGCTGCGCGTTTCATGGCACTTCAGTGGGCCTTTAAAAACACAGAAACAAACCAATGAACTAAATGAAGATCAGGTGCAAACCAAGTGGCAACCTCCCTGTCTCTCTCTTGAAACCAATACGGAAGTGAATTAAACTGCAATTCATCGATTGGCCGCTTGAGGCTGGCAGCAAAAGTGAGTCAAATCTGTATCTCCCCCATGTTAAAATGCCCAACTTTACAGCAGAAAAAAAAATGTTTACAGCCTGTTACAAAAAGTGGTTTTGGTCTATATAGCTAATTTTGCCCTTCATGACGACTGTGAGGGGGGTGATTTTTTTTATAACTCACCCGTTTAAATTATTTAAGCCTTACAGTTCTGCATAATTAACGGCGTGGCCACTTGAGTGACAGGTGGATTGTGGCTGCTGTCACTGCTAGCCGTTTATCTGCTGTCTGTTAGCGCCACGTCACCTCAGCTAATTCCAGCCGCTGAACTTGGCATCTCTGCCCTGTTTGTGCTTTTTTCGGGATTATTTCATACAAGTTAGTACACGCATTATACCTGTATGGAGAGAGCAACCAGCGCTGTATTTCATTTATTTTTCTCACATGCACTAATGGATGTCTGACAATTTCGTTGCTTTTTGGAGTTTAGATTTAAAAACGTCTATAGATTTAGAGACCACACTCGTTATGCGGTACCATTGCTCTCACGGAACAGATATATTTATTTAACATTTTAGTGTTAAATGAAAAGTACCGTCAGATGAAATCCTGCAAGTGTCAGTGCTTTCTCTCCGCCCATGCAATAGACGCACAGCCTTGAATGAGCGCAGATTTCTAATGCATTTACTTGAACTTCATATGAGAAGTTTACCCCATACGAGAAATTGAGAGGCGGCCAAAATCAGATTTTAAAATGGACTGAATAAAGCTCTTTACGAACTTGACGTGCGATGCCATGCTGACTCGACTGACATGTATGCGCATGAATCACTGTCAAACGCACACGCTCAGAGCAATATTGTAAGTTACTGCATCATAATACATTTTTAACTAGCAGAATAATAATGCATCACGATACACATAGTCTCACTTTTAGTTACGTCTTTTAACTATTATAGTATTTCGAAGGGCAAAAACATGAACTTTAACTATTGGCTTTACTTCTTCAATCAGCTGTCACTTTAGCACGAGGCCAGTAGCATATAGCATTAGCACCTCGGCTCCACCCACGGCCCGCCTCTTTGCCCATTTTCTGTTATCCGGTAGTGACGAGAGGTGACGCGCTGCCACGATGGCGACGGCCGGCCCCGCCCACTTTAGGCTTCAAAAACGCTCTTCAGAAACCTACGGGTGACGTCACGGACACTACGTCCATATTTTTTTACAGTCTATGGTGCAAACACTAATTAACCCATGAGTAACTATAGTAACTAATGAACACAGACAAACAAAACTGATCTAGAAACAGTGAAAACCAACTAAAAGTCAAACTCAAGCAAACGCAAACACATAACCATGACAGCCATATGCTTAGCTTGCAAATGTTTATTATTATTATTATTCAAATAGTTTGTATTCTGTTGATAAGGACTTGTAAACTACTTTTAACATATTCATATCACAGACCAACCCAGAAAGAATCACAGTATCTCTGAGGGGGGGAGGGAGGAGAATTGTGCAGCGACCTTGACAAGCATTTGCCTTCTCAATCATGAGGGTTCTGCCAAACTATTTCCATTTTTTTTATCAACTTTAAAAATATCAGTCTTGCTGTGGAGGTTTGACGCTGTGGGACTGTGTGCTCAGAACAGCAGCTCTAATGCAGAACACCAACTCCCAGCAGATTAGAACTGAAAGAGCTGTACTTTATGCAGCTCTGCACTTCCTAGAAACACTGTATAATTATATGCTAATTATTTCAGCAGCGCACACCCCTTGAGTGGTGCATTACCTTAACTTCTGCAGATGACCTGCGTACTGATAGATAGATAGATTTCACAGGCGTAAGGTTGCATAAAGCACAAGCTGTGTTACATATTCAGTGCTCTTTGATTGGCATTTCCATTAACATTCATGTTTTTTTGCCATATGCTTTTATAGAAATACTTGCAAAAAAAAAAAAATTCATATTATGTTTTTGGGTCACACAAGTGAACAGAGCCACAGTCTCACAATATCACAAAAAAAATATCCTTCTGGAAGTCAGTCTACAAATGGGTCACTTTAGTTGCCTCTGCATGTTAAAGTGTAAATTGCAGGTAAAAAAATTCACGAAGATAATGCAATGTGCTTACTAAACATAAAGATACGAACCGTCCACCATTGTTTTTTTATGTTTTTTATACCAAAATGCTGAATATAATATGAAATGTTGGTGCGTTTTACAGTGCTTTTAAGCACGCCCCCTCCCTTCCACTAGCTGGGCGTGACGTCATAAAAGGTACTCCAAGCTTTTACTGTCTATGCTCCCGGCCTGGAGTTACGTTATATTGGAGACCTAGCTAGCAAAAATGGTTAACTATTGTGTTTGTGCGGGATGTACGAATACATAAAAAATGGGGGAGAGGGTCCACAAGTTACCCAAGGACAAACGGCTGATTCGTGCCTGTAAGTGTTAGCATAACTTACCCGAGGTAGAGCTTAGATCGGGCCCAAAAAAATCAAGCAAGACCCTACCCGAGCTCGCTGTGTCCGAGCCCGGTCCGGCCCTGCCCGACACATTAACTGTAATTATGAGCCCGAGCCCGGTTTAAACCCGACTATTTTTTAATACGTGGGTCGTTATAACTGACGTTCTCAACTACTTTCTATATTACTTTCTCCCGCCCGCAATATGTATGTTTTGTCCCGCTCCCGCCCACAAAAAGACTTTTTTTCTGTATCTCCAAATACTTTCAAGTTAGCCTACGTGTCGCCACCATACACATCAGCATAAATGCTCCTGAAAAATTATTCGTTATAAAGCATTAACACACAAACCACTGTTATAACATATAAGCAAGCAGCTACTGCGTGCATGGTTTGGCATGCCTGATGCACGCTCCCATAATAATTCCTAAAAAGCTGACATCAGTTCATTGCGATCTCACACATCTGTTATTATCAATGAAGCTTTCATAATATATACACTATGTTATAATTAGAGGATTTGCCAGCATACAGAATTCAGCACTGAACAAAAAGTCCGTTTTGAGCGGTGAGCGGAGTCCATCGTAAATGCTTCTGATTGGTCATTATTGCGTTCAAGAAATCAACACATATGTCTGTGATTGGCTACATCGCTCAACGCTGCAGACATGTTAGAAATAGAAACTCTGCCTGTAAATCGTTTCTATTTTATTTTAGTTGTTCTTATTGCTTTTCTGAAACAGATGAATACAAATGTATTAGTTTTTATGTTTTATTCATAGATATTTCTAGTTTGCGGGAGTACCGCAAATCGTTTTATTCTCCCTCAACCAGCACACACAGAGTGAGTGAGTGCATTACCGCCCGCGCTCCCTGTTAAGACGTCATCACCCAGTTACGGTAAAAAACATGCTACCTTTGAAGAAACCCCAATAACTGTTATTTTAAGGCATTTTAAGACAGAAATTTTTAAATGTATACATATTAAGCACTTTAATTTACACATTAATTGGTTGTGGTGGTTAACACTTTAAGATGGAATAGGAATAGTATTATATGAAACAATTGCACACTGTACTTCTCCTTGATCCACAGTGGACACAAGAATTAGGCATAGAACTTTTATAAACGGTAAAATCGCTTAGTCCGTGACTGTTCTTGTAGATTATTATTTTGATAATAGATGTTCTATATCGCCATGGCTCTCTTGGGGAAACTGTCTTGCCACTGTGAAGCGTGCCACCATTTTGAAGCTTAACCATGGATGGGAATTATACCGCGGCCACGCGGCCATGGCCGCCGTTGCCCTACACTTTGGCCTTCATGCCCCGTGAAAAAAAAATCATCGTACGGCCACAGTGGCCTGTGTGCCCTGGCCCTGTCCAAGTTCCATGTATAAAGCGCCAGTGTGGCATAGTGGGCCACCCAAGTAGTCTCTGAACTTCAATTAGTTCGTGGATTCACGCAGGTGCAGTGTCATAACCAGTGCGTCGGCGCACTGAAGCGTTTCTTTTCCCCATCGCGTTCCCATTCATAAAAAACTCCTGTGCTGTCGTCATGACAGCGATTCACAAAACAACGTCACTCACGGCTTTTAGCTCAAAAGTGTGCAGATTTGGAGAAATATTTATATATTCTTTACATCAGATTTCTATTAACAGGAATAATATTTTATTGAATTGAATAGAATGGTATACTATATGAAGCCATACTATAGTAGCCTATGATGTGAGATAGAAATTTAAGTCATTAAATTCAAGTTCACGAAAACTTTTCCCTCCGCTGCGACTGTCAGTCATTCTCCATTCAGCATCAAACAGCGCGTCGCGTTCGGTTACAGATAACCCTCTCCAAGATGATTCAATGTTAATATTATTATACTTGATCTGTAGATAAAGCTCTATGGTTTCGCATAAAATGACTATCTTGCTGGACTGTATTGCTGTAACTTAATCATGTTACTTTCTATGGTGTGTCTGTTAGATCACAACACTGGAGCACTATGTTCTTCACGCGCACAGTAACTGAAATTTAAAACTCTTAAAAGAAAAGGCTCAATAAACTATTGCATAGATAGATACTGTATAATACACTACGCATCGATATCGATATGTCTTTGTGCTTTGAACTTTTCAATGCGGACTCGACGCGCTGCGCGCTGTGACTGTGTTGTTTCAAGCGCATCATTCTGCGCTCGGGATGCGCATAGTGTCGCACTGTGTTCGATCCTTTCATAATCATATAATACTTTTGCGCAATGAAAGATTCTTAATAGCCTTTTTTGTTCTGTCCTATCTATCATATGTTGCTGCCTCATTAAACAGCTGTGATATACATTTAAAAAAAATGTCTTAATTTTATAGTAGCCTAGACTATATATAAAATAATTGATCTTTCTGATTTTTATCTTGTTTTTCATTCATGTATTTTACAACAATACAAAGAGCAATGTGTAACGTTTTACCAGATTTAGGGCTACACTTATTGTCTCTTATTTGTTCCCCAGTAAATAATTTTTTTTTCACTAAATGTTCAGATTTGATAAAATTATTGTACACTTGTGATTTTTCTAGACTAAATTTTACTGCTGAGTTATCCACTAATCTAGTTTATAATAGAATTTTTGTCATGATTGGTTATGATCATATTTTTTTTTATTTGTTGTTTTTCTTTATAATGAAGTTGTCTGTATTAAGTAGTTTGTGTTTAACACACAAAAGAGTGATTATCAGTTCAACACAGTTATAGAAATTCTATTTGATTGCGCTGGTATGCAAAAAAATGCATCTAAAAATTCATCAGATTGATGCTTTCAAATATGGAATATATAAAATTTTCTTACGGGGAGCATGCCCCCCGGACCCCCCTAGAGGGGTAATATCCTTCTCACCTTTTTCACCCCTAAACTGTTTTCATGCCTGATTATACATAAAATATTATATTTTCCGTCTGATTTTTTTTTATCTGAAGCCAGATCAGATCACAGAAGGTAAAAAAAATATTTTTTATTTAAAAAGTCATAATCCATGTCTTATTCCAAATTAGGATGTTATGGTATCAATCTGAATGGGAAAACCATCGAATTGTACTCAATGGCCTTTGTGCCCTGTCATATGGCCTTGGTGCCCCTAAAAAAAAAGAAAAGGGGGAGGCCAAATGGCCTTGCCCCTAAAATTACATAATTCCCACCCTGAGCTTAACTCAACCCTATTCTGTGTAAATTAGTGTCAAGTATTTCTGTATTGTAATTTGTGGAATGCAATATAGCCTGGAAATGTTTTTCGCAGGTTTTGTGAGATTCACTTAAACTGGAAGGTCATCTTTCCTCTTATGGATGACACAATCAAAAAACACCGGACATGTCCATCAATTTTTCATTCCACCCTCTCTGAGTCCAGAATCTCTGCAATCTGCATAGCGATGGGAGCACACCGCTTTGGTACAAAACCTCTACTGAACACATGGGCAAGCAATATGTCAGCATGTTTATTCATTGCCTATTGTTAAACCCGTTATCCTGTCTAAGCCTGTACTCACAGTGAAAGATCTGGATTTATGCTCCTCCCCAGTTTTCTCACAATAGACTTTTTAACTGTAAGACGAGTGGGGACATTTGTCAATAAAACATCCACACAATGCCTCAGTGTCAGGTTCAATTCAATGTACTGTATGATATAGATGTACAGGCTTCATTTTAAGATTTGTTTACTTGATTTAAAGGCTACGACTCTTCTCAAACAGTGAATTATTTTGTTGGATGCATCAACGTCAAAATATGAGCTCCTGACAGAGAAATCCATCATATTTTGCTGCTATCAGTTGTTCTCAAACGATTTCTCTTCAGGGCCCATTTACTTTGAACCCATGTGGAAACACACTACCAAAATTGTGTATTGTACAACACAGTCTCTTGCCAATTCGTAACTATGTTATGTCTTTGGTGGCCAATTTGTATGAATTCATTATTCATTATGTCATTAAAAAATGTCATTTAAAAAAAACAGGGGAAAAAATGAAAGATGAGTATTCTGAAAGCTTCTTACTGTTTTTGTGCCATCTAAGGTTTTAGAAGAAATATGCCTTTAGCCCATGGTAGCCATGAACTGCATAGACCTAGTAATATGCTAACTTTTGTGTTTGGTTTCTTGATGTTTCTTGAAATTTGAGGGTTTCGTATTCTTGTTATAACCAATAATTCACTGCACGGTCATTGTCACTGTGCTGGGACAAGTCCAACAATCACGTCATGTCATATTCATTCAATTTAGTAAATGAAAATAGCATTTAGTTGACAAGAAAGTGCCAATTTAAACGAAATATTAAATAAATTACAGGGTTGACTTTATTTTGATGATCCCTTTAACACATTCTGTTGACTATAAGTAATGTTGTACATGTCTACTAACTGTCATTAGATTATTAGTAGAGTATTGGTAGACTGGTACGTCTAGGGTTAGAATACTTTGACATGTAGTTGCAAAGTTACTTATATTCAGTAGAATGTCTGTTGGAAGATCATCAAAATGAAGAGTTAGCAGATATTAAGCAGACAGTCCAGTGTGGCTCACACGATGACACAAACACTTTTTATTGGTGCCATTGGCCAATTTATTGACACAATAACTAGGTTATTGCATTACCACATTCTGCAGACATGCAATAGAGTTCGTATGTTCCAGCATACAGCTGTGACAACTGAGCTTACACTTAAGAGAATGTTAAGACTGTTTCGGAAAATGAGCCAAAGCGATTGAGAAAAACTGTAAAACGTATTAATTCGTGTGCATGTTTTATTAATTTGTTCCCTCATTTTAGTTAAATTGCTGACATGTGGTAATAAATTGTTCCCTTGTTTAAATGTAGCTAATCGTGGCCACAGTTGAACTATAAATTAAGTTAACAAATTCTTAATTCATGCCCATGTTTTTTCCCCCCTCTCTCTCTCTCTCTCTCTCTCTCTCTCTCTCTCTCTCTCTCTCTCTCTCTCTCTCTCTCTCTCTCTCTCTCTCTCTCTTTTAATTAAACGATTGAATTCATCTCTAAAACAAGCTTTTAGTTGACTGGGTTTTATTTTGGGCTTTTTAATTTTTTTATTGTATATAACAATATACAATAAAAAAATTAAAAAGCCCAAAATAAAACCCAGTCAACTAAAAGCTTGTTGTATTATGTTAAAAGCTTACAGTATTATGTTAAACTTTACTAACTTACTCTCTCTCTCTCTCTCTCTCTCTCTCTCTCTCGTGTGTTGCATGCTGGGAAGCGAGAGTGTGGCGTGGGGTGTGAGAGCGGTGCGCTTGAATTCGTTTGAATTTTTCTTTTTTTATGGTGGATGTTTTTTTGTTTTTTTTTTCATTATCACTTTTTATACCTTTTTCTTTAAAAAAAATCTGTTTGTTGATTGATCCCTTCGGATGAGGGAACGCCTGGTTTCTCAATCAAGAATGGATTTAAAGTTGATTCGGATGTTCTACTAGCAATGGGAGAAATTGTAGGACATGGAAAAATAGTCTCGGCCTCTAGAATGAACAAGGCCGTCGTGTTTTTTTCTGAAAGAGTAAAATCTAGTGAACAGGCTTGTTGAAAACAGAATTGTTGTGTCCGACACTTTGGTGCAGGTAACGCCGTTGCCTCCTGTCATTTCTGATGAAGGAATTATCAAAGAACTTAGTCGATTTGGTAAGTTTGCTAGTTCCATCAAAGTAGTTCCACTTGGATGCAAAAATGCTGCATTAAAACATGTGTTGTCTTTTCGAAGACATGTTTTCATGTTTTTAAATGCTAAGACTTTGGAAATCTCCTTTCGCATTCAACATGGAGATAGCTCGTACATGATATGCGCAACAACAGATAGTATGCGTTGTTTTGATTGCAGAGATTTGGGGCATAAGCAGGGCCGTGCACAGACATTTTGAAGGGCAGTGGCTTAAACCAAAAAAGGGGGCACTATAAGGAGTTTGCCTGACAACATACAAGATGGTGACCCAACCCCCCTCCCCTCCCCCAATTTGAGTTTGACCTATAAACTATCAACTTAGGGATTATTAAAAGTATATTAATTTAGCTAAAGTATTTGTATCAATACTATGTGTCTTTTGTGTTGGTTTTACCCCGTGTGTAGGCTACCTCCTTGCCACCTCATACATTAATACGATTTTTAAACTAACAAACCACCTTTATGATTTATTTTCACACAAAATCTGTTGCTCCATCAATTTTCAAACATATATTTTTCTGCAATCATATGTGAAAAGCAAATGTTAGGGTGTTCCTTTAGCCCCATTGTAACCTAGCTAATATACTAAGGTACTATTCATTTAGATCAGTGTTAATTTTGACAGCAAATTTTGATTTAGTCTTAGTCTTTTGACTAAAATGCCATTTAGTTTTAGTCATATTTTAGTCATCTGAATTGTTTTAGTTTTAGTCAACGAAATACAATAAGGTTTTAGTCGACTAAATCTACAGTAGATTTAGTCGACTAAAATTTAATGGGTTCAGTGTTCAATTGTAATGCATTAATTTAGAATTTCTCTAAAATGTCCAAACCCATTATATATTCCCGTAGAAAACATCTATTAACCTGATAATATTAATAATTTTTAATGTTTGAACATGCAATACAGACACATATTTAGCACTGTGACATAAAATAATATCTTAAAATTAAAGTCTTACATACATCATTCTTTATTCTTTCAAGCAGACATATTTATTTGTCTGAATTAAATCTAATTAATCCTTATTAAAGCTATTAAAGAGCAGTGAATGCTTTTCTCTTTTTATTTTGTTGTTTGAGTAATATTAAGTGCACAGACGGCATTAGGTTTATTACGCACTGCCACTTTAAGACCGAGTGTGCAGATCCAATTGCACTGATGCACATCCGATATTCTCACAACTGTACGTTCTGTAAAGACATAACTGACTGCGTTTAAGTGAATAATCTCCAAAACGGACATTTAGACATAATGATGTGTGTATTTGTCCATTCAGACGCGAAAGAGAGCTCAGTTCAGTCCTTGCGTGCTGCTCTGTCTATGTGCAGGGCTGCACGCGTCGGGTTGTGTGTGTGTGTGTGTGTGTGTATGTGTGTGCACGCACAGAAAAAAAAAATACAGAATAAAGGCCATTGCACACTACGTTTTTTCGTATTCGTGATTCGTTGGCTCTGAATTGTCAAAACACCATTCAAACTCCATCCAAACTGCTGGCTACGGTTCGATTAGATTTTTACCCGATTCGATTTTTTTATGACGGACGAAAGTTTCGGAGGCAGTGTGCAAGTGTGATTGACATAACGTGAGGTCGTATTTATTTTTTAACGTGCGAAAATTCTGGAGCGATAACATAACGTTTTTATGGAAATCCTCTGGAGGGTTAGGGAGGGGGGCGAGAGGGGCACCTCAGCTGATGAGGGCAGAAGGGCAGTGGCTCTAGCCACCGGGCCACCCCCCTGTGCACGGCCCTGGGCATAAGTATGGAAGCTTGTTTCCTCCACTGAATAAAAAAAATAATAATAATAATTGCGACTTTTTATCTCAAAATTGTGAGAAATAAAGTCGCAATTGCGATATATAAAGTTGCAATTCTGATAAATAAAGTCACAATTGCGAGATATAAGGTCGCAATTCTGAGAAATAAAAGTTGCAATTGCGATATATAAAGTCGCAATTCTGATAAATAAAGTCGCAATTGCGATATATAAAGTCGCAATTCTGATAAATAAAGTCACAATTGCGAGATATAAGGTCGCAATTCTGAGAAATAAAAACTGCAATTGTGAGAAAATAGGAGAATTTATCATATCTATTGAATTTATGAATTTATTATATCATTCTGACTTTATAACACATAATTGCGAGTTTATATCTCGAAATTCTGACATCTTTTCTCAGAATTGTGAGATATAAACTCGCAATTGCGAGTGATCAGGCCAATTCTAAGGAAAAATAAAAGACTAACTTTTTTCCTCAGAATAGTTTATATCTCACAATTCTGACTTTATAACACGCAGTTGCGACTTTATTTCACGCAATTCAGACTTTACAACACGCAATTGCGACTTTATATCAATCAATTCGGACTTTATATCTCACAATTCTGACTTTATATCTCGCAATTCTGACTTTATAACACGCAATTGCGACTTATATCAAGCAATTCTGACATTATATCTCGCAATTGTGAGAAAAAAAGTCAGAATTGCGATTACCTTTTTTATTTTTCATTGTGTGGCGGAAACAAGCTTCCATACATAAGAGATTTACATGCCCGCATAAAAAACAGACGGAGAATGAAGTGATGGACGGAAATATTGGGTAACACTTTGTTTTAAGGTGCTTGTAATAAGCAGTAATTAACAGTTAATAAGACACTTATAAGACCTTATAAGATGCATATAAGATGCATATAAGCATTAACTACTTCATATAAGGGTTAATTAAAGGTCCAGGCCCTGAAGAGATCAGGGAAACTACTCCCTCTTGGGAAGGTCAATTTTTAAGCGACTGGGAGTTTGTGTTACCATTTATGTTTGTTCGGCTGTTCTAAAAGTGCAATGTATTGATACTTGAGAAATGTATTATTTAATTTTATTTATTTATTATCATTAGTTAATGCTTATATGCATCGTTTATGCATCTTATAAGGTCTTATAAGTGTCTTATTAACTGTTAATTACTGCTTATTACAAGCACCTTAAAATAAAGTGTTACCGAAACAATGATTCCAGCAAAAAAAAAAAAAAGAGGCAGGAAACTCAAGGTGAGGATATAGAGGCATCTGTTTCTACCTGTGGAATTTCTCGACCCAGCGAAACAACCCAGGTTAAATCCTCAACTGAGCAAAACGCTTCAGAACAGAGTTCAAAATCAGAGGTGAGTGCTTTTGATTTATCTAAACAAGATGGTGAAAACAAAGGAGGCCCAAATGTTCCGAAAGATGTAGTCGATTCTGTAAAGGGAAAGGACAGTGAAGATAGTACTGGTGTTGAGGATGAAAGTGGTAGTGGTTTGCAGTCTGCTGTGAGAGTAGATGAAGATAGCGATGAGGCTCAGATGGAGGAATGTGATAGCGGCTGAATTTGATTACAGTCAGTCGACGAATGACGTTATTCTGTGGAAGAATTAAATGAATTTCTGGATCAAACTAAAGGGGAAAAAGTTGATGTTTTTAAATTCGCTGATGGTAATAAATTTGTTAAATCGGTAATGATTGCTCAGAAGACTGTTGGCTACGATGTGATTTCGAAACAAAAAGATTTAGGCTGAAAACTTTTATGACGGCTGCACGTAAAGCTCAAAATGATCAGGCAAAAATGTCAAAACGAAAAAAAATAAAAGCACATGGGTGTGGGATCTATTTTTTTTTTTTTTTCTACTATTTCTTTTTCTGTTTCCCTTTTCTCTCCCCTATTATGCAGATAGGCTACTAAGAGTGGTTTCTTTAAATGTTAATGGGTTGAGGGATGGAGGAAAAGGAGCTTTACTATCTGAATTTCTTAGGCTTAAAGACAACAATGTAATATGTTTACAAGAAACGCATAGTGACTCCAATAATGAATCTGAGTTGAATTTGTGGTGGGAAGGGAAAAGTTGTTTAAGCCATGGCACAAACATCAGTGCTGGAGTAGCTATCCTATTTTCAGCTAATCTTGATGTTAATATTTGATCAAAAATAGAATTGGAGAAAGGACGTCTTTTGATAGTGAAAGTTGAAATTCATAATCAAGTATTTGTTTTCATAAATATTTATGGTCCAAATAGAGGCACAAATAGAACGTTGTTATTCAGAAAATTGGGATATATTTTAAAAAGTTTTACCCTGGATGAATTTATAGTTTTTCGGTGGTGATTGGAACTGTACTCTCAATTTTCTTTTAGACAGAAATAGTGAGGAACCAGATTCTGTATCATCTTTCTTAAAAAGTTTTATTGTTCAACATGATTGTATAGATGTGTGGAGAGAAAAGAATAATGTTGTAAAACAATATACATGGACAAGAGCTTCACAAGGGAGGATTGGTGCAGCTAGACTTGACCGGCTCTATATCAAGAGTACAAAAAATAATAGATTAATGGAGTGTAACATTTTTCCATGTTGTGTATCAGATCATCGTTTTATTACAGTGAATATTGCCTTGACAAAATCAAAAATGTACAAGTCCTTACTGGAAGTTTAATGTAGCGTTATTCAAAGAAAAAAAAATTTTCGAAGCGTTTTGGTGTAATGATAAAACAACAATGTGTCACATGCCTGTCCTGTCTTGTGTTGCACATGGGTGTTATGTTGTGCCATGTGCTGTTGTGATTGTTGATCCCTCCTCCTCGTTACCTGATTAGTGTTTGAGTTGTTCCACCTGTTCCCTCTTGATTTGTTCCCTTTTTAAGTCTCCTCTTGTATGCAGTCTTTGTCGGTTCGTTGTCATACGTCTTCCCAGTTCCTTGTCAATGTTCAGATGTTCAGAGTCAGTGTTGGTTTCATGTTCATTTATTATGTTTTCCCCCTCGTGGGTTTTTGATTTGTGTTTGTACTGTTTTTGTTATTAAACCCTCCTTGTTTTGCACTTGAGTTCTCTTCCTTTTTTTTGTACTAGTACCCGTGACAGAACGAACCGACCTCTTTGAGAACTCAGCAGTATGGAGGATTTTTGCTGGAGGTATATTGATGACGACGACTTGGGTTGCCCTGATTACATCATTTCCACATTTGGATCAACCCAATTCTCTCCGATCGGCGGTGTCAGAAGGACTCCGCCAAACCTGGGTTCCAGCGGGGGGTTTTCGTACTTCTCTTCCCCAGCCAAGGAGCGGGAGAGGAGAGATTTTCGGGGGACCCGCCAGGTAATTTTTCGTGGGACCCGGGGAGGTTGTAAAGGAGGAGGAGGTGGTCGAGAGGAGGGTCAACATCACTCTCCATCCTGGCCCCCCTTCGATCCTGGACCGGTGGAAGACAGTTCTGGGCCGGCTTCTCGCCGTCATGGACGGAGGAGGAGGAGACGCCCGTCTGCCCAGCGAGAGACTGCTCACGTCCCGTCTGCCCAGCGAGAGACTGCTCACGTCCCGTCTGCCCAGCGAGAGACTGCTCACGTCCCGTCTGCCCAGCGAGAGACTGCTCCCGTCCCGTCTGCCCAGCGAGAGACTGCTCACGTCCCGTCTGCCCAGCGAGAGACTGCTCACGTCCCGTCTGCCCAGCGAGAGACTGCTCACGTCCCGTCTGCCCAGCGACAGACTGCTCACGTCCCGTCTGCCCAGCGAGAGACTGCTCACGTCCCGTCTGCCCAGCGAGAGACTGCTCACGTCCCGTCTGCCCAGCGAGAGACTGCTCACGTCCCGTCTGCCCAGCGAGAGACTGCTCACGTCCCGTCTGCCCAGCGAGAGACTGCTCACGTCCCGTCTGCCCAGCGAGAGACTGCTCACGTCCCGTCTGCCCAGCGAGAGACTGCTCACGTCCCGTCTGCCCAGCGAGAGACTGCTCACGTCCCGTCTGCCCAGCGAGAGACTGCTCACGTCACGTCTGCCCAGCGAGAGCCAGCTCACGTCCCGTCTGCCCAGCGAGAGCCAGAGATCCCTTTTGGCGTGGCCGCCAAAGTTGTGACAGACTATCTGGAGCGTCTGACTCGGATCTTGGAGAGGCAGGTCTGTGCTATGCCTGTTCCAGAGGCAGAGCCTATGTCTGTTCCTGAGCTGGAGCCGGAGGCAGAGCCTATGCCTGTTCCTGAGCTGGAGCCGGAGGCAGAGCCTATGCCTGTTCCTGAGCTGGAGCCGGAGGCAGAGCCAGTGCCTGTTCCTGAGCCGGAGGCAGAGCCAGTGCCTGTTCCTGAGCCGGAGGCAGAGCCAGTGCCTGTTCCTGAGCCGGAGGCAGAGCCGGAGCCGGAGGCAGAGCCAGTGCCTGTTCCTGAGCCGGAGCCGGAGGCAGAGCCAGTGCCTGTTCCTGAGCCGGAGCCGGAGCCGGAGGCAGAGCCGGAGCCGGAGCCGGAGCCAGTGCCTGTTCCTGAGCCGGAGCCGGAGGCAGAGCCAGTGCCTGTTCCAGAGCTAGAGCTCATGTCGGTGCCGGACCCAGTGTTTGTGTCTGTCTTTGTGACTGTTTCTGTTCTAGTGTCTGTTCCCGAGCCGGTGTCTGTTCCCGAGCCGGTGTCTGTTCCCGAAAGATCTGCTCCGCCCTGGCCGCCCGAGGGCTCTTCGCCGCCCTGGCCGCCCGAGGGACTCTGTGTTTCTCCCTCGCCGCCCTATGGACTCTGTGTTTCTCCCTCACCGCCCTATGGACTCTCTGTTTCGCCCTGGCCGCCCAATGTCCCTGTCCCGCCCTGGTCTGTCCCTCCCGTCCCGGCCTGGTCTGTCCCACCCTGGTCTATCCCTTCAGTCCCTCCGATCAGTCCCTTCCGTTCCGCCTTGATGTTTCCTTCCTGCCCCGCCCTAGCCTGATGGAGCGTCTGGTAGCCGCTCCGTAGGGAGGGGGTTATGTCACATGCCTGTCCTGTCTTGTGTTGCACATGGGTGTTATGTTGTGCCATGTGCTGTTGTGATTGTTGATCCCTCCTCCTCGTTACCTGATTAGTGTTTGAGTTGTTCCACCTGTTCCCTCTTGATTTGTTCCCTTTTTAAGTCTCCTCTTGTATGCAGTCTTTGTCGGTTCGTTGTCATACGTCTTCCCAGTTCCTTGTCAATGTTCAGATGTTCAGAGTCAGTGTTGGTTTCATGTTCATTTATTATGTTTTCCCCCTCGTGGGTTTTTGATTTGTGTTTGTACTGTTTTTGTTATTAAACCCTCCTTGTTTTGCACTTGAGTTCTCTTCCTTGTTTTTGTGCTAGTACCCGTGACACAATGCCTTTACCAGTTATCCCTGAAAATGTTAAGTGGGGGGAAAAAAATGGTTTCAAGTTTTTAGGAATTGTTATGGGTTCTGAAAACTACCAAAGAAAAAACTGGGAAGGTGTGAAGGACAAAGTTTGTGCCAAACTGTCAAAATGGAACTGGATTTTGCCTCCACTGTCCTATAGGGGAAGAGTGTTGGTTATAATAATCTTGCCGCCTCTATCCAATGGCATAGATTAATTGTATTGAATCCACCAGAAGATTTTATTGGAGGAGTCCAAATATTGTTTGTAAATTTTTTCTGGTCTGGACAACATTGGCTACGAGACTCAGTTTTGTATCTGCAGGTACATGAAGGAGGTCAAGGTCTTATGGATATTAAGTCTAAAGTGGCTGCTTTTAGACTGCAAACTGCTCAGAGATTACTGTATCATCAGTCTCAGAACTGGATAAGAGTGGCTCGTGCCTTATTACTGAATCGAGTGGGACGGTTGAATTTGGACAGACATCACTTTTTAATGAATTTAAAGGAGATGGATCTTAGTGGGCTCCCATCTTTGTATGCCTCAGTATTCAATGCAATACAGATTTTTATTGTTAAAAGGGAGATTTCTGAAACACAGAGTCTTTGGGATCTTGAAGAACCCTTAATTTTTAATTCTCACCTACCCATTACGATATTGGAATCACAGACTGTGTGCACAAGCTTGGTGAGAGCAGGAGTCCATAAGATCTGCCATCTAAGGTCAAATGACCAGTGGATTACTGCAGAAAAACTGGCCTTAAAGACTGGTATTCATTCTGTTCGAACTGTGCAAAAACTGTTAGATGAAATTCAAGTGTCTTTTCCTGTTCTGCCACTAAAAGTTGAAAAATCGGAGAATGTATTCCCCAAGATCAGTGTGGCTGTGGATGTAGGAGAGTGGCAGGAGGGAAGTCTGCTCTCTTTTAGGACGCCTGAACTTGGTCTTTTTAATAGTACTTCTAAGAAAGCTCTTTATTGTGTTCGTGTAAAATATCTCAATTTAAGAGCGTTAAAAGAACTTCCAGAAACTAAGTGGACGAATTTGTTGAGTCTGGTATTTCCCCAAAAGGTACAGTAGTTGGAGGTCCTTATATAAGAAACCAATTGAAAAACGGAATGGAGATTTGCAATGGTGAATTTCACATTGGATAATAGCAACAAATCGATATAAGGCACGGTTGAATCCTTTGCAAGAGGAAGAGTGTTCTTTTTGTGGAATTTCAGAAACTGTTTTTCACATTTGTATTGGTTGGTCAAGGCTTAAAGACTTGTTTGGTGTATTAAGAGGCTTGAGTCATAGATTTGGTTTTCACTTTACAAATGGTCTTTTTGTTTTTGGACCAAAATATAGTGCCTCAAACAGGACACAAACAGTTTTGATTAGTTTCTTGTTTGGTAAGGCTAAAATGGCAATTTGGCTGACAAGGAAGAATAAAACACTTCTTAATGGAGGAATTGATCCTTTACATATGTTTAAGGCTTTGGTAAAAAGTAGGTTCATTTTGGAGTATACAAGTTTTATGAATTCGTAAATGATACTGACTTTTTTTATTTCTTTGTGGGGTACTAAAGGTATTTTATGTCAACCAAGTGAAAAGAGAGGTTATGATAAAATGTTATGAATTATAATTAATTTTAATGTGAGCAAATAACCTACTTATGTATATGTAGGTAGGGCTTTCTTTAATGTTTTCTTGTGTAATGTAATATTTATTGTTTTTTTATAAGTGTCTGTAAATAAAAGGAGCTTAAAAGTCAAGTCTCTCTCTCTCTCTCTCTCTCTCTCTCTCTCTCTCTCTCTCTCTCTCTCTCTCTCTCTCTCTCTCTCTCTCTCTCTCTCTCTCTCTCTCTCTCACTGTCAATCTCTCCAGGATGTCATGCGTTGGGTTCCATACTAACTCGATCAAATTAATAGATAATGTAATAGTTGTCAGACTGATCACCAGTGATGAGAAGTCAGCCTGCAGAGAACAGGACTCAAAAGGAGCTTTTATTGTTGGCTTTTGGAAGCACAGAGCTACAGAAAACAACCTCATTTCCATCTGTGGGGGACGAACTGAAAGGGTCAGCAGTTTCAGGATCATTAGCATACACATCACAGGGGACATCTCATGGTCCATCTCAACACCTCCTCCATGGGTGGAATAAAACATCAGCTCCTTTATCATCTTCAAAGGCTAAACTTCCACCTCCCGAGTCCATGCTGGGAAAATTCTAGGTGCCATAGTCGGGTTCAGAAAGTAAAAACTCCATTAGTTTACTCAATTGGGAGAATTTTTTAACAACAGGGTTGTTAATTGATGGGATTTGCTTCTGTTGAAGCTGTTAGTCTGCATTATTTCACATTACGTTTTTTTAAATAATCTTGTTTAACAGAGTAACCGAGTCAGTCTCCCTATAGGCTCTCAAAATGGATTTATATATATATGCATATATAAGACTTTTTCTTAAATCCTTAAAAAACCTCTTACATAAAACTTGTACCAAAAATCCCATGTCCAAAAGAATGTAGGGATTACAGTATAGACCTATTATCGCTCACTTCAGTAATTATGAAATGCTTACTGTTACGTCATCAATGAATACCTACACAGGAACAAATGTGTAATGCATTATTAACCCTACTATTACAGTAACTAACAAGAAAGTCGGATTAACAAATTAGTAAGTAATAGCGCTCAGTCGAATGGGTAGTTCACTATTCAATCTAATCAGTAACTTTTTTTCATGCCTCCCAGAGGACTACTAAGAACTACTAAGTATATTCAGGTTCAAAATGAATGTGAATAATGCATAATGTAAAATTAATTCTATCGTGGTAACCCACTAGTAATGACTCAAGTGTTACAACATCCTTCTAAAGGAACAACTAATTATTTGGATCAAGTGAAAAGCATGATAACTCCCAAGTAATTACTGAAGTCATTGTAAGATTTTGAGGTCTTTGTTCGTTTTTGTAAGGTTTTGATTAGTAATTCCTTTCCAGATTTGGATTTGGTAACACTTGAGTCTGAAAACTGATCCAAATAATTAGTAGTTCCTTTTAGAAGGACGTATTAACACTTGACTCATTACTATCCAAAACCTTACAAAAAACTCGAATGCATACAATGATTTTCGTCATTGCTAGAAAGTTATCATGTTTTTCACTTTAGAATACTAATCCAAATAATTAGTAATTCCTTCTGAAGGATTTGGTAACACTTGAGTAATTACCAGTGGGTTACCATGATCTTCGCTCTAGAATGAATTATACATTTTGCATTATTCACATTAATTAGTAGCTCTGAGTAGTTGTTTCTAAACACTTTGACAAAAATAATACCGATGTAAGAACTCTTTGTTTCCTCTGCTTTCGATACGTTCCAAGTTGATATTAACGTGTCTAAACTAGGACGGTTCAAAGTGTGAAAGTGAACCATATTTTGTCAACAGCAGCAAAAGCAAATATTGGAGTTTCCCATGGTTGTGCAACCCGATCTCAAGGCAATTCGTATGTAGTTTACGAGGTGGCTAATTCGTACGTATTCATACGACCTCACACGTATGATTTTTGCTAAATCGTACATATTTTACGAGTTGCCCAATTCGTAAAATATGAATTCGACCCCTGACCCCACCCCTAGACTATACCCATCACTGGGGTTTAGACAAATCGTACGAATTCGTACGAATTAGCCACCTCGTACTCACTCGTACAAATTCATACGAATTGGTTGTGAGATAGCGCTGGGTTGTGTTAGGTCTGCTATGCTTTTTACTTTGTACACACTGATGACTGTCGCTCAGAAATGCCTAATCAATATATTTTAAAGTATTCTGATGATACCGTGCTAATATCTGTGTCAAGTAATTTGGAGTCTCTAACTCAAATCCTCTAGCGCCACCAACTGTCCAACTTGCACTTATATTTATGCTTATAACTTTTGAACTGTAAGGGCTAGAAATATTTCAGAACCATATCCCTCTGATCCCTTCGAATGTGCACTATGATATCGAATTCAAGTTGATTACTGTAATCTAACCGTTTTCAAGTAACTTGCGAATGAATTCAACGAAGGGCACGCCAACATATGAGGCTACATCTTCGCACCGCTTCTGCGTTCTTTAGCGTGTTCTGACCAAATTTGGTGTATGTTACGACAACCATAACCTAAGGAGAACCTGAACACTTTCAGCACAGCACCACCTTCTGGTCAAGAGATATGGAAATAAAACCCACAACTTCTGCCATAATATGCTACATTTTACAAATACATTGGTGTATCATTATAAAAGTGGTAATGTGTGCACCATGTCCATCAGCGCCCCCTTGTGGTCAAAAGCTATACCAATCTCATACGAACTGTCATTTTTAATTGCATTAATATCTTACTTTTATTATTATTATTTAACCACGTGCAGATTTGATCATGGTTTTTAAAGGATTTCACAACCTGCCCACCTTGGCGTGTGCCTAATAACTTCTGTGTAGATTCTACAATGTACAAAAAAATACTGTGAACTTTGATTAGATACTTTGAGGTCAACAACAGAAGATGAAAAAGAGAGAAGAGTTTTTGCTCTCTTGCCTTTTAAGATCTGATAAGCCTATTTATTGTGTTCTCCTGATTATACACAACTGCAGGATTAGTCGTGTTTTATTATTTGCATTTAGAATTGCTTTTCCATCCTGTCCATAACCATTAATCAGAACAGACTGAAACAGTTGGAACCATTGCAGAATGTGTTATAATTACTCCAAAATTCAGTTTTAACACTAGATACTGCAATTCAAACATTAATTTTCAAACATCAAATTGGGGGAATATCCTAAATTGTCTCATTTCAGAGTCTTGGTAATTTCCAACGGCACCCTGGAGGTAAACGGCAACAGATTAAATTTAAATCATCAAAGAACAGTAATTGGAATCCTGCTGCAACTCATGGATTCGCTCACCTGCCCTGACGCAGATTGTTTGTATACTATTCCCTCTCAGCCCATTTTCAATCTTCCTACACTTGTGATGAAACACCATCATTTCCGTCATAAGAGTATATGTAACATACAGGTTTAGAAAATGTTCTAAATAAAATGAAGGCTTATTAGAGCTTTCACTTTTCTTTAATACTGTGACAATGTCATAAGTTACCCCTAAATTCTCTATGCCTTGTGTTTGTTTGATTTATGCTTTTGTTTAAATGTTTGCTTATGTTTTTCTAGTCTAAGGTGCACATTAGACAGGAGGAAAATAAAAGACACTAGGAGCTTGCGCTTTTTGTCTTTCTTACTTTCTTTCAAATTAAAGTGAAGACTATAGTTTAAATAACGGATATTCAGTTGCTCTTCCAACTTGTTTGGCTGTTGAATGTTCGTGGTCTGGTTTTACTAAAATGTGAGGATGATATATGTTATATGAGATATATATTTCACTGGTAACCCTTGGCAACAGTTCAAGGCTCTTTGAAAACTTTGTGTTGAGACTTCGACAGGGCTAACTTTAGCTCTCACAAAGATTGGTAGAAGATCAAGAGCAGAACAGATGCAGGGGCTTCAGCAGTGGAAGGATAATTTGAAGCATTGTCAGAGATGACAGCTCCTTTTTCGTCACAGTCATACACTGACCAAAAAAGAAAGACACCCTCTTGTCTTGTCATCTCAAGTTCCCAGAAAAACTGAAAAGTACATGACTTTCCTGAGCACAATTCCTGTGCACTATTCAAATTGAAGTGAGAAAAATGCAGTTCCTGACAGGATGTGGAATTGTGATAAAAATCTTAATTTAGTGACGCGTAATTAAGAAGAAATGAAATCAAGAGAAAATCATATCACTCTAATAAGTGTATTTTTTACTAGAAAATAAAGTTTGTCTTTGAATGTCAAATGAATAATGATTAATGGAAGAAGGAATGAAATGATGGATGGATGAAGGGATGGATGGATGAAGGAATGAAAGGGTGGATGGATGGATGGATGGATGGATGAAGGAATGAAGGGATGGATGGATGAAGGGATGAAAGGATGAATGAAGGAATTAAATAATGGATGGATGGATGAATAAAGGAATGAAGAAATGGATGGATGGATGGATGGATGGATGGATGGATGGATGGATGAAGAAATGAAGAGATGGATGGATGAATGAAAGGATGGATGGATGGATGAATGAATGAATGAAAGGATAGATGGATGGATGAACGAATGAATGAATGAATGAATGAATGAATGAATGAATGAATGAATGAATGAAGGGATGGAAGGGTGGATGAATGGATGAAGGATTGAAGGGATGGATGATGGATGGAGGGATGGACGGAGGGATGGATGGACGGAGGGATGAATGAAGGATTGAATGAATGGATAGATGGATGGATGGATGGATAACGAGAGAGCCTGTTTATTTCCAACTGAGCAGTCATTTTAAACTCAAATTAACCCTATAGTTTACATTTCTTTCCATACGACTAAATATTCTGATGTTAACAAGAATTATTTACACTTCAAATATCACATCAAATCCTCATTTGGCTAACGCTGATTATATTTTGACATTACTCTGCATGCTAAATGCCCAGACTTTGAGATTTCCAAAGTCTTGGAACTGAAAGCCTTATAGTTAGGGATTAATTTCACAAATCACAATTTGGAATATTATTGTTGTTTAGGGGAGCAAATTAAAAAAGTGGAGCTTGTTCATTATCAGCTGGTTAATACCAAACCAATGGAAAAGCATGGCAGAAGTAGCGTCACTCACCAAGTCAAATACAGAGAAGTTATTTAAGGACCAGCACACACACAAACTATGAACTCCTCTTCAGCATGGCAACCAGACAAAACACACACAGGGACAACACCAGAGGGGCTTCAAGACGAGTAAACATCCCTGAGTCACCCAGTCTACTGGCCCAGACTTGAACTCCACAGAAGAGACCTCAGGTTTCAGTTCACATACTCTTCCAGAGCAATCTGAGAGGGATTTGCAAGAAGGAATGGTAGAAACTACACAAAACTCATGTTGGTAGCCTCAAATACTATAATCCCTGCCAATGACAGTCTGACAGAGAGTCTAAATAATTACACAAGCTTAAATGAGACATTTGGTAATGTTACTGTTCTTTTCTCTTTATTCGTATGTGTGATAGCACAGGGAAAAGAGTATATGCCTAAAAATAACAGTCTATACTGTATGACTCCTGACCACTGTGTCAAACATAATTGCTTTCATGAAGGGTTTTCTGTCTTTGCCTTTTCATGTGCAACGACTTGGAGCTGGATATCTGTGACAGAGAGCAGCTGCAAAATACCTGATTCTCAAAGCTATTTTTACAGGCGCCTGAAAACCAATTATTTCTGTTTGGATTCCAATTAGTACGAGCTTACAGAGATTTGCTTTCCCGTTTCTCTGGATGGACTTCTACTTCTTGGTGATTTGCTCCCATCTCTCTCTTTCTCCATCACTTTTCTCTCTCACACAGGTGCCTAATAAGAGTCCATTCTTTAAAGCTTTTGTTCACAGGAGTTCAAATACACAGTCAGCCTTTAAATGATCAGACCTAAGGCAAGCAGCTGACAGTGTTTATTCCCATCATTAGTTGCCCCGCTCTGAGGATAGATGTGGTTTGTTTGCTTTT
Source organism: Rhinichthys klamathensis goyatoka (assembly GCF_029890125.1). NCBI lineage: Eukaryota > Metazoa > Chordata > Actinopteri > Cypriniformes > Leuciscidae > Rhinichthys > Rhinichthys klamathensis. Next base: position 590,078 of record NW_026607030.1, read on the forward strand.
CTCTAGAGGGTTTTAGGAGGTTACATGCTGTGACATCAGCAATTGCCTCTCTGCTAACTGAGTGTTTGTGACTTCTATGTTTGTGCCTGCTCAGATGTATGAAGGAATGCGGAACTAAACCAGGAAGACTGATGTATCAGCTATCAAGTCAAATCATATTATTATTTTTGTCTTGATGCAAATTTCTTGAACAATCCTCATATCTTTGTGGCATATTAATAAAACAACAGTGTAAAATGCCAAATTGCATGAAATTGATTGAACAACACGAAATAACCTTACTTTTTACACCACTTCTGATCCAGCATGTTTTTTTGACGACTTTGTTTCATATGTGAAACAATTATAGTAAAAAGTTAAACTTATTTTTTTCCAATCTCAAAGCATTTGAAACATCAAACAGTATATGCAACCCTTTTTACTACAATGATGTGACATATTTCAAGTGAAACAGGAATTTCAAAACAGAAATATAGAGCTGGACTTGAATTATTTATCCTTCAGGATATGATTGCATTGTGAAATGTTTCAATATGACATGATTGGAAGAGAGGGGTTTTACAATGAGAAGCATTGGTGACATCAGCCTAAAAGAAAAGTTCCCTCAGAAGCAGAACAAGTGATTACATTTCAATAGACGATTATAAAGACTATAATTTCTATGGAATAACACTGATGAAGCATTCACAAAAAAGGTCAAGGATTGTTTTCTTCAAAAATAAGTACCACACATTAGTATTAAAAAATATCGTGTCTCTTATATCTGACTTATTCCGACAAATATGTCAACTTAACTATTCTTAGTGTTTCTCTAAACCTTGTGCAATATATATACAAATTATATAAAACATTTGTATCCTTCTCCCTTGTTTTGTGTGCAGAAAAGGGAGAAAGGGAAGTGGATTGTATTTGGGATTTCTCCTTTCTCGGGGAAGTTAGTGTCCCCCTTATGTTCCCTTCCATACTTAGCAGATTGTTTTGTTTGTCATTTTGGGTCCCATTTTCCTGAGGTAAATCTAACCTATGTTTATTTTCATTAATTACACTTTCTTTATCTTTTGTTGGTCAATAAAAGACTGCTTTAAAGCTGTCGTGAATAAAAAAAAAAAAGCATGTTTTATGTTTCCCTAACTTTATTGTTCGTTCCTACCATACCATGCCTCTAGAGTACAAGTACGAACACAAGAGTTAAAAAAAGGTTTTATTACAAAAACCTAGTGCAGAAAACTTCTGCACACTGTGCAAACTAAGAACGAGGAAACGAGGAAGCATTCATTTGATAAATGAGAAGCGCCCCAGGTCTCTTTCTTATTGACTTTAGTGTTTGCAAGGAAACTTGCTGGAAGAGTGTGGTGATTATTTTGTTTTCATCACAAACTAGGAAATCAGCTGATTATCCGAAATGATATCTCTTTGCTTCAGCACTAAAGCAATATTTTTCTGCAATTGTTGTTGTTTCATTGTGTCAAATTGGGGTTGTCAAGTTTTGAAGAATTTGAAAAGTGTTTAATACTAAATTTAATAAGAATAAGCAAAAATAAAATCGTGTTTGCAAAGTAAAATCCATCATATTTTGGGGTACTTCAAGGGGTACTTCAAGTTCTGTAGGTTGTGTGGTTCACCTGACAAAATCCCCTTTTTTTCACACAAATGAATCTAATTTGTAATATCTGATGTTTATTATCTGTTCTAGACTATTCCTCCAAAAGTTGTATTTTATTGGTGTCAACCAAGTAAAAGAGGCAGGCTGTACTTCATGTTACCAACACCATTTCGTATGCATTTCCCCATCGTTCACTTAATTTAGCCTGTAGTTGTTATCATTTATCATATACTATGCAAATTTTTTTTCTAGGTTCCAACGAGCAAGGAAAAAAATGTGGTGAAGCAGTTTTGTTAAGCTGTATTAAAGGTCACCCAAATCCATCAAATCTCTATATTTCTTTCCAGTTTTCATCTATGCTCCATGCGTGATTCCTGTGATCTCTAACATTCACTGTGTTTTACTTAATGGCATTTTTGCATGAAAACAAAATGGAGCCTTAACATTTTTTGTGAAAAAGGTGTGTATGTGTACAGAGTTTAGCGATTTAGAGAAGAGAAAACGTCTAGGTTACGTATGGTAACCCACATTCCCTGAAAGAGGGAACGGAGACTTTCGTCGGAGGGATCCGACAGAAATGGGATCTTTGCAGAGAGACCAATCTACTTCGAGAGAAACTAAATGAGCCAATACACATTGGCATGCGATAATTCCACCAGCTGCTTCTATCACGCAGTACGGGTATATTATGAGCAGCAGGTGCAACGCAGCTTTTGTTTTCGCTGAGGAGCCGAGCCAGGGACCCGGCCGCCTGCATTGATGGTACAACAAAATGGCGACGGGACGAAGGTCTCCGTTCCCTCTTTCAGGGAACGTGGGTTACCATACGTAACCGAGACTTTCCCTTTCATGTCGGTCACTCCAACGTTTGTTGGAGGGGTCCGACAGAAATGGGATCCCTACCAACACGCCATGTTGTTGGGCCTTCCATTGCCCTGCATAAGCCTCACTTTCTCTCCCTTTTTTAGGGGCAGAGCCCTTTTTCAAGGCTCACTGTGGGAACGCATACTTGCGTAGGCCCCGGGGCCAGCTGTGTGCCAGTACATCTGTGCCGAGGGTTCCGTCGGTCAGGGAGAAGAACAACGGGCAATGTGATGTGTCAGGGAGCCAAACAGATTTACCTGTGTGGCCCCGAAGCATCTCCAAATCAGCTAGACCTCCTGAGGATGGAGTCGCCACTCTCCTGGAAGCGTAAGCTTTCGCGAGAGCTCGTCGGCTGCACGATTGAGCTCGCCAGGGATGTGAATGGCACAAAGCGACCTCAGATGCTTCTGACTCCATAGGAAGAGACGGCGGGAGAGTGGCTACATGCGACGGGAGCGCAGACCACCTTGTCGGTTGATGTACGCAATGCTTGTCTCCACCACAACTTCTTCAACTTCTCCATTCAGCAACCACAACCACAGCGACCACAACCACAACTTCTCCATTCAGCTAGATTCGTCATCCATAACTCCATCAAGGTCAGCCAGGAACCTTGAAGTTGTTATTGATGATCAATTGAACTTTACAGACCACATTGCTAGAACTGCTCGGTCCTGCAGATTTGCCTTATACAACATCAGGAGGATCAGGACCTTCCTATCAGAGCAGGCTACACAACTCCTTGTCCAAGCACTTGTTCTATCCAGACTGGACTATTGAAATGCTCTCCTGGCAGGTCTTCCAGCTTGCACTATCGAACCTCTGCACCTGATCCAAAATTCTGCGGCTAGAGTGGTCTTTAATGAGCCAAAGACAGCACACGTCACTCCTCTCCTCACAAAATTGTACTGGTTGCCAGTTGCTGCTCGCATCAAATTCAAGTCACTGACTTTTGCCTACAGAACACCGGCTCTGCTCCCTTGTACCTAAAATCATTACATCAGACTTACGTGCCATCGAGAAACTTGCGCTCTGCAAGTGAACGCCGTCTTGTGGTGCCATCTCAAAGAGGCACTAAATCTCTTTCTCTGACCTTTTCCTGGCCTGTTCCATGCTGTTGGAGTGATCTACCCAACTTAACCAGGGGTGCGTTTCCCGAAAGCATCGTTAGCCAACTATGGTCGCAAGTTCCGTCGTTACCAATAGAGTTCAATGGGATTTGCGACCAACTTGCGACCATAGTTGGCTAACGATGCTTTCGGGAAACGCACCCTAGAGTGGCTGAGTCCGTGTCCATTTTCACGAAACGGCTGAAGACGCATCTTTTTCGGCAACACTTCAAAACTATTAATACTAACACTTTATCTTCTATTCTACATCTATTATCTTTAAATTATCTATTGTATACTGTTGTCTTATTGTTAGTTTAACTGCTTCTATTGTTCTCATTTGTAAGTCGCTTTGGGTAAAAGCGTCTGCTAAATTAATAAATGTAAATGTAAATGTCTCGAAGTGGCACCTTGAAGCGGCTGAGAGCAAGACGTACTGCTAGCAACTCAATTGATATGCCAATGCAGCTTAGGCCCCTTCCACATACCCGAAGATGCATGCCCGTTGTACGTGGCCCCCCGTCCGGTGGCAGAGGTATCCGTGAAGACCACAGCATGCCTGGACTCTTGTTCAAGGGGAACACCTGCCCCGTAGAAACGAAAGGTCCGACCATGGGGTGAAGGTTTGGTGACAGTGCGGGGTAATGGAAACCCGGTACGTGCCACTCTCCCACGCCCATCTCAGGACCCGTAGGCCAGTCGGACTTTGATCTCTGCTCGTAAGACAGCACAAGTAACCATCACTGTGGTGAATTTTTTTTTTCAGGAGAACGACGCCCTTGGCAATGAGCAGACTGAGGGGCAGCCCACGAGTGCTCTTGAAGCACAAAGGGGCAAGCTCCTGATTGCCTCAGCCTGCTTCTGAACTGCAGAGAACTGCTGGGCCCAGTCCTCGACAGAGTCGCCGAAAAGGCCACCTTGTGAGAGGAGAGCATCGAAAAGGCACACTTGGCGAAATCTTGCACCACTGCAAGGTTTAGCCAGGGGGTGCTTCTGGACCACCAGGGTGGACTTTGTCTGGCCGAGGGCCAACGCTTTGACTTAATCTGCAGTCAACATGTGCAGCTCAACCCCGGCTCAGAACTACCCTGCTGCATTATGAGTGTTTTGGCCTTCCATAGTTTCAGGGTGGCCATCACATGCAGGGTAGAGCCGGCTTGCGCGCAGCACTGCCACCCCACCACCGAGGGTAGTGAGAGATAAAAAACTTTTTCTGCAGATTTAGGCATGTTTGGCATGCCATATTGTCACACTCGTGTAAGCTCTTTTAGGAAAATTTGCTCTCTCTAGTGCTGAAGCACACAGGGGGATGTCCGCGGCCAACAGCGGGAAATAGTGCAATCTGATGAGGCACTCATTCGAACCGCCACGCTCAAAACTGTGAAAATAGGTGATCCTGCTGTAGCGCGCCATGACACCAACACGAAGGAGAGGGCTTCTTCCAAAAAGAACACTCGAAAAGTTGTCTCTTATTTAGAAGTAAGACTGCTGGAACAGAACATGAATCAGCTCGGCTCTGAAGCGAAATGCAAAGATGCTTTGCACCTGCTGCTCATTATATACCCGTCCTGCGTGATAGAAGCAAGTGGTGCAATTATCGCATGCCAATGTGCATTGGCTCGTTTAGTAAGTAGATTGGTCTCTCTGCGAAGATCCCATTTCTGTCGGATCCCTTCGACGAACGCTGGAGTGACCGACATGAAAGGGAACTTCAGAATAATGTCAATGTCACAGTTCATTCATGAAGTTGTGTGAACAACACACTGTTTATTGCGATTAAAATCGGCGTACACCACATAGTTTAATGTGAATATCGCATTAGTTTGATCAAAGTATTGCATTTACATGAGGTAAAATTTAATCGCAATATTGCCAAAATCCCATTATAATCGCATTATAAGGAAGCATGTAAACATACTGATTGTGACTTCTTAAGATCCGGAAAAATTACGTTGAAGTCCAAACGAGCCATTCGTTGTAGTTCTTGAAAAGTGGATTCTGTTAAAATAAAATATCTCCCTTTGGAGTGGGCATTGAGCTTTGTAACCTTGCAGATCTTTTTCATGCTCAAACAGCAACATTACACACTAACTAAAGTTGAAAAAGTGGAAAAGCATAATAGGAATCTTTACGAAAAGTGCTGAGCTGAATTTTTGTGCCATCTAGTGGTTTAAAAGAGAATAAAGTCAAATGTGCCTTTTACCCCGGTGCGCCTATAGCCCCGTTGTACTCCACTCTAAATAAGAAACTAAAACTGCCAGTAGGTGGCGGTAAATATCTAAATTAGTAACTTATTGAGTAATTAATTTATTTGATTCATTTAAACGGCTGATTCATTCAGGAATTAAGTAAATGGCTCTCTTTATGAATCGGCCATTGAATCATTGGTTCAATTGATTTGCTTAAAACGCGGATTCATTCAGAAACAAAACTCGTTACTCATGTGATATTGCTTAACTAACTATAATATGATATATATGAGATTAAAACTCATAATGGGCTTCATGCCTTGCATCATGTTCTTCACCAATCACCTGTATGAAAAGTAAGATGACCTGTGTATGGGGCGGGTGAGTTAAATGCAATAAACCGTTTTAACACGTATATATATAACGTTTTTAACACGTGTATTAAATTAATGAGTTAAATCAACAGCCCTAGTAAAAATATGAATCACTTTATAAAAGGAAAGAGCTTTCTGATTCATGTATTTTTTTCATGTCATTTTCGCTGCTTGGGAAGTTAATCCCCTTAGCTGTCTTTTCATCATTTCAAAGAGGACTATTTCTGTAAACTGAATAAAAGACACAAAAAAAATTGGCATAATATAACAGCACTAAGTAGTTTATAAAGTCATTAAAACCGCTTTGAAAAACCATCTACCATTTTCAAAGATATCTTTCAACAGACATTCAATAACAGCATGAATTACATGATGGTCCAGGCTGGTTTATGCTGGTTAGAGCTGGTCTAGGTCTGTGGGCTGTTGCATGAAGCTAGCTGAACAAACTCTGAGTGTCAGAGTATGTTTAGAGTTGACAAAACTATTCAAATCCAACCTTGTTTAGATCAGGGGCCTATACCATGAAGCTGGTTTAGGTGGATAGCTAGGAATGTTTCAGTTTAGTTTGTGCCAAACCTGGGTTTTAGGCACCATGATAGTTGATATACAGAGTTCCTGTATTTCAATTTGTAGAACCAGAGAATGTCAGATGTTAGGAAACACATAAACTGATAAATTAAAACACTGAATGCAATATATTTTACTTAGATAAAAGTGTTTGCTAATTTAAGAAATCTAACTGCATGTGTCTTTCTTCTTGCTTGAAACTATTATTTTTAAAACACACCAATTAAAAATGTATTTATATCAAAACATGATTTCCTTATATTCCTCACTGTGAAAACCAGTCAACCAAATCCAACCGAAGAAGTATAAAAAAAAACTTATTTTAAAGGGTTTCTCAAGGGTATGACAAAACACCATCTGAAGATTTTTTTACCCAAATTAAAGCCAGTGACTACTTTTTAAAAAATGTGACCTCACTCGTACAAATTTGTAAACTTTTTGCTAAATCGTACATTCAAATTCGTAAGAATGACCTAGCCCTGACCTAGGCCTGATTGGCTTCATCACTCTGTCTCCTCTCCACCAATAAGCTTGTGTGTGTTGGGTGTTCTGGCGCAATATGGCTGCCATCGTATCATCCAGGTGGATGCTGCACTTTGGTGGTGGTTGAGGAGATTCTCCCTTCCATATGTGAAGCGCTTTGATTACTCAGAAAAGTACTATGTAAACATAACAAATTAATCATGACGCAGTGTCGACTTCCACTTGAAAGGGAACTTTGTGTAACATTTCTCAACTTTCACTACTTCTGCCTAATCATCGACCTCTGTGTTTGCATCTGGCATGAGGATGCATTGATCTGTTCCTATCACTTCACAAACACCTCCCTGTGCAATCTATTTTCTTTTCTGCAAGGCCATTTCAGTTGTTATAGCAGGTTGATTACTTACTTTCTCATATGTATCTTGCAATGTCTCTACTTCATTCAGCAAATCGTATTATGTCATGTTCCACTTGTCAAAGTTGCACAGTTATCCCAGTGACATTTGCAGATGCAAAAAACCTTCGCCACTGACACTGATAAGCAGTACTTTTAGAAATGTCAGCGGTCTGAGTACATACCCTTGAGGCACTTCTTACTTACCATATTCCCAAACTTGGAATGAAATAATGGGATCTATCAGCTTACAGTAAAGTCATAGTTAAAGTAGACTTATCTGGTTTGTTCAAGGTTTAAAAAAGGCTCTGTTCTCCCAGAAGACGACAGCATAGCAAAGCATTCTGCCAGGCTGCTACACGTTGAAAGATCTCCTTAGCTGTTCTTATACCACAATGTAAAATCTTCCACGGTGTATTTCTGACTCCATGAACTGAAAGGGAACCAGGCAGTCAATCAAATTAATGAAAAATTAATTGAAAAATGATTGTTTGTTTGTTTGTTTGTTTGTCATTGATTGTTTTGGGATGGTCATATATTTTAACCCATGAAAGGTGCATGCTTTGAAAAACTGCTTACAATTGTATTTATTTTTTGCATACGTCTATATACACATAAATTATGATAATATCAAGTTATATTGAAACTGTTGGGGGAAATTCTTTTGAAATAGCAGTGATTCTGATGGCAACCTTCATAAGCTCTTCAATGCCAGAACATGCATGGTTCTAAATAAGAAATGGCTGCTTTATCCACAATTACATTTTTATCAATATCAAATCCCTTTTTAGTATTAGCATGGTTAAATTGTAATTACAGCCTTTTGTACAATGTCCCCATAGATATCAAACTAAATACAGTGTTTTTCCCTGGCATGCTGGCAAAATTGTCTAACATTTTCCAACCTTGTTCTGTGAACAGAGTCTTAAAGGTGAGAAAATAATCAGTGCCGTGAGGGATTAGTTTAGAGTTTTTAGTTTGTTTGGTTTTAAAAAAAACTGCATAAAATATTGATTGTATCTCAAAGAAGAAACAGCTGCGAGCCATAAAGCTTAACAAATGAATCATAGTGGAAAAAAACTTAACCTTCAAAAGTTCCCTTGGCATTTTGCTAGTAAGAATGCTGATATGTTGAATGTTGGAACCGTAGCAGTTTCAAAGTTTGTTGTGCCCCAGTAAAATATAACTTTTAAATCCTTGTTTGACGAAGGAGATATGCCATGAACCAATCTGAGAAATAGGCTATCCTGTTCATTAGATTTATAGTTTAAATCATTTTACACGTGAACGCGTTTTACAGCCATGAACTGTCCAATCAGATACACCTTCACTACCTAGACTCTTCATGCCTGTGATTTCTTTTTTGTTGTCTTTGAAAATTTGCTCAAGATTATGTTGCAGCTTGGCAACTTGCAGGGAAGAGAGCAACTGAAATTGTAAATGAGTAACTAATACTTGCAAATGAGTAGCTATTTGAATTTGTGGGATGTGTAATATTTTTTTAGTAGCTGTGGTCATATCCAAAGCTACCAATTACTGCTGGGTAAGTGCACTATTTTTATGAAGTTTAGAAGGCCAAAGTTCCCTTCAAATGTACTGGAACTACATAAGTATGTCTAGATTACACACCTGTCACACCACATTCACTCCAGTGAATATCTTTCAGGGTAGGTTTATATTTGAAAGTCATTATTTGTATAGACACCTTCAAGACCAATGCAAATGCATTAAAGGCCTAGCTACAAAAAAAACTATAGTTCATTTCCACTGTTTTTGCCCAGAAAAAAAAGGTATCACTTTATTTTGACAGTCCACTTTAGACATTCAACTAACTATAAATAACTTTGCAATTACATATATGTAGTCTGTATCAATACCAGTAAAATTGAACATTTCAGTTCTCAGTTCATTTCAGTACTAGATCACATCATCAGTGACGTTACCTGGGGTCCTGGGGTGTTTTGGGTCAGATGCCCTCTCCCAGTAGACCCGGCCGGGGTTGATCAGACCTCAGCCTGCGACCCAGTAGCAACTGCCCATCTATCTGCCCTATTGATCCAAAGCCACCTAGTATCTTTTTCTGCAGCTTCGCACATGGATTTGATGACTGTTGACTTTTTGCCGCTCCCATAATCCCCAGCCAGCTGAAGACTTTGCAAAGTGATCGTCTAGTGAAGACCCTTCAACCCTGTACTCACAGTATGTCTTCCAGCCTTTGCCTTGGCAAGTCTCCACCAGATTCTGGTTCTTTGCCAGTTTTTGCTCATTTGCCTCTTCCATCCGCTCTTCCCAGGGCACAATAAATTCCTGCATGATCAGCTGTTTTGTGGCCTCAGAGTT